>NC_040912.2:76777017-77481040 GCF_004126475.2 Phyllostomus discolor
TCCAGAAGGGCTAGAAGGGGTTCGGGTGTGGCACATGTCAGAGAGACAGTAACGAGGCTGGACAGGAAGAGGAGGGTCAGAGGTTTAGTCCTGGAAGACTGTGTGAGCAAATGAGGGACACAGAGAGACAGAGAAAGGAATGGGATGGTAAGGGCTGGGGGACTCTTGTTCATAGGCTAGATCTGGTGAAAACAGGGGACAAGGCAGAAAAGAACCAACAGCAAGAGGAGGGCTTTAAATCTAGACGTGACTGTTGTGAGGGAAGCCTGTGCTAGAGGGACAGAGGACGAAGTGGTGAGGTGGGCAGTGTCACTGAGGATGAAAGCAAGGGCGATGGGCAGGTGTATGTCACAGGGTCTGATGGCGGAGACTTGGAAGCAGCAGAGACAAGGAAAGAAAGAGGAGGAGGAAATGTTGGGATGGACCGTACTGTTCTGTGGGCAGGTGTCTGGAGGGAGCACAGCCCTGTGGAGAAGGGAGGGCCCCATACAAGTAAGTGACAGGTTTAAGGAGCTCAGGAGATGCAGGGGGACTTGAGAAGAGGCAAGATGGTTCCCCTTGTTGGGGATGGAAGTGATACAATGCGCCTGTAAAGAAAGGTCCTGGGAAAGAGAGACCCAAGGGAGCCTCAATGCAGAGTCAGAGGAAGCTCACCCTCCAGACACAGACAGAGTGCTGGGAGACACTCAGGAGGATGGAGACTGTAGCGCACTGGAAGGGAGAGGAGCAAGGAGAAGAGGGAGGTGGCAGGTAGGATTCTGGGCTGATCTCAGGTGACAAAGAGAAAGTTCACATTGTTCAGGCCAGCCAGTGTGCCATGTGCTGTGGAGAATTAGGAACGGAAAAGGGATGGCGGGCAGTGAGTGGCGAGCAGTGGATGCACTTGTAGCTTTAATATAGACAGCAGTGGTAGAAGTTTTCACCAGGACTTTATCAGAGACAGAGCAGGGATGGGGTGAGAGGAGGGAGGGATGTCAAGTCAGGAGTCAGGCCTGGCTTGCAGGGCTGGACTGGAGGGCAGGGTTGGGATCAGTGGGGCTGCAGGTGGGTTTGGGGGATGGGAGCCAAGGTCCATGAATGGTAACATCTCCTTTCCAGGAGATTGTGTTCTGATTCTAAGTCTAGTTTTGGGGGTGATGTCAACTGGTTGAGTAGAAAGAGAGGAAGACCAGGGAATCCACCCAAAGAGGTCAAGGAGAGCGGCTGCGGGAAGAGGAAAGGGAAAGGTCTGGTGGGCGGGAAACACACAGGATTCATGAGGACCACAGGGGCTCTGCAGTGGGAAGGTGACAGGTGTCTGTTGAGGAGGAGTAAGGTACAGAGTAGGGTCAATGGCAAGTGCTGAGAAGGACCAGATTTGGGCCAAAGCTATTTTACAATGCCGGAGAGGCATGAAGGGGTGGGGGGTAGAGCAATGTGTGTGATTGCTTGTAGGGGGAGCTGTGTGGAAGAAATAATGCCCTACTGCAGACCGAGGTTCTGTGAAGAGTAAATAAAAAAGGGAGTCGGGGGGCTCCAGAGGACAGTGCCGGGACAGTGCGAGAGTGAGGAGATGCTGGGATTGTTCAGGAAAGGTGTGCGTGGCAAGCAGCAGAAGGCTAGAGGCACAGGGAAAGTGCAGTCCAGGAGTCAGGTGGGCTTCCACAGCAGTGATTCTTCCCGGGGGGTGGGGGGGGTGAATTTCACCCAAGGGTGGGGGTGAAATTCACCAGAGGGTGGGTGGGCACGCCCCCCAGGGGGGCCTATCACAGCATCTGAGGGGGAGCAGGGCTCTGCTCAAAACAACAAAACCAAAAAAATTTCAAAAACAAACCCAAAAACACACCCGAAAGATGTTGCTGATAGGCCGCCTTGGGGGTCATGCACCCTCGGGTAGAATGACTGGGTGGAAGGGCAGAGGGGAGACAGCTGGGCAGAGAGGTGAGGCAGGAGCAGGTGGGCCCCAGAGTCAGGGGAGGTGGAGGCATCAGAGTCAAGACTGTGAGACATGGAGGCAGAGGGCCCTGGACCAGGCAGACAGCAAGTAAACAGATATAGTATAGGAGGCATCTGGAAAGATGGGAGAAGGGTGTAGGGATTCACCTTCAGTGGGTAGGGAGTGGAGCGATGCAGAGGAGAGCTGGGCTGTGCACGTGGGAGCAGAGAGCAGCTGACAAGGTATACGCGCAGATGGAAGGGACCACTGGGATGGGAGACAACACAGAAGAGCAGCACCTGGGAGAGAGATGACTGGTAGGTGAGGACGGACAGAAGGAGGGGTGGACGGTAGGACTCAGGGCTCTGTGCAGGTAGAGATGAAGCACCAAGGAGCTGGGCGTGGCTAGCAGGGGGTCAGAGGGCGGGATGAAGGCAAAAGTCCCATATTTGTAAGGAAAAGGTAGGAGACTCAGAGGAAGAGAGTCCCCAAGAGCTATGTCGGAAGAGAGAGCAAGAAAGGAGTCTTTATGGTGATGTGAGTGGTTCCAGCAAGGAACATTTGTGGGTCCTGGTGGCAACCACTGTCGGGATCCACTGGCTGTGAGCAGGGGACGGTGGTGATTGTGCAGATTCGGTCCAGTGTGTGGAGGCAGAGGGGACTGAGGTTTGGTGTGAATGAGGTGGGGGACCAAGAAAGGAGCACACAGGGGTCTGCTGATTGCAGCCTTAGATTCCTGGACTGTAGGTGCATGTGTGTCCCACGGGCCAGGCAGGACAGTTTCTCTCTCTATGTGCAGTAGGGAAGCTAAGTGTGAAGGATTATGAATCCAAACATGAGGTAGGAGATCAGGTGAGCAGTCCCAAGGTCTGGGAGGGTGAGTAGAGAGAACGTGTTTCAACGGGAGAAAACAGTGGGAAAGGGCAGGAGATGGGGCCTTGCATCTAGGCCAGGAGGGGAACGCCCTGCGCCGAGAGTGGTGGCAAAGAGCCCAAAGATGGGTGTGCACGTGGAGAATGCAGGACCTTCCTCCTCTCAGTGGGACAGGGCGTGCAGAAGCCCACATGGGGTAAAGATCACAGAGTGAGACAGACTACTGAGGAAGGCAGGAGAGGTGGGAGGAAACCTGAGGAGGAGGAGGAGGAGGAGGAGGAGGAGGAGAAGTGTCCCATAGAAACGTTGGGGATAAATCACCCTGTCAGGGCAGGGCTTGGTGAGAGGAGCAGAGGTCCCAGAGCGGCACAGGGAAGCCACCACCATGTCATAATGGTGGGCCTGGAAAGGTAAAGTCCTCAGGGGTGAATGGGGAGAGCAGACGGATTCAGTGTAATGTTTCTGAGGAAGAAAGCCTGTCAACCAGGCAGTATGAGTGCAAGTCACGAAAAGAGCACAAGTCAAGGAAAGATCAGGGAACCCATCACAGGACCAGCTGGTCACAGGTGGAGTAGGATGGGATGTGGAAGATAGAGAAGGTTTCTTGAAGAAGAGCAGGAGAGGAGGCCAAGAAGGGTAAGCAAGGATCTCCTCCCTAGTGGATGGAGAAAGAACCTTCCGAATGTGGGAGGACTTGGGGTTGGTAGAGGAAGAGCGGCCAACGGAAGAGCACCCCGAGGGGCTCCCAGTCTGGGTAGCTGGCAGGTCTCAGGCCAAGAGGAGTGGCACGAGCTGAACAGAGGTCAGATGGTGGGAGCACAGAAGAGCCGAGAGGCCCTGGCCAAGACACTTGCTGACCTTGGGCCCTCAGGACAAGCAGGGAAATGAGCCTCAATGACTAGGCTACACAGGAATCAGTGTGGCGTGCTGTAAGACTGACCTTGAACAGAAACCATGGCGGGGAAACCCACAGACTTCAGGACGAGTTCATGTGCATGGGCTCCAGTTGTGCGAAGCAAATGTGCTTAGAAATGGTGGGGGAGCAGGTGGGACCCAAAGAAGTGGTGACGTTTCACAGTGATCACTGAATCTCTGCTGTGCTCTTCTAGGTCCTTTCCAGGGGGCCTGGAAAGGGTGGAGGTGTAGCAGGTGTCAGAGAGACTCTTGACACGCGGAAGGAGAGGAGGATGGCGGCACATCCTAACCAGTGGGGTGTCAGAGGTCTAGTCTTGGAGGTCATGTGAGCAGCAGAGGGTACACAGGGACAGCGCAAGCGCTGGGATGCTGAAACTGTGGTAGTGTGCTTTGAAAGGCTGGAAATGGTGGAAAACAGGAAATGAGGGCGACAAGGACAGATAGCAAGAGGAACACTTTGAAATGTACATGTGCTTTGTCAGGGGTGCGGGGCAAGAGGGAAGGAAGACAGAAGTGATGTGGACAGAGTCTGTGGGGCTGGAAGGGCAAGGGTGATGGCTAGGGGCCCATCACAGGTTCTGATGGAGGAGAGATGGAAGCAGTGGAGGCCAGGGAGTAAGAGGAGGAAGAAATGACGGATGAACTGCATTGTTCTGTGGGCAAGGGCTTGATGAAAAGGGACCAGAGAAGACAAAGGAAGGTCACACTAGCCAAGAGTTAAAAAAAAAAGGAGCCAAACGTTGGGGAGGGCCATTGGAAGGACCAAGTGACAGCAGATGTTTTTGGGAGAGAATGTAGCCTGCTGAGGAGATAGTAAGAATGTGAACAGGAAGAACAGGTTTTGGGAGGGCGCACAACCTTATGGAGAAGGGATAACCCAATACAAGTAAATGACAGACAGGCATTAGGTAGTTTGAGATGCAGGGGGACTCAAAAAAAGGCATGATGATTCTCAGTGTTGAGGCGGGAAGGGAAACAATGTCTGTAAAGAAGGGTCTCAGGAAGGATCGAGCCCAAAGGGGCCTCGATGCCATTTAGAGAAGGGTTATCCTCCAGAGAAAGACCAAGTGCTGGGAGACACTCGGAGAAGGATGGACACTGGAGCACAGTAGAGGGGAAAGGTCTGGACACCCGCAGAAGGAGCAAGAAGAGGGAGGCGGCAGGTAGGAATGTGGGCTGATCTCAGAGGTGCCAAATGGAAGTAAGTTCGGACTGCTGGGACCAGCAAGAGAGACTGGGCTGTGGAAGAAGAGGGATGGAAAAGGGATGGCGAGCAGCGGGTGGAGCACAGTGGTGTTGCTGTGGCCCTGACATTTGTGTCAAGAGTAGAACGTTCCCCAGGCTCTTTATCAGAGATGGAGCAGAGATGGGGTGCAAAGTGGGAACAGGGGTAAAATCAGGAGTGGGGTCTGGCTTGCCAGGGCTGGACTGGAGGGCAGGTTGGGGTCAGTGGGGTTGCAGGTGGGGTTGAAGGACGGGAGCCAAGCTCCATGCATGGGGAAATCATCTCGTTTACTGGAGATGTGCACTTGGGGATTCTACGTCCCATGTTGAGGGGATGACGACTGGTTGAGGAGAAAGAGGGGAAGACCAGGGGATGCACCCAGAGAGGTCATGGGAGAGCGGCTGCAGGAAGGGGGAAGGGAAAGGTCTGGTGGGTGGGAAACACCCAAGGACCACAGGGGCTCTGCAGTGGGAAGGTGACAGGTGTCTGTGAGGAGGAGTAAGGAACAGAGTAGGGACAATAGCAAGTGCTGAGAAGGACCAGATTTGGGCCAAAGCTATTTTCACAATGCCTGAGAGTCAGGAAGGGTGGGGGGAAGTAGTGTGTGTGTTGTGTGTGAGGGGTGGTGAGTGTGAAAAACTGATGTCCCACTGGAGAATGGGGTTCAGCAAAGAGTAAATATGAAAGGGACTCGGGTGGCACAAAGAGGACAGTGCCGGGACAGTGCGAGAGTGAGGAGATGCTGGGATTGTTCAGGAAAAGGTGTGCGTGGCAAGCAGCAGAAGGCTAGAGGCACAGGGAGAGTGCAGCCCAGGAGTCAGGTGGGCTTCCACAGCAGTGATTCTTCCCGGGGGGTGGGGGGGTGAATTTCACCCAAGGGTGGGGGTGAAATTCACCAGAGGGTGGGTGGGCACGCCCCCCAGGGGGGCCTATCACAGCATCTGAGGGGGAGCAGGGCTCTGTTCAAAACAACAAAACCAAAAAAATTGAAAAAAACAAACCCAAAAACACACCCAAAAGATGTTGCTGATAGGCCGCCTTGGGGGTCATGCACCCTCGGGTGAGAATGACTGGGTGGAAGGGCAGAGGGGAGACAGCTGGGCAGAGAGGTGAGGCAGGAGCAGGTGGGCCCCGGAGTCAGGGCAGGTGGAGGCATCAGAGTCAAGACTGTGAGACATGGGGGCAGAGGAGCCTGGACCAGGCAAGACAGTAAGCAAATGGATGCGTCTGTAAGGTACCTGGAACTAAGGGATTCGCTACCAATGTGTAGAGAGTGGAGTAGCAGGGATTTGTTTTGGAGCTGAGAACTCGAGGAGAATGGCTGACAGGGATGGGAGTGGCCAGTGAAAGAAAGGTGAGTTGTTTGATGTACACAGAGCACCGGTGGGATGTCCACACTGAATGACGGGCAATGAGACGAAGACAATGTGGAGAGAAAGCATGTGAGGGAGAGATGATTGCTGGGGACAGGTGATGTTGAGGGGCGGAGGTGCTGATGGCACGATCCATGGGTCTGAGAAGCTGGAGACTGACTTGTGTGCTGGTGAGCATTGGGGTTGCAGGGTCAGGAGGGAGGGCCAAGGAGAAAAGTGCAGAAGCAAAAGGCAAAAGGTGAAAGAATCAGAGGAAGAAGCTCCCAAGACCTGTGTCAGAGGAGTCAGTAATGAAGTGGTCTAAATGGGAACCCGAAAGGTTGCAAGGAGCAGCGTTTGCAGGTCCTGGGAGGAAAGCAAGAGTCTGGGCCCACAGAGTGTGCGTGAACATGGGGACTCGGTGCAGTATGTCTGAAGCAGTGACATGTGAACTGGGATGAGCAGTTGGAGGGGCATCAAGAAGGGAGCACACAGCAGAGGAGTCTGTTGAATCCAGTTGATAGAGTCACAGACTCTAAGGGGCGGAAAGAATGTCACAAAGCTCAAGTAGGACAGTCCCTCTGCTAAGAATGTAGTAGAGATGTGAAGAAGGAGAGACTTGTGCCAGCAGGCAGGAGATCGGGGGAGTACTCTCGTTGGTCGGGACGGTGTGGGAGAGAGGATGTGACCCGATGGCTCAGGAGGGAGGGAAAGCGCAGGTCATGGTGCCTCTTGTGTGGGACAGAACAGTTCTGTTCCGAGGAAATGGGAACACACTGGGTCAAGAGACACACTGTCCGAAGAGCCCGAGGGCAGCAGCGGGTGTGGGGAGAGTGGGAATTCTGTCCCTAAGAGTGGGCCAAGGTGGTGAGGAGTCCCATGTAGGAGGAAGAAGAGCACACAACGGGTTACGTAAGCAAGGAACCTGGGAGAGATTGGAGGTGGCAGAGGAGGGTGAGGTACAGAGACACTCAGGTCAGTGAAGGGTATGGCTGGGCACTGAAAGGCCACAGAGGGGACCAGGGTCCCAAAGTGGTGGACCCAAAAGGCAGGGTACTTAGGGGTGAAATTGGAACAGTGGAAGGATTCCAGATACAGTAAAGCATGTTGCACTGAGGCAGCCTGCAACAGGGAGGGCACAAGGGCAGGTGAAAAAGGGAGCACGTGACATGGAACGGGACTAGGAAACTTGCCTAGCAGGTAAAAGGGAAATAGGACAGGATGTTGAAGACAACGCTAGGGTCTCTCAAAGAGTAGTGAAGGAGGAAGGGTGGAGGATGGGCAGAGCCAGCTCACTTCCAACCAGTGAGGATAAGAGAGACACTGCAGTATCAGGTGGCCGTGGATGGGAGCTGTGTGGTGGGAACTTGGGTCAGGGGAGTCGGTGGGGAGTCAATGGGGACTCCAGTGGGCAGGCGGCATGGAAAGAGAGAAAATCTCATCAGAGTAGGATGGACTTGGAAAGTACAGGGGGCACCATGGAGGGGATGGTGGCCTAAACAGCTCCAAATCTGATGACACTGGCAAATCTCAAGTGGTAAGAGGGGTGACATGTACTGTACTGAGGGCAACTGTTAGGGGCAGAGCAGAGTCAGGACACCAAAGCCTGGGTATTCGATGGCCCAAGGCCCACAGAGCAGCAGGGCCAGTGACTGGGGCGAAACGGAGGAAGAGATGGACCTCACACCTCAATCATAGCAGGTGACCTCAGGGACATCAGGATCAGGTGGATGGAGACCAGTGTGTGGGCAGCAAATATGCTGAGAAATCACAGGGGGAGAAGGCAGGAACCACATTTCACAATGATCATGGACTCCATGCTTCTGCTGCTCTGAGGGACTGGGAAGGGCGGAGGTCCAGCATGAGTCAGAGAAACTCACTAGAGGGAATTAGGCGAGAGTGGGAGACCTCCAAGACTAGAGGTATAGTCTGAGATGATAGTGTGTACAGCAGAGGTTCACAAAGGAGAGAGAAAGGGACAGGGGGGTGGTGGCTTGGGGATGGGAACCTATTTTCTGGAGCCTGGATCCAGCAGACAAGAAAGGGGTCAAGGCAGAATGAGACAAAGAAGGGAGGGCCTTAATATCTGCACGTGGGTGTTGTGAGGGGAATGGGGTCAAGAAGGAAGGGGCAAAGCAGGTATCTGAACAGTGTCCACAGAGAATGGAAGGTCAAGGGCAATAAGCAGATGTGCATAGAGGGGCTCAATGAAGGAGAAATGGAAGAAGTGGAGGTGGGAAAAAGAAGAGGAAAAAGTGCAGGCCCCATATAAAGTCTGTGGGCAAGAACTTCACCGAAAGGGAAGACAGAACAGGTAGGAAAGTGCTACAGGATGGGACTAAGGAAAAGGGAAGGTACAGGGAGGGCAGTGCTGCAAGGACCAGGCGAGTGACAGCAGACGGTTGCGGAGACATGGCGGCCTAGTGAGGGACTGATGGAAAGAGTGTGAACAGTGAGACCAGGGCACGGGAGGGAGAAAGGATGACTCAGTGATACTCCATGACAGGCATTAGGGAGCTCTGAGATGCATGGGCCTTAGAGAAGATGCAGGTGCTTTCCATGGCCAACGATGAAAAGGGAAGAAACAGTCTTGTGAGGAAAGGTCAGGGGAAGGAACATCCAAATGGGGTCTTGAGCAGCACAACAGAACGGTCACGTCCCAGAGAAGCAAGGTGGTAGGAGGCACCCAGCAGAGGATGGAGAGTAGAAGGGAGAGAGCTGGACCCAATGAGGAGCAAGGAGAAAAGGGAGGTGCTAAAGTAGGCATCCCGGCTGATGTCACAGGTGCCAACCACATGGATATTAAGATGTCAGGGTCAGCTAATGTGAGTTATGTCATGGGGAAGGAGTAGTGGAAAGTGGGTAGCTCACATTTGGTAGGAAGCAGTGGCTACTGTAGAGCCCTAAATGTTGTGAAAGGGGTACAACTTAACTGGTAACATTCTGAACTGTGGATCATGGATCTGGCAGGACAGGATGGGAGGAAGAATCAAGGTGGAAGATGAGGTTTGGTCAGGCTGTGGGTCAAGACTGATGTGATGGCAGCCTAAGGATCAATGAGCATAGCGTTGAGGGGTGGGGAAAAACCAAGATCCAAGCATTGAGAAAACCATCTTTAACTGAGCTTGTGGACTGATTCCAAATGAACTGTAAGAGGTTGAGGAGAGTGAGGGGAAGACAAAGGACACAGAAGAGTGGCGGCAGGAAAGGGGGAAGAAAAAGGTCTGGTTACCAAAAAAACGCAGAGATGGGAGGACCACAGGTGCAGGCTCTGCAAGAGAACATCTCAAGGGGAGGGTTAGTTTAGGGGAAAGTGCTAAGGACCAGATTTGGATGAAAGATATTGTGATATTTCTGAATCATAAAGGTGGGAGCAGAAAAAGTATCTGGTTGGTGAAGGTTGTAAAAAGAACAGCTCTCTAATGCAGACTGGGGGCTGGGGCATGTTGGGCATGAAAGGGTAACTATGGAGGGAATGTGGCAGTTCCAGAGGACAGTGCCAGGACTGTGTGAAAGTGAGGAGATGCTGGGATCGTTCAGGAAAAGGTGTCCACGGCAACCAGCAGGCTAGAGGCACAGGGAGAGTGCAGCCCAGGAGTCAGGTGGGCTTCCACAGCAGTGATTCTTCCCAGGGGGTGGGGGGGGTGAATTTCACCCAAGGGTGGGGGTGAAATTCACCAGAGGGTGGGTGGGCACGCCCCCCAGGGGGGCCTATCACAGCATCTGAGGGGGAGCAGGGCTCTGCTCAAAACAACAAAACCAAAAAAATTGAAAAAACAAACCCAAAAACACACCCGAAAGATGTTGCTGATAGGCCGCCTTGGGGGTCATGCACCCTCGGGTGAGAATGACTGGGTGGAAGGGCAGAGGGGACAGAAAGCTGGGCAGAGAGGTGAGGCAGGAGCAGGTGGGCCCCAGAGTCAGGGTAGGTGGAGGCATCAGAGTCCAGACTGTGAGACATGGGGGCAGAGAAGCCTGGGCCAGGCAGACAGCAAGTAAACAGATATAGTATAGAAGGCATCTGGAAAGATGGGAGAAGGGCGTAGGGATTCACCTTCAGTGGGTAGGGAGTGGAGCACAAGGTCTGGTCCTGGAGCCGAGAACTCTGAGGACTAGGTCTGAGGGAGAAGGAGTGATACAGCGGAGAGCTGGGTTGTGCACGTGGGAGCAGAGAGCAGCTGACAAGGTATACGCGCAGACGGAAGGGGCCGCTGGGACGGGAGACAACACAGAAGAGCAGCACCTGGGAGAGAGATGACTGGTAGGTGAGGACGGACAGAAGGAGGGGTGGACAGCAGGACTCAGGGCTCTGTGCAGGTAGAGATGAAGCAGCAAGGTGTGGGGCGTGGCTAGCAGGTGGTCAGAGGGAGGGATGAAGGCAAAAGTCCCATATTTGTAAGGAAAAGGTAGGAGACTCAGAGGAAGAGAGTCCCCAAGAGCTATGTCGGAAGAGAGAACAAGAAAGGAGTCTTTATGGTGATGTGAGTGGTTCCAGCAAGGAACATTTGTGGGTCCCGGCAGCAACCACTGTTGGGATCCACTGGCTGTGAGCAGGGGACGGTGGTGATTGTGCAGATCCGGTCCAGTGTGTGGAGGCAGAGGGGACTGAGGTTTGGTGTGAATGAGGTGGGGGACCAAGAAAGGAGCACACAGGGGTCTGCTGATTGCAGCCTTAGATTCCTGGACTGTAGGTGCATGTGTGTCCCACGGCCCAGGTAGGAGAGTTCCTCTCTCTATGTGCAGTAGGGAAGCTAAGTGTGAAGGATTATGAACCCAAACATGAGGTAGGAGATCAGGTGAGCAGTCCCGAGGTCTGGGAGGTGAGTAGAGAGAACGTGTTTCAACGGGAGAAAACAGTGGGAAAGGGCAGGAGATGGGGCCTTGCATCTAGGCCAGGAGGGGAACGCCCTGAGTGCGCTGAGAGTGGTGGCAAAGAGCCCAAAGATGGGTGTGCACGTGGAGAACGCAGGACCTTCCTCCTCTCAGTGGGACAGGGCGTGCAGAAGCCCACATGGGGTAAAGATCACAGAGTGAGACAGACTACTGAGGAAGGCAGGAGAGGTGGGAGGAAACCTGAGGAGGAGGAGGAGAAGTGTCCCATAGAAACGTTGGGGATAAATCACCCTGTCAGGGCAGGGCTTGGTGAGAGGAGCAGAGGTCACAGAGCGGCACAGGGAAGCCACCACCATGTCATAATGGTGGGCCTGGAAAGGTAAACTCCTCAGGGGTGAATGGGGAGAGCAGACGGATTCAGTGTAATGTCTCTGAGGAAGAAAGCCTGTCAACCAGGCAGTATGAGTGCCAGTCAGGAAAGGAGCACAAGTCAAGGAAAGATCAGGGAACCCATTACAGGACCGGCAGGTGGTCGGGGAAAGTAGGATGGGACAGGCAAGATAAAGCAGAGGGTCCCTCAACCAAGAGTGGGAGAGAAGGCTAAGATGGAGTAAGCAAGGATCAGTCTCCTTCTTGGTGGACAGAGAGACAGCGGTACCTCCTGTAGACACGAGAACATGGTCCCGTGAACCTGAGACGGTTTGGCCAGGTGTCACACAATAGGAGAGAGAACCTCAGCAATGCGCCAGGGACTCAGACTGGTGAGGAATGAATGGTGGACAGTGGGATGGTGGCCTGAGGAGATGCCAGTCTGGGCACACTGGCCATGTCAGGGGTCGGGGGAGGTGTGAACTGGTAGCTGGAGGGAGCGGAGCAGGGCAGCACCAAGGCAGGGAGCCATGGCCCAGACATTTGATGACCTGGGGCCTCAGGACGAGCAGGGGAGTGGGCCACAATGACGGGTGCACAGGAAACAGGGCAGCGTTGTGCATTAAGGTGGAGCCTGGACAGACACCATGGCAGGCAAAGTCAGAGACTTCAGGTGAGCTCATGAGCATGGACTCTGGTGTGTGGGCAGCACAGGCTTAGAAAAGGTGGGAGAGCAGGTGGGACCTATAGAAGAGGTGACATTTCACAGTGATCACTGTACTCCCCACTGTGCCATTTCAGTGGGGGTGGCAAGGCTGGAGGTGTTGCAGGTGGCCGAGAGACTCCACAGAAGGGAAGGAGAGGAGGATGGTGGAACGTCCTACCCAGTGGGGTGTCAGAGGTCTAGTCCTAGAAGGCAGCAGAGGGTACACAGAACAGAGCAAGCGGTGGGATGGAAGGGGTCGGGGGACTACTGTTTGTGAGGTTGCCATGGTGGAAAACGGGACAAGACAGAACAGGACTCTCAACAAGCAGATGGTCCTAAAATCTGTGTGTGAGTGTTGTGAGGGGTGGGCGGCCTGGAGGGAAGTCAGGCAAAGGAGTGAAGAGGACAGTGGCAGTGGGGTTGGAAGGGCAAGGGTGACAGGCAGGCGTGTGTCACAGGATCTGATGGAGGCAGGATGGGAGCAGTGAAGCAGGGAAGGAAGAAGAGGAGGAAGTGACATCATGAGCTCTATTGTTTCATGGGCAAGGACTTGATGAAAAGGGACCAGAGAGGATGAAGGTATGTGACACTGGCCAAGGGTGAACAAAGGGAGCCTACAGGTTGGCGGTGGCCTGTGGAAGGACCAAGTGATGGTAGATGTTTCTGGGACAGAATGCAGCCTGCTGAGTGGATGAAAGAGTGTGAGCAGGGAGAACAGGTGTCCGGAGGGAGCACAGCCCTGAGGAGAAGGGAGGGCCCCATACAAGTAACTGGCAGGTTTAGGGAGCTCAGGAGATGCCAGGGACTCAAGAAGAGGCAGGATGACTCTCCTTGTCTAGGAGAGAATGGAAACTGTGCTGGTAAAGAAAGGTCTCGGGAAGGAGAGACCCAAGGGGGCCTTGCTGCACAGTCAGAGGAGGGTCACCCTCCACAGACAGACAGAGTGCTGGGAGACACTCAGGGGAGGGTGGACACCACAGCCAATCAGAAGGGAGAGGGGTGGACAACCACAGAAACAGCGAGGGGAGGGAGGTGGCAGGTGTGAATCCAGACTGATCTGGGAGGAGACAAACGGAAGAAGATTCACATCGTTGGGACCAGCCAGCGTGAGCCCTGCTATGGAGGAAGAGGAATGGAAAGGGGATGGCAAGGAGTGGTGGGGAGCAGTGGATGCTGCTGCGGCCCCTAAAGTTGTGGCAAGGGTAGAATGTTTCAGTCAGGCTCTTTACCCGAGATGGAGCAGGGACGGGGTGCGAGGTGGGCCTCAGTTGAGGCAAGAGTCCAGGTGCAGTGTTGGAGGGCAGAAGGGGGATCAACAAGATTTTAGGTGGGGTTCCAGGACAGGAGTCAAGCTCCATGCACAGGTAAATCATCTTCTTTACTGGAGATGTGCACTGATTCCATGTCCCGTGTCAGGGGATGACGACTGGTTGAGGAGAAAGAGGGGAAGACCAGGGGATGCACCCAGAGAGGTCATGGGAGAGCGGCTGCAGGAAGGGGGAAGGGAAAGGTGTGGTGGGTGGGAAACACCCAAGGACCACAGGGGCTCTGCAGTGGGATGGTGACAGGTGTCTGTGAGGAGGAGTAAGGAGCAGAGTAGGGACAATAGCAAGTGCTGAGAAGGACCAGATTTGGGCCAAAGCTATTTTCACAATGCCTGAGAGTCAGGAAGGGTGGGGGGAAGTAGTGTGTGTGTTGTGAGTGAGGGGTGGTGAGTGTGAAAAACTGATGTCCCACTGGAGAATGGGGTTCCCACTGGAGAATGGGGTTCAGAAAAGAGTAAATATGAAAGGGACTCGGGTGGCACAAAGAGGACAGTGCTAGGACAGTGCGAGAGTGAGGAGATGCTGGGATTGTTCAGGAAAAGGTGTGCGTGGCAAGCAGCAGAAGGCTAGAGGCACAGGGAGAGTGCAGCCCAGGAGTCAGGTGGGCTTCCACAGCAGTGATTCTTCCTGGGGGGTGGGGGGGGGTGAATTTCACCCAAGGGTAGGGGTGAAATTCACCAGAGGGTGGGTGGGCACGCCCTCCAGGGGGGCCTATCACAGCATCTGAGGGGGAGCAGGGCTCTGCTCAAAACAATAAAACCAAAAAAATTGAAAAACAAACCCAAAAACACACCCAAAAGATGTTGCTGATAGGCCGCCTTGGGGGTCATGCACCCTCGGGTGAGAATGACTGGGTGGAAGGGCAGAGGGGACAGACAGCTGGGCAGAGAGGTGAGGCAGGAGCAGGTGGGCCCCGGAGTCAGGGCAGGTGGAGGCATCAGGGTCAAGACTGTGAGACATGGGGGCAGAGGGCCTGGACCAGGCAGACAGCGAGCAAATGGATGTAGCCGAGAAGGCACCTGGATAGATGTGGGGCGTTCATCTACTGTGAGTAGGGAGTGGAGGACCAAGATGTGGTCCCCGAGCTGAGCACTCTTGAAGAGTAGGTTTGAGAGAGATGGAGTGTTCGATGGGAAAACTGGGTGGTATGCATGTTACAGAGAGCAGCAGACAACTTGTACACACCGACGGAAGGGACCACTGGGATGGGAGGTAACATGGAAGGGGAGCATCTGGGAGAGAGATGACTGGTAGGTGAGGATGGACAGAAGGAGGGGCGGACAGCAGGACTCAGGGCTCTAATGTACAGGTAGAGATGAAGCACCAAGGAGCTGGGCGTGGCTAGCAGGTGGTCAGAGGGAGGGATGAAGGCAAAAGTCCCATATTTGTAAGGAAAAGGTAGGAGACTCAGAGGAAGAGAGTCCCCAAGAGCTGTGTCGGAAGAGAGAGCAAGAAAGGAGTCTTTATGGTGACGTGAGTGGTTCCAGCAAGGAACATTTGTGGGTCCCGGCGGCAACCACTGTCGGGATCCACTGGCTGTGAGCAGGGGACGGTGGTGATTGTGCAGATTCGGTCCAGTGTGTGGAGGCAGAGGGGACTGAGGTTTGGTGTGAATGAGGTGGGGGACCAAGAAAGGAGCACACAGGGGTCTGCTGATTGCCTCCCTTAGATTCCTGGACTGTAGGTGCATGTGTGTCCCACGGGCCAGGCAGGACAGTTCCTTTGCTCTGTGTGCAGTAGGGAAGCTAAGTGTGAAGGGTATGAACCCTGGAATAATGGTAGGAGGTCACATGAACAGTCTCGAACTCTGGGAGCACGTGGTAGAGGGCATATATTTCATTGGGGCATACAGTGGTAAAGGGCAGTTGATGGCATCTCACATCTAGGCCAGGAGGGGAACACCCTGCACCGAGAGTGGTGGCAAAGAGCCCAAAGATGGGTGTGCACGTGGAGAACCCAGGAGCTCTCTTTCTCTCAGTGGGACAAAGGTGTGCAGACACACGGGGTGAGGATCATAGAGTGAGACAGATGAATGAAGAATGGGGGAGAGGTGGGATGAGGCCCGAGGAGGTGGAGCCCAGGGAAGCCACCACCACTTCATAATGGTGGCCCTGAAAAGGTAAGTACTAAAGGGGTGAATGGGGAGAGCAGAGGGATTCAGTGTTAACATTTGTGGGGACAAAAAGCTGGCAACAGCAGGAGTATGAGTGCAAGTCAGAAAAGGAGCAGAAGTGAAGGAAAAGATCAGTGAATCCATCACATGACCGGCAGGGGATAGGGAGAGTAGGATGGGACATCAAAGATGAATCCGAGGATCTCTGGAAGCAGATGGGACACAAGGCCAAGGGGGTAAGCAAGGATTAATGTCCTCCCTGGTGGACAGAGAGACAGTGGAATCTCGGGCAGGCATGAGAAGACTATCATCACGCGCGAGACAGGCCAGGGGTCCAAGGGAAAGGAAGTGGCCAGGTGGCACCGAATAGGACACAGCTTCTGGAACGTGTGAGGACTCAGGGGTGGTAGAGGAACAGTGGACAATGGGAAGGCGGCCTGAAGAGCTGCCCATGTGGGGACACTGGCAGATCTCTGGGCCAAGAGGTATGGCATGTGGTGCACTGAGGTGGATGGTAGGAGCAGACGCTGAGACGCCATGGCCCAGGCATTTGATGACCTGGGTCTCAGGACAAGCAGGGGAGTGGGCCACAATGACTGGGGTGCACGGGAAACAGGGCAGCGTTGTGCATTACGGTGGGCCCTGAAGAGACACCATGGCAGGTAAACTCAGAGGCTTCAGGTGAGCTCATGGGCATGGACTTTGGTGTGTGGGCAGCACATAGGCTTAGAAATAAATGGTGGGGGAGTGGGTGGGACCTAAAGAAGTGGTGACATTTCACAGTGATCACTGTCCCCCCCCACTGTGCCATTTCAGCAGGGCTGGCAAGGGTGGAGGTGTCGCAGGTGTCAGAGGGACTCTGCAGCAGAGAAGGAGAGGAGGATGGTGGAACGTCCTAACCAGTGGGGTGTCAGAGGTCTAGTCCTAGAAGGTAATGGGAGCAGCAGGGGGTACACAGAACAGAGCAAGCGGTGGCCTGGAAGGGGCAACTCTTTTCTGAAAGGCTGGATCTGGTGGGAAACAGGGTACAAGGCAGAAGAGGGCAGACAGCAAGGGGATGGTGCTGGAATCTACATGAGTGTTGTGAAAGGTGCGCACGTGGGTAAGAGGGAAGGACCACAGAAGAGTGGTATCTATGGTCCATGGGGCTGGAAGCGCAAGGGTGATGGGCAGGCCGAGTCACAGGGTCTGATGGAGGACAGATGGCAGCAGTGGATACGGGGAAGTAAGAGGAGGAAGTGGTGGATGAACTGTTTTGTTCTGTGGGCAAGGGCTTGGTGAAAAGGGACCAGAGATGATGAAGGAATGTGACGCTGGCCAGAGGTAAAATTTAAGTGAAGTAAAATAAAGTTGGTGGTGGCCTGTAGAAGCACCAAGTGACAACAGATATTTTCAGGAGAGAATGCAGCCTGCTGAGGGGCTGAAAGAGTGTGAGCAGGGAGAACAGGTGTCCGGAAGGGAGCACAGCCCTGTGGAGAAGGGAGGGCCCCATACAAGCAAGTGGCAGGTTTAGGGAGCTCAGGAGATGCAGGGGGCCCAGGAAGAGACAGGATGGTTCCCCCTGTTGGGGATGGAAGTGACACAATGTGTCTGTAGAGAAAGGTCTCGGGAAGGAAAGACCTAAGGGGGCCTCAAAGCACAGTGAAAGAAGGGACATCCTGCAGAGACAGATAGGGTGCCAGGAGACGCTCAGGAGGGTGGAGACTGTAGTGCTGTGGAAGGGAGCGGGCTGGACACCCACAGAAGGAACAAGGAGAAGAGTGAGGTGGCAGGTGTGAATCCAGGCTGATCCCAGAGGGAGCAAAGGGAAGGTAGTCTAGTTTTGGGACCAGCCAGCATGAGATGTGCTTTGGTGAAAGAGGAATGGAAAAGGGATGGCATTAATCCTTGCTTACCCCAGTGGCAAGCAGTGGATGTTCTTGTAGCCTTGACTTACAAAGCAAGGGTAGAACGTTCCCCAGGCCCTTTATCATAGATGGAGCAGAGATGGGGTGCAAAGTGGGAACAGGGGTCAAGTCAGAAGCCGGGTCTGGCTTGCCAGGGCTGGACTGGAGGGCAGGTTGGCATCAGTGGGGTTGCAGGTGGGATTGAAGGACGGGAGCCAAGCTCCATGCACGGGGAAATCATCTCGTTTACTGGAGATGTGCACTATTCCATGTCCCATGTTGAGGGGATGACAACTGGTTGAGGAGAAAGAGGGGAAGACCAGGGGATGCACCCAGAGAGGTCATGGGAGAGCGGCTGCAGGAAGGGGGAAGGGAAAGGTCTGGTGGGTGGGAAACACCCAAAGACCACAGGGGCTCTGCAGTGGGATGGTGACAGGTGTCTGTGAGGAGGAGTAAGGAACAGAGTAGGGACAATAGCAAGTGCTGAGAAGGACCAGATTTGGGCCAAAGCTATTTTCACAATGCCTGAGAGTCAGGAAGGGTGGGGGGAAGTAGTGTGTGTGTTGTGAGTGAGGGGTGGTGAGTGTGAAAAACTGATGTCCCACTGGAGAATGGGGTTCCCACTGGAGAATGGGGTTTAGCAAAGAGTAAATATGAAAGGGACTCAGGTGGCACAAAGGGGACAGTGCCGGGACAGTGCGAGAGTGAGGAGATGCTGGGATTGTTCAGGAAAAGGTGTGCGTGGCAAGCAGCAGAAGGCTAGAGGCACAGGGAGAGTGCAGCCCAGGAGTCAGGTGGGCTTCCACAGCAGTGATTCTTCCCGGGGGGTGGGGGGGGTGAATTTCACCCAAGGGTAGGGGTGAAATTCACCAGAGGGTGGGTGGGCACGCCCTCCAGGGGGGCCTATCACAGCATCTGAGGGGGAGCAGGGCTCTGCTCAAAACAACAAAACCAAAAAAATTGAAAAAACAAACCCAAAAACACACCCAAAAGATGTTGCTGATAGGCCGCCTTGGAGGTCATGCACCCTCGGGTAGAATGGCTGGGTGGAAGGGCAGAGGGGACAGAAAGCTGGGCAGAGAGGTGAGGCAGGAGCAGGTGGGCCCCGGAGTCAGGGTAGGTGGAGGCATCAGGGTCAAGACTGTGAGACATGGGGG
This sequence comes from Phyllostomus discolor, assembly GCF_004126475.2. NCBI lineage: Eukaryota > Metazoa > Chordata > Mammalia > Chiroptera > Phyllostomidae > Phyllostomus > Phyllostomus discolor. The sequence continues at coordinate 76,795,687 of NC_040912.2, forward strand.
CAGAGGGCCCTGGACCAGGCAGACAGCGAACAAGTGGATGTAGCCGAGAAGGCACCTGAGAAGATAGATGGGGGCAGGGGTGGGCATTCACCCACTGTGAGTAGGGGTGAGGCACCAAGGTCTGGTCCTGGAGGTGGGCACTGTGAGGGAGAGGGAGTGAGGCAGGGAGCAAGTAGGCGTGAGGATGTGAGCAGAGTAGCTGAGAAGATGTACACGCAGACGGAAGGCACAGTGGGGTAGCAGGCGGCACCGAAGAAGGGCATCGTGGAAGACATGAGTGTGGACGCAGTGTCCTGGGCTCTGCAGATCCAGACTCAGCTCCCCGGTGTCAGACGTTAGGCAGCAGGTGCAGGGCAGTGGGAGGGCTGACGGCAGAAGTCTAACAGTGATGAGGAAAGGGTAGGGATGCTGATGTCTGTGGGACTGGGAGGTAACCATGGTCGTGTTCGTGGGCTGTGAGCAGGGGTTGGCGGCGAGGGTGCGGATTCAGTCCAGTGTGTGGAGGCAGAGGTGAGTGAAGTGTGGTGGGAATGAGGTGGGGGACCAAGAAAGGAGCACACAGAGGACCGCTGACTGCAGCCCTTAGATTCACAGACCGTAGGTGCAGATGTGTCCCACGGCCCAGGTAGAAGGGCAGTTCTTTTGCTCTTCGTGCAGTTAGAGGAGCACAGTAGGGAGAAATATAGTAGAAGAAACCCATGCCACTGCAAGGGCACAATAATCAAAACCGAAGCGTGCTGGCAGACACATCTATCAGTGGAACAGAGTAGAGAGCCCAGGAGTAAACCCATGGCTTTACAGTCGGTACTTGACAAAGAAGGCAAGAACATCCAATGGGGCCAGGACTGCTCATTCAAGAATTGGTTTTGGAAAGGTTGAATTAATAAGTACATAAAAAACCAAAAAAAAAAAAAGGCAACTAGACTACCTTCTTATGTCATACATAAGAATAAACTAAACGCTCAAACGTTAGACTTGAAACCATAAAAATCATACAAGAAAACACAGGCAGTAATATCTTAGACATTTCTCATAGCAACAGTTTTTCTGATATATCTCCCCAGGCAAGAGAAACAAGTGGTAAAATAAACAAATAGGACTACATCAAACTAAAAAGCCTCTGTACAGCAAGGGAAACCACCAACAAAATGGAAAGACAACCCACTCAATAGGAGAATGTATTTGCCAATACTCTGGTTAGGGTTAATATCCAAAATTTATGAACAATTTATAAAACACCAACCCCACCCCCAACAAACAAAGCAATTAAAAAACTGACAATGGACCTGAGTAAACACTTCTCCCAAGAGTACACAGAAATGGCCAACAGACATATGAAAAGGTGCTGAACAACAATAATCATCAGAGAAATGCAAACTAAAACCACAATGAGATACCACCTCACACCTGTCAGATTGACCGTCGTCAATAAATCAACAAAGAGCAAGTGTTGCTGAGGACAGGGAGAAAGGGGACCCTGTTTTCCTAGATAGAACGCCTGGAGCAGTGGGGTGGGCTGGGAGTCACTGCTGGTGGGCAGGGCATAGACCACAAAGCTGGCCGTCCCGGAGCTGAGGACACTTAAACAAAGCACGGCTCACAGAAACGAGAAATGGGAGCGGAGGCGGGGAGGAGGGCGGCGGTGTGAGTGTGAGCGCAGAGCACCAGACGGATGTCTACAGCGAAGGAAGAGGCAAACGGGACTGGAGGCAGCCCTGAGTAAGATCACGTGGGCATGGATGCCCTCTCAGCAGGGAGGAGGAGATGGATGGATAGAAGGAGAGGGATGCACCAGCACTCAGGGTGCTGTGCAGACTGAGACTGAGTGTTGCGGTGTCAGGCATCAGGGCGGCGGGCACTGAGGAGGCGTGAGGAGGGCAGAATGCAGAAGTGCTATGCCAAAGAGGAAAATGTTAGAGAAGCTGAGAAAGACAGTCACAGAAGAGTGTGCACAAAGGGGCCTGCATGGACACACAGAAGGTTCCAGGGAGTGACACTTGCAGGTCCTAGTAAATCACAGCCGGGCCCACAGGATGTGACCATAGGTCACCAGTGGGCCAGAAAGGGTGAGACTAATGTGTGTTGGAGAGACTCCACACGGAGAAGCAGAGAAGGATGGGGAACCTTAAACCAACTGAGTATCATAGGTCTAACCTGAGACTAGAATATGGGCAGCAAAAGGGCACAGGCGGAGAGACCTAGTGGGGATGGTGGGGACCTTGAGGATCTTGCTCTGGAGGCTGTATCCAGGGACAACAGACAGGACAATGCAGAACAGGAAGGAGAGAGAGAAGAGGGTCTTAAAATATGCAGGTGGGTTGTACAGGGAGTGTGGCTAAGAGGGAAAGAGGGCAAAGGGGAGATCCAGGCAGTGTCAGGAGGGTTGGAAGGGCAGGGGTGGCAGCCATAGGCATAGCAGGAGGCCTGATGTTGGAGATATGGAAGCAGTGGAGGTAAGGAAGAAAAGGAAGTGGCAGGACCTGATGCATTGTTCTGTGGGCAACACCATGACTGATACAAAGGGAAGAGAGAAAAGCAAGGCAGGCATGATGGCAAGGCTAAGGAATTGTGAGCATAAACGGAAGGCAGTGGAAGAACCTGGTGAGTGACAGAAAGATGGTTTTAGTAAGAATGCAGTATGGCAAGGCCAAAGATACTGTCACAATAAAGGGTAGAGGGTGGAAGGAAGCCAGGGATGAAGAACAATGCTCTAATGCAGACTGGGGGCTGGGGCATGTTGGGCATGAAAGGGTAACTATGGAGGGAATGTGGCAGTTCCAGAGGACAGTGCCAGGACAGTGTGAGAGTGAGGAGATGCTGGGATCATTCAGGAAAAGGTGTCCACAGCAACCAGCAGGCTAGAGGCACAGGGAGAGTGCAGCCCAGGAGTCAGGTGGGCTTCCACAGCAGTGATTCTTCCCGGGGGGTGGGTGGGGGGTGAATTTCACCCAAGGGGGGGTGAAATTCACCCAAGGGTGGGTGGGCACGCCCCCCAGGGGGGCCTATCACAGCATCTGAGGGGGAGCAGGGCTCTGCTCAAAACAACAAAACCAAAAAATTGAAAAACAAACCCAAAAACACACCCAAAAGATGTTGCTGATAGGCCGCCTTGGGGGTCATGCACCCTCGGGTGAGAATGACTGGGTGGAAGGGCAGAGGGGAGACAGCTGGGCGGAGAGCAGGGGGCCCTGGATCCAGCAGACAGAGCAAACAGATTAGCTGAGAAGGCAGGTGGGTGTAGGCTGGCATTCCCCATTGGTAGAAAGTGAAGTGTCAACAGAGTTCTCCCAAAGAAGAGTATGCTTGAGTGTAACTATGAGAGAGGTGGGAGTGGCAAAGGAAGTTGGTTCATGTGGATGTGAGGGGAGAGCACCGGACCTAGCATGTCCATGCAGAAGGAAGGGGCAGGTGTGATGGGGGACAACACTGAAGGAGATGATCAGACAGAGAGGGCTGCTAGGAGAGGAAGGAAAGGAGCAGGGGTGGGCAGCGGTGCCCAGGACCCTGTACACATCGGGACTGAGTGTAATGGTGTCAAGGCTAGGAGGTGACAGGAGCAGGAGCAAGGGGGAGGGCAGAGGGTGACAGGTAAAAGGAGATTCAGAGGAAGTAGCTCCCTGAGAGCTGTGTCAGAAAGTGTGCAACCAAGGGGTAACATAGAAGGTTACAGGGAGCAAAGCTTGCAGGTTGTGGGGGGAAACAATCATCTGTCCACAGGGTGTGAGCAGGGGTTGGGGGGTGGAGTGTGGGGATCCAGTGCAGTGTGTCTGAGGCAATGGTAACCGAATTGGAATGCATGGCAGGTGAGGGGATGCTCAGTTGGTTCATGGTTCCCCAATGAAAATGTGCAGAAGTGGAAAAAAGTGGTTAAAATGAAATTGGGATTAAGTCAACAGTATACATATTAAACTATTCCCAGAATTACTGGGGAACATTAGAATGGTTATGATGCACTGTGTTGCCTGTTAAACTCGATCACGACTAATGGATCCCAATGGGGGGAGCATGAGCTACATTTCCTAAAGGACATACAAGAAATAGATAAAAGAAATCATTGTATGGAAATTGGTGGCTGCCCAAAATGTCTGTTAGGTAATCACATCCAAGTGGGTCGATTTAGGAGAGTGAACGGTCATATGGAGGTAAATTTCTCAAGTGAGACCAGAAGGGAGCGGAGCAGCGGTGACCCTCAACACTGGCACTTCTGGCAGCCAACGCTGAGGGTGTGTGCGGGGGGATGGTGCTGTTCTGCGTAGGAAGAGTAAGTGAAGGAGGAGGTTCACACAGGTTCACATACTACTGGATCCGTTCAAAGGCTAGAGAGGTTGTGACCCAAGCCTGGGTGGTTAAACAAGCAGAGGCTTTTTCTAAGGCCAAAAGAAAAAAGAGGAACTGAATGGATATGCCATGTGTACACTGCATTCTGGAGAGAGTTATCATTTGAGAAACACAGCAATAAAGATTATGGATTTTGACGATGGCGATGTGAAAGAGGAACATGAAATAGGAAGACAGGTTGAATGTATGAAGGGCATGTTGGAAACTTCAGTGTTCACTGAAAGGCAGATTAGTTACAAGATGAACGAGCAGGTGAACACGGAGGTTTCCAACTGGGAATCCTGGATAATCTCATAATGGGTCAAACTGGAGGAATATTGACTTAAGGCTAGACTGATAAAAATTCTAGTGACAAAGGTGGGGGAAATGGTGATTGAATAGTAATATTTCTATCCTGTTTTAATATTTGACTAAAAACTCCAATTATGTGCTTTAGCTTGAAAGAATGCAAAGTTTCATTAGGGGTCATTAATATGGATGCCAGTGAGTAGATGGAGGTGAATCAAAGCAAAGAACTCAGATCAATTTTACTTAAGTTGTAGATTTAATACAGAATGTCAGGGGTTAATGTGGTTAAGACTGAACACCAAATAATGGAACAGAGACTATAGAATCAGAGAAGAGGCTGGCATTCATTCCTGTGATAGCCAATTAATCTGGAGGTTCAAGGAAGTGTAGGTGGAAGTCGAGAAGTGGAGTATACATGAAAGAGTTATGGATTGTTATTTGGGAGGCAGCGTCCACAATGAAAAACAGAGAAGTAACTCACATACATGCATTGTTAAACTTGATCTTAGTATATGGACATTTTCTTTTGAAGACTTCAAATTTGCTGAAATGGTTTGAGGTGAGAAATATGACACAGTAAGGCCTGACAGTCCAATAATAAAAGCTATACAGTTCTGAGTAGGTAACAAGACACAAAGTTAAGTCAGTAGGCATATTACAGAGGTCCAAAGTGGGGAAAATTCTGTAGACTATTACACAGGCACTTTGTTACTGGTGCAATAAATATTCAGCAGAAAGTTGCTCAATGGGAAAGGACACTAAGAAAGAATGCTGCCTTGAAGGCTAGTCTAAAAATTGTTGAGCAAAGGACTAACTGCTGGATCCAGAATACATGGGAAGTAGGACTAATTGAATTGAGACACTCATTCCAAATTTCCCATAGTTGGAGGAAAAGAGTTAAGATAATATCTTGATGTTGGGTAAGGAGTTATGACAATATCTTGATGTTGGGTTATTAAAGTACGTTTTTCAGGTGGTATAGTTGTTCGTACACTTTTTCATCTTGACAACAAATAATCCCGAGAGGCTTCTAGAGATCAAATAACTTGTCCATGACCACACAGTCTATATGTAGCAGAATCAGAATTCAAATCCCAATCTGTCTCTGAAACCTATATTCATTTCTATTATGCTCTACAATTTTCAAGTTGAAGGAAATCATGATCTATATAATTTCTTTTTCCCCTCTGTGATTATAAGGAAGTATATTTTCTGAGATGAGACAAAGTAGAGGTGATCTTCAGGTGATTGGTAAAATTTGGAATATTTAGGAAAATGCAAAAAAGAAGGGATGGGTAAAAGATTTTTATTACCATCTATGTCCTGGTATTTCACTTCTATCCATTACATAGCAAAGAATTTGGATTGGCCGTGGAAAAAAAAATTCTAGAATTTCTGACAAAGGCAAAGGAATAGAAAGGAATGTTTTTAAGCAGGTAAATGTGGGTCAAACTACTAACAAAGTTTGAGAAGTCCAGGTCTTGAGACAAAATTCTATTTCTTTTCTCCAAGATGCAATGACAAGAGTTTATAACTGACTTTTAGCACCAATTGGCAAACCTTTGAGTTTAACACATAAGAAAATTCTCCAAATGCCAAATTTTTATAAGTAAAATACTAACAAACCATCAAGCAAAGAGCCCATAGCCAGCAGAACAAAGGTTGAAACCTCTGGGCTAATTTGTAAGATCTGTCTGTGTTTTTAAAAAATTAACCCCTCATTGAAGAGGGGTAAGAAAACCTCCCCTGTAATTCCTCTCTTTGTAGAAATGTTTTCTGTTGTTGTTGTTGTTTTCTCCTGAACTGTATGTAATTTCAATATTGCTGTTTTATGTATTTTGATATTGTAAAACTGTATTTATTGTATTCTATTGAGACATTCCCTGGGGTGTGAGGCACCGGAGTTATCAGTTAATCAAGTGAACCTGGGAAATGGAAGAGCTAGTATTCTCAGTTGGGAAAGCTGGATTCTTCAATGGGTTCAGCATTTCGCTTTCCTCTAAAATTAAGTGGCAACGTAACAGCATTACTTAAAACCAGAAACGTGGTGAGAAGTATACCACAGCAGGAGGAATTCTGAAACAAGGAGAGGAGGCCACTTGAAGAAACTGATAAAAGTGCAGAGTATCCCAGGATGATGGCGGAAGCCGCAGGGCTACATTAAGATTGGGCCCACTTACTGGTTTGGAACAAGAGTTGATAAAAACTAACTTTACTTAAGAGTACGGCCAGCTAAATTTCTGGCTGGTGGACATACTTTAGACAATTCTAACTAGAGGGAAACAGACCAGGAGAGAAAGTGAAGCTGAAAGGGAACGGAACGAGAGAAACCTCATAAAGGGATAAGGGAGGTAATGAAAGGTTAGAGTCAGATGGCCTCATGCTCGAAGGAGAAATCCTGGAGGCCAGATTGGAAAGTGCCTTCCTAACCCAGCGGGTTATGGATCCAGGGTGGCTGCAGAGTACCAGTGCAGGTCCATCCAGGGGTAAGAGGAGACAACCTAGGATTCAGACCCAGCAACAGTGCCAACTTGAATCTACCTCGTGCTAGAGTGAGTAGCCTGGTCTATCATCCGACGCAGATAAGATTGGGCAGGGCTCCCCAAACCAACATCTGAAAAGGGAGTTCGGAGAGGGGCTCAAAGAAGGCAGGTTAAGCCCCGAATGTAACTGAATGATGACCAGGGATAACAATTTACTAGTACTTTTACGATTTCTTGTAACTCTGTATCTTCCCCTGTATTTGTTAACTTTTATCTGTTTTTTTTTCCTGTACTCGTAGTAAAAATTGTTTTTCTTGTACAAGTAGTAAAAATTGTTTTTTCCTGTACTAGTAATAAAAATTGCTTTTTCCTGTACTAGTAATAAAAGTTGTTCAAAACATAAACACAATGTGTGTGCTTATTTCTGAGAAAACCGGGTAACAACTGTGAATACTTCGCAGTATACATACTTCCGAGTATAGGAAGAGAAGTTCTCAGGTGGAAAAATGGGGGAAAGAAACCAAGTACAAGCACTGGACATTCATAAGAGAAAACAGAAGACCTCAAATCCCCAAACCCATGAGTACCATTATTGGCACGAGACGCTAACTCTCCTCCCCTGCTCACACTGCATATAGGTCAAGGAAAGAATGACAAAGCTGTTCCTCAGCTGTGGACACACCAGTGTTCGTTAGACACTCAGGCTGAGACCTACTCTCAGATGCCAGCCTCACCCTATAGGCCCCTCAAAAACTATGTATTTTAAAATGCCATGTATCTACTAAATAAGAGGCCCTTAGCATGCCCTGGAGAGAAACATCAGGGAGAAGCACAGGAGACACAGGTATATGAACCCTCGTCAGCAGTTACATTGTTCTACCAGAAAGCCCAAACTCCTGTTTGGGCCACCCCTGTATGTATTCAGCAAATTTTACTTAGGAGATTTAGTAACCAATAATATTTCTGCAGTGCTAATTTTATAAATATAAGTATATAAATGTACCATCACAATCATAACATATTCTGGAAAAGAACCATAGTCTTCAACCCCAAATGCGTGTGCACACATTTACGCGCTCGAATGGTAATGCACTGTTAATCACATAAGCATCTCTTCCCTTCCGTGGGTCAGTACCTGCTGAAGAGTCATCATCAGGCAAACGGACAAGAGTGTAACATATTCCGGGTTGATTGTAAGTGAGGCTGGGGGCTGGGATACAACACAGCACTTCATAGGAATCAGACGGTTCCACCTGCACTGTCACTTTCTCCAGTAGCTGGTCATTGAGAGTGTTGGTACAGTCAAACTGAAAAGTCAACACAGAAAAAAGTTATGAAGGACAAGAGCTGTTTGCGAGCAAGCTGTTCCTCCCCCCCCATAACCCACAGCTGAGCTCTGGAGCCCACTACACCTTCCCTCTGTAAACAGCACTGCAGATCTCCACCTGAGATTGTTCTTCAGGCAACAGCGATGGCCTTCAACTCTAGGCCCTCGAGTCTGTATTACTCATTAGGTTTTTTCCTCTTCCTTGAAACTTAGTTCTACCAAGTAAGATGGTAGATGTCTGACGGATTTCAATTTGATTCTTGGAAGCTAAGTTCTTAGAATATCCCCCTTCATTTACCCCAATGTGAAATGATGATTATTTTTTAACAGGTTATACTTTATGTTGTCCACCTTCTTCAGACATTTTGTTTTTGAGTCCTTTTCACTTATAACCCATCATCTGAAGGCATCTTTGTAGCCACGGGAGTTAGGAAATAAAATAAAAAATGCTGCCAAGCTCCTTCTATATAAAAGGAGCCGGAATCCCAAACAAAAGGGGAGTGAACACTTGTCTCGAAGCACAGGAGCCAGTGAGGGCCCTGATCTCACCTGGAACACAATGTGATTGGTAAATGTGTGCTTGATACAACGAACAAAATATTCTGTCTCTTCTTCTGTGAGTTGAACAGGCTCAGAAGACTTGAATAAGGGTCCTAGATTCATAAATTCAGGAATACCAGCCAATTGTTCTATCAAGAAAGAAAGGAAAGAAAAGAAGGAAGTAAACAAAATAAGAAGACAGGGAAAGACATTGTTCTGGATGTTTATAATATTTTAAGTTCCTATAAACATACTAATAGTTAAATACTCTAATATGTCCCCAAACTTTAGTAAATCTTTTAAGGAGTTTATATATTCAAACACTAAAACCAAAAAAACCTATATTCCTGATTTCTTAGAATTTCAGTTCCCTGTTAACCAAGCTACAAAGTAAGAACATTCCCACCTAGTACGTTCCTTAGCTTTGGCTACTGGCAAGTCCCATGGCTCCAGGTGGCCCCAGCAACTGCGACCTGTATATTCAGCCCCACAATCATTTCCTGTACTAAGAATTCACCAGACTGAGTGAAAGTAGTGGACTTCATCATATTTACACTGTCTGCGGTGCAGACTATTACTTCTATCCATCAAATTATCATACCTTGGAAAATGTCTTGCCTGGAAGGAGCCAACTTCTCTGGTTTGGTAGCCATAAGTGCAATTTCTACAAAGGCAGATAAGAGGAATCAAGTGAGCTTCCCTTCCACTACCAAGCTGAAAATGCAGACAAAAATGTCAGGGCAGAAACTTTTAGCAGGCATAAAAGGAGCCATAGCTAAGTCACACCAGCAGGATTCTGCCACCTTTTTTAGAGGGACATTCAAATTAAAATGTATTTAGCGAACGTATTTCGTGATATAATAAAGTAAGCGCTAAAAATATAGGATTTGCTTTAAATGGGCCAGGATGTACAAAAAATACTCTTAAGGAACAATTCATAAAACAAATCTTCTCGTGATTCATATAGGAAAAATTACTTGTATAGTATCAACAGAAAAACTGGAAATGTTCAAAGTCAAGAATATTGTTCATTCTCAGTTCTGACCACTAAACATTTGTTCCTTTCCTTTTTTTTTGAGTTTTAAAGTTAGATATGCCTTGGGAATATTTTTTATGATTTTGTCTCACACATCTTTTGAGATAAACCTCCAGAGCAAAATTAAGAAATTACCAATTTTGGGAAATAAAAATAGGTAGCAGCACAGCTACTGTCCTGAGACGTGCAGCGACGACAGCTCCCGATGCTGTCCCATGGGCAGTGAGACAGAAAAAACTTGCAATCTGGGCCACGCTTCACATTATAGCTTTTATGCAAAAACCAGGAAGATGTTTTTAAAAACCTAATTAAAAAGTCATCTTCTAAAAGATCTAGAAATTTGGAGTGACAAACAGAGGAAGGATCAAAGAAAATATGCTAATAAAATATGCTATACAGAGAAGTGTTCCCATTACCTGCTTTTTGCTCAAAGACAGGAGCCATAGCAAGAGGAACAGACTTCATGTCAAAGGGTTTCTCCGAGGGCTCCAGTGTGTACTGGTGTAAGGCCTTCTCCATCCCTGGTACAGAGACTGTCAGACCTATGAAACAGAGAAGTCTCAGCATTGTAACTTCTTGCCAATGCTAGGATTCAGAGAGGCCCAGATTTATACTATTTATCTATGCTTTCTGAAGGGAAAGAAATATAGCTACATACTTTATAACCTAAATAATTAAAAGTAAAGGGTATTACATAGAACTTCCTTATAATTTTATCCAGGGAAGCATGGGAGCAGAGCATAAGCATTTTCAACAAAATGTAAATACCTTCCAGAAGAAAGTGCAACTTAGCCACATGGGAAACAATGGTAGCATAAGAAAAGGAGAAAAGGTAAACCCATCCAAAAAGGAACTCAAGGAGGATCTGAAATAAGCAATATTCTTTGGGTTTTTACATACTTTGGGGTTCCCTAAAAATGGAAATGCATTCAAAGACAAAAACCAAGCATTGTGCCTAGTGAAGTCAGCTCTTACGTAAATGATAAGATAGGCTTCCAAAACACCACCTTGGGAACAAAAGTACATTTGTCTACATCCTTGGCTCTCACTGACCATTGAAGATATATGTAGCATTCAGTGCCATCTGCCTCTGCTGCAGCACATTCAGATAGAAGGTAGCTCTGTCCCGTACCTCATCATCAGTATCCATCATACACCTGTCCGGGGGATACGAATAGGCATGTCACAGCACCCTAAAGATTCCCAAGACCTTCACCACCATACCTAAAGGACACAATCAGGCCATCTGATACTACCTTATTATAAAAGAACTCCACAATAGTCAAGGGTGTATCCTAAAATCTTCATAAATCTTGGGCACTGCTATCAATTGGTAAAGAAACACTGCCATTATGAATCAAAGCACTATATAAGTAGGCACTAAAATAATTAGGAAGAACACAATAACATGAGAGCAGTTTGTAGTCTTTTCTTAGATCTGCAACCACAGGATCCTGGTAAAGACGCAGACTTCTTTATCATTAAGAAGTGTGACTATTAGACGTTCTAAGGATACTAAAAAGCATTAAAAATCCAGGCATTGTTGCTATTCAGATGGCAATTTGTTTCATTTAAACCAGTCAGCCTTTGGCTTGTAATTTTTCTGCTTCAATCACAAGATGTAATCACAGATTTTGCTAACACCAAGTCTTTTCCTCATCAAATAGGGAGTCATGGAGACCATGAAAAGCTGATTCTACTTAATGAATGACTTTGAAGTTGGCCCCTATTATACAAATTGAGGCCCATGCTTTTAAGTCACTTTCTCAAAATCATACAAAGAGAAATTCAAAGTCAAATTTTATATGTATTGAGCATATAAAATTTGCTAGAACAGAACAAAAATGCCATTTGCTCCTCACTCACTCCATCAGCTCTACTCCTAAGCCCTGCAATGCATTTGATATGGTACAATGAGGAACTCTCTATTCAGCAATATGGAGGTTCTTTTCTTTTTAAAAAAGACATTCTTTTACTCACCTTTGTAAGAGTACGAGGATGCTTGGAAGAAGATTCTCATTCTGAGCCCCAAATTTAGCCAAAGCACTCACAGCAGCTATAATAAAGCATAAAATGACACAACAGCATTAAGTAACAATCGTTCAAAAAATATTAAAGAAGCTTCCCCATGTTTAGTGGGAATAAACTCACTTATTGTTCTATTGTTTCTTGATCTTATTTCATTGACCCATTTAAGCATAAACAGAAACCTGCCAGCCTAAGAGAGCTCTGAATAGGAAAATCCTCAATGCATTGTAGAAAAATAATCATATATATTTCTTTTACGAGCTATGCTCCACCCTAACCACAACCTCTTATATAATACACTGATAGAATTAAGCTCTAATCTCAAACAACCAGGTCCTAGCATGAAATTTGCCCTATTACTGAAACTCACTCTACTCAACAATGATCTATTACTCACCTAACTTTTGTAAGAAACTCTGGTAGGTGCTAGGGCATAGGAAAATAAAAGACCAAGCCCCTGCCTCGAAGGAGATGTACTCTAGTGGGAAAGACAGGTAAGTAAAGACATAATCACCACACAGCATAGTAAGCCCATGATTAAAACTACATCCAGGAAGCCAAGTGAATACAGAGAAAGGAATTTAAATAAAAATGTGTGAAGGAAAAGTAAGACAGGAAGTTAACATATTACTTAAGCTAAATTTTGAAGAATGAGTAGAATTAGCCCAAAGGGAAAAGGGAGGAAAACAGTACTGGAGGCAGACAGAACGACAAGTGCAAAGGCCCTCAACCCAGTGAAGAAAGGATGGTGCAATACTGGACCCTAGACTCCGGAGGGGAAGGCTGAAGAATAGAACCCAGGCTGGAGGGCAGGAGGGGACAAGTGAGAGACAAGAGATAAAACAAAAGCAGACTGTGGTTTAGCCTCCAAGTTATTATCAAAGGATGTTACGTACAGGATAAATCTGTATTTGTAGCAGAGTGTGCCACCCGAAATTTGTAAGCAGATTTTGTACGCAAAGACCATTTCTGTAGCAGAGTGTGGAGAGCAGACCCATCTGTATGAAACTAGAAGCCCTCAGACTAGTTGGGCACCTGAGAAGAACGAGCGCCTAAAGCAGCACCCATTAACATAGAGAAACAAGAGAATGAAGAAATATGAAGGAAAGCCCTGGCTGGCATAGCTCAGTGGATTGAGCGTGGGCTGCGAACCAAAGTGTCGCAGGTTCGATTCCCAGTCAGGGTACATGCTTGGGTTGCAGGCCATGGCCCCCAGCAACCGCACACTGATGTTTCTCTCTGTCTCTCCTCTCTCCCTCCCTTCCCTCTCTAAAAATAAATAAATAAAATCTTAAAAAAACACATTAACATTAAAAATACACTACAAATATTAAAAAAAAAGAAATATGAAGGAGACAAAACTGATAGAATTTTGCTAAAGAACAGATGGGGTTGTAAAACAGTGGAATACATTTCTGCCTTTGCAACTGAGGAAATGATAAAGGTGAAGATTTCAGTTTGGGCGAGTCTGCACTTCGGGCTGAATGGCCTCTGATCACGGGGCACACGAATGGAGGAAAGACACATGACTGCCATGTCATGGCCCGTCAGCAGAGCTCCGAAAAGAATCGCCAGAAAAGAAGGTGTATGTTGAGAAGACAAACCCCTACGGAAAACTAACACTTCAAGGACTGGGAGAGAAGCCCTACGAGTAAGACTGGGAGTGACGGAAAGATGCTCCCGGGAAGCCGAGGGGGAGAGTGCCGTGAAGTGTTTACTCAGCAGCACATGCAGCTGCCTGAGAGGGGAACAAAGATGAAAACATGACATCGTCTAACTTGATTTCCAGCCAGCTTATAATATTTTTTTAGAAATCGCTTCAGAGGATTTTTACGGGAGAAACTACATTATAGTGAGTTGAAGAAAATGGAAATAAGTCCACAGTGGCAGCTAGTAATAGCTACTTCAAGGTTATCAGACAGGGGAAGTATGGGCAGTAGCTAAACAGAGACGACTGATCAATGGAGGGCTTATGTTTTTAATAGAAGAGATCTGGACCTGTTCATATGCTAAGAGGAAGAAATGATTAGGGAGGAGAAAGTAAAACATTCCTAAGACTGGTTTAAGATACACAGACACACATACACTTCCCAGACATTCATTCATACTTATGGCTAGAACTCTGAAAACATGAATGATGCCTGCATAGTATTCCTGTCATACTGCACATCAAGGTTATTCATCTCTACTGTAAGGCAGAAACCGGGATGGATACTGGAGTACAGAGAAAGAGTTGTAGACCTGGGGCTTAATTACGCATTAAGATCCCACCATGAAGAAGACCTTGCAACTTCACTGTCCAATTTCATCACCACCCCCTTGGAGTGAAGCGTTTCAAAAGATCGGCAGTTACATCATTCTCAGTGTTCCAATGACTCACCAGCTCTGACAGCCTCATTCTCCAGTACGACCCTGTTGAAAATGAAGCGAATGTACTTGGACGGGACAGGCGTTCTGGGGCCCTCTTTGCCCAACAAGTGTAGAATCTTTGTCGCCAGAACAGTGTGTTCACAGTCCTCAATGAATTCGCAGAGGTGAGCTAGACCTGCTTCTTTGCTCTCAGGGTTCTCTTCCACAATGCTGATGATGCAGTCCACAATGGCCCGCTTATATTCGAAGCCTCCCTGGCAAAAGAGAAAACTGCTGTTCGTTCTGAGGATGCTCTTTGGAGAAATGCTTATACTCCAAGGCTCATGCTTATAATATTAAAATTTCGTTTTCCTTCCTTTATGAAAGAAACAGAAGTGTTTTTTCTGCAAGCGGGAAAGTCAAAGCAACAGTGTGTTCCGTAATCATTGGTCAGCAGCCAGAAGCAGGCACACTATCTGAGGGGCATGCTGAGATGGTAAAGAAAGCTACTTTAAATACCATGGTATTTAATGGGGATCATAATTTAAGAGAACTTCCTGTGATTAAAAAGTGGTCCACCTACATCATCTCGGAGCATGTTGGAGAGGAAAGTCATCATGACGCTGTGCTTTCGAGGGTATTTCTGACAGAGAGCACTAATTGCCTGCACAACCACCACCTGTAGAAAAACAAACAAAATGGCCATTCACTTTTATAATGACTGTACAACTACTGCCCATAAAAAAAACAGAAAAAAGTTCATCTTCATAACTTTAGCTACTAAGCATACATTCTTATATACTGCAAGCTAAGGAGACACTGTAGTTATTCAAAATGACAATGGTTCTTCATTAAAGTTAAGCAAGGAGACCTCAAGGGAAAATAGTATGTTCATTCAAGAGACCCCATTCCTGACTTCCAGCCAAGACAGAGGTGTAGGGAGATACTCTTTGCCTCCTCGCACAACCAAAAGAAGGACAATTTAAAAACAAAAAATAATAACCGCCAGAAAAGCGAACCTACATCCAAAGTTACTCAATCCAGCAAAGCTACCATTTAGAATGGAAGGGCAGATAAAGTGCTTCCCAGATAAGGTCAAGTTAAAGGAGCTCATCATCACCAAGCCCTGATTAAATGAAATGTTAAAGGGACTTATCTAAGAAAAAGAAGATAAAAAATTCAAGTGGTGAAATGACAACATACTCACAGCTATCAACAACCGAGCCTAAAAAAGCAAAAACAAGCAAAAACAAACAAAAACAAACAAAGTAAACAACTAGAACAGGAACAGATTCACAGAAACAGAGATCATGTGGAGGGTTATCAGCAGGGAGAGGAATGGGGGAAGGATGGGGGAAAGGATACAGGGAATAAGAAGCATAAATGGTAGGTATAAAATAGACGGGGATTAAGAATAACATGGGAAATGGAGAAGCCAAAGAACTTATATGTATGACCCATGGACATGAACTAAGGTGGGGGAATGCTGGTGGGAAGGGTATACAGGGCGGAGGGGAATAAAAGGGAGAAAAAATGGGACAACTGTAATAGCATAATCAATAAAATATATTTAGAAAGAAAAAATAGAAAACATGGGCAAATGCTTATCTGCCTATTCAGATTCTATAATCTGAAGGGGAAAGCTTTCTATTACTCTAAAGTCAAAGCAATTAAAGAAAAGTGACAAATTTGACTATATCAAAGTAAACTTTTGTACAACAAAAGACATCATAAAAAGTCAAAAGACAAATGACAAACTGAGAGAAAACATAATATTTCATAGATACAGAACTAATATCCTTAAGATACAAAACACCAAAAATCCTATAGAAAATGGGGAAATGATATGAGCAGGCAATATTATGATCCTTAAAAATATGAAAACGTGTTTAACTTTCCTCATGACAAAAAAAATCCAAATTAAAACTACACTGAGACACGCTTTCTTACCCATCGGGTTGGCAAAACATCAAAGTACGATACACTCCATCAGTGAGGCTATGGGGAAGCTGACACTCGTATACACTGCTGCTAGATCTGAACATTCTCTGCAAAACCACATATTTCCTTATCCTTCAACCTAGCACGTGAACTTCTAGGGATTACCCTAAAGGTGTATCTCCCACATCTGAGGTAACACACTCACAAGGTTATCCACTGCAGCATTATTTGTAACTGCAAAGTATTATAAATTATCTAAATGTTCAAGCATAGATGATTCATTCAGTAAACTATAATATAAAATGACCTTCATAGGTTCCCCAAAGATTCAAGATGTCTGCTTGAATATACAGGCTAAGTTTGTTTTCTAAAAGACTGGATATAGCCCTGGCTGGTGTGGCTCAGTAGACTGAGGGCTGGTCTGCTAATCAAAGGGTCGCTGGACTGATTCCCTGTCAGGGCACCTGCTTGGGTTGTGGACCAGGTCCCCAGTGGTGGGCACACGAGAGGCAACCACACATTGACATTTCTCTCCCTCTCTTTCTTACTACCTTCCCCTCACTCTAAAAATAAAATAAAATCTTTTTTAAAAAGTCTAGAATATATACTATAAGAGAGTAAATATGGTCAATTATACTCTTTGAGAAGACAAAAAATAAAATCTATTTTAACTCTTCTAACTGAAATTTACTGTTCTGATTATCTTAAACACATACTCAACAGTTCTATTCAGCACTGTACTGGTAGTCCTAGCCATTTTAATAAGGCAAGAAAACGCATTTGGATTGGAAATGAAGAAGTACCGCTGTCTCTGTTAAGAGATAACATGATTATTTACATACACAACCCTAAGGAATGTCTACAGCAACTACTAGAACTAATGAGGATAGTCAGCAAACATATCAAGTTAGGGGCAAGTAAAAAAAAGGAGGGGATTTTTTTATATACTAGTAGCAAACAATGAAATAGAAATTAATAAAGTAGAGTCACAAGCATAGAATATTCATATATAAATTTAACAAAAGATGTGCAAGATCCTCTAGAATACATGCTACAAAACAGTGCTCAGAGCCCTGCCCAGGTGGCTCAGTTGGCTGGAGTATCATCCCATACTTCAAAAGGCTGCGGGTTCAATTTCTGGTCAGGTTACGATTTCTGGTTAGGTTGAGGGTTTGATGCCTAGTCAGGGTGCGTATGACAGGCAGTCAGTTGATGTTTCTCTTTCTCTCTCTCTCCCCCTACCTCTGTCTCTCTCTAAAGTCAATAAACATATCCTCGGTGATGATTAAAACAAAAAAAACAATGCTCAGAGTAAAGACCTAAATAAAGAAAAAGGTATACCATATTCATGAACTGAAGGAATTAATATTGTTAAAATGTCAGTCAAACAACCCCAACTGATGATATCCTAACAAGCTTTGTTTTATAGAAAGTATCAACTGATTTCAAATTTTATATTGAAATGTAATGAACGAGAATATTAAGAAGGACAAAGTTGGAAGATGACACTTCTTGAAATTTGAGAGTTACTATAAAACTATAATAATAAGTACAGTGTGGTACTGGCATAGCACTGACAAACAGATCAATGGAAAATGAGAAGGAGCCCAGAAATATACTTACAATTTTTTGGTTACTTGCTTTTCAGACAAAGATTCCCAAGTGTATCACTTTGTCTTTTCAATAAATTATATTGGAATGACTAAATATTAGTATGGGGAAAAAACTGAACTTATCACACACAATACACAAATATTAACTCAAGTTGGATTACAGACCAAAATATAAAAACTAAAACCATAAAACATTTAGAATAAAACATGAGGCACTATCTTTAAGATGTGGAAGTAGTCAAAGTTTTTTAAAAAGTATAGAACACAGAAAGCAATAACTGCGAAAGAAAAAAATTAATAAATTAGAGTTCGTAAACATTTAAAACCTTTGCTCACCAAAAGATACTGTAAGAAATAGGCAAGCCACAGCGAATGGAAGAAAACATGACCATGTTTAAACTCTTACCTTGAACTCATCTGAGATTTCAGACACAAAAGAAGATATCTGCTTCATGAGTCTGTCCACACTGCTCTCACTGCCTGTTTTGAGGAGAGTAGTAATGGCCAGGGTGGCAATGCTTCTGTTTGAGTCTGTGATCAAGTTTTCTAAGTCCAGATTGCAGGCAGTAACAGCAGAGGGGTGCTTCATTGCCACCTTGTGGAAGGGCAAGAAAAATATTGAGCAATTGCTATTAATAAAGACCAGAATTTTTTTTTAAATGAAAGAGGAGCAAAATAGAAATTTTATTTTAAGGTAAGTGCTTTTAAAAATCTAAACAGAACCACCTAAGTTAAAAGTAATTGTTTCAAGAATAAAAGGGTATGATAGCACTGGCCAGTGTGGCTCAGTTGGTGGGAGTGTCATCCTGTAGACCACAAGGTCCCTGGTACAATTCCCAGTCAGGGCACACACCCAGGTTACAGGTTTGATCCCTGGTCGGGGTGCATACAAGAAGGCGACCAACTGATGTTTCTCTCTCTCTCTCCACCCCACCCCAAAAAAAAGCAATGGAAGAATGTCCTTGGGTAAAGATTAAAAAAAAAGATTAAAAAAAGAAGGTATGATATATCATTTGATAAATGATTAACAACCATAGTTACAATGCAGTATAGCACTTTCTCTTCTCAGGTTTCTATAACCTTTCTAACAGTATCACAGCCTGTTTTCCTTACAGTACATGTATAAAGAATGTCTATTCGACTAGATGTTAGGATCTCTGGAAATAGGACCTTGTATGGTAAATACTGCTCAAAGATTGTTATTATCGTATCACTCAGAAAACATCTATATTTTGTCTTCAAATCCTCATCCAAGGATACGTTCATTGATTTTAAAGATAGAGGATGGAGAAAGAGAACAACATCGATGTAAGGGAGAAACATCAATTGGTTGCCTTCCATACATGTCCCAGTGGGGGACTGAACCCATAACTTAGGTATGTGCCCTGACCAGGAATGGAACCTGCAACCTTTGGGTGTAGAGGATGACGCTCCAACCAGCTGAGGCCACCTGACAGTGGCAACACCTCTGTATTAAAGCCACATTGGATTGCTCATGGTCACAAAAACATGGCTATCATTCGCCTGCTTCTTTCTGTCCGTGTCATTTACCTATTAATAGAAAAATTTGAAGACAGCAAAGTACTGGCATCAAAACTCAGTTAACAGAAAAATGACTCAAAACTAATGTGAAACTAATTAAGTCTTAATTTACTGCATTTAGTGTGGGGATAGTCATATGTATAGTGCAGAAATATTAATGTGTCTTATGATGGGTACTGCTCCAGGCCCAGTGGAATTAGTATGTATCACATAAGCTTTCTAAATTCCACAAAATACAGAATTCTGAGACACGCCTGGCTTCACGATCATAGATAAAGGAGTGTGAACCCGTATCAACTCTTTTAAATACAACTCACATTGTTCTATAAAATCTTTCCCATGGCTGCTCTAAACTTCTCTCTCCTCTAGCTGTTCAAACAATCTATAATCAAGCACATACTGCCTTGTGACAAGTCTACTAAATTAAGCTTTCACTTAAAATCTTTATGGTTGTTTAATTTATTCTGTGTGTCTGTACTGTATCCTCTAGACCCACGCTAAATGGTAGCCAACAGCCACATGTGGCTGCTGAGCATCTGAAATGTGGCCAGTGCAAGTTGAGATATGCTATAAATCTAAAATAAATAATAGACTTAGTATGAATAAAAGGCAAAATATGTCCTTAAAAATGTTATATGAATTACATGTTAATATGACATTTTATACATACTAAGGTAAGTAAAATATATTATTAAAATTAATTTCAACTTAAAAAAATTTTAATGTGTTTATTACAAAATTTAAAATTTCATGTGACTCAGGTGTTGTTTCTGCTGGACAGTGCTACCACAGACCAGCACCGTCTAAGCGTACTTTCTGCAGTGCTGGAAATGTTCCACGGCCCCACCATCCAAGGTGGTAGTTGCTAACCTCATATGCAGCTACTCAGCACTTGAATTGTGACTAGAGTGACTGAGGAACTGAATTTTTAATTTTATTTAATTCAAATGGAAACAGCAACTTATGGCTAAAGGTCATCATATTGGACAGTGTGGTTTGTGACTATAATAAAGTGCTTAAAACTCAGAAATAAATTATATTCTTCAATTGAATAGTAGTAAAAATGGCCAAACCTAAGTCCACAAATACAAGTGAAATGCTATAGAACTGAAGCCCATAAATCACATTTAGTAACCTTGGAGGGAAAGCCAAATGCTTCACAATGAGTTTATCAATCAAACATTGATATAAATGCCAATAGCAAAGGGACACCTACCTTGTTCAAGGTCCTCACAGCTGCATATCTCAAAGCTGGCTTAGGAGAGCTACAGAACAACTGAAGAACTAGAAGAGAAAAAAGACATTGTGCCTATAGCTCATTTCATCATATAACATGTATCTGAAAACACACTGCATGAAAAATCATATTAAAAATATGCATAAGGAAATTAAGTAACAGCATAAAAAATTCACGTGGAAAATAG
The DNA here is from genome assembly GCF_004126475.2 of Phyllostomus discolor. NCBI lineage: Eukaryota > Metazoa > Chordata > Mammalia > Chiroptera > Phyllostomidae > Phyllostomus > Phyllostomus discolor. Next base: position 76,816,596 of record NC_040912.2, read on the forward strand.
AAAAAGCACTTTTTGTTGAGCTATAAAAACTTCAAAATATAGAATACAAAGTTCATTCTTTTTCTAAAAGAATTTATATAGAGGAGTACTTATAAGAGCAAATGGGTTTTTTAAATATTAAGGAGAACGGAATGCATTAAAGTTACTTAAAAAAGATATTATTTATTTAAGAGAGGGGAAGGGAGGGAGAGAAACATCTATCAGTTGCCTTTCTCATGCCACCATCTGGGGACCTGGCCTGCAACCTAGGCACGTGCCCTGACCGGGAATTGAACCAGTGATCTTTCAGTTCTCAGGCTGCTGCTCAATCCACTGAGCAACACCTGCCAGGTTATTTTTTAAATGTTTTATTTGGGAAAATGGTAACTTCAGAACAAGTAAGTAACAATATCGACATATCAGAATGCAAAGGCTACACACACATACAGAGCTAAGATTAAAAAATCATTCCTAATCCTTATCCTGCAGACCTGTGGAGCTTAAAACAAACATAAGAATATAAACAAAAGCCAACTATCAAATATACAACCAACCTGAAACAGCAGGAGCCAACTCTCTTGCAGTACAGTTAGGAAGATGGATGATAGCTGAAGCAGCTTCATAAATAACCATTTCATGCTTATTTCGCAAGCAGCTCTCAATGAAATCAAAGAGTGGACTTTCGTGGCTGACAATAAAACATACACAGGCCATCATTAGATATCAAAAAAAATGCAATGTGCATAGTGGTTAGAAGCAGACAGATTGAGAAACTTTTGGAATTACGGATGAAGGACCTCTGAAAATCCACTCCTTCATAAAAAACAATGAGAAACCAGCATGAATTTTCAAAATCAACCTTTTCATCACTCTAGAAATTGATCAAAGGCTTGCAACAATTCTGGGAACATTTACGCAAGAAAAACAGCTAAATATAAGAACAATAAGCTTTCTGGTGTTTTAACTTGCTCTGTTTCCATCCCCTCTTCCTAGTTTCAGGGTAGCCTTGGAAACCAGCAGCCTCAGAACCACAGTAGCTGTGAGAACAAGAGGCCCAGCAGCCACTGAAGGAGGTGAATGTGTGTGGAGCTCCCTCATAAGCCCTGTCCCCAGAGAACTGTCACTATCTGACCTGACTGGTGCTTACTACAAAAGTCCCATTCATGGAGCTAGTCTTTATTTCATCTGATTCACAGGCTCATTTAATGAGCAAAGCCCCATATCCCTAGGAAGTCTGTCCCCCCCAAATCAATAGCAATTGTGTAGCACTGCATTTGCCAGAGGCAAGGATTCCAGTTGGACTTTGACAATTTCTGACATATTCCTGGGGATCTAAAAGGCCATGCAGATGTAGAGGGCTGAGCGAATACCCAGGAAAAACCTGAGAGAGCCCTCATCGCTCACCTATGCTTGACTCGGAGGTTCTGTGCAAGCAGGAAGTGAAGCCTGAGACCGAGTTGTGAGCTGCAAGGGCATGGAAGGCATGCCCCGACACACAAAACGGCCATTGGAAAAAGGTAGGAGACATGTTGGTTTAAAAGACTTAAGAAAACCTGTCACATCATTATCTGATGGCTCAGCTAACCAAGCAAAGACTTCAACAACTGCCCATGATAAAGAGTAAGGGCTGCTGAATTAGCCCTGAGAATCACTACGCAGCAACAAAAACAAACTCTGAGGACAGGGAAGGGGGAAATCTGATGACCAGAATTACCGCATCATATTACTTAAAATACCCAGTTTTTGACAAAAATTTATGATACACACAAAGAAACAGTAAAGTATAGCGCATGTACTGGGGCCAGGGCAGTGAGGTGATCAACAGACGTTATTCCTGAGGAAGCATAGATGTCTGATTAATTAGGCAAAGACTTATGTCAACTAATATAATGTGTTCAAAGAAGTAAAGGAAACTACATCTAAAGAATTAAAGACATGACAATCATGCCTCACTAAAGAAAATATTAATATAGAGACAGAAATGAGATTTTTTAAAAAAGAAACCAAATAGAAATTCTGTATTTGGAAAGTACAATGACTGGAATCAAAATTTAAATCTGCAGCTCAACAGCTGGTTTGCACTGGCAGCAGAAAGGACCAGTCAACTTGAAGATAGATAACCTGACATAATCCAGCTGAGGAAAATACAGAAAAAAGAATGAAGAGAAAAGAACAAAGCTTTAGAGACTTGTGGAATATGACCAAGTGTAGCAACATCTGCCCGACGGGAATCTCAGAAGGAAAGGAGACAAAGGGACAAAATGAGTATCTGAAGAAATAATGGCTAAAAACTTCCTAAATTTGATGAAAAACATTAGTCTATGCACTTAAGAAGCTCCACTATCCCCGAGCAGCATAAATATAAAAAAATTTACACACTGACTCACCACAGACTGCTGAAAGCGTAAGACGAAGAAAAATTTTGACAGCAGAAAGATAAAAACTACTGATCATGTTAGAGGAGCACCAATACAATAAAAGGCTGACTTTTCACCTAAAACAATGGGATAGGGCAGGAAAATGCCATGTTCAAAGTGCTGAAATAAAAATACAGAATTCTATATCCAGCAAAATTATCCTCCAAAAATGAGGGTTGAAAAAGGACATTCCCAGAAAGCAACAACAGAGGGAATGCATTAATAGATCTGATTTACTAAAAATACAAAGGAAGTTCTTTAGACTGAAATATTGACTCTAAAAGTTACATGAATAATAAAGGAGAAATAAAGAACACCAGAAATGGTAAATATGTAAAGTGATATAAAAGATAATACAGGATTTCCAGCCAAGATGGAGGTGTAGATAGACACACTGTGCTTCCTCACACAGCCAAAAGAAGGACAACAACAATTTAGAAACAAAAAACAACCAGTACTGACAGAAAATTGAACTGTATGGAAGTCTGACAACCAAAGAGTTAAAGTAGACACATTCATCCAGACCACAGGAGGGGCGGAGTTGGGAGGCCGGGCGGACAGGGGTTTCGGCAAGGCGGCAGCTAGCAGACCCAGCTCCGCGGCGGGTTATGGAGGGGCGGGGCGCCAAGGTGGCTGGTGGACCAGGCGGTCCCACATCTGCACGCAGATAAGCCAGGTGAAACTGGGGTGCCAGACAGGCCTCTAAACTCAGGGTCCCAGTGCGGGGAAATAAAGCCTCAAAACACCGATTGAAAACACCTGTGGAGGTTGAGGTGGCGGGGGAAACTCCCAGCCTCACAGGAGAGTTCGCTGGAGAAACCCACAGGGTCCTAGAACATACACAAACCCACCCACATGGGAATCAGCACCAGAAGGGCCCAGTTTGCTTGGGGGAAGTGGGGGAAGTGACCGAAATCCGGCAGAGAGCAGAGCAATTGTTCCCTCTCGGACCCCTCACACACACAGCCTCACAACCCAGCGACTGGGTTGCCCTGCCCTAGTGAACACCTAAGGCTCTGCCCCTCATACGTAACAGGCATGTCAAGACAAAAAAAAAAAAAAAAATGGCCCAAATGAAAGAACAGATCAAAGCTCCAGAAAAAATATAACTAAGCAATGAAGAGATAGCCAACCTATCAGATGCACAGTTCAAAGCACTAGTCATCAGGATGCTCACAGAATTGGTTGAATTTGGTCACAAATTAGATAAAAAAAAAATGAAGGCTACGCTAAGTGAAATAAGGGAAAATGCACATGGAACGAATAGTGACGGGAAAGAAACTGGGACTCAAATCAATGGAGTGGACCAGAAGGAAGAAAGAAACATCTAATCAGAAAAGAATGAAGAAATAAGAATTTGAAAAAATGAGAGTCTTAGGAACCTCCAGGACATCTTTAAACGTTCCAACATCTGAATTATAGGGGTACCAGAAGGAGAAGAAGAAGAGCAACAAGTGGAAGAGTTATTTGAACAAATAATAAAGGAGAACTTCTTCAATTTGGCAAAGGAAATAGACTTCCAGGAAGTCCAGGAAGCTCAGAGAGTCCCAAAGAAGTTGGACCCAAAGAAACACATACCAAGGCACATCATAATTACATTACCCAAGATTAAAATGAAGGAGAGAATCCTAGAAGTAGCAAAAGATAGGGAGGCAGTTACCTACAAAGGAGTCCTCATCAGACTGTCAGATGTCTTCTCAAAAGAGACCTTGCTGGCAAGAAGGGGCTGGAAAGAAGTATTCCAAGTCATGAAAGGCAAGGACCTACATCCAAGTTTGCTCTATCCAGCAAAGCTTTCATTCAGAACGGAAAGGCAGAGAAAGTGCTTCTCAGATAAGGTCAAGTTAAAGGAGTTCATCATCACCAAGCCCTTATTTTATGAAATGGTAAAGGGACTTAACTAAGAAAAAGAAGATAAAAAACATGTACAGTAAAATGACAGCAAATTCATAATTATTAACAACCACACCTAAAACAAAAACAAAAGCAAACTAAGCAAACAACTAGAACAGGAACAGAACCACAGAAATGGAGATCACATGGAGGGTTATCAGCAGGGGAGTGGGAGGGAGAGAGAGGGGGGAAAGGTACAGAGAATAAGCAGCATAGATGGTAGGTAGAAAATAGACAGGGGAGGGTAAGAATAGTATGGGAAAGTAGAAACTAAAGAACTTGTATGACACATGCACATGAGCTAAAAGGGGGGAATGTGGATGGAAGGGTGTGTGCAGGGCAGAGGGGAGTGAAAGGGAAAAATGGGACAACTGTAATAGCATAATCAATAAAATATATTAAAAATAAATAAATAAATGTTTTAAAAAGATAATATAGGTACATTATTTTCATTTCCCTTAACTGCTTTAAAAGGACATAAAATTGTATAAAGCATTAATTATAACATTAGTTGTAGATTTATAAACATACACATATAATATACATGACAACAATAGCAAGCAGGAGCAGGAAGAAAATGAAACTATATTGGAGCAAAAATGCTCTATTTTACTAGAATTAGTATTAATTTGAAGTAGACTGTGGTAAATTAAAATGTATATGCTAATCCCTAGAGTATCAAACTAAGAAAAATGGCGGAAAAGTAGAAATATTGACAGAGAAAATAAAATGATACACTGAAAATGTTTACTTAACACAAAAGAAAGCAGTCAAAGAGGAAGTGAGGAACAAAAAAGACACGAGACTTACACAGGATCAATAGGAAAATGGCAAAGGTAAATCCAACCATATCAATAACATGTTTAAGTGTGAATGGTCTAAACACCCCGACCAAAAGATAGAGATCACAAGACAGGATATAAAAGCAAAATCCAATTATATTCTGCCTAGAAATAACTCATGTTAGATTAAAAAATATAAATAGGATGAATGGAAAAAGATGGAAAAAGATATGCCATGCAAACAGTAACCACGAGGCCAGGAGTGGCTACATTAACATCAGACAAAATAGAATTACAGAGATAAAGAGACATTTTGTAATGAGAAAGAGGTCGATGCACCAGGTTGATAGGACAATGATAAACACACATGCAACAACAGAGCATCAAAATGACAAAATGAAAGGAGAGAGATATATAACATTAACAGTGGGAGTTATCTATACCTACAGAACAACTAAGATCATCAAGGATATAGAAGACTTGAACAATACAATCAGCCAACTCAACCTAGAACATTCAATCCAATGACTGTAAAATACACTTTTTTTCCAGTGCACATGGATGGTTCTCGTGAATAGATTAAATGCCAATCATAAAACAAGTTTCAATACATTTTGAAGAATAGAAATCATCAAAGTATGTTCCCCAACCACAACTGAAATTATAAGTCAACAACAGGAAATAAACTGGGGAAATCCCCAAATATTTGGAAATCAATCAATGTATTTCTAAATAACTTATAGATCAAGAACACATCAAATGGAAAGCAACAGAATATTTGAAATTGAATGAAAACAAAACAATACTTCAAAACTGAGGAGAGGTAGCTAAAGCAATGCTTGAAAGGACATTTACAGCTTTAAACACTTACACCAGAAAGAAGGAAGGTCTCGAATCAATAACCTAGGCTTCCACAAATTAAGAAATTAGAAAAAGAAGAGTGACCCAACCCCACAGCAAGGAGAAGAAACAATAAAGATCAGAGCAGAATTATACTTTCCAAAGAAATAGAATTTAAAAAATCATCAAATTATATGGAGCCACAAAAGATCCAGAATAGCTAAAGCTATCCAGAGAAAAAAGAACAAAGCCAGAGGTATCACACTTCCTGACTGCAAATCACACTACAAAATTACAATAATCAAAATAATGTGGTATTGGCAGAAAAACAGATATACTGACCAATGGAACAGAATTAACAGCCCAGAAAGAAACTCACATGTATATGGCAACTAACTTTCAACAAAGGAGCCAAAAAACACACAATGGAGAAAAGAAGGGCTCTTCACTAACTGGTGCTCAGAAGACTGGAAAGCCACATGCAGAAGAATGAAACTAAACTGCTATATGACAACGTACACAAAAATTAACTCAAACATGGTTTAAAGATTTAAATATAAGATCTCAAACAATAAAATACATGGGAGAAAACATGGGTATTAATGAACTTGACTCCAAAGGCAATGACAACAAAAGCAAAAATAAGTGAAAGGGACTACATCAAAATAAAAAGCTTCTGTACAGCAGGAAAAACCAACAACAAAACAAAAAGGCAACCAACTGAATGGGATGAGATATTTGCAAACAATGCCTCCAAAAAGGGCTAATGTCCACAATATATACAGAGCTCATACAATGGGGGCAGCAAAAACCCAAACAATCTTGTTTTTAAAATAGGCAGAGGACCTGAACACTTCTCCCTCAAAACATACAGATGTCCAACAGATATATGAAAAGGTGCTCAACTTCACTGGCTACAGGGAAATCAAAACCATGATGAATACCACCTCACACCTGTTAGAATAGCTATTATCGATAAGACAAGAAATAACAGTTGCTGGAGAGGATGAGGACAAAAAGGAACCCTAACACGCTGCAGGGGGAATGTAAACTGGTACAGCCACTGTACAAAACAGTATGGAGTTTCCTCAAAAAAATTAAGAACAGAGATACCATATGACCAGCAAACCCTTTTTCTGGGTATCCCCCTGAAAAATTTGAAAACATTTCTTTCTAAAGACATATGTATATACCGGTAGCCAAGACATGGAAACACCTTAAGTGGTCTTCCATGGACGACTGGATAGATTTGGTACAAATATACAATGGAATACTACTCAGCCATGAGAAACAAATACTGCTACTTGGGACAACATAGATAAACCTTCCAGAGAATCATGCTAAGCAAAATAAGTCAGACGGGAGTCATATGGACCTTATACAGTTTCACTCTTGTGGCATATAAAACAGAAAGCAACAAACAAACAAAATAAATTCCAGACACACAACAGAAGGGGGGGTTACCAGAAAAGAGAGAGGTTCAGGGCGAAAAGAAAAGGTAAAGGGAGTCAAACATATGGCGATGGAGGGAGACCAGACTGTGGGTGGTAAGCACACAATGCAACATACAGATGATGTATCGTAGAATTGTATACTTGAAATGTGTATGTTACTAACTAATGTCACCCCAATAAATTTAATTTTAAAAGATCAATGGACTAGAATGAAAAAAAAATTTTAATCAATAAAATCCAAAGTTAGTTCTTGAAAAGATCAACACAACTTACAAACTTTCAGGTAGACCAACAAAGGACAAAAAAAAAAAAAGAGAGAGAGAGAGAAAACACTCAAATTCCTGACCTAAAAGAAACTGAATTGATTAGAAGAGAATATAATAAACTATACACAATGAATTAAAGAACTTAGAGGAGATGGACAAATCCCTAGAAATACCAAAATCCCAAAACTGACTCACAAAGAAATATAAACTCTAAATAGACCTATGAGTTAGTTATTTAAAATCTTCCCTCAAAGAAAAGTACAGGTCCCAATGACTATTGGTTAATTCTATCAAATATTTAAAGAAACAATACCAACCCTTCACAAACTCTTTCAGAAAATAAATGAGGTAGGTACACTATTTCCCAACTAATGTTGTGACACCAGTATTACCAGGACAACAAAAACAAGTTTTCACAAGAAAACTACAGACATGAACACAAAACTCCTTAACAAAATATCAGAAAACTAAATCCAGAAATACATAAAAAGAATTATATACCATAATTAAGTAGTATTCATCCCCATAATGCAAAATGGGTTTAACAGAAAGTCAATTCATGTTACATAACAAATTAAAAATATAAAGGACAGAAACTACATAATCATTTTAATCGTACAGAAAAAGTAACTGACAAAATCTAAAACACATTCATGATACATACTCTTAAAAGAACTAGAGTTCGTTGAAGAGAATGTCCTCAACCTGATAAAGGAAGGGCATCTTCAGGAAATCCACATCATGCTTAATGCTCTCCCTTAAGATAAGGGATGAGGAAAGGAAGTCTGCTTTCACCACTTCTACTCAACATTGTACTGAATTTTCAAGACAGTACAATTAGGAAGAAAGGAAGGAAGGAAGGAAAGGAGGAAAGGAGAGAGGGAGGGAGAGAGGGAGGGAGAGAGGGAGAGAGGGAGGGAGAGAGGGAGGGAGAGAGGGAGAGAGGAAGGGAGAAAGAAGGAAGGAAAGAAAGGGAAGGGAAGGGGAAAGGGGTGGGAGAAGAGGAGGGAGGAAGGGAAGAAGGAAATTAAAGACATACAGTTATGAAAGGAAGAAGTAAAACTGTTCACAGATGACATGATTCTGTACATAGAAAATCCCAAGACACACACACACACTCACATACAAACAGAACTAAATGACCATAACAAGATTATAGTAGGATACAAAATCAACACGCAAAACTCAACTGTATTTCTATATGTTGGCAACAATTAACCCAAAACAAAATTAATGAAAAAATTCCATTCAGTATAGCATCACAAAGAATAAATACTTAGAAACAAATTTAATAAAAGTAATGCAGGACTTTTACACTTAACACTACAAAACCCTGCTGAGAAATCTAAATAAATGGAGAAACAGTCCCCGTTAATGAACTGGAACAACACTACACAGATCAATTGGACCTAACACACACACACACACACACACACACACACACACACAACATACCACTCGTAAGTGCACGAGAACATTCTCCAGGATAAACTGTAGGTTGCAAAACAAGTCTTAATAAATTTAAGATTTAAATCATTCCAAGTATCTTTTTCAATCACAATGAAATGAAACTAGAAGTCAGTAACAGAAAGAAAACTAGAAAATTTACAAATATGTGGAAATTAACCAACACACTTGAACCAATGGGTCAAAGAAGTCAAAAGGGAAATTTAAAAATATCCTGAGACAAACAAAAACAGAACATACCAAACCTTATAGGATGAAGTAAAGGCTATATTATAAACCAACAGGGAAGTTTATAGTGAAAAAAAAACCAACAAAAAACAACAACAACAAAAAAAACCCTTTGACTTTTTTTTTGAAATGCCATCTATGATAACATACATACAAAATAAAAAAGAATTGCAAGAGATATTCTGAGAATTGCTTGACAAGTGCATTTAACACGCTAGGGAAAAGGGCAATTTATCCAAACTGACCAGCTGGCTATCTAGGAGAGAAGCTGTAGTCCTATGAACCTCCGTAACAACCAGATTCAACCAATTTTGGTCAACCACAAGGCCTGGACTCGAGCTTCTTCCCATCATGTCAGCAGAGCAGCTGGGACTCCCACACTCATGCAAGTGTGTGTGGTGAAAGCGCACAGCTTCCCGCTGCTAGCGTGGTATGTCCTAGAGCTCCAACGTTTGGATCCCAGGCCCATTATGTCAGGGAAGGGCTGCTCCCCTCAAAATTAGCATGCAACGAAGCTGAGAGAAATCTGATGCAGAAGTATGGGGCGAATGTCTTTACTTTCATAATAATTTTTAGAGTTTTCCCTTCATCATTCTGGATGTTTAAAAAATTTAAGCTCTGCTATAATTTGTTATGCAAAACTAGATAACTAATCACAAGTGAATTATTGCAAGCTTGCATGTACAAATTATAAGTGAATTACTACAAACCTACCATCATTGAGAATGAATATTTCAAACATTCCAGAAACCCCCATATACCATCTTCCAAGCACTGTCCTGATGCTGCCCTAAAGATGAATACTATCCTTACTTTTAATACTACAGATTAGTTGTGCCTGTTAAGTGTGAAAATAGCTTAAATGGAAGTATACAAAATGTATTCGTGTGTCTTCTTAGTGAGATTCATCTACATAGTTGCATTCAACAGTAATTTGTTCATTTCCATTGTTGTATACAATTGACTATATGACCATATCATTATCTTTTGATTCTAGCATTGAAGGACATTTAAGACTGCTTCCATTTCTGGGCTATTATGAAGAACAGTACTAAAGGTATACTTGTCTGTCTTTTGACACACAAATGTATGCATTTTTGTTTGGTACTTAAAAGAAGCCAATTGAGGTTCTGATTGGGGGTTCATTGGATCCACAAATCAAAATAAGATGTGACCTCTTTATTGTATTGAATATTCCAACCTAAGAACATTTATTCAGGTCATATTTTAAATTTAAGTAACATTTTATAATTTGCTGTGGAGAGATATACACAATTTTTGTAGATTTATTCCTAAGGATTTTATTTTAGTACAGTGCCATCTTTTCAAAATTTTATCTTAGTGATAGGTTGCTGGAATACAGAAATAAAATTGATTTTGCACACTGACCTATCCAATAAACTGGTAAATTTATGTATCAATTTTAATAGATAATGTACAGATCAGTTTTGCATTTGCTATATACACAATCATGTTGCCTACAAATATTTTCTAAAATTAGATATTTAATTTTGACTTGTTGCACCAAGTAGGACTTCCAGTAAAATGTTACTTAAAAAGCAGGATTAGCAAACATTCTTGTCTCATTTACAGTCTCATGGGGAAAGCCTTCAACAGTTCACCAATTTTACTTGAGACAATCAAGAATTTATTGAGATTTATCAGGATAATAATGTCCCCTTCTTTTGCTTTGAAAAGAGATTTTCAATAAAAAGTTGCCATTAAATTTTATCAACTACCATTTTTTTTTGCATCTATTAAGATGTTAGGAATCATCCCCTTTATTCTTTAAATGAGGAACAGTTGTGTTGAGCTTTGGCCGCCAGATTGACCTTGCCCTGCTAGAATCAATGAATACTGGAAAATATCTGCTCATTACCTCTTCTTGTATCTTCACTCCAATCTCTCACATCTTCCTCTGGAATTCCAATTATATATCACTTGATATCACAGTCCTCTGAAGTTCTGTTTATTTTTCTTTAATTTGTTTTCTGTTTTTCAAATTAGTTACTGTCATTCCATGTTCAAATTCACTCTAACTCCTTTCATCAGACATCTCTAACCTGGTGTTAAGCCTAGTTGACAAATTCAATCACTGTTTTAGTGATTGAACTTGTATCAGACAAAACGGCCCCCAATGATGCCCACGCCTTCCTCCATGGCACCTGTGAATATGTTAACCTCACATGGCCCAGACCATCCCCTGCCTGACAGCCAGCAGGGAAACAGGGCCCTACAATCTATACCCACCAAGAAATGTATCTGGCCACTGACCTAAGTGAGATTAGAAATGGGTTTTTCCCCTAAGCCTCCAGTAAACAGCACCCACCAACATCTTAACTTTAACTCAAGACCTACGTCTAGCCCACAAACTTGTGAGATCATAGATGTTGTGTTAGGCCATTACAATGATGGCAGCAATACAAAACCAACACAGGTGTTGGTATCTGCTTAAGTGAGGTGCTGCTACAAATACCTAAAGTTGTGGAAGTGCCTTGAGAATCAGGCAGTGGGCAAAGGCTGGAGGAATTTTGAGGAGCATGATGAAGGAAGGGTAAATTGCCTCAAAAAGACTATGAGAAACCTGGTCTTTAAGGGCACTGCCAGCGAGGGCTCTCAGACTGCTTGTAGAAGTCTGCCTTCAAGGATCCTGCCTTCAAGGACCCTGTGATGAGGGCTCAAAAGGGAATGAGGGCCAACCATGTTCTTGTAAAGCAGAGTGGGGTGGGTCCTTGTCATGTACTGGCAGAGTTTAGTGCCATTGCATCCTGCAGTTAGGTGGAAAGCAGAAATTGTAAGTGATGAACTTGGCTATTCACCTGAGGAAATTTCCAAGGAATGTTGAAGGTGTGGCCTGATTTCATCTTGCTGCTCACAGTAAAATACAGTCCACTAGTGGACAGCAGCTTCAGCTTGTGCCCATGAGTTCCAGGCTGCCTGTGGTCTGCCCTTCCTGACAGGCTGCCCTATAGACTTTAGCCCTGCCTAGCAAGCCCCAAAACTGTATGTGTCAAGTCCTTGTAATAATCTCTATATATTTATCTCCTATGGGTTCTGCTCCTCTAGCTGAATTCTGACTTTTAAGGTCTAGAATTCCTTTTTATGGTTTCCATTTCCTCTGCAAGCAACTGTAACACAATGGTAAGTGTTTGTGTATGTAAACAATACTGAAACACAGGAAGGTACAGTAAAAACTTGGTATAAAAGATAAGAATGGTACACCTGTATAATGTTGTTACCATGAACGGAGTTTGTAGGGCAGGAAGTTGCTCTGGGTGAATAAGTGAGTGAGTGGGGAGTGAAGGTGAAGGTCTAGGACATTACTGTACACTACTGTAAACTTTACAAATACTGGAATGTACACTTAGGCTACACTACATTTAATTTTTTTTCTTTCTTCAATAATAAACTTTAGCTCACTGAAACTTTCTTACTTTATAAGAAAGTTTCTTTGTAAACTTTTTAATTTTTCAACTCTATTGTAGTAACACTGAGCTCAAAACACAAGCACATTGTACAGTTGTACAAAACAACTGTTCTTTCTTTATATCCTTATTCTGTAAGCTTTCTTCTGTTTTTATTTTTTATTTTTTAAACTTCTTTTGTTAAAGACTAAGACACAAATACACATGTGAGCCTAGGCCTGCACAGGGTCAGGGCCACCCGTGTCGCTGTCTTCCACCTGCATGCCTTGTCCCACGGGAAGGGCTTCAGGGGCAGTGACATGCGTGGGACTGTCATATCCTAGGATAACGATGCCTTCTTCTGGGCCACCTCACGAAGGTGTGGCTGGGGCTCTTCTTTAGGAGGCGTCACTCTCTTCAGAAATACGTCCGTGGTGGTTTGCCTGGTTTCTTTCTTGCATCACACCACTGCTTGTAAGTAGACAATGCACCATGAACAGTCCTCTCTACTAATGAAAACCTTTTGTCATTGGGGCCCATGTTTTCAAGCTTTTTAAGGAGCTTGAGGTCTACAAATGCTTCTGCTAAACCTTTCACTGAGAATTTTCTTGGGGGGTTTTCTCCTGCAGTTTCCTTTTCTCTTGCTTCTTCTTCAGCTACGTGTTCCCTTTCCAGTTCCGACAATGTCCCATTAGTCAGTTCCTCAGGAACCACCTCTAGGAGCTCCTCAATGTCACCTCATCCACACCTGGGTTAAGACGTTTGCTATAACCACCACAGCCTTGTTGGTTTTTGCAACTTCCTCCTCTTTGATAAACCCCCTGAAGTCATGGACGAATCTCGAGTGTCTTCCTCCAGGTGCCATCCATATATTCTTGATGTAGTCATAGATGCTGTAACACCTCCAGAACTGCATCAGTGTTTTCTCGGTTGCAGCAGTGGTCTGGGCAAAGGCCCTCCTTGGGCAGTAGGCCTTCAAAGCTACTGTAACTCTTTGGTTCATTGGTTGGATTTAAGAGATGATGTTTACAGGGAGAAACACCACTTTGATTCTGAGATGAAGAGCACCAATAAAAGGAGGATGTCCAGGAGCATTATCAAAATAAGCAAAATCTTGAAAGGTACATGTGTATTATTCTCCAAACGATACTTCTCTGTTTCGCTGGCAGAGCAGTTCAGGAAGGCATCTTGAAAGAGGCGCTGGGTCACCCACGACCTCTCACTGCTCCTGCAGAGCAGCGGCAGTGCGCGCTTCCCGATGCCCTGGAAGGCCCTGAGGTTCTCGCCGAGCCAGATCACAAAGGGCTGCAATCTGTAGCCCTGGCTCCAAACAATGGGTATCCTATCCATTGACTTGGTCTCCTTATAAATGAAAAGTCCTTTCAGGCATCTGTTTCCAGAACAGAGAGGTTTCATCCATATTGAATATTTGCTCTGAAAAGTAATTTTCTTCCACAACCAGCTTATGTAGAGCTTCCAAAACTCTTCAGCTGCCTTTGCACCAGCACTCGCAGATTCACCACGCCCTATCACATTATGGAATGAATTGTTTAAACCACTCAGAGTTAGCAGCACACTCGACCTCTCAGGTCCGGTCTCTTCTTTCAACATCACAGACTTGCTTCGGCCATGATTACCGCAGTACTTACAGGAACACACTTCTACGTCTAGTTGTTACTCCAGGTCATTGGAAGTTTCCCCATGTTTGACACAGACCCTTCAAGTTTCTGTCATTCTCATTCCCTCCGATAAAGCAGATCATTTCGCAGCTTCCATCACTGTTCTCGTTCTCCCAGACCATTAGCGTGGGGCGGGCAGGCCTGACTGCCTGAACAATCATCATCACTGACTTCCCACCTTCATAGCCCTTAATACCTTTCAATTTCATTTTCAGGTCAAGCACTTAATGTGACCTCTTGCTGGCAACATTAGTGGTGAATTCTCTGTGCTTAGGGGCCATGATGAATAAAACAACATGATACTAAATTTCAGCACAAGACAAAACGTGCCATCAAGAGGCCCAGTAAACATGAGATGAGTGAGGCTGCTGTCTGCATTAACACAACACACTGCTTTACAGCAAACTTTTTTCTTTATGACTAGAAAGAGTACCTCTAAAAATAACAACTACTACAGTGAATACATGACCCAGTAACACAGTTGTTTATTACCATTATCAAGTATTGGGTGTTGTACATAGTTGTATGTGCTGTATACTTTTACACGACTGGCAGTGCAGTAGGCTGGTTTGTACCAGTGTCACCACAACCACCTGAGTAACGTGTTCTGACACTATGTTACGAGAGCTACAATGTAGGACAGCTACAGTGTCGCTAGACAATAAGAATTTTCAGCTCCATTATAATCTCATGGGACCACCACTGTATCTACCATTCATCACCGACCAAAACGCCATTATGTGGTGCATGATTACAGACACTGTGAATGATATGAGGCAAAGGCTCCAGCATATATGGTGCTCCTCTACCAGGCAGTTACACTGGCTGGGCTCAAATTCTAAGCTCCACCTCCTCCATGGAGAGTTGCAGCCTATTTCCCCACTCAGTTCTTTTGGCTCACAGCTACTATTTGCCGGGATTCCTGGAGCCTTCCCCTTTCTGTGCACAGGTCAGGGGCCAGCCGAGGGTTTTGTAGTTTAAAGCTGACTCTGAGGCTCACCCCATTTATAGCTCCCTCCTTTCCAGGATTTCCATCCTCAAACTCTGTTCTCACCCCTCTCGCCAGTAAATACTATGGCTTCCTATGATCCCACCTGGGCGTTGCTAGCTGACCTCAGGAGACTGGCCAGAAATGCCCACATCTCAACTAGTGAAGCTTCTGTCTTTCACGAGTTGACTTCCCTCCAGTTTTTGCCTCCTTTTCACAACTCACCAGTACTGTCAAATAGTTATGGGTTTTCTTGTTTGGGGGAGGTATAGTTTTATACTAATAATATAATCATTATTTGCAGGAGGGCTTATATGACCCAGCTACTCCACCACTGCAGGAAGCTCAAGTGAATATTTTTGAATATTCCATTTTATCTTCTCTGTTAACATTTACATTATATCTTTTAGGTTTTCTCAGTGGTTACTCAAAAGATCACAGTATTCATCCTTATATTATTGCAGTCTACCATCAAATGATATAATGCTGTTTCATGAATAATGTAAGAACCTTACAAATGTGTAATTCTATTTTTCTCTCTCCTGCACTTTAATTTTAAATAAATAATTTAAATAAATCATCAAATGCAGTACTTCAACAGTCTCTTTTATAAAAACAAAAGGGATAAACAAGATTCTTAATGTCACTTCCAGTTTTCACATTTAAGTATCATATACCTTAAGATTTATAAGTATTTTATTTAGTATCAGTTTGTTATTGTATTATTAGCAATCATAATCTACCAAGAATGTATACCAGAGCATACAGTAAACATAAAAAATAAAAAATAAAAGGTTGTGTTACTTGGAGTCCCTTTTTTTTAAATTTGGAAAACATGAAATCGATCTACAAAGTCAGCACTGTCCAAAAAATACTTGTAAAGGAAATAAATTGTGAGGTGCAGTAACCACAAAGGGAAAATTGCTTGGGTTTAGGTGAAGACACTTACCCCTCTTCGTTTTCTTTTAGTAAACGACTGGCAATTCGGATCAGCATGCAGTAAGCAAACTGTGACTTGAGCCCAGACTTAGTAAACTTATTTAACATCTTAGAAACTGCAAGGCGATCATTCTTTTTAAGGTGATATAGGACTCCCAATGCATGGTACTAAAGGACAAGAAAAAGAATGTGACTAACAGAAAACTGAGTAAGAAGAGGACAACATTTACATGAAAATAGAACCATATGGAACTAGATTTTTTAAATGCAATTACAGTAATTCATTTTTATTTATTGATTTGAGAGAGAGAGAGAAACACTGATTTGTTGTTCCACTGATTTATGTATTTATTGGTTGATTCTCATGTGTGCCCTGACCAGGGATCAAACCTACAACATTGGTGTATCAGGATGATGCCCAACAACTACCTGGCTAGATTTTTAATAAAAAGATACCCAGGTCAAAAGTATACAAAATAGAATAGCTTTTTTACACTGAATCAAACACACACAAGACTGAAAGGACAGGAGTTTCTAATTTACCCCCAAAAGGGATAAATTCAGACTGGACAAGTATTAAGAGGGTAATATATTCCGAAGGTACATCTAGCAGGTTCTGCATTGCTCCATATATCCTTAGCAAAAAAGTTCTCAGATTCAGGGCTTTACCAGTATTGCAGGTCTTTGAGTGGCTTTAAATCATCTATAACCAAGTTAGGAGTTAAAGGATTCCCCTCCTAAAGAAGGCTTAAGGAGTCTAAGTATATTACCATGAAGCTTTTTTATATAAGCACGTAGATCTGAATCAGGGGAGTGGGGATGTTTCCCAAGGGAGAGATCACTACTCTGTTTCCTCTTAACTGAAGATGCTAACACGAACAGTTATAAACACTGAAAGGGGATAAACAAGTACCCTCTCAAATACAAATGAGCACTTTACATGAAATTGCCAGTTAACAACTTAATCGTGTTCCTTTTAATCAGGAATAGCCTAATGAATATCCAAAGGAGATCTTTCCAGCAAAATGGTTTTAAAGTTTCATGAAGTAAAAATTACTCCTTAATGTTTCTATAATGTCCACTCTAATCAAGCCCTGAAAAGCTTGGAAGTGAACACCCTTCTTCACAAATTATTTTTCAAACAGATTCAAGGAGGACCTCTGGAATGGGCATCTCAAACTACCACTGAATGTAAGACGCTTTCTCCAATGTAGTTCCAGTCTCTATTAACACCAGCGGGACCTATGGCAGTATCACAATTAGTGGCATACCCACTCGAGAATATGCACTAACAGGCTGCTTAATATCAGCCTTTAGCGAATGCTGATTTGGGGAATCAATCAATTGCCCCTACAATGTAGGGCTAAAGAAAGCTGATCTCAAAACATAAGCTAAAATGATTCAGTGACCGTACCTGGACCATAATATTATCACTTGAAGCAGCTTCTTGGGCTTCATTGACCCAGCGCTTAACCACATCGTAGCTTATCTTCATCATATGCTAAACGCAGAAAAAAAGAATAAGGATAGATAATGCATTGCCACTGGAAGTTTAGAAACATGAGTTAGTTTCCTTTTTCAAAAGACATGCCGCCCCCCCCCAAAAGAAAAAGAAACAACTTTGTAGCTTTTTAAGTCTATCTTAAGTCTCTACGCCTGAGGCAATAATGAACCAGAAACACTTTCTCCAACACCCCTTTGCAAGGCTGAATACCTTATTATGTTTATGGACTGGGAGAGATGTGTAAAAGAAGTAATGAGAAGGAAGGGACAGGAAGGGATAATTAATGGAATGGTACTTAAATAATGTTAACAATAAAGGTTTTACTTCCAGGAGACTCTTATGGTTCAGATGATCAAAGCCATTCACATATTAGTCATCAATTTTAATTCAATGCAGTGATAGATTATAAAGAATAAATTTTGTTTTGATAAGAGAAAGAGGTATTACTAAAACACAGGCTACTTCCTGGGAGGAGATGCAGAGGCAGGACAGGAGACTGGACTGAGGGGCACCGTGGTACGGGCAGCAAGGAAAGGAGAGGACAATGAGGCAAGAGGTAAAGACACAGGTCATAACTAAGATTTTAAAAAAAGAGACAGACCCTCAGTTTCCTCCCTGTCTTTCCCTCGCCTTTACCACTCATCTTTATTATGTGTACAACATAACCTGATTGCCAAAACCATTGAAACACATGAAAATCTTATATTTGTAACTGCCCGTTTTAATTGCCCAATGCTGCCCTGGCAGATGAAACACTCTTGGATAAAGTAATAGAGATGTACACATAGTATTCAAATGTTTCGTTTGTGAGAGGATCAGCACAGCCCCGTCCTTGTTCGCTTACTAAGGCAGACACCAACGCCGAGCTGGACACACTGGAGACTCGGTCCACAATGGCCTGCTTCATGTATCTCTCAATGGCCTGCAGCATTGTTCCCTAGTAACATTTGTAAAGAAAAAGCTGAAGCAAAACATGTTCACGCTACATTACCACTTCCAAATAACTTACAAAAACCAGTCATATATATTAGTTTGTGTAAATATTTAGCATTTATTAAAAAGGATCAGCATATAATAATCACATCCCATCGGGCAGAACCCAGACAACCCTAGCGGAAGGTTCAAGGAGGAACATTTATCCCTAAGGAAGACAACTGTTCAGTGAGGAAATAACTGTCTCAAGGTGGAGAGCTCCAATTTGAGGAAATACATAACTAGGATTCGACCTACCAGGGATGCTGTAAAGGGAAATTCCTAAACAAGGAGGAAAGCTGCTTTTGAAATCCTGAAGACACCTCTATGCGAAGGGGATCTACTTTATGTGGATCCCAGAGAGTCTTATCAGTCAAATGTAATCTGATTATTTTAGATACATAATTAAATGTTTGATATACACTATAGTCAGCTCTTAATGTGAAACCCTCTGAGAATAAAGTTCTTTTTAATTTAATTGGGAGAAAGCTTAGCACTGGAAAGGTGGTGGCCAAGAAGACACATAAACTGCAATCAGTATTTGGGTAGAGAGAGTCTTGTTTAGCACCGGCGCTGTCAGTCTTATGCCACCAATTTAATGCTAAAAACAAAAATTAACCACAATAAAACAGCTGAGTAGCAAAAAACATTAAAGCATTTCTTACTCTTCTAGAATCCAGATTTACCATTTGAGCCTGCTCAACCTTTAAAACTTGAGAGGACTGCAAACATACACAGAAAACATACCCAGGCTGATTATTATTAATTATTATTAAATATTTATTAAAAACACAGCTGAAATATTATTAAATTGTTTGGCAATGCCCAGCCTGCCTTTCATTTTGACCATTCCCACTCACAGTCCCAAGAACAGGGCAGCCTGCCGCACTACACCACCGCACCTCTCCCAATGCAACAGACTGAGTCAGGTTCAACACCTGGCGCGGACCCACGGGGCTGGCCGGTGGCCTGCCAGGTTCTGTCTTCACTGTTTGAATAAGGAGTAAATGATGGGTCTTGTAGTAAATATGAGAGAAATCTTACTTCTAGCTGAGTTCCTTAGAGCTGTCTTCTTTCTTGCTCTGGCATCTGGTTCTAAGTTTTACCCCAAATTCTGAGAGCTCTATGTTCCATAAGAAAGTTTCTTTTTAGAGCTAAATTTAAAGGGGTTTCTGTTTCCTACCAGCAGTGTGTCCTGACTATGACCACAGTCTACGAGGCAAGCAGAAAGGGAAGTGGGCTGCTCTAAGTCAGAGGGAAAGCCAGTCTGAAAGAAGAGAAGCCGGGGGCACACAAGCCTTTCTGCGGCCACGTTTCTTTCACACCGACCTGCCTCTGAGAGACGGCACATGCCCTTCCGGGCCACGCAGTAATGCAATTGTCACAATAAAGCAAGTCACATTGATGTTTTGGTTTTCCAGTGTACATAAAAGTTATGTTTAAGTGTGTAAGAACAGCATTATGTCTACAAAAGATACATACTTTTATTTACAAATATTTTATTGCTAAAACATCCTAACCATGATCTGAGGCTTCAGCAAGCTGCCATTATCTTTTTGCTCGTGGAGAGTCTTACCGTCAATTTGTAAAAACGCAGCACCTGTGAAGCGCAGTAAAGCAAAGCACAATAGAAGGAGGCCAGCCTGTACTGGAGGTCCACAGTCATGCTAGGGAACCCTACTTGGTTCACACGGCCTCCCGCAGATAAGCCAGTACCCTCCTCGACACCTCCGCACAACACAGAGAACTTACGTCGGTGATTCTGCAGAGGGCCCTGATGGCTGGGCCTCGGTACACGTCTTCCTTTCCTGTCATGTCCTTGGTCAGACTAAGAAAGATCAAATTAGTTACCGTGAGATCAAACAGAGTCAAGTCCTGCCCTGTTCCACTTGCCCCATAATTATCTCAACACAGCTACTGATTCAACAAATACGTACTGAATATCTTCTTTAGGTAAGTACTAAAATCACTGGGTACACTTCTAAATATTAAGAATACAGCAGTTCGCAAAACAAAGTGTTTGCCTTCATGAAGCTTATGTTCTAGTGATAAGAGAGGTGATAATCCCATGAATCATACCTTGGATACTGACAGTCGGCATAAAAAAATAAAGATGATGGTACACAGAGTCCCAGGCCAAACTCTCCCCAAACCCTAAAAACCCATCAGATGAGACACAACTCTTTAAAAGGAACTGACTGAAATGATGGACTACCACTGAGGTGTCTCTCACAGCCATGGCTTTCTAAAATAACAGCCGTCAATGACTTTAGACCACAGGTGGCCAACACAAGGCCCGCGGCTGAATCCGGCCCTCCGCCTTGTTTTATCCAGCCTGGCACCTTGTTTCTACCTGGTGGCAACGCTGAGCTGTCGCTTAACTGTTAAGGAGTAGTTACATTTATACAGACCTAAAATTATATTCAGCCCTTTGAAGGCAACTGCGAGGGCGATGTGTCCCCTGGTAAAAATGAGTTTGACACCCCTGCTTTAGATCTGCCTGCTGAGTTTCAAAAACAGGCAGAGGGGTGTGAGCTACTACATTCCCTGTCCAAACTTTAAAGAGATGTCTAGCCTTCGGGTGATTCACCCTCTGACCCTCCCTCCCCTCCTCCTTGCATGCTAACACCAGCCCCAGCGTGACGCCCACCTGCTCCCTGGCTCTGCGCCCCCTCCTGTCACCAAAACGGCCGCAGCTCCAAGTCACTCCATCAGGACACCAAGAGCAAGCTGTGAATAACTGTCAGGGCTTCTTTCTTTCTTTCATTCTTTCATTACAGAAGTGTCTCATTCATGCAACAGGCACGCTTTGGAGACATTGGGAAGGGTATGAAATGTCATGCCTGGGCCTGCCCTCGCCTCCCTAACCGGCAGCCCCACTCAACCAGAGAGGACCGAGTGAACAGGTGCTTGTGCTTCGAGGAAGTTTAGAAAGTACATGGAAAACCACAGAGACTTAATAAAATGTGTGCCAGTGAGCCCCCACAGGTTCCTTTTCTGGAACCTTCCTTTTTTACTTAACAACTTGAGAATCTTTGCACACTGGCAGGTTTTTAAAACGTCTTAGACATCTATATATTTTAAAATATTCAAATGTATGTAGTGGTTACAGTCCCACATCCTAGCTGCGGGTCCCATGCTGCATCCTGGGACTCCCCGACTCCACAGGGTTCTATCTGTAACCCGTTACCTCAGTG
Organism: Phyllostomus discolor; assembly: GCF_004126475.2. Lineage (NCBI taxonomy): Eukaryota > Metazoa > Chordata > Mammalia > Chiroptera > Phyllostomidae > Phyllostomus > Phyllostomus discolor. The sequence goes on from NC_040912.2 coordinate 76,838,605, forward strand.
AGCATGCAGCGGGCCGCCCCGTCCCTGCACTAGGCTGCCTGCTCCTAGAAGCAGACCACGATGGGACTGCTGGATCTCCCACTCAGGAGCCACTGTCACGCCACTTTCGCCATGAAATGAGTGGCAATGTTGTGGAGAATAAATACCATGGTAATAAATTAAGAATAACTGTACCACAGCTTGGACTACTGCAAACCCTGATTCATGCTCCATTTTAGGGTTGTTTTCCCATGTAATTTTTTTAAAAATTATATAGTCAAATTTATCAATTTTTTCTTTTATCACCTCGAATTTTAGTCATTATTAAACTTTTCCTTATACAAGATTAAAGAGGAATACACTCATGTTTTCTACTAGTACTTGCATGGTTTTACTTTTTAATTTCTATTCCTTATCCATTTAGAGCTTATTCATGTGCATGATGTGAAACGGGGATCTAATTTCATCTCTTTCCGAGGGGCTGCTCAGTTGCCCCAGCGCCAGGCATTAGCAAGCACATGTTTACTCCCGTGCTTAGAGATGCCGCCCTTGTCATAGTCTGAACTTCCACGTGTATCTGGGTCTAACTCCGTACTTCCCATTTGTATCAGAGAATTCCGAAAGATGCAGATCACAGCGCAGAGGTGACACATTCCAAAGTCACGGCACGTTTTGTTCCGTTGTTCTACCTGTCTGCTCACAAGTGAGTGGCCTGCACTGCGCTAACCTCATGGGCCTTAACGTTTACAGACTGCGAGGGCCGGTCCTTCCTCGCCGTCTTCCTTCCCCAGCTATTTCCTAGCACTTCTCACATGCTGGTTGTTCTGCATGACCTTTAATATCCTATTTTCTAACTCCATAGTAGAGCCCATTAGGTTTTTTAAAAAAATCAGGATTGTACTGAATGTATACATTAATTTAGGAGGATCAAAATCTTAAAAATGCTGAATTGACCTGTTCAAAAACAGTGGATTTCTTTGCATTTGTTCAAGTAAACTTTGAGTCTCTCGGGGCTTAAAGAGATTTTACTTTATGTAAGTTTTGTGCATTTACTGTCAAAACCATTCCTGAGTATTGATTTAGTCTTATGTGGGGTTGGAACCGGGTTCTGCGTACTGCTTGTTTAGGTGAAGGCTGCTGCTCGTTTTACATCCTGTGGGAAAACAGCCGTGTCACTGGGTGCCTGAAGAGGAGGAGAGAGGGACTTATACAAAAAACAAGTTTTTGAAGAAATAATGGTTGAAAGACATAACTATGGTTTCAAGAAGCATAGTGAAGCTCAAACAAGACAAACTCAAAAGATTCCATACCCGGATGCATGACAAAACTGCTGGAAACCAAGGGACTTCCGGCAAGATGGAGGAATAGGTGGACGCACGTACCTCCTCGCACAACCAAGATTAGAACAACAATAATTTACAGACAGAATAACACCCAGAACTGACAGAGGATTTATCTGAATGGAAGTCGGACAGCCAAGAAGTTGAAGTAGACCCATATATCCAGACAGGTAGGAGAAGATGAGCCCAGCGGGCGCGGGGCTGGTGCGGGTCGGCGGCGCATGGAGGTTGGGGAAAGTTTGGTGCAAAATCGGCGCGACAGCCACCCGGGGCGCAAGAACGCAGCGGTGACCCCTGAGTACCCAAGCTGCGGCTGGCAGACCCAGTGATGCAGCGATTGTGGACCAGGGCAGAACTCGAGCGGAGGATCCCAGAGAAGGGTCTGAGCCCAGGAGAATGGAACTACCGCCATTGTTCCCTCCCGTCCCAGCTCCCGCTCCCGCCCCCACCCCCACATATAACGTCACAATCTAGTGACTGGGGTGCCAAGCCCCAGTGAACACCTAAGGCTCCACCCCCCACTGTAACAAGAGCGACCAGACCAAGGGAAAAAAAAGGAGAGACAGGGAAAGATATGTTTCCAACAGAACAGATCAGTCCCCCAGGACTCATCCTTTTGAGCGACCAAGAAATAGCCAATCTATCAGATGCACAGTTCAAAACACTGGTGATCAGAAAGCTCACGGAACTGATTGATTTTGAGCACAATTTAGATGAAAGGAGGCAGGTTACCATAAAAGAGATGCAGGAAGATACACGGAGGAGAGCCAATAGTGAAAGGAAGGAATCTGAGTCTCAAAACAATACAGTGGACCAGAAGGAAGATAGAATCAACCAAGCAGGAAAGCATGATGAAATAAGAATTCAAAAAATCGAGGAAAAGCTTAAGAGCATCCAGGACACCTTTAAACATTCCAACATCCGAATTATAGGGGTACCAGAATGGGAAGGGGAAAAGCAACAGATTGAGCACGTATTTGAACAAATAATAAAGGAGAACTTCCCCAATCTCGCAAAGGGAACAGTCTTCCAAGAAATCCAAGAAGCTCAGAGAGCCTCAAAGAAGTTGGACCCAAGAAGAAACACACCAAGGCACATCATAATTACATTAGCCAAGGTAAAAACGAAGGAGAGAATCCTAGAAGCGGCAAGAGATAAGGGAACAGTAACCTACAAAGGAGTTACCATCAGACTGTCAGCTGATTTCTCCAAAGAGACCTTACAGGCAAGAAGGGGCTGGAAAGAAATATTCCAAGTCACGAAAGACAAGGACCTACATCCCAGATTGCTCTATCCAGCAAAGCTCTCATTTAGAATGGAAGCGCAGATAAAGTGCTTTTCAGATAAGGTCAAATTAAAGGAGTTCATCATCACCAAGCCCTTATTTTATGAAATGCTAAAGAGACTTATCTAAGAAAAGAAGATAAAGAAAAGACATGTATAGTAAAAGGACAGCAAACTCACAATTATTAACAACCACACCTAAAGCAAAACCAAAAGAAACTTAGTAAACAACTAGAACAGGAACAGAACCACAGAAATGGAGGGCACATGGAGGGTTAGCAGCAGGGGGGTGGGAGGAGGAGAGAGGGGGAAAAGGTATAGAGAATAAGTAGCATAGAAAGTAGGTTGAAAATAGATAGGGGGAGGGCAAGAATAGTATGTGAAATGTAGAAGCTAAAGAACTCATAAGTATGACACATGGACATGAACTAAAGGGGGAAACGTGGATGGGAGAGGGGGTACAGGGTGGAGGGGAGAGAAGGGGGGAAATGGGACAACTCTAATAGCATAATCAATAAAATATATTTAAAAAATGTAAAAAAAAACTGCTGGAAACCAAAAATTAAGGAAAACTCTTGAAAGCAGTTAGAGAAAAATAACACGTCCCATAAAGGAGAACTTCAGTTGAAAATACTGTGGATTTCTTACCAGGAAACACGGATGGCAGAAGACAATGAATGGAACACCATCATTAAAACACTAAAACAAAAGAGACTGACAACCCAGGATCCCATATCCACTAAAATACCTCCCACAAGTAAAAATGAAATGAAGACCTCCTCAGGTGAAGGTAAACTAAGAGTATTTGTCACCATTAAATATTAAACGGGGTATTTCTAAGGAAGTATTAAATCAAGTATTTCGGGCTGAAGGGAGATGATACTAGAATGATCACTAGGGCGGCCACCACAACATTTTTATGGGACTGAAAGAAAACAGACGGACCCACCAGCCCAGGATTCTGTGCCCAGCAAAAACAGGAGGCTATTTTACTTTTCTCTTTGTTCTCAGTTCGGATTATTTCACTGAATTATCTTCCAGCTCACTGACCCTTTCCTCTGACAGACATTCTGCTATTGAGGCTACCCAATGAATTTTCACCATATTTTACATATTGTACTTTGTCATTTCTAAAATTTTCATTTTTTTTAACATATAGCTCTTTGCTAAAAATTTCTTTCATTTCAATAGTGTTCACCTTTATGGAGCAGGGATGCATTCAATGCTTTAAAGTCTTTATCCCAAAAATCTAGGCAATTTGGCGGTTGGCACCTATTGATGATCTTTCCCCTTGAGAATGGGTCAGACTTTCCTGGCTGACTTAGCACCGGATTGTATCTAGACATTTTTAATACTGTCATGAGACTCCGGGTCCTGTTAAAAGCCTCTGAGGATGCTGACTGTTTCAGCAAGCATTCTGTCCTGCCAGCTTCAGATCACAAGTTCTGACTGGCTTTCTGTGCATGTCACTGCTCCCACGCTGTTTCTCAAAGTCCCCTTCCCCCGGTCCTTCTGGTCTGAAACATGGGACTCGCTCGGTTTTAGCTCTTTGTGCAATCGCACAATCCTGTGCGAGTGGGTCCTCAAGATGTAAAAGGAGACAAAAAGACAATGTGGGCTTCCCCCCACCCTTCACACGAAGGGGCCCCTTTTCATGGGGACGGGTTTCACCCCAGGAGTTTTAGGTGTCTGCAACACTAGTCACACCACAGTCAAGTTGTTTCACAACTGAGGCTGGCCTCGGGGCAGGACTGGAATAAACAGAGAAAGAGTAGAACACACCAGGATCCTCCCCCACACTCTCCAGCTCACAGAGCCCTTTTCTTTAACCTGGTGCTCCAGCCAGAGACGGGCTTCTCTCCGAGTCTCTGTTCGGCCTGTCCTTGGGTCAGAGCCATGCAATGCACGGTTACCACATCAGGAGTCATTAATTACCGCTTCCTCTCCCCACTTCACCTGCTATTATTACTGTGTTGACTTTTCAGAGGCCCAAGGTGGTTGCTTTTCCACTTGTTTCGGAGGATTTATTGTGGTCACTGGGAGAGTTAGCCTGCAGTGGCCTTACTCAATCTCAGCTAGAATTAAGAAATCCTGGGCTTTCCCTCTTATTCATTGTTACTCACTCCATTAATCCTTGGAGAAGGGAGTTTTTGAGTCTAGGCATCACATTCATCATCATTCCTCAAAAGTCTTCCACAATTTCATTTTAAAGGAGAAAACAGTTATTAATCCAAATACATCAGGGCAGTCTCCTCGTCAACTGGGCAGGAGAGGGGATGGCAGCAGGACACAGGAAGGCTCTCGAAGCCCACTGTGACGGTTAACTTCACGTCTTGTCTTGGCTGGGGTCAGGGATGCCCAGAAAGCTGGTAAAACAGTTTCAGGGTGTGTTCCTAAGGCTGCTTCCAGAAGAGGTTGGCATTTGAATCAGAACCAGTAAAGAAGACTGCCCTCACCGATGCCACTGGGCATCCTCCCATCCACTGAGGGCCTGAACAGAACAACAAGAGAAGGAGAGAATTTGCTTTCTGCTTAAGCTGGGACACCCTATTCTCCTGCCCTCACGCATCTGCATTCCTGGTTCTCAGGCCTTCGGGTCTGAGCAGGACTACCCCACTGGCTTTCCTGGGCCTCCCGCTCGCAGAGAGCAGGTCGTGGGACTTAGCCTCCATAATTATGTGAGCCAATCCTTCCTAATAAATCCATCTCCCTATCTCCACCCCCCCCCCATCTCCATATAGCTATAGATATACAGAGCCACATATCTGTTGGCAGTGAGACTGGTGCCGGGTATCAGACCACAGCACAGCAACCTCGGTACCTGAGTTCTGGCTAAGGAAGAATTCAGAGCCAAGACTCAAACCGTAAGAGGAAGTTTATTTAGAAAGTCACACAGGTAGAAGAAATGAATGGTAGAAGAAATGGGTTCAGGAAGCAAGTTACACAGGCAGAAGTAGCAGCCCTTGGAGCTTAGGAGAAAGAAGGGTAGCAGTGAAGTGCATGGTGGGGGGAAGAGCAGGGAGACTGAAAAGACTCAGGCTGGGTCCCCCATCCTTAGGGCTTTTAAGGGTGGGGATTGGGGGGAGGTCCCAGGGGAGGACATGAATAGAATATTCATCAACTTTCCAGATGTGCCCTTTCAGGGTCATGGTCTCCACTGATTGGCGGGCACCAGGGCAAGGGGTCATTAGTCATTGCAGCTGGTCCCGAAGGCAGCCGTGGTGTCCCTTGTCTGGTTTTGTTGCTTTTCTGGGCCTGGAGCTGAAGCACAACTGAGCCTAGATATATTTGATTCGGGTGAGAACCTCACTGTCCTGGGAGCTTAATGCTAATTGTTCATTCCCCCTCTGAGGAGGTATAACCCACACGACTAGCAACGTGCCAGGGAGGAAAGGTCAGGGGAGGGTCTGAACTACATGTCCAGCAATAGGAAAGGTCAGGGGGTCTAAATCGAATGACCAGAGACAGTCTAGGGAAGGAAAGGTAACCCTGCGGGTGAGGTCCTTGTTTTTCCAGTTTTGCCCCTTGCTAGGCACATAGGATTTTCAATCCAAGTGACCTTCTGTACCTGGTCCGTGGTCCCCGCTCTGCTCACGTCTAACTGCCTACCACATATGTACAGATATATATATATATCCATGGCTATACGGAAAGAGATTTACAGATATGTGTATATCTATATCCTCTCAGTTCTGTTCTCTGCAGAAATACGTCTAATATGCACACGTTTCTTCACTTCTTCCGATGTGTGACTGCTTTCTTCAGATGGGGGAGAGAGGAACAATCTTTGTTTCTAGCCCTTTGACTGAAGAGAAAAAGTGGATTATCCTTTGCTTACTTCATGCAACAAACTTTTAATGAGTGTCTAATCCACACAGGGACACATTCCAGCGACTGATGACACAAAGTTACACGAGACACGGTCCCTGCTCTCAAGGAGCTAACAGCAGAGAGGGCAGAGAAACACCAACAAATCATTCCTGCACAAACAATGCACTACCTACTGGAACAGAAGTTAAAAACAAAAGTGCTGTAAGAACCACAGGGGAGACAATGATGGACCTGTCGGAACAGGGAAGGCAGCGTGTACAGGGATGTTTTAAGGTACTGAGAAAGGACACACGATAACACTGCAGGCACAGGGAGGCACGTGTACACAGATACAGGGCATCGAACAGAAGGATGAGTTTGGGCAACGGCCACCGCACGGAAACGAAGCCAGGGAATGCCAATACTTAGGTGGCCGGCAGAAAATGAGCAGTGACTTCTGAAAAGGGATAAAACGGAGCACTCAGAGATGGGAGGAAACATAGGACGGACTACCTTCCTGAAAGCCAAGGGTGGCAGAACTTCGGGGAGCGTCTAACCACGTTCAAACAGAGAGGCCAAGTAAAATGTGGACTGAAAATTGGCTTTTGGATTTTGCAGTTAAGAGGTTACCAGAGATGTGTGTGAGAGAAGTTTCACTACAGCGGTGGCCAAATCAAATTATCTCATTTCCTTTATTGCTCTAAGCCGAGTCCTGGCAGTAACCGCTCAGATGTAATATTCAGAGACAGCAGCATCACTCAAGTAGAAAAGCTGTTTTGGGCTTGAATCTCTCTCACCAAGTAAGTGGATGAACATAGCTTCTTAGTTCCCTCAGGAACCTCAAAGTATTATCTTCCCCCTCACATCATCCTCCACATTATCCTTCCCCCAAATCCTCACATTGTCCCCACGACTGACTTCGAACTGCCAGCCAGGTAACGGTTTCTACAACCTCTTTATCTCTTCCTAAATCAGTCTGTGCACTGTTCGTGTGATTTTCTGAGGCTAGGGACGTAACTTATCACATATGGATAGCCAACCCCACCACACCACCATTGCTACCTCTAATGTGAGTGACAGATCACTCTCAGGACTCACTCTAAATTCAAAGCAGTTTTCAGATGCAGACTTTCTCACTGGGTTTGTCTCATCAGACGGGAGTAAAGTACTATGGTCAAACTGTTAATATACTTGGCCATCCTTAACTAACTAAATCTCTTCATGTTTTCAGGTCTTTAAAAAACTGAGTTGGTACCTTATGAACAGCTTAAGTGTTCAGTTAGAGGACTTTTAGCAATTGTGATCACTCATGGAACCTCCATTCAAAATAAAAGACTGAAGGTTTCCATCATCTCAAAGTTCTCTCCTGCCTACTCCCAGGCAATCCCCCAGCCCAGTATACTTCTGGTTTCTATCACCATAGCTGAGTGGTGGCTGGTCTTAAAACTGCATAAAGAGAATCACCTGTTTTTTTCTGTTTCAACATAATGTTTTAGGAATGTATTCATGTTGTTGCCTGAAACAGCAATTTTTCCTTTTTATTGCTGAAGAGCAGTCTATGGTATTAATATACGTCAATTTGTTTAGCCATTCACCTGTGGATGAACTTTTGGGTCGTTTCCAGTTTAGGACTGTAACAAAGCTGCTATGAAATCCCTGTAATCCTTTCTGTGGCCATATATTTTTATTTTTCTTGGGTAAATACCTAGCAGTGGAATTACTGGCCACAGAGCAAGTCTATGTTTAACTTGAAGAAACCGACAAACACTTTCTAAGACGAATGTACTATTCTACTACAGATGGAAAAGGGTTCTGTGTAAAGTAACCTCACAGGGTGATCAGGTCATAAATTCCGGACTGGGCAGGTCATGGTGGGCAGCCACACCCCAGGCATATCACTTTTTAATGAAGGGTTTATCTTTGCTTTCAGCAAGCCCTGGCCATTGCTGCTGTGCATCTAGATTAACACACCTTTGATAGAAGCCTAACTACCCTCCAGAGAGCACATAATCTTGTTAACTATCCCATAATCCAATCCCCACCTGTTCTCTCCTGCCTTCACGTAATCAGGCCAAACACATAAAAGAAACTGCAAGACTGTTATTCTCTAGAGCAGTGATTTTCGACCACTGTGCCACGAGAGACACTCTTGGTGTGCTGCTAGAATTTTTAAAACCTGCAACACCTGACTATTTAGTAAAGGGGACTGACCTCTTTTCCCTTAGGTTGTCAAAAAAAAAAAAAAAAAAGACAACAGCCCACACAGTAACTGTCTGGTGTGAATGAATCAAAATTACACCTATATTTTTGTCAGGAAAAAAACCCAGATACTGTTTGGTGCGCTGTGGTTTGGGGTGTTCACGCGTGCTGTGAGAGGAAGTGAGAGGAAGACAGCCAACCGCCACTGCTCCGGAACGTGTGTGGCCGTGCTCCCTGCGCCTGTCGGTCGCTGCGCTCCAGCAGACTTCCAGACACTCTCTGCAGGGCTGAACCTTCTTACATCGACACTGCATCCCCACCTACGATGTGTGCAGAGTTCCGTGTACGGGATATGGAAGCTGGCTTTTTGGTTTGGGTGTAGCCAGGCTTGGTTATTTTAACCATTCCGGTGGGTATGGAGTAATCTCTCAGTGAGGTTTTAACTGGCATTTCCCTGATAACTAGTGATATTAAGTGCACTTTCATGTGCTTACTGGCCATCCCTATATATTTGGTTATGAAGGGCCTGCCTTCAGGTTTTCTAAGAATCTCCTCATTTCTTACCAAGCTAACATAATTATCTATGTATGCAGAATGGTCACCTACTATATCAGTTTTCTCAGCCTCCTCTAGTAAGTGACCACGATTAATGTCTTAGAACAACAAAAATGAGTTGTTTCATAGTTCTGTGGGTTGGCCGTCCAACAGAGAGGCTCAGGAGCTAAAATAAAACCATCGCGTCAGCAGGTCTGAATCCCTCTCACAGGCAAAGCTGACTCCCATATATTCACCCCCTCCATCCCCAGGACCCCCCAAATCTCCCAACATGCAAGGATGGGACTGCCACAGGGTAACAGCTCCGATCATTTCTGTTCAAAAAAAGAGAACCGGAGGAAGGGAAGAGTGACTGGTCCCACGCAAATCTGAAATCCAGACCTGCAAACTGGAAAAGGGTTCAAGTCCTGAGCAAAATTCTCTGTGGTTCTCAGCTCCACCCTCTGGGCCTGCACCTCTGCTCTCTCAGCTGCCTTCCTGTGGGTCAAGGGCAGCTCGTTTCCTGCCTGCAGAGTCTGGGGCTCTGACAGCCTGCCTTCACCTCATCCTCTCTGACCCTTTGGGCCCCAACTGGCAGTGCTGCTGCTGGTAGAAGATTCTCAAGAGCCTGTGGGACTTCCATGGATGTACAGAGACTCACTCCAGGAGGCAAGAGGCTCCCCCAGAGATCTTGCCTAGATAATCTGGCCTCTATTTTCAGCTTCTGCTTAGAAACTGAGGGAATCTACGAATCACACCCTTCATCTCTTCAGAGTGTTTTGTGTGAGTGAATACTCTGACCTTTGAATCTTTCTGAGGTTTTAGCAAAATGCTGTAGAGTAACTCCTTTGACTTTTTCTCCAGAGCATGGTTTCTAATTGGATCTCTTGTTTTTAGCATCCTTTCCCGTTTTGGAAGGTTGAAAATTTCCAAAATCAAGAACTCCTGGCCCCTTCCCTCACCTCCTCTTTTTATTTTTAATTTTTAAGGTACAACTGACATACAACATTGTATTAGTTTCAGGTGTACAACATGACAACTGGATTTTTATAAAGAACTCCTGGTTTCTGTTTTATCAGGTCTCTCTTCACTTTATTTCTGTCCTCTCAAATTCTACTCTAAGTCACTCAAAGAAGCCAGGCCACACCTCAACACCCTGTTTGGAAATCTCAGTTAAATGCCCAAATTCGTGGCCACATTAACTGCAGGACACGATTCCACTCAGCTTCCTGTCACTGTATAACAAGGGCCCCTTCTCCTCCAGCTCCCAACATCCTCCTCATTTACTGCGGAGCCCTCCCCGCGGGGCCTTGAAGGCCCATATTTACACTGACAGTCTGTTCGCATGGATCCACGGACTCTCTGAGGTGATAAATGTTTTCTTCCTCCTACTCCTCACTTCTCTCAGTCTAGCAGAGTCATTAACATCCGTATTTCTACAAAAGGTCTGTTCAAGTTAATACAGCTTTTTCTATAATGTTCCTCGAAATTCTTGCAGCAGCTAGCTGCTCACTGCCCAATTCCAAAGCGGCTTCCGCATTTTAGATATTTGTTACAGCAGCACCCACTTCCAGGTCTGAACATCTCTATGAGGTTTTCTTCCCCTAGCTTTGAGATATAATTGACATAGAACACTGGGTAAGCGTAAGGCATATAACATACGGACTTGATAACACTTCTATGCTGCAAATACACTTCTATTAGTTTTCTGTTGCTGCTGTAACAGGTTACCAGAAACTTAAAGGCTTAAGACCATATTCTTTTATTTATCTCATAGTTCTGTGTGTTGCAAGTCCAGCACAGGTCTCACTGGCTTACCGAGGAGTCAGCAGGGCTACATTCCTTTCTGGAAGCTTCAGGGGTGAATCCACTTCCTCGCCTTTCCCACCCAAAACAAAGGTCCTCGGCTCCAGGTCCCCTTCCCCATCTCCAAATCGAGCAGTTCCACGTCTCAGACCCAGCTCCCACCATCACACCTTTTCCCGGACCCTTCCCCCCGCCTCCCTCTGCCACTTTTCGGGACGCTTATCCGTAGAATGGGCCCACCTGGATAACCCAGGCCACTCCCCCCATCTGCTGATCAACAACTTTAATTCCCTTTCGCTGTGTAATGGGACATGCACACAGGTCTTAGGAATCAAGGCGGAGATACGGTGGGGGGGGGGGGAGTGCATTATTCTGCCTACCACATCTACTAATTACTTAAAATGAACTAGAGACCAACCATGATTCTAGGCAGCCTAAGAAGACCCAGGGAAGTATTAACAGCTAAATAAACAAATAACCCTTGTCCATGGCTGACTAGTCTATTTTTAATTTTTCCAATATTGAGCAAAGCTAGCAATCTAAGTGAAGACTTTCTGTTTCTTTCTTGCAGCAGACCCTGTTCACTGGCTAATCCAATGCCTGTTCAACCCCTTCTTCCTTGCCTGCCCCTAATACTTGGGTTATTAAAGCTAAATACTCACTTTCCTTGACTCCAAAGAATAGTCATATAATACAGCCGTGCCAAATGAAATCTAAAAATTGCCTTGGGAGAAGCCATCGCATACGTGATATAAGAGGCAGGTGGTGCTGCCCTCCCTGGCCCCTTCCCGGTACCCCTCCCACTGCCAGTAATCCAGGCCTCCATTCTGCAGTCACGGGAGAATGTCCACATGAATGCAAGAGACACCAGCCCCACCACTGTCAAATGACTGAACCGACGTCAGCTCCTCTGTGTCTACCTTGCTTCGGTGACTACTGACATCTGCCTCTCTCTTATTTTCAGCTGAAAGCTTTGGTAATAGAAACTGCATCAGCACAACAAGCACCCCCCTCCAAAATGTATTTTGTTTTACAAAAACCATATTCAGCCCTGGCTGGTGTAGCTCAGTGGATTGAGCGCGGGCTGGGAACCAAAGTGTCCCAGGTTCGATTCCCAGCCAGGGTACATGCCTGGGTTGCAGGCCACGACCCCCAGCAACCACACATTGATGTCTCTCTCTCTCTCTGCCTCCCTCCCTTCCCTCTCTAAAAATAAATAAATAAAATCTTTAAAAAAAAAACCATATTCACTCAGATGAGTTATAATTAAGAAGGCAATTATTTTTTAAATAACATTTGTCGTATATTACAGAACTCTATATACTCATTCTAGGACATTTGAAAATCATCAAAAGTTTAAAGAAAATAAACAACTACAACCCCCAAATATCCAGAAGTAACCTCCTGGTAACTGTCAGGATGGGCAGGGCAGGACAAAACGGCGGCCGAACTACAACCCGGAGAAGACAGCTGACGTCAACCCAGGGAGCCGAAACGGCCGGCTTGGCCAAAATGGGTATCTGCAAGGCAACCGGAGCCCAAACAACCACCAATAATATATTGCCACTTTATTCAAAAGGGACCAATCCCCAGCTCCCACGGAGAGCCAACCCAAAATAAAACCCCGCCCTATTCCCTGTTTGGGCCTGGCTTCCTCAGCCCCACCGTGGACCGGGGAACCTCGCCTGGGTGCCCAAACCCCAATAAAGCTCTATACTGCCTAACTTTGTGGCTGATTGGCATTTATTCCTCAGCAGAGCCTAAGAAAACCTTTCAGTAACGTATCAGTGTATTTCCATCCATCTATTTTCATGTCCATACATAAAATATTTTTAAGTGAGGCTATATTGAATATATAGACAGGTCCAACTTTCATTCAGCACTTTATTAAGGACTTTCCCACATCATTAAAGATGTTTCAAAATTATTTCCAAAAAATAAAAAATCAGATTATGAAATACGATTAATAAAATAATTTTTAACAACGGCAGACATTTAACTTGTTTTATCCTTTTTGCCTGTGTAAACGATGCTGCAATGAACGTCACCATTCGTGAGTCCTTCCGGGCTCTCAGACCAGGTTCGGAGCATTGCTGCGTAGCTGAGGCATCGCTGGGTTGAAGGGGTAAAACCTTTCAAAGGTTCGACAGAAGCTGCCAAACTGCTTTCTAGAAAAACTGAATCAACTTATTATCCTGCCTTCTTTCTACATGCAAACAGCAGTCTCCCTTACATGCACTGACTGCCTTTTGTCTTTTTTGCCAATTTGATGGGTGAAAATATAACTCATTCTCAAGTTAATTTATATTTTCTGGCTACTGGTGGAAACAACTATTTAAGAATATACAGATCCTTTGGTTGTTTCATGAATTATCACTTGGAATTTTTTGAAGTGTAAGAGTTCATTCTATTATTTATATTTTATATTCATATTTTATCTCAGTGTATCACTTTTTAGTTTTATATATTCTTTATAAACATTTAAATTGTGATCATATTTATCAGCATCATCCTTTGTGACTTCTTTCTTTGTGTTACCCGATAGGGATGGTTTTTACATAATGACACCACATTTCAGAAAAGAATGCTTTAAGAGAATATATTCTTTTAAATTCCTACTGGCTTTTTTATAGTCAGACAGGTAAAATTAGTATCAAGAGAACATCAAATATTCCACTGTCCGGGAGGCTTTGTGTGGTATTGGAGACTGTAGCCCAGGGCAAGCAAGGCCTTGAAAGAGGCCTGGAGGTCTCCGGAGCCAGGAATGCTGGAGAGGGACCCGATACTAGCACCCAGGGCTCCCAGGGAGATCAGGCCTCAAGAATGCATTACACCCATGAGGCTTGCTCGGCTCTGTGTAGCCCTGCAGCAGCAAATCAGATATGGAAGTCCAAAAGCAGGAAGAGGGAACTCTTATCTCAGGAAGCACACCTTAACCACCACCCAGCATCAGCACGTCTAACAGACCCTGACCTGAGGCAAATCTCTATGTCCCTTCAGTTGTTATCTATAGATAATCTCTGGTTTCTATAACTATAGCCTTTGGGCATTGATTGTTGAGCTTCAGAGCAAGCTGTACACCACTGCACAACGGATCCCAAAAACAGCTGCTTTGGCGAAGGGCTTGGGGCAGGGCGTTCTCCCACTAGAGGGAATCGCCACCTGCCTCTGGCTGGAACAATAGATTGTGTCCAAGATGATTTATTTCTCATCTGCAGTGGCCAGGATAGGGCATCCCACATTCCATTAAATATATAAGCATCCCACCCTAGGGTTTGAGTGTTCACACACCTGCTTGTGACGATGATCACATCCTCAGAGATGTTAGCCATTTCTTTGATGGTAAGGTAGCACATCCGTCTCAGTATTTGCTGAAATTATTTATAAAAGGCAACAGGTTATTTCTAAGAAAATGGTTTTTTTAAACTGTTTGAAGTGAGGTCCCCAAGTAGATATATTTAGAAAGTTACTCTTAAAAAGATTCTCAAGACCTGGCCGGGTAGCTCGGTTGGTTAGAGCGTCTTTGCAATACGCCAACTCCGCAGGTTTGATCCCCAGTCAGGGCACGTAAAGAAACAACCAATGAGTGCATAACTGAGTGGAACAACGCTTCGATGTTTCTCCCTCTCTCAGATCAATACGTTAAGAAAAAAAGATTCTCATCCACTCAAAAAATCCTTTCAAAAATATCTGGATGAGAAAATATTTAGAATACTACTATTTGCTAAACACAAATAGTTAATCCACTGACACTGGGGAGCATCTAGATGAAAACTCAAGAGTTCAGTTAATTATACGGGTTTTTATGCAGATACCTGAAGTTGGACTCTGACAGTATGAGTCCAAAGACTTATGATTTTCAAAGTGTTAAAGACTTGTCCTGAAAAATGTATTTTTTAAATGTTTTTAAAATATATATGGAGAGATGGGCAGACTCTGCATTTTCCTCAGTTCAACATATACAGATGTATTTCCTTAAAGTATCTGTGGTTGTATAACCAACTCCCATTTTCACTTATCAAGATTTCTAGGTAGATACCTGAATCTAAAATAAGTGTTAAGCTAACAATAATAAAGCGTCGTCTACTCTTCCTCCTCACTTGGATCTCTGATTTATTCACACACTAGGAGCATTGGTTCCTCTAGCCTGTCTAGCCTCATTCAAATGTCTTGTAAGTAGTGAAACTCAAATATGTCAGACCCGTCTTCAGAGTCCAGGCTGTAGAAAGAATCTGGTAGAGACTCCTGAGCCCACTGAGAAAAGAGAATAAGGGAGTGAGGATTCTCACAGCAATGAAACGTACACACATACAAATCACCCCTACAAAGAGAAAGCCAGTAACAGGGCAGATACACCTGTATGACACTCCTATGAGAAGGAAAAAGAAAGTAAGAATCAAAATATCAGAGCTGAAGATAATGCCACCCCCTGCAACACACACATCTACCAGAAAGCAGAATAAAATTGAAGACAGAAAAAATTAAAGCCACATTTCAGATACCACCTTGTACCCACCAAAATGATTAAAACTTTAAAAGTGACAATGCAAATGTTGGAAAGGATGGGCTCATAAGTACCAAAATATATTACCTAAACAAGTAACACAGAGATGCTAAATAAAATAGAAATGAAAAGTTAAATATGCGGTCAAGGACAAAATGAAGTGCAGTGCACAGGTGCCAAAAACGGAAAAACAAACAACTCCTACCACAGAAGTACAAGGCCAGGTTCTTACTGGCATAGGATAAAGTACCTAAAGGCTAGGAAGAATGAAACTCTAAAAGGTATATTCTTCAGATGCAGGGAAAATTATTCTGGATAACAACTCAGAAACATAGCAAGGAATGAAGAGTAAAAAGAAAAAAGTGGTAAATAGTAACAAGGCAGTGTGGGTATTGGCAAAAGAATAGACAAATAGATCAATGGGACAAAATGGACCACCCAGAAAGACACATAAATAGAGTTAGCTAATCCTTGACTAAAGAGAAAAGGCCCTACAATGGCGCTGGAACAACTGGACATCCACAGGCAAAAAGACAAATCTAGACAAAGACCTTACACTCTTCACACAAATTAACTCAAAGTGGATCACAGACCTATATGTAAAGTGCAACACTGTAAAACTTTCTTCTAAAAACCAAATGACCATGGGTATGGTGATGACTTCTTTTTATCCTCACTCAAGGACATTTTTCCAATGCTTTTTAGAGGCAGGGTTGGGGTGGGGGGAGAAAGAAAGACAAAAACATCGACTTGAGAGAGAAACACCAACTGGTTGCCTCCCAGACATGCCCAAACCTGGGTTCGAACCCACAATCTAGCCACGTGCTCTGACCAGGAGTCAAACCTGCAACCCTTCGGTGTATGCAACGATGCTCCAACCAACCAAGCCATACCAGCTAGGACATGGTGATGACTCTACACACAGTACCAGAGGCATGGTCATGACAGAAATAATTGATAAGCTAGTCTTTATTAAAATCAGTAACTTCTCTGCAAAGGACAGTGTCAAGAGGATGACAAGACTAGCCATAGATTGGGAGAACATATTTTCAGAACACATATCTGAAAAAGTACTGTTATACAAATATACAAAAAAAAACCTCTTAAAAGTAAAAAATAAAAATAAAAAACCTGATTTAAAATGGTCCAAAAAGCCCTGCTTGGGTAGCTCCACTGGTTACCCAATACATCAAGTCTGAAGGTTCGATCTCCAGTCAGGGCGCATACAAGAAGAAACCAATGAGTGCATAAACAATCAGAACAACAATATATGTTTCTCTCTCTCCCTCACCACCCCGCCATTCTCTAAAATCAATTAAAAATAAATTAAAATTAAAAACGGGGCCAAAGACCTAAACAGAAACTTCACTTAATAAGATACAGAGATGCCTTGGCTGGTATGGCTCAGTCAGTTGGAACATCATCCCATACACCAAAAGGTCGAGGGTTCGATTCCTAGTCAGAGTACATACCTAGGTTGTGGGTTCAATCCCCAGTAGGTGCTTATATGAGAGGCAAAAGATCGACGTTTCTCTCAAATCAATGAACATATTGTTAAAAATAAAAAAGAAGATACACAGATGGCAAGTGAGTATATAAAAAGATTGCCCACATCATATGTCATCAGAGAAAGGTAAATTAAAATGAGACACCACTATACTCCTAATAGAATGGCCAAATCCAGAACACTGACAACACTGAATATTGATGTGGATATGGAACAAGAACTCTCGTTCCTTGTTGGTGGAAATAAAAACAGCACAGTCACTTTGGAAGATGTTTTTGGTGATTTCTTACAAACTAAACATACTATTATGTTACGGTGCAGTCATGCCCCTTTGGTATTTATTTACCCAAAGGAGTTGAAAACTTATGTCCACTCAAAAACCTGCACCAGAATGTTTACAGCAGCTTTATTCGCAACTGCAAAAGCTGGAGGGAACCGAGATGTCCTTTAGTAGGTGAGTGGATAACCTGTGGTCTGTCCAGACAGCAGATTATGACTCAGCACTAGAAATGAATGAGCTATCAAGCCATGAAAAGACATGGAGGAAACTAAAATGCCTATTAATTAGCAAGTGAAAGCAGTTGACTGAAAAGGCTGTATGCTGTGTGAGTCCAACTACATGGCATTCTCGAAAAGGCAAAACTATGGAGACAGTGAAAAAGGATCCATGGTTGCCAGGGATTACGGGGGAGGGGATGGAGTATGAAGGATTTTGAGAGCAGTGAAAATACTCTATATATTTTAATAATGGATGCATGTCATTATACATTTGTCCAAACCCCCAGAACCTACAAACACCAGGACTGAACACCACCATGAACTATGGACTCTGGGTGACTATGCAGTGTCCCTGTAGGTTCATCAATTGTAACCAATGTACCACTTTGGGGGATGCTGACAATGGGGAGGCTGTGCACGGGAGGGGTCTGGGAGTATATGGAAAGTCTCTGCACCTGCCTCTTAGTTTTGCTGTGAACCTACAACTGCTCTTTAAAAAATCCTTTTAAAAAAAGTGGTAAAAGCATAGGTAAATCTGCATGAATAGCAAAAACCAATGTTATGATATATAAATATGTACATTTACATACTCACATATGCATACAGGTAACAAGTATCCTAAGGTCCTCAAATTTCCATGAACAGATAAAAGACAAGACGAATATCTGATTTTGATATATCAAAAATTCATGTTGCAATTTCTAGGCTAACCACTAACAAAACTTTGAAACTATTATCCCACATGCTGCTGCTGCTGCTGCTGCTGCTCTGCTTATTTTATTCAGTCTGTTCCCTGTTTCACTCTGGATAGTTTCTATCCGGCTTCAAATTCACTGATCTTCCCCCCATGCAGTCTTTAATCTTCTATTAACTCCATGCAATGTATTTTTCATGACAGAAAGACAGATAGAGAGATAGTTTCTGTCTCTCTTTTTTTTAATAAATTTCTGGGTCTCCCTGGATGTCTTATTTTGTTCCTCATTCTTATTATGTCTTTCTATACATTGTTAAGCATCTAGACCACATCTATAATAGCTGTTTCAATGTCATTACCAGCTCATCCATCATCTTTATCATTTCTGGGTTTGTGTCTGTTGATCCATTTTTCTCCTGATTATGGATAATTTTTTATTGCATGCAGCACACGGTTGTTACGTGCTGGATTTTTTTTTTTTTACACAGTATTGTATGTATTGTTCACTCTGTCATAAAGTAAAGTTACCTAGGATCAGTTTTTCACCTTTCAGGCTTGCTTTTAAGCGTTTAAAGCTTTAGTCTAAGGTTAACTAACATATACCCATTACGGAGGTGATGCCTTACTGAGAACTATACTAGAAGACGAGGTCTTTCTTTCCATTCTCACAACTATTCTCCGCCTGGTGTTCTGGTGATTCTTTGGCCTCGGCTGGTTTCCTTTTACATATTTCATGGGTCAGTTCTTATCCTAAGATTCAAGGGGAGCTCCAGCAGATGGCTGGAACTATGTCCTGCCTTTCTTTTTCCCCCTCCTCTTCTCCACCACTCCCTCTCCTTCCACCTCCTTCCCCCCTTACTCTGGCCCCTTCAAATTTGAGCATTCTTAGCCTCCCCAAACTCCACGTGTTTTCTCAACTCAGGGAGATAACTACCTCTCTTTCCAGTATGCCTTCTTGACCAAGGCCTGTGAGCTGCCTCTGGGCAATGAGCTGCTGGAATCCCAGGGGCTCACCTTGTTCTTCTTTTTCATCAGATCACAGTCCTGGGATGCCTATTAATCTAATGTCTGAAAGATACTGTGAAATACATTTTGTCTGATTTTCCAGGTATTAATGGTAGAGGGTAAATCTAGCTCCTTTACTCGATCATGGTTGGAAACAGAACAGAAATGTCTTCCCAATATCAAAACATATGATAAAAAAAACCATGCCGTGAATTACCTAGTTACTCCTTTATTATTCATTTCCAACACTAATCCATTGTAATTAAAGAACAGTCTATACAATTTCAATCCTTTGAAACTTGTTGTCTTGCTTAATGACTCAATATAATCAATTTCTGTAAATATCTTTGTGTTCTTCATTTACATTTAATGTAAAATTTAATTTAAAAAATCTGATTTACATTAACATAGATAATAATGATCTATATCTACCACCTATTATATGACTTATGCTCATCCTGCTTGATCTATGTTTCTTTCCCTTTTTTAATCCCTCATTCTGGTTTGTTTTTTTAGCATTCTGATTTTTTTTTGTTTGTTTTGCTTTGTTTTTTTGTATAGCTAGTTTGGAAGAGAAAAACAATAAAGAAAAATCAATGAAACAAAAACTGGTTCTGTTAAGAGATCAGTATAAGTTTATAAGTTTCTAGACAAATCGTCTAGGAATAAAAGAGAGAAGATACAGTTTACCAATAGCAGAATGCAAGAAGAGACATCAGTATAAATCCTACAAACATTAAAAGAATAAGGGAGTACATACCATGAACAATTTTATGCCAACAAAGTTTAGCAACTCAGGACGAAATGGACAAATTTCTTGAAAGACACAAACTACCGACGCTCACTCAGGAAGACAAATATCTGAATAGCACTTTATTTCTTTCCATTTAATGGGTTAACTATCAAAAACCTTCCCACAAAGAAGGTGGCTTCAATAGTGAACTCCTTCAAAACATTTCATGAAAAATTAATGATTCTACAAAACTGTTTCAGAAAGCAGAATAGAAAGAAAACTTCCCAATTCATTTTATAAAGCCAGCATTTTCCAATTACAAAACCCAGACGAAAACATCATAAGAAAAAACTACAAGATCAATGTATTTCATGGCCAGAGACTCAAATCCTTAACCAATATTATTAACAATAGACACCAAAGGTTTTCTATTTTTCAGGAAAATAAATAAATGCATCTCACCATATCAATATTCCAAAAAAAGAAAAGCATTTGACAAAATTCAATATCCATTCATGAGAGAAATCTTTCAGCAAACCAGGAACAGAAAGGAACTTCCTCAACCTGATAAAGGTCACCGATGAACACCTCAGATGAACACCTTAGAGCTAACGACACACTTAACCGTGAAAGACTAAAGACTGGCCCCCTAAAGATCAGGGACAAGCAAGGATGTCCCCGAGACCAGCACTTCTATTCACACTGCATAACAGTGCAAGAAGATAGCAAGGTAAGATAAACAAATAAAAAGCATACAGATTGAAAAGGAAAAAGTAAATTCTCAGGTATCTCCCATAATACTCCCAGAACAAATAATTCAATTGAACAAGATCACAAGACACAGGGCAATATACGAAAATCAATTTAATTTCTACAGGCTACCTACAAACAACAGTAATACAACAGCATAAAAATATTAACTACTTTAGGGTAAGTTTCACAGAATATGGGTAAGACTTGTGTGCTACAAGCTGCAATACTGCTGAGAGAAATTAAAGAGACCTGCATGAAGGGAGATACACACCATGTTCGTGGAGCAGAAAACTCAACAATGACACAATGTTAATTCTCCTCAAATTGATTTTTAGATTCAAGGCAATCCACCACAAAATTTCAACAGGCTTTCTCCGCCTTTTCTAAAAATTAAATTTACTGGGGTGACACTGGTTAATAAGATTATATAGATTTCAAACGTACACTTCCATGAAACATGACCCGTTTGCACCGAAGTCAAATCATCTTCTGTCACCATGTATTTGGCCCCCTGTACCCTTTACTACCCTACTAACCGCCCCGACACACACCCTTCCCTCTTGTAACCACCATACAGTTGTCTGTGTTTATGGGTTTTGTTTGTTTTTGTTTGTTCATTTGTTATTTTCAGTTATAGCCCACATATGAGGGAAATCCTATGACTCTTAACTTCCTGACTGATATATATTTCACTTAGCACAATATTCTCAAGGTCCATCCATATTGGTCCCAAATGGCAGTGTTTCATCCTTTCTCGTGGCTGAGTAGTATTCCACTGTATATAGGGACCACATCTTCTTCAGCCAACCATCTCTCGAAGGACACTGTGGTTGTCTCCATGTCTTGGCCACTGTGACTAATGCTGCAATGAACACAAGGGTGCATATATCTTTGTGAACAAATATTTTCAAATTTCTCAGGGAGATACCCAGAGGAGGGATTATTGGCTCGTAACAGTAACTCTTCTTAATTTTTTGAGGTATTTCCATACCATTTTCAATAGTGGCTGTACATGTTTACCTTCCCACCAGCAAAGGATGAGAGTACCTTTTCCTTCACAACCTCTTCAACTTGTTATCGCTCTTCTTGATTATCGAATCTCTTGTAGTTTTGATTTGCGTTTCCCTAATAGCCAGTGAAGTTGAGCATCTTTTCATATGTATGTCTTCTTTGGGAAAAGTATCTGCTCAGGCTCTCTGCCCATTTTTGAATTGATTGCTTGTTTGTTTCGTGTTGAGTTATATGAGTTCTTTATATATTTTGGATATTAATGCATTGGCAAAGCTTTCATTTGCAAATATCTTCTCCCCTTTGGTTGGTTGTCTTTTTGTCTCACTGGCAGTTTCTTTTGCTGTGTAGCAGCTTTTTAGTTTAATACAATCCCATTCATTTCTTTTTGCTTTTACTTCCCTTGCCCTTGGGGTCAAGTTCATAAAATCTCCTTTAAGACCAAGGTCCATAAGTTTAGTACCTATGCCTTCTTCTATGTAACTAACTGTTTTAGATCTTATATTTAGGTCTCTGATCTATTTAGAGTTAATTTTTGCATATGGAACCAAACTATAGTCCAGTTTCATTCTTCTGCATGTGACTTTCCAATTTCTCCCACACCATGTATTTGAGGAGGCTTTCTTTTCTCCATTGTATGTTTTTGGCTCCTTCATCAAAAATTATTGCCCACCTACATGTGAGTGTTTATTTCTGGGCTCTCAATTCTGTTCCATTGGTCTCTCTGTCTGTTTTTCTCCCAATCCCACGCTATGTTGATTATCATTACTTTGTATATATTTGCAATCAGGGAGTGTGACACCTTCAGCTTCATTCTTTTGTCTCAGGGTTGCTTTGGCTACTCGGGGGCTTTTGTAGTTCCATGCAAATCTGATTATTTTTTGTTCTATTTGTCAAAAAAAAAAAAAGTCACTGGGCCCTGTGGGCCCTGGCCAGTGTGGTTCAGTTGGTTGAGCATCATCCTGTAAACTAAAGGGTCTCTGGTGTGATTGCAGGTCAGGGCACATGCCTGGGTTGCAGGTTCAGTCCCCAGTCAGGGTGTGTGCAAAAGGCAACCGATCAATGCCTCTGTCTCACATCAACATTTCTTTTCCCTCTCTCCCTCCCTTGCCCTCTCTCTAGAATCAATAAAAGAAAAAAAGTTTAACAAAAAGTCATTGGGATTTTCATGGAAATTGCATTAAATCTGCATACTGCTCTGGGTGATATGGACATTAACTATGTTGATTCTTCCAATCCATGAACGTGAAATATCTTTCCATTCCATTCTATCTTTTCAATCTGTTCTAATAATGCTTTGTAGTTTTCAGTATATAGGTCCTTCACATCCTTTTTTAAGTTTATTCTGAGATATTTTATTCTTTTTGTTGCAATTGCAAATAAAATTTTCTGGTTTTTTAAACTCTTGTTTACTCTGTTACAGTTGTCCCAATTTTTCCTGCTTTGCCCTCCTCCATCCTGCCCCGCCCCCTGCTCCTACAGTCCATGTCCATGGGTCCTTCATACATGTTCTTTGACTAATCCCTTCCCCTCTTTCCACCATTCTCCCTCTCCTCTATTCCGTGTTTCCATGTTTCTGATTGTTTTGCTCATTAGATTCCTTTTATAAATGAGATCATATGGTATTCGTCTTTCACCAAACTGGCTTACTTCACTTAGCATAATAGTCTCCAGTTCCAACCATGCTGTTGCAAAGGGTAGGAATTCCTTCTTCTTTCTTTCTTTCTGTTGCATAGTATCCCATTGAGTAGATGTAACACAGATTTTTATTCCATTCAACTACTGATGGGCAGTTAGGCTGTTTCCAACACTTGGCTATTGTAAATAGCACTGCTATGAACACAGGGATCCATAAGTTCTTTTGGTGTTTCAGGATTCTTAGGGTATATTCCCAGCAGTGGAATCATTGGGTCAAAAGGCAGTTCCATTTTTAATTTTTTGAGGAAATTCCATACTGTTTTCCACAGTGGCTACACCAGTCTGCATTCTCACCAACAGTGCAGTAAGGTTCCCTTTTCTCCACATCCTCACCAGCACTTGTTTGTTGATTTTGTTTATGACAGCCATTCTGCCAGGTGTGAGGTAGTATCTCACTGCGGTTTTAATTTGTATCTCTTTGATGATTAGTGATGCTGAGCATTTTTTTCATATGTCTATGGGCCATCTACATGTCCTCCTTGGAGAAGTGTCCTTCTTGGAGAACTGTTCAGGTCCTTTGCCCATTTCTTTTCTTTTCTTTTTATTGTTGTTCAGTTCCAGTTGTTCCGCCTTTGTCCTCATTGCTCTCCCCTGCCCCCACCCTCCCACAGTCAATAACCCTCACTGTCCATGCCCAACTGGATTGTTTGTCTCCCTGGTGTTAAGTCACATGAGTTCTTCATATATTTTGGAGATCAAAACCTTGTCCGATGTATCACTGGCAAATATATTCTCCCATACAGTCAGTTCTCTTTTCATTTTGATGGTTTCTTTAGCCATGCAAAAGCCTTTAATTTGATGTCCCTTTTGTTTATTTTTTCCTTTATTTCCCTTGTCCTAGGAGATATATCATCAAAAACATTACTATATTTTTATATGGGATATCTGAAATTTTACTGCCTATGTTTTCCTCTGGGATTTCAATGGTATCATGACTTATATTTAAGTCTTTTATCCATTTTGAGTTTATTCTGGTGTGTGGTGTAAGTTGGTGGTCTAGTTTCATTTTTTTGCGGGTACCAGCTCAGTTCCCCCAACACCATTTATTAAAGAGACTATTTTTACTCCATTTCATGCTCGTGTCCCCTTTGTCAAATATTAAATGATGATAGAGACATGGGTTTATTTCTGGGCTCTCTATTCTGTTCCATTGATCTATGTATCTGTTCTTATGCCAGTACCAGGCTGTTCTGATTACAGTAGCCTTGCAGTATAGTTTTAAATCAAGTATTGTGATCCCTCCAACTTTATTCTTCTTTTTTAGATTGCTGAGGCTATCTGGGGTCTTTTCTTGGTTCTGCATAAATTTTTGGAATATTTGTTCTAGATTAGTGAAATATGCCACTAGTATTTTAATAGGGAGTATGTTGAATCTATAGATCGCTTTGGGTAGTATGGACATTCTAATGATGTTAATTCTTCCAATCCTTGAACAGGATATATGTTTCCATTTATTTGTATCTTTTTCAATTTCTTTCTTCAGTGTTCTCTAGTTTTCTGAGTACAGGTCTTTTACCTCCTTGGTTAAATTTATTCCTAGGTACTTTATTTTTTTTTGTTGCTATAGTAAATGGGCTTTTTTCTTAGTTTCTCTTTCTGACAGTCTATTGTTAGTATACAAATACCATCGATTTCTGAATATTGACTTTTTATCCCATTATTTTGCTGAATTCACCTATCAGATCGAATAGTTTTTTGGTGAAGCCTATAGGGTTTTTTATGTACACTATCATGTCATCTGCAAATGTCAGTTTTACTTCCTCTTTTCCAATTTGGATGCCTTTTATTTCTTCTTGTCTGATCACTGTGGCTAGGACCTCTAGTACTATGTTGAATAAGAGTGGTATGAATGGACACCCTTGTCTTATTCCTCATCTTAAGGGGAACACTTAGTTTTTGCCCATTGAGTATGATATTGGCAGTGGGTTTTTGTATATGGCCTTTATTATGTTAAGGTCCCTCTATTCCCACTTTGCTGAGTGTTTTTATCATAAATGGGTACTGGATTTTATCAAATCATTTTTCTGCCATCTACTGATATGATCATGTGATTTTTGTCTTTCATTTTGTTTATGTGATGTATCACCTTTATTGATTTGTGAATATTATACCATCCTTGCATCTTTAGAATAAATCCCATTTGGTCACGGTGTATGATCTTTTTAATGTATTGTTGGATCCACTTTGCTAGTATTTTGTTGAAGACTTTCATATCTATGTTCATCAGATATACTAGCCTGTAATTTTCTCTTGCTGTTGTATCTTTATCTGGTTTTGGTACTTTTTTTCCCATTACCATTTAGTCCCTTTATACCCCCCTCTCCTGGCAATCATCATACTGGTGTCCATGTCCATGAGTGCTTTTTCCTTTTTGCTTGATTCCCTCCACCCTCTAACCTGAAATTTCATAGTTAGTGTACAGGAATGCAGTGGATTTCTGTACATTGATTCTGTATCCTGCAACTTCACTGTGTTTGTTTGTTTACTGCTTTTTTCAATAATCATTTTTTATTGATTGATTTTAGAGAAAGAAAGGAAGGGGGAGAAACAGAGAGAGAAACATCAACCTGTTGCTCCACCCATTATGCATTCATTGGTATGTGCCCCGCCTGGGGATAAAACGTGCAACCCTGGGGTACCGTGTCGACAGTCCAACCCACTGAGCTACCCAGCCAAGGCTGTTTATTGTTTCTAATCATTTTTTGTTAGAGCCTTAAAGGTTTTCTATATAAAGAATCATGTCGCCCTGGCTGGTGTAGCTCAGTAGATTGAGCGCGGGCTGCGAACCAAAGTGTCGCAGGTTCGATTCCCAGCCAGGGTATATTCCTGGGTTGTAGGCCATAACCCCCAGCAACCACACATTGTTGTTTCTCTCTCTCTCTCTCTCTATCTCCCTCCCTTCTCTCTCTAAAAATAAATAAATAAAAACTTAAAAAAAAAAAAGAATCATGTCATCTGCAAAAAGTGACTCTTTTATTTCTTTATTCCCAATTTGGATGCCTTTTATTTCTTTCTCTAGCTTGACTGCTATGAATAGAACTTCTAATACCATGTTTAATAAGACTGGTGAGAGTGGACATTCTTATCTTGTGCCTGATCTTAGAGAAAAGGCTTTCAGTTTCTGACCATTGATTATGATATTAGCTAATGGTCTGTCATACATGGTGTTCATTATGTTGAGGTCCTTTCCTTCTACACCCATTTTATTATGTGTTTTAATCATAAATGAATGTGGCATCCTATCAAATGCTTTTTAAATAGAAATGAGCAGGCTGATTCTAAGATTCACATGGAAATGCAAAGAACCTAGAAGATCCCAAATAATTTTGAAAATAAAATAAAATAAAATAGGAAGACATACATTACCTGATTTAACACTTACTATAAAGCTACAGCAATCAAGATGGTGTGGTACTGGAATAAGAGCAGACATGTACATCAAAGAAACAAAATAGAATGTTCCAATGTGCCCATATAACTCAAACACCATCATTTCCTCTTCCCCTCTTCCTTCCATAATGATATGCAATTATTCCAGTACCATTTATTGAGGAAAAGAGGAAAACTAGGAGGTGTTGGAGGAGAGAAAGGAAATGAAGAGAATTACAACCCTTACTTTATATCCATGTGTATATGATAATAAACAAAAACTAATTCAAAATGAATCATAGAGTGCCCTGGCCAGGTGGCTCAGTTGGTTGGAGCACTGTTCCATACACCAAAAGGTTGCAGGCTTGATCCCCATCAGGGCACATACCTAGGCTGTGGGCTTGATTCCCAAACAGGGAACAAATGGGACGCAGCGGATTGCTGTTTCTCTCTCCCATCAATGTTTCCCTCCCGCTCTCGTTCCCCTCTCCTCTCTAAAAAAGAAATCAGTAAACACACTTTCAGGTGAGGACTGTTAAAAGACAAATTAAAGTAATTGTAAGAAATAAAAACTACAAAATGCCTAGGAAAAAAACATTAAAAAACCCTTGTGACCTTGGATTAGGCAAAGATTTCTATTACACAATTCATAAGAGAAAAAAATTGATAAACTGGACTTCATCAAAATTTAAAACTTCTGCTACCTGAAAGACTAAGAAAATGAAAAACAAGCCACAGACTAGGAGCAACTATTTAGGAAATATATCTGATAAAGGATTTGTATCCAGAATACATAAAGATCTCTCAAAACTCAATAAGAAAATATACAACCAGACTGCTGACCAAGATGGTTGTGTAGATACACACAGCTCTCTTGCACGCACAACCACATCAAAATTACAACTAAACTATAAAACCACCATCATTTCAAGCTGAATGGAAACCCTACCTACAACTACAGAATTAAAGAAGAAACCACATTGAGACTGGTAGAAAGGGTACAGACACTGAATGGGCTGGTCCCACACCCATGTGTGGTATATAAAAATTGTTGATTTTAATATACATAAGACAATATTAAAACTCTGCCCACTTTGCGGAAATGGCCTCTTCTTCTCCAATGAGCCTTCCTACTTCCTACTGCAATCACCCGCTTTCACTGTCACAGCCTTTACCACTAACGGTATGGTATCCCTTTCTTACTTCGTTTCTAAGCATTTCACTCTCCAGCCACCACTCCTGGCTCCAAGAACTCTTTTCCCTCCATGACCTACATCCATTGACCCTATCGACTTTCTACTGTCTCGATCGGCCCCTGTTCTTACTTGCCTCCTAACCAAACATAGATTCCATAGTCAGTATCTCAGTTACTCAACTTCCTTGCTCTTCTCTCTGTTAACTAACTTGGCAAAATCCTAACCCTAACCGTTCCAGGCCTTAACTTGAAGCCTGTAGCTGGAGAAAAACACTCGCCATGCTTCCTGGTATACTTTAAACTCATGCCCACCGACTTCAAGGGGCTATCTGTCCTGTCCAATAAGCCCACATTTCTGCAATTCGTTTCTTAGAAAACAATTTCATGCTTTTTTTATTAGTACAACCATTGCTACAGGCTTCAAGTTTGTCCTGTTTCTTCCCTGCTCTGCATCTTCTTCTCTGCTCCACGTCCAGCTCCTTCTCCCAACTGCCAGTCATCCGAGCAAAAGCAACCACAGGCCCACCACCAGATACCTGCGCTGCAAACTCACCAAGCCGCAAAGAAGCAACAGCCCTCCGTAACTTATATAAATAGGCCAGCCCCTTGGCCCCACTCCAGCAGCTTGAAATGCCTAGCACTCTAATCTAATTCCTCTAATAATAATTCTATAATAATCATAGTGATTCCGCTTCCCTGATTAAACCCTGAATTTTTGGTGCAGGGAGTGATTAAAGGGAAATAGGACCTTAGGGACAGGAATCTGAAATAGCTTCTCTGAGTTGATAAAACTACCCTGTTTCCAGTGGTAAAGCGGACAATACTAGTCTATGGCATGCAGTGGTAAAATACTTAAATTATCACCTGCAGACAAGTATGATCAAGAACCCACAGAAGACAAGGCTTTGGGGAACCCAGTAGTTGCTGCCATAGAACATTTTTATAAAAAGGAGTTGTATAATAAGTTCATTGCTTCTAAGTACACTGGAGAACTTGGTAAAGAAAACGACGAGCTCAGAGTTTTAGTCCCAGCTCAAGGTCTGGGCAAGTGACTAGAAATCTTCTATATTGCCTTACTAGGAAACCCATGTCATGTGGACACAGGGCTGAGATTGCTGAAAAGTATACCCTGCTGGCTGAATTACATGTAAATTCAGTTGACACTCTTATGGGGCATCTTAGGTTAAAGTTAGGACCTTGATGGGGGGGGGAGCTGAGGACCTGGAAATTGGAATGGGGACATATGGGCAGATTTTGTTGAGGCTGAGAGTACCCTGAGGCCCTAAATTCCACCAAGGCCCCTTTGCAAGCAGAAGTAACTCTTCATCCACTGTCTGAGGCAAGTCGTCTCCCTTTGCCTGAAGAGTGTGTAACAGTCTCCCCTGGGACAGCTGCCCTACAAGGGACTGCTGATGTTCCCGAGGACCCACCCCTGCAACCTCTCACTGTCTAGACACATAAGCAGACTCAAATCCCTGAAGGACCTGTGGGTCAGGCAAAAACTGTGGCCTATGATGATAAGCAATAGGTACCAAATGGACTGCAAGATCTCAACAATTTATGTCAACAGAAAGGTGGAAAATATATACTCCGGAATCCTCTTCCCTGTATGGTTCTGAGCCGGAGCTGGCCACAGTGGAAGAGAGGGGAAAGCAGCAGCCGCTGTGCTTGAAAGTCAGGGTGGTCTAAGGTAATGAGAGACAGATGCAGAGGTCTGGCAGCTTGAGTTTGTCTTCGCCCTTCTTTCCCCCAACTCCACATCCTCCTTCCCACTCTGCATCCAGCTCTTCTTCTCCACTGCCAGCCCTGCTAACCAACAGCGACCCCAGGCCCACCAGAACCTTGACTAAGAACCTAAAGGTGTGGAGCCGTGTGCACTGACTTCCACACCAGTCCACTTCTGCAGCATCAGGCCGGGAGCTGCACAGTATTAACAGTTTTTATGAGGGCATGGAAGATCTGTGGGTGAATAGCTTCATACTATATACTTTCCTTCTTTTATTTTCATATAATTGTTAATAAACATTTTATGAAAAGAAATAACTTTTAAGAAATAACTTTTAAACATTTCAAACAACCGTCTCTAACTTGGAACACTCTCAGTTCTCCAAGGAAAACAAATAAAAGCAACTTTTTCAGCCTAAAATTTAAAAGAAAAAGACTTACATCATTTGATTGAAACAATCGAGTCATTGCAAAGAAGGCTTCTGTGGCTTCTGTAGTTCCAAAGTGTTCACCCTAAGTATAATTTAAAACAATAATTAAGGATTTTCTCTTTATTTCTGCAAAACTCTTTCAGAATGCAGGACAAAAACAATCTATTTGTAAACATTCTGCCTTTTTGCTATTTTTCTGGCACAGCCATTTCCCTTCTCCTTATTTAAAATAATTCAGCAGCACACACCTGCCACGAAAGTTCTAAAATAGTGCTCTCCAACTTTACTGCAGGAACTATTTTAATTTTTTTGAAGAACTATGATTTACAAGGAGGTGGAAAATAATACCAAGCTGAGTTCCTAATCAGACTGCAATGTTATCATTACACTGCCTACAAGCACAGATCATACCGAATAGGAGCATCATAAATATTAAACTGTAAAGAACTACTAGGAATCCAGAAAACGTAACTTAAAGAGACCCACTAAAAGGGCAGAAACCAGATTATTTATATAAAAGGCTTAAGGGGCTGCTAACAGATCTCAAAATACTGGCTCAAGCCCCTAAAAACATGCTTTGCATCAGAACTTCAGTGTGCTCGGTAAACCAGCTGAGGATCTTGCCAAAACACAGCTTCTGACTCAACAGCTCTGAGTGGCTCCCAGTAATGAGAATGCTGCCAGTATGGGAAACACGTTTTTTGAGTAACAAGATGTGAAATAACCTGTTTCACTTATAGTCCAGACAATGCAGGTCACAAGACACCTGAAGCATTACCATTTCAATATTCAGTCTCCTCATTCAATCCTATAAAACGTGGTAGGCCCAATCACTTTCGGAACTTCAGATTTTACACAGAATATTCACAGTCTTCCTTCTGTCTGTCATGGGTCTAACAATAAGCCAATTTTGATGGAAAAACTTTGAAAGTTTAGGATGAAAGACAAAATATAATAGTTTCCAATTGCTTCAATCAGAATATCCAGATTGCTCATCAGCAGGAGATTTCCCTCCTTCTTTCATAACTATTTCCTGAATACCTAGAAATCCATGTACTTTTCACTCATATTGGTAAAACTTTAGTCCCTACTTGACTTAAAACTCAGAACATATGGGTATGTCAACTCTGGTAGAAATTGAGAAGTATTTAAAATACTTTAAAAAGTATTTTTCCATAAAGCTCTCCCAGGATCTAGGCAAAAGAAAAAACAAAGGTTCCCAAACCTGTTTATGCACCAGACTATGCTTGGTAATTTCCTTATCAAGATAATTAAATGTTTCAACATGAGTTGCCCATCAAAGAGCTGTTGGCCAATACAAAAGTATATGCTCCTCTGAACTAACGCCAACCACTCAAAACCCTGCTTATATGATGGATTTAGCTAAGTTGGACACATGACTTAAATGTTTCCAATATGCTACCACAGAGGAATATGACTTTGTGAACTTTATTTAAAAGTATGTACTTGTTGCTCAATATCTATTTGCAAACTACAAAATTTTATTATATCTCTGGATGAGGTCTTCAGTCATGAAACATAGTAAGATAAAATATTCTCATGGAATTCAAATTGGAAACCATAGTCTTCTTAGCACCATATGTAAACCATCTTGAGGGTGTGTGTTGGGAGGGGGTATGTGTGCATGTATATGTCTAAGAAACAAACTCACATTTTCAGAGGCCATAGACATTTCATGAGATTTTAAATCAAAAACAACAAAAAAATAAAAATTAATAATAACTGAAAACAGAACCTATTTCATTTAGAGCAAATATTTTTGTTGGTTTTTGTCTATTATCTTTCCAGTGTCTAAAACAGTACGTAAGATACAGCAGACGTGTAATAAATATTTGCTGAATGACTGAAGGAAAACTATTCCTGAATGCTCACTATGTATTAAGGACTGTTCTCAACACTTTACATCTGTTATCATTTAATCACTAACTACAACTTTATAAAACAAATATGATGATTATTATTCCCATTTATAGAAAAGGACATTAAGGCACTAAATGGTTAAGCCTAGAATCATATTGTTGTAAGGTGGAGTGAGGATAATAAATATAAAATCTGAATATTAAAAGCAAAGACTTAAAATATCACTATATACCCACCCACACTCCCAAAAGGGTAAAATATCTATTTAGAATATGTTTAAGGCTTTGTACTATATTTCTGGAGGAACATAATGACTTCTGAACAATTCTAAATAACATGTTTTAACATTAACTAATACTTGTTAAATTCAAGTCAATGTTGAGAATCTACTATGTGCTTAACTGCTTTAGTAACTCATAAATAAAAAGAAATAAAATATTTTGCAGTGTATAATGCTCATTTTGCCCAAATTTTTAAGGAAAAATAAAAAGATGCATATTATACATGCATAGTACTATTCCTGTATCTATGTTTTTAACTCTTTTTAAAATTTCTTGTACTTTGTATCTGTTCTTGTGTTTGTAATTATTTGTTACATAAAATTTCTTGTAACATGTTAAAAAACAATGCTAAAATTCCTTTATAATATAAAAGGCAAGAATCTAAAAATAAATAAATAAATAGTTGAATTAAAAATTAAAATTGAAAGATTTTTTTCCTGAAAGTTTAGGCCAAAAACATGGGTGCGCATTATACACAGCAAAGTACAGTATATGTCACAATCCCTGTCCTCAAGAAGTTTCACATATTATGTTAAGCAACATTGTAGATTTTTTTAAATAGGTAAATTTTTAAAAAATGATTCTACTTTCCGGAGAGTACTTTACTACATCTTATGTATTTCTATTCCAGGACACAAATCTGAAGAAAATCAAAATAATTTACCTGGTTCAGTAAGTAGAGAATCTTTGTAAGAATATGCAAACATCTTCTTGGATTGATGGGCGTTTCATTGAACAGACGAGCCTGGAAACAAAAAAGTTACACATAGTATATTTTCTACTTTTTCCATCTCGGATTACAGAAAATCAACTGTAATTTAAAAAAAGACTATTACGTATTTTAATTACAATATCCAAATAATGTTAGCTACCTATAGTTTTCAACTTGGTATATGGTATATGATACATTATTAGATGTGGCCTTGATTTTCCATTCTATACTCTCTCTTTCCCTTAAGTCTAATGCTTCGCTTCAACTTAGTAGGCTCTACCTGTTGAGTAAGAATCATAATATTCATCTACATCACTTAAATACAATGAGTTTAGTATCTGTAACTTCCTTCAATAACCTTACACTAAACACCTCTTCTGGCATTTTATTTAAAATTCTCAACATGTGGCACAGGCTGCATGTTTTTGCCTCTCTCTCTCCTTTGACGAGCAACCCCTCATCCTTTTCCCTCAAGTGATTATTCTCTGAACTCAGTTAGTTATACTCCACAATTCTGATTTTGGATCTCAACATTCCAGGGGCTCTCTGCCCACCATTCTAAAACGGAATGGAAACACAATGACTTCCGAGCCATACCTCCTGTAAGACCGCACTCTTCTCCAGATGCCGAAAAGGATTGGAGCCACTGCCTATAGCATAAAACAAAACATGTCTTTAATAGCTGTCCTACACAAACTTCTTTTCTATAGAAGGGTACTGAATGCTTGGGATAGCTTACCTAAGAGAAGTGGCCACTTGGATATCTATGTGTATAAATTAAATATAATCATGTTGATTCTGAAACTATTGGTCATTGCTTCCCTGTAAGATTTTGTACTTTTGCAGGAACCTTGCCTGAAATGATTGTCTTCTTTCTCCTGTCCATTTTTACATGAATGTTACAAATATGTCATGTCCACACAACCAAGATTAGTAAGATTGTGGTAGGGCCCTTTGGGGTTCCCTAAAGGCAAGCACCATTTTATGTGTTTTTAACATTTACTATGAAGCAGAAGAGTTTAGCAGATAATCATATAAACTTAAAGGTGGAAGGGACCATGGAGTTTTTACTAACCCAACCTTCTACCGCTCTTTATGAGAGCAACTATCAAACGCAGAGTTTTCTGTTTTGTTTGTAAGGTGGCTTGATATCTTCCCCTTTTGCTCTGGACCAAAGTATCAAGACGCCACTAAGGGATACATTGAATGACCTATGTACCATGAGAGTATTGCCCCGTGGGAAGCCAATAGTGTAAAGGTCCCCGGGAAGACTAAGGTACAAGGCACCCCAAAGTTCATATACACACACAACACGGTCCCGTGGACTTGAGACCCACTCTAGGCCCCACACTACCAGCACCCCTAGCCTCTTACAAGCGCACACCCATTCCCTCCGCCACCTGCCCAGCGCCCGCCGCCAACGCGAGCAGCCCACCCGGGGCGAGCGGGAAGGAGACGGCTAGGAAGAGAAGCGCCGGGAGAAAGGGGAGGCAGTGGGGAAGGGGGAAGAGGGGGAGGGGGCGGGGCCGCCAAGCAAGCTGATGAGGCGCGTGGTGGGGGGGCTGGGCTGGAGCGCGCGACCGGGGTGGGGGGGGGGGAGCGCACCGGAGCCGGGGGAGGGGCTAGGGGCAGGCCCCCTGCTGGAACCGGCCCCCTGGCACACCGGCGCCCACGCCCCCCGGTCCGCATCCCTGAGAACAAGTGGCGGCTGGAGGGGAAGGGACCCCCCCACGGCGGAGGGTGGGCGTCAGAAGCCCTGCGCGTACCAGACTCCTCGTCCTTCTTGTCGAATTTTTTAATCATCTTGGACCACTTCCCAGCGCCCAGACCCACTGCAACCTTCCCAGGCACCTCAGCCGGCGAGCGGAAGAGGCTGCAGGAAGGCCGGCCCCGTGCTCTGGCGCGGGTTGGGCCGCCCTCCTGTCACTCGGAGAGAAGGCCCGCCCCCCCGGCAGGCGTGGCTGCTCGGGTCCCCTGGGGACGCGGCCACGCCCTCTTTTCTACTCCGAGCTAGCCGGGGCGGGACCGGAGCTGGGTCCAGGTACCCGCTTCGGGGCTCCTGCCGTGACTGGTCGGTACCCGAGGCTCTCTCCGGCGCTCCCTCCGAGTGATTGGGCAACACGTGCCCGAAGCGGGCAGAATGCAATTTTATTTGGTTGACACGCCCTGGACGGAGACTGATGCTAGCCTCTCAGACTTCTCTGGAGACCGAGGCGAGAGTCCTGAAGTGTTTGTTTTTACTTAATGGCAGCGGTACTTTTAGTGAACCAATGCTGGGCCCTTCCAAAACGGAAGTCTTTCTCCCCAGGCGCGATTCTGGTGGGCTTCTCCTCTAGAAGCGCTTCAAGGGTTAATGGTTCCCATTTAATCTTCGAAGTCGCCGTGCCACTTTGTGAGTTCTTGGAGACTGCAACAAAACACAGTGCCTCTTGGTGAATGTGGCTTTCCAGAGGGGCTAGGACACTTAACGTGAGGCATGAAATTGACCCACTTGGAGGGACGAGAAAAGGGGTCTTTACTCTTAGCAAGGGGAAAGATTTTGGACCACCGGACTACCATTCCCAGCATTCTTCATAGGAATTCTGGATTCATTACCTTCTTTAAAACCCAGTTTAACACACTGCTAGTTTAGTCTTCCCTGTTTAATCTCACCCCTTTCAAATGATCCATCCAAAATCATATTGACATTCATGTAACTTACTAAGGTTCATTCACTTGTACATTCCTATCCCTCAGCCTTTTCCTCAAGTGTGTGTTGGTTTTCAGTCTCCCGCCTGAGAATGTAACTAAGAAACTCTACATTTGGCTTCAGTGTCATCACTTGATCCAGATTCTTTCCTCTGTCTGTTCTTAGAAGCGTCCCTCCCCACACTTTCTGATGCACTGTGCCTTGTCAATATCCCCCGAATGTGTTTCCTTAGTCCTACAGATAACACCTTAATTCGTGTCCTATCATCTGCCTCTTGAACAGCCTCCTAGCCAGCCTTCATAGACCCCATCCAAGCCATTTTTTATCTTTCTTCATTTGGATGCCTGGTAAATATGGGACATTATTGGCGGAAGGAAGTGGTTGCCAGCAATGGAGCTTTTACTTGAAGTGGAGATGTTTTTTTCAACTTCACAGTAGATTGTTTTTGCCCAGGAAAAGCATCATAATGGGCCCTTTTAGATACATAAGTCAAGTCAGTACCACCCCCCCTTTTTTTAGGGAAACTGTAAAGTCACTGTTATTGTAATAAAATGCTGCAGACTGGGATATTAAGTGTTCTGGTTAGAAATGTAAATGGAACGTATCCTTAATAGAATTGTGCCCTTGAAAAGTTAGAGACATTCTCATCTAGATTAGATTCTAGATTAAACTGAACTATGATATCCAACATACAATATCATTTAAGATGTAACTCCAAACTTTACTAAATGTACTATTAGCTCTTCTGTTCGCCTTACCTGGCCTATAAAGTTCAAACTTTACTTTCCAGGTAGAGTTTCCCCTGAAGGAAATACAAATGGTCCCCAACTTACAATGGGGTTGTGTCCTGATAAACCCATTGTCAACTGAAAATATCTGAGTCAAAAATTCAACCTACTGATCATCATACCTTAGCCTAGCCAGTTTTAACTAAATGCATATTGCTTTTTCACCTCTGTAAAGTCAGGAAATCGTAAGTCAAACTGTCATTGAAGTCAGGGAGCATCTGTAAATGTTCCTACTTGTTTCTTCTTGGGCTGAAATTTAAACAGGTTTTGGGGAAGGAGTGATCCTCTTCCCTTTCCTTGGGCCAAGGTTATTGGAGCCCAGGCAGAGAGAGCACAGATAAACCAGGGGATTCCTAAGCTTGATTAATGTGCTGGGGACTATGAAGGAACTGAGCCCATTTTAAAGCAAGTAGCCTTTTTTAAAGCAAGAAAAATCATTCTCTGTTGTTCTTTAACTTCTCTCCCCATGTATGAAGCATTGTTAAATATCACAGCTTGGTTTTGGCTAAATATGGGAAGCTAAGAGAGCACCTATGGGAAGCAGTCGGGCATGGTGGGGAGTAGCAAATGGGTACAGGAGGAGCAGAGAAGCCATTAAAGGGATGGTAAAATATGACCACGGACCTCTGGAAAGTGAATATTTGGATAGGACAATTGGCAAAGGTGTTAAGCCATCACTGGGATGGCCTTGTGGAACAGCTAAACATACTTCAGGGAGATCCAGAAATTGCTTGAGGAGAGGAACCCTGTAGGAGGAAATAACCTTGTCTTGAAGCCATAGCTGGTGAAGTCTGGGGGCCCATCGGTTATACTCCTCATACACACATGTCCACTGGGTGCTCTGCAATTCTTCAGTGGGTCCCAACTGCTTCGTGGAGAAAACCCAAGCCCTTAATCACATAACCCTTCACGGTCTGGCCCATCTATCTATCTCATACACTGGACGTGTTCAGTAAGTGTTAACACTTACCAGGCGCCCTATAAACGCCCTTAAATGAATGATCATTTGTAAGGAGCATTTTCATTATAGCTTCTTCCATTCCATACAGACTTATCCCAAACCCCTTCTAGCCCAGGTCCTGCCTCCTTCCCACAGAGGCTTGTATATCTCTGAGACACACGGATTTATCCTTGGGCCCTTCTAGGACAGTTTCCCTCGAGGGTGATATGTATACCACTGCATAGCTCTAGGAGATAATTTTAAATTTTAAAAAACATTTTAGCCCTGGCTGGCGTAGCTCAGTGGATGGAGCTCGGGCTGGGAACCAAAGTGTCCCAGGTTCGATTGCCAGCCAGGGTACATGCCTGGGTTGCAGGCCATAACCCCCAGCAACCGCACATTGAAGTTTCTCTGTCTCTCTCTCTCTCTATCTCCCTCCCTTCCCTTTCTAAAAATAAATAAATAAAATCTTTAAAAAACATTTTAAATTTTAATTATTATAAATTTGATGAAATGTATGTCAGAAAAAAAACCATATAATTAGTATATCAACCCCATGTTAATGATAGAGTGTTAATTAGGACAAGAACAAAAACAGTAAGAAAATAACAGGGTGACTAACATACTGATATACCAAAGCTTTTAGAGTGCTAGGTGATACAGTGTGGGAAACACCATGCAACAGCTTCTTGAAATTTGAGGATTTAAACAGAATCCAAAGCCTAGCCCCACCTGAGCCTCTATCAGTTCCTAGCTTCTGTGCTACAAGGAAAATCAGTCCCCAGAACCTCCACAAGAGACATCAATTTGCCCTTATCTCTTGTCCCCATAGGTTGTCCCACCTGCCCACATGTCTATCCTGTAAGCCACTGCTTTGCAAGAGAGGAGCTTACCATCTTTTTCTGTGTCTCTGTTACAGACTTGAGCAAAGGTGAGCTGAGGGTACATGCTTTTCTGTTTCCTCAAAGTACAGAGCATTGAATATTTCCCTTCACTCTTGAAATCATTCTCGGTGGAAAACCTTAACAAAGAAAGCTCCTTTAGTAAATCCTAGGGCTAGCAGAACCAGTCACCACACTCCCAGATTCCAGGGGAGGAGCAAGGACAATGTTAGCAGGTGTTCCTTGGTACAGAGTGGGAATACTGTTCGGTGAAAGGGATGCTTTTAGACCCCAGCCTTGCGGACCTGCGAAGGAAGTTCAGGGTCTCCTCTCTCCTCTCCACACTAGATACAGGCTGCTCCTAGAACTAGTTTCCAGTGAAATCTCATAGCACATTGTTCCACGCTAGAGCCCTTATCATGCACTGCTCAGGGCCGGGGGGAATGTTTCTGTTTCCCCAACTCACAGACTTTTGAATATTTCTCTCCACTCTTGAAAATCCTCCTCAGTGAAAAACCTTAGCTGTGCATTACTGTTTCTCTCTCATTAGAGTATAAATGATGTTGAGGATTATATAGGGAAGCCATATCGTATTTTTTTTTTTTGTCTTCACCCAAGGACATTTTCCCATTGCTTTTTAGAGAAAGCAGAAGGGAGAGAGGAGGGTGAGGGAGAAGCACTGACCAGTTGCTCCCGTATGCACCCAGACTGGGAACCACATGCATCCAGACTGGGGATTGAATCCACAATCTGGGTATGCACCCTGACCAGGAATCAAACCCATGACCCTTCAGCCTACAGGATGATGCTCCAACGAACTGAACCACATCAGCCTGAGCAGTAAGCTGTGTCTTTGTGTCTTATTAATATACATTTGTACCTATCCCCTACAGGCAAAAAAATATTCAATCATATTTAAAAGAAATGGTAGCATGAATAAGGAAATGATAGGAAAGAAAATGACAAGAGCAGCCAGGACTTCACCTAAACCATTGTTCTTGCTTGGATGCAGGACCCTTCAACAGTGTCACAGGGAAGACCGGTTTCAGCTTAGGTCTTAACATTTTTTTCTGAGGCATTGAAAGTAGGCAGACCTTCTCAGCAGGTTTGTGCTGTTGAGGGAACAAAGGGAAGGAAAGTGAGGGAGTCAAGCGCGGACCTTGGGACTTAGAAGCTGAACTAAGTTCTTGAACTAAGTTCCAATTTCCCAAATGATGCAACCACACCTATGAGAGAAGGAAGTGGGGACTCAGAATTTAAGAGGAAGCAGTTCTGAATGGGCCAGTACATGCTTGTTTCCCTGCCAAAAGACTTGTCAGTTCCCTATGTAATTGATTGACATGCCCACTGGCCCTTTGAAGAGACCTCAAAATTCACCCCATTTTGAGGAGGATTCAATTACTGAATTGCTTAGTAAACCAAACATTTGGTAATAAATGTTTGATCTCATAGCAGAAAAACAGGAATGGAAAAGTTATTTGGAATCCAAGACAGCACTGGCTAAAGACCACCACTGCATGAGTTTACGGATCTTGATTCTCTATCATATCATTAATGTCCCTCATACTTCTTCCTACCTGCTTGTTCCTCTCTTTGTTCACTGCTTACCTGACCCTGTATACCTTTTTTCTATCTATAGGTTCTGCTTATTCATTTATATTTATTTCCCTATAACTTAAACCTGCCCCTCTCCTGTTCTTATGGTCCCTACACTACTTTCTTTCTGGCCTCTGTGTCCTTTCAGCTTTCATGCCCACTGCCTCTATCTCTTCCTTTCCCAATTCAGATGCCTGGAAGCAAGAAATCTGATTAGGTCAGGGATTGGGTTGTTGATAAATTGGCTGGTTTCCTTTTTGGTGAGTTTGGGTATGGTGGTGGCCACCACAGGTCACTCACCGACCAATGCATTTTCCTTCACTGGGTCTGGTGTGCGTCTCTGGTCTCAGCTAGGAATAGAGGATCAAGCCAAATTATACAAAAGAGGACCTCATAGGGCACCCTTTCCTTCACAACCTGTGGTACGGTCCATTTCACTTAGAAGGGGCTCTGAGTGTAACCATCACGGTGGCAGTATAACCACCAAGTTGCCAGCTGGAACCCACAATCTTTTAATACACATGCCTGGGCAAAAGAATGCGTCTTTAGTGGAAGATCTTAGGCTCTCAAAAGGTGGTCACATTTTCTGGCAAGAGAAGGAAGGGATGCAGCATAAACATTAAAGAAGCATTCTAGATACTGGGCATTTCCATTTTCTTGGACTGGTTTCAGAAGGCCACATAAAATTAGCATGGTGCCAGCCTTTGACAAGCAGAGCCTTAGCTCTATTAATACAATCTGGCTGGTACCACAATTTGCTCATAAGTATGTTCAGGTCCTGCATGCGATCTGGAAGACTCTCAAGTGCCCGCTGTTGGAAGAGAGCTCTTCTTGTGCCAAGGTTACACGACAGACCTGGATTTCCATCTCTACCTTGAGCAGTGCAGTCCTGGCCAGGGATTTGTCCCTCTCTCAGTGTGTATTACCTTACCCTGAGAAACAACCACTTTGAGTGAGTGTACATTCAAAGGCACAAATTCTAGCCCAAAGAGACCATAGGCAAGAAATTCTTTATTAACTCTTTTGTCAGCATATACCTTTGGATACTAGCATCTTATCTTCCACTTGGAAAGGAACCTCTCACTGCCATTCATGTAGCAACTAAGGAAATACTAATTCCAAATTGACCACACTCTATTATAAAAATCTGTCTTGGGTAATTCCATTCCCAACTTCAAATTTCTGTTATAATTATATTCTTTGTTTGCACTTTTACTCATCTCATTTAATTTCTTCTTGCTATATTAGGTTCTCTCTCAAGACTATCAAAATCTTTTTTTATTTTCTTATTGATTGATTTGAGAGAGAGAGAGTAGAAACGGGGTGGGAGGAGAGAAAGAGAGAGAGAGAGATGGAGAGATAGAAACATTGACTGGTTGTTCCACTTATTGATGTACTCAGTGGTTGATTCTTGTAGGTCCTCTCACCAGGGACCCAACACCCAACCTTGGCATATCTGGATGATGTTCTAACCAACTGAGCTACCTGGACAGGGGTATCAAGTTTGTTTTTAGATCCTGATTCCTAAATCTCTCTTAAATTGATTTTTTCACTTCCTCCACTGTTGATTTAGTTCAATTTCTCAGCACTGCTTACCTTGATGACTGTAGTAACATCCTAACTAATCTCTGATTTGTGTCTCTCTCACAAATAATGCATCTTCCTCCCGACCTCCAAAAAAAGGTCTTTCTAAATTAATGTAGATTTGATTATATCCTTTTATCTGCTGCCATTTACTTTCTCACAGCTCCCTAAATATACCTCAGTTTCTTGTGTCTTTGCCCTTTGCTCTGATTGGAATATTCTCCTTTTCTCTTGTCATGGATCGTCTCTTCTGGAAAGCCTCTCTGATTACTCCCTTTCTCCCAAAAGAAATATTGTTCTTTATTGTGTATTAGTTCTATATCTTGCATATTCTTTTATAATTCATATACCCTGCTATATTATAATCACTTTTATAGCTCTCATTTATTGATCTGTCTCTCCTGTTAGACCCCAACCTCCTTCAAGGTAGAAAGTGTCCTGTAATCATCTTTATATTTTAGTTCTTGGATTACTGTATTTTCAGTGATTGGTTATCAAATTGACTTTGAACTTCTTTAGTATATAGCAGAGTCCCAAAAGCCTGGATGCTGTGATAGTAAATTCCCTGCTCTGTTCCTCTTCCCTTAACACCCAAAAGCAATGAGTATAAAGCATAACCCTGTACTCCTTTCCCATTGAGGTATTCACTTCTATTCCTTATTCTTCATTTCTCAATTTATCCTTTTTTTTTAAAGATTTTATTTATTTATTTTTAGGGAGGGAAGGGAGGGAGATAGAGATAGAGGTAGA
Organism: Phyllostomus discolor; assembly: GCF_004126475.2. NCBI lineage: Eukaryota > Metazoa > Chordata > Mammalia > Chiroptera > Phyllostomidae > Phyllostomus > Phyllostomus discolor. The sequence continues at coordinate 76,880,779 of NC_040912.2, forward strand.
GAGATAGAGAGAAACATCAATGTGCGGTTGCTGGGGGTTATGGCCTGCAACCCAGGAATGTACCCTGGCTGGGAATCGAACCTGGGACACTTTGGTTCCCAGCCGGCGCTCAACCCACTGAGCTACGCCAGCCAGGGCTTCAATTCATCCTTCATTACTTTATACTCAACTAGAAAGGCATCGGGTGGTTTATCCTTTGTCAATTACAAACTAAATATCTTTGTCCAGGGACAAACAATCTCAAGTAAAGCCTCTGTTTTCCCTGTGCAATGAAGTTTCATGACCCAAGCTCATCCAACTCTTTCTCTGAGTATTTCCCAGGCTCTCCCGATGCTGTTTGGTGAAGCATATGGCAAAGAATTAGAGGGAAAAGGTTGGCTCCCGAATACCATGTTAAGTTAGCTTCCTTCTTCAAGCTAACTCCACGTCCTTCAGGGTCCTTACTTAGGGTGCTGGGAAACTTCCCCAGGCGCCATTACCTTGAGCAGGAACTCCTTGGGAAAGTATTTTGGTGGGAGGTCCTTTCCTTGCTGGCCCATCGGGGACGGAGGTGGGTTGTTGGTCAGGATCAGTAAGGTCTTATCCTGATCATACTCCGTGACTTTGAGCGTGAAGCTCAAGGCTCTCTTGTTCCGAGCCATGAGTTTCTGCAGTTCGGTGGGCTTCAGGGGCTCATAGTACTGACCCTGAGCAGACAGATGGAAAGGAGTCCAGGAGACAAAGGGATGACGTCAAGAGGAGATGAACAAATCAGTTGGCTAGTCTTCTGCCTCTATGGGGTAGGGACGGAGGCGGGACAGGGACTGGACAAATCCACTCTGACGCGTGTTTATCAGTAAAATGTCTGAAGCTCACCAGTCCTCTCTTCCCTCAGAGCATACCCCACACGTAGACTGAGGGGCTGGGGAAATAACATGGAGAGATTTCTATACTAAAGGAGAAAGGTGACTTAATTCTCCTGAAAGAGCGTAACAGAATTTGTTCAGCCCAGTGAGGCAAACAGCGAGGATTCCATGCTAAACCTCACAGGCCTTCTCTACGCTTCTCCGAGGCAGAGGGTGGAAGGGCCAGCACCCCCATCTCCTCACCCAGGGAGTTTTAAGAGTGGGGGTGACACCAGCATTCCCACCCACCAACATTTTCCCACAGGCAGGACCACATTGCCATGCATAATAAGCACAAGGTTAAAAAGGACAAGCAGTCACAAAAGACAGCATGTCACTTAGATGTGGGTTGGGGGAAGGGGCAGTCCCACTAAATTTGTTTTTCTGTCAACAGAAGGAAAGCAGAGGCTTGGAAAGGGAGGAAGGGAGAGGGAGAGAATGAAATACCTTCTGATTATTAATATGTTTCCTCAACTTAAAAAGAATATTTCAGACACAGGGACCACCTTCTTCCCAGTTCCTGCCTGCTTGCTCACCACCTTTCCCTGCATGACCTCTGTCTCCGTGTCCCAGGACAGCTCTGCACCCCCCTCCCCCACATCCTAGGGGCTCACACAGTCACTGAAGTGGCAGTCCCTGGAGGACGCTCTGCAGCGGGCCTCTGTCCCACCGCTGCACCTTGCTTTTAGGGCTCGTGGGGGAAATCCTTTATCCACCTACCAGTTGGGGATGGACTGTGTAATGCTGAAGGTTCTTGAGAACGAATTTGGATTGCCCGCCTGGATCGAAAATCTAGAGACAATAATCAGAATTAGTGGTTTCGTGCTGCACCTATCCTAAACAGTGTTCCATTCCTGCCTCTCACTGAAATGGGGTCCCTGCTTTCCATGAAGTAAAGGGAACCGTGTGCCTCGTGGTTTGCACCGGGCGCACTGAGCTGCTAGGAGGGGAAGTGGACAAGGGCAGTGTCCAAGTTCAGACAGGGGTGAATCTCTCCAAAGATCACACTTCCTTCTTCTGCCTTTTCAGTTCTGTAGGAGTGAAATCAGGTGAAAATCAACATGGAGGACAACCTTTGAGGAGAAAAGCAAGTCACAAAAAAGGGCAATAACTTAAGGGCTGTGAGCAAAGGGAGCCCTGGGGATAACCGCCAAGTGGGCTGGGAGAAGGCAGGCTCACAGAGGAGGGGAGAAACATTTTGCGCTTTTTTTTTGTTGTTGCATTTTTAAATCGTTCTATGGTGTATGATTCTTCCCAAAATGTTACCAAAATAATTGAATTTTGCTAACACTTGCATCCACCACTTTGCATTTTTCTGCTGGTGGTAGTGCTGATGATTGACAGGTGGCATGTCCTGTCTGGTGGGAGACGGGGCGGGCCACCTGCCTCTCCCTCCGCTGACCCCAGCGTGTTGCCCAGCCTCAAGCTCAGCCCTAGGTTATCTGAGGATGAGTAAGTCACAGGGATGAGAACCCAAAGCGGAAAAAGCTGAGTTACCTCCTTTGGCCTTAGCAATATCAGAAATCAGAAAAAGTGGAGGGGCATATAATCCTGCATTTGGATTAGCATTTCTAGAGGTTGCCCGTCCCCACCCCACCGAGGTGATATGTATGGGAAGGTGGGGTCCGGAAGAAAGGGGACATGCACTTGAAACGGTGGCTGAAGCAAGCAGGTGAGGAGGGGGAGTGGACGGAAACCGGCAGAACTGCGGGGGAGGGCGGGCCGTTGTCTCCTGAGCCTGGCAGAGTCACTCCGCGCATTCCTTCGGGAGCGCAACATGAAGCGCGGGGCGAATCCAAAGATGTGATCATTTAATTTTGATTACCTTTTGGAAAACTAAAGTCTCTCTGTTCAAACTGAAAACATATTGTGAAAAACCTGCCTCACAGATACGACCTATAAAACAGGTATTTAGAATCGTATGTATAGAAGCCTAAGGAAAATTTCTTTGGTAGGAAAGGTGTAAACATTATTATAGGTTTGTTTTGTTTGTTTGTTTTTAATGAATTATAGTGGGGAAGGTCTCTGGGCAAAATGTTTTTACTCCTGAATGTTTCTGAGGTAGTGCACCTCTGCTCCAAATCTGTCTCCAGCAGATGACGAAACCCACAAAGTGTCCAAATTGGAGTAGGTTTGAGCTTTGTTATGTTGGATAGCAGTCCCTCTGGCTGATAAAATAAAAGTTGGCCTGGAAACCTCACTTAAGTATAATAAACCTGGGGAAGTAACCAAGCTTTTGCTGCTAGAGGTGGCCATGAGTTCTAGTAAGTCAGGGTTGAATGCTCACTCACGCCCTAAGATTCTGCCGCTGGTCCCTGGGTTTTGCGCCCTGATTTATTTCTCTCCTGTTGGTTCCCTGTCTCTCCTTCCTTCTGTGTCTGTTTCCCTCTCATAAAATTGGATCAACTAACCTTGCTTTCTGTATAAATCCTGACCCTTTTCTGCCTCTCAGCACAAAGTTTGGAAGACATGGCTTATAAAATAAGCAACTCCAAGGAAAGATTACAAATGAGCATTTGCTAATTCTCTTCCTTACCTCATCATTGTCCACAATTCCCTTCTCCAGTTTAATTGCATTAGTTAGAGAAGTCTTTGGTTTACCAAATGAGCACCTGAAAAAAAAAAAGGCAGAACATCCAGTTGCTCAGTGGCCTGTTCTGCATGCTCTCAATCTCTTTCAATGAAGTTGGGGAGCCTGACTTAGAATTAGAAAAGCACAGTTTAGGTGGCCACTAAGTGAAGCATGTACGGGTAGTAAAGAGTAAGATGCACTATTCAGCCTGTGTGTCGGGGGAAAACAAAACCTCAGACTGAAGAATTAAGCAAGTGGGACCTCTTGGAGACATCTGATGAGTCGATTTCTTCTAACCTAGGGGTTTCAGACCACCAAAGGAAGTGCTCTAGTAGAATGCTTAAGGAACTTCCTTTAGACAGCTGGACCCTCGTAATACCCTGGAACATGGCCTATAGTTTTGAATGCCTGCCTCTGCAGGTGGAAATGGTTCTGCGTGCACCACGATCAGTCAATGAGTCCATAGAAGGAATATAGTTAGTGGAACTTTACAAGTAAATTTCCAGTTTTTTATGACCAACCTTGTACTACTGGCTCCCTAGTGCTCCTAACCACCTATAATTTTCTCTTCATAGAAGTGGGGTAGTTCAAATAATAACCAATGGCAAATATTCTCATACTCTGCACTTTCATTTTCCTTCCCACCCTCCACCAAGATACCAGCTCCCTTTGTGGGAAAGAGGGCAAGGGGCAGAAGTCGAAATCTTCAGTAATAAAGTATTTTGGATTCCTTGACTGATTCTTACTAAACCCATGTACCTCCTGAGCACAGTGGAGGGTGCTCAGCAGTAAGATTGGGTTAATGACTAAAATAAGTGGCCTTCTTCCTCCTTGGAGATAATTTCATTTGTGGGGTTAAACTAGCTCAAATTAAGTAGGATCCTACAACTATCTCAACAAGACCTCTCTCCTTTAAAAATAAGGGTAGCAGAGTAAGGACCAAACTAAGAAAAGTAGAAATAGCCAAGCTGTGCCGTTAGTGGGTCAATTGGCTATAGCATGGTGCAAATAATCCCAAAACCCAGGACAGATCACATTCAAGGATTGGCCATTTCAGGCCAAAGGTCTTAAAAATAGCCCCAAGGAGAGGAGGTAACACATTGTGGACGAAGCAAAATAAAATTTGTGTCCTTTCGATGTGTCCTACTACCTTAAACTATCTAATAACAAAAATTCCATTTTTACGGTACCACTTTCAAAATAATTCTTTGGTATCTAAAAGGCAGCAGCAGATTCCAGATACTTTTCTCCAAGGCCAATTTAAGGCATAGAGCCACATGAAAAACGCTTCCTCGGCCCTGCAGTGCCTATCTCGGAAAGGAAAGCCTGGTGCTTTTCTTTCAGAAAAGCTACTCCAGCTGTTGTCTGAAACATGGACCAAGATCTGGTTTTTGATCTGAGGACAGTCCGTCAGTTGAAAGGTTTTAAATGAGGGTTTAGTCTGAGACCAGCGCTGTTCCGAGTGTTACGGGCTACAAGATACGTTCCTATAAGATGACATTTATGACATAGGTGGGCAAACAAGACTACACACATGGTAGGTGTCTTTTGTTCCATTGCTGTTCGCTGCTCAGCGGGTCAACCTGAAGCAATTATTCACCCGGAGGCCAAACTCAGTGCCTCTAAAGGGTCCTCATTGTGAAGGGGTTCAATCCAATCCAGATATGGTTTCCTAGGCGCACAGCCTGTGCTCAGCCGCGTTCGTCATCCTGTATGGGAAACAAGAGGAGACGGAGAGGTGCGGTTCTGGATGGAGACAATGCACCAGACATGGGGACCCTTGCCCTCAAGAGCTTCAGTTCAGTTGACTAATGGCTGCAGGGAGGAGGAAGTGACGTTAAATCTGAAACAAGGAGGACAACCCTCTTAGGGCCTCGGTTTCCTCATCTGTAAAAGTGGAGACAGTTAACCTAGCGATTTAAAGGTGACCTTCTAATTCCATGCTGCTAATTCCATACCTCCACAAAGACCTAAAATAAAATTAATTCATGGGTCAGTAATGGGAGAGAGTTGGAGGAGCAAACATCCTCTCTCAATACGACCATGTTTGTCTGTAGATTAGGCCTGAGAAGCTGAGAAAAGTGTGTGTATATCAGCAGAGAGCCACAGGGAGTTGCGACATTTTACTTATTAGAAATGGAAGAGAAGAGTTGGGGATTTAGAACCCACCATTCAGAGAAAAGAGAGGTTAGTGGTGCTTGAGGGGGGGATGTTTCCCAAAGGATGTGGAGATTGAGCTGGGTCTTGCAGGACTGTTTGTGAAACAGCCCCACTGGAAGATTACTTGTTTTGTTGTTGTGTTAAGTAGCTACCATTAAAGACGTAACAGTAGATAGTGAGGGTGGGATCAAATTTGGGGGGGTCTTGACAATTAAGTAGAACTTTCATAAGGCCAATCAGCTGAAGCTCTTACAAAGTCTATGGGTTTGGAGGAAAGATCTGTGTTAATGTTGATGGTATTGCTAAGTGATTGTTTAGGGTTATATCTTGTTTAATTGTCTCGACAGAAATTCTAAAGATAATTGTCTAAAGTTTATGACTAGACTGAGCTAAACTCTGAAAGTTCCCTTCAAGGATGATAGACTAATGAGCTTTTCACTCTTTTCTCACATATAGTTTTTCCAGCTCATGGGTATATTAAAATTAAAACAAATAGGAGCCATTGACTTGGAAGATGGAAATCTTGTGCTGCTTGCCTGGGTGGAAAAACAAATCACACACACATACACAAACTACCTCAAAAACAAGAATAGAAATAGCTGGTGCACAATACCTGAAATGACATCCGGAAATCTTAACTTCAGGGAGAGAGGCAAAATTCCTTGATGTGGAAACTCTCTGCCTTTTGAAAATATCTGAATTATTCTTCTCTTGATTCCGAAGGAGACACAGGGACTTGTGATGACCAGGCAATCTAGAATGCTGGGGTGTTCTATGCCAGAGGCAGAGAGCGAGGAGCACGTCGGCCCCACTTTGTTCCCTAACCTGTGACTTTCCCACACACACACACACACACACACACGCGCGCACACACACACACACACACACACACACACACTACCCTTTTCACCATATTTTAATCAGTCTCTCTCTTGGTCAATGTTTCCCCTCCGTTCCTCAAGCATAATGAGCCTTCTTCTCTCACTTCCCATACTTAAAACACTCTCCCACCCTCTTCAAACCATTTGAATCTTCTTTATGTTCCTGCTCAAGTGTTTCATCTTCAGAGAAGACTTGCCGGATCACTTTGATTTCAAATTCTAGCCTCTGGTCACTGTTTTTTGTGCATGAAGTTGGACAGTATTTTGTAGCTCTACCTATACTTACAATTTGTGTAAGTATTGTTTGCCTCCTAGGCAGTAAGGCCACTGAATGTAGAAATGTGAAATTATATGTATGTATTTCTTTCTCCCACAGTGTTTTGTTATTAAGCATTCAAAACCAATAGTTGTTTATTTCAATATATTTACCAAATATTTATGACGTGTAGCTACTGGGAACCAAACATAAGTCGGATATTGGGCCAGGAAGAGGGACAAGGAAAGAGATGAATGCAACAGGTTGCAATGTCTAAATTACAGATAAGTGCAGGATGCAGTTGGAGCACAGAGGAAGAGCACTTAGCTCAGATGAGAAGAGACTGGGAAAGAGTCAGATCTGATACCTAAAGTGAGTGTGGAAAGAGGAGTGTGAGTTAACCAGGATTTGGTCAGGTGAAGCAAAGAGAGTTGGGTATTTGAGAAAGAGGGAGCAAAAACATGAGGCTAGAACAAAGCATGACCTGTTTATGGGAATTGCTAATAACTGTGGTATGCTTGGAACAGGAGATTTAACAGAAGAGTAGCAAGAGATGAGACTAGAAAGGTAGCCAGGGTCCAAATCCTACAGTGAAGTCCCTGATAGAAGCTTGTAGGTTATTCTCTGAGTAATGAAGGGCTATCGAGGAATTTTAACTAAGGAGAAACATTGAATGGTATATATTTTAGAGCTGCAAATGGTGGTAGTGTGAACTGTAGATTTTAAAGATGCGAGGAGCATAGACTGGAAAAGTGCTCACAGATTTGTGCCACTCATCTCTGTCTTCTAGCTCTGGGTGGCTTATTAAAGATGGTCAACCGGATTCTCTCTACTAGGAACTTGAAAGTTTGATAAAGACACACAGAGATAAAAGATGACTGTGTCCAAGTTACCCCATGCAGCGCCCCAGACAGAAGGACTGAGCTGCACCTGCTGAACTCTCCAGGGTCACCCTAGATCTAACCTGCCCTAAAGCATGCTTATCCAGTTTTCCCTTCAATCCTGTGAGCTTTCCCAACATCCTTTCAAATACATCCACCCCCCTTTCTTTGTTTAACTTAGAGTTCATTTCTGTTTTGTTTTGTTTTTTTTTAAGATTTTATTTATTTATTTTTAGAGAGGGAAAGGAGGGAGGGAAGGAGGGAGGGAGGGGGAGAGAGAGAGAGAGAGACATCAATGTGCGGTTGCTGGGGGTTATGGCCTGCAACCCAGGAATGTACCCTGGCTGGGAATCGAACCATTTCTGTTGTTTGCAACCAAAAGACTTAAACTCTTACAAGCTCCAAAGGGAGGTGTTGGCAGTAAAGAAGGATTAAAACAAGGGGTATTGGGAAGCTATCCTAATTAATAATAATTGGCTCTATGGGTTAATGGATAGAACCACTTCTTTAGCTTGGTTACATGAAAGAATGGAGGTGCAATTTACCAAATTAGACAATAAAATGATGGACCAAGTTTGGGGGATAAATGAGGATTTTGGATTTGGTCAGTTGAGTATGAGATGCAAATGGGGATGCTGCCTAGTAAATGGTTTAAAATATGGGTCTGGAGCTCAAGAGAGAGAGGCTTGGGACAGAATTATGCATTGTGAGTCGGCCTCAAGCATACAGGCTGGTTGAAGCCGTTGGAGTAGATGAGATCGAGCGGGAGGAATGCCAAGGCACAGGACAGAGCCCCAGAGGTTGCAGATGCCAAAGGCAGAGCATCACACTGAAAGGGAGTGGCTGGAGGATGGAGGCGCACCAGGAGAAAGGAGCCACAGAAGTCACGGGAAGGGACAACTCATGCAGATGGGAGGAGAACCTCTACCTCAAAGCATCTAAACTGCAGCTTTTGAAGGTATTGAAAACGATTTTTAAAAAACTCACAAAATTACCAAAGCTTAATAAACTATCCAGTGCCACCAGCTATAAGGCAGATGCATCTAGAATGAAAAAAACCTACCAGGCTTGAGTTCCTGGCAGAGCCAAGATTTGCTTGAATAGAGACCCTCTGATAAAAGCCACCGCCCATTCCCCCCTACTTGTCTTTTTTTTCAGACACGGTGGGGCGGGGTGGGGGGGCTACATCAACCAAAACTCAGGCTGATCATCTGTTTCTACTAGCCCTGGATTTTGATCTATGACAGGACTTAATGAATGGTTTCTCCTCCGCAACTTTCCATGTCCAGAAGGAGACCTCACACCCCAGTTAGCGAACAGCTGGGCAGCGAGGATGGGGTGCCTGCGGCGGCACAGTGCATGCTGGGAAAGGTGGCCTTAGGAGCAGAGAGCAGTACGTGAGGGCACGAGGCAGGAAGAACTCTTCGTGGAACCATCTTCTTCTTTTCCTCCGACTTCTGAAATAGAAACCTCTGTAGGAACTGGAAACGTCTGCCCTTTTGACAGCGCTGATGGTATCTGCCCTTCTTTCCTTCCACGGTGAAAAAGTAGTGGCGTATATAGTGCTGGGCAAGGCAGCTTATCCCATTTTGGCTCTTCCTTTCTTTTTTTTCTTTTTTTTTAAACCTTAGTTTCCTCATTTTTTAAAAAAAATTTTATTTTAAGATTTTATTTATTTATTTTTTAGAGAGGGAAGGGAGGGAGAGAGAGAGAGAGACAGAGAAACATCAATGTGCGGTTGCTGAGGGTTATGGCCTGCAACCCAGGCATGTACCCTGGCTGGGAATCGAACCTGGGGCACTTTGGTTCCCAGCCCACGCTCAATCCACTGAGCTACATCAGCCAAAGCTTGGCTCTTCCTTTCTTAAAAAGCCTGTCAGGAACATGTCATGAGGTCTCTGGGGAGGTTCTTCCTTGGTCAGGGGGAGGGCTGTCGTTTATCAATGACCAGGGGGAGGTACTAGGAGGCCAAATGTATATTCAGGCCCCAGCCACAATCTCCAAAACACCTTCTAACAACAACAAAATCCCTGATATTTGGAACTTATCTGATTCTTGAATGTTTTTATTAATTGCTTCAGAACCTGTAGCGGGAGGAGATATGTCCGGTACCTCAAATCCTTCGACATGCTGGCTGCTGCTATAGTTTTACTGTTCTGTGCTGGTCCAGACCCCGGGAAGCCAGGAAAGAGGGGTTTCAGAAAGTTATCTCCTCAGCAAAGCGAAAATAAAAGCTTGCTACAAAGGGGAGACTGAGAAGACAGCTTTGCCCAGCAACCTGCCTGCCATCCGTGGGCAGAGTGGGACCGCTGTTTATAAATCCATTTCTCTCATCTGCTGACCAACACGGAGTCTCAACAGAACTAGCATTATTCAGCGATGAATGAATGGAAATTGATTTTCAGAGCTAATGACCTTTATGAGGAGGAAAATGTAGCAGAAGTAATAGCCACACTGGTATAAATAGGGAGCTAAGAAAGACTGCCAGAAATAGCGAAATATAAAGAAAAGCAGGAGATTGGGAATCTGGGAGGTTCAAAGCCATGATATTTGTTTATAGATCTGTGGGTTAAAAATACGTGCTCCCAGGAAAGAATGGAAGCTGTCGTAGTATCAGGAATATGGGAACCAAAGAGGAAACAAAAAGGAAAAAAATTAAGGTATATATATATATATATATATATATATATATATATATATATATATATCAGAAGGACAGTAAGGGATGGAAGGCAGTTGCAAGAAAGACCAGGGCACTAGAGATGCCAGCCATGGCAAATTCCTAAATGCTTGGAGTGTGGTGGAGTGACGCGAGAAGGGGAGGGACGACGTGCCTTTCTGATTGAGGCCCCCCACCCCCCTCAGCCCCACTGGCACGTTTCATTCCAGAGCCTTCCTCCGGATCTGGTTTAATGGAACTGGGGAACAAGGTCATTGATTCTCAATTTCAAAATCCAAGCATCACAGACGCCATTGTAAGACAATGGCTTAGGAAACGGAAGTGATGCATTTGGGTGCCTCTCTAGGAGAGTGGATTTGTTAGTGTCACAGAATTCTACCCTGATGTGGGAGACATGGTGTCCCACGTGAGTCCACCCCCCAAAGGTGGGCTCTGGGCATCTGGCACTCATTTATTGGCATCTCAGTGATGCTGAACCAAGAAACTCCCCTTCACTCCCTCACTTTTTAAATCTTCTCGGGCCTTCCCTTTCTTCTAAGTAACATCAGTCTTTGCCTGGTGTGACAGCCAGCAGCAGGGACTCAGGAGAATGCACGATCACACCAAGCTATAAGTATTCTTTTATACAGTACATTTTTATACCAAACCACATGTTGAATTTCGATGCTAGCAAAAGCTTTAAACACACCAGTATTTGGAAGCTCGGGGGGGTGGGGATTGGGGGTGGGGATTGAGAGCGGGGAGGAAGCTCTTGAGGCCGCTTCTTTCTCCCTTTCCCACTTTGCTTTCCCTCAAGAAGGAAATTTATCTCATGCTTTGGGCTTCCTTTGTTCTTGGGGGAGATCCTATAAGTGAAAAGATTGCAGAAATGGGTTTGCCTCACTCCCCTGTTCAGACGCTGGCCCCCTATTCACCTTGTTCCCCTTTCTTTCATGTGGCAGGCCTGTCCAGAAGTTCGGGCTTGAGCTCCGACAGAGGGAAGATGCTCCTTCAACTCTGCTTTCGCTTGGTATTGCAGGCATTAATAAATCGGATTTGTGTGTGTGTGTGTGTGTGTGTGTGTGTGTGTGTTTGCCACAGTCTGTTTTTTATCATTCTGCTTAGCCAGGGCTGCAGGCCAGGACTTCCAACAAAAGCCTCAGGCTCATTTTTATTCATTTATTTCTTCATTCATTCAGCAAATATTTACTACACACCTGCCAGGCCTCTTCTAGGTTCCAAGGATACAGATGTAAATAAGACAGATGGAAGGTCCCTTCCTCTCGGAGCTTACACTGGGGCCGAGGGAGAGACACAGTTGTGGTCTGTGTCTGCTTCGGGACGTCTAACGGGCACCTCGGACTTGACAAGTCCCAAATAATTCTCGATTCTCCCTCCCCTCCAAGCCCGTTCCTCCTTCAGTCTTTCCTATCTCAGTAAGTGCAACTGCCATGAATTCTGTTGTTCAGGCAAAAAAACACTTGGGAGTTATCCTGGGTGTCTCTCGTTCCATACGCTGAACATCCAAGCTGTCCATCATCAAGTCCTAGAGATACCATCTTCCACATATTTTTCAAATGTGACTGCTTTTCAACCGCCCTGGCCCACCCCAAGCTCCCTTCCCCTAGGGGCTGCCTAAACACAAGGATAACTTTCTTTGAGATGAGTTATCTTTGTGCGTGAGGGGAAAAAGGGGAAGTGATGTTAGGGAAGGAACAATATATCAGACAGAGATCAGACTGCACATTGGTGGTTCTTACCAGCTCTATTTCCCTTAAGAAATCACAGGCATTTCACGAGAAAGAATTCTAAGTGATGTTTCTGTGGCCCTTTGGAGAGTCTATGAACTGTAAGTGTGCTGTTTCCCCCAGTTTGCAAATGGGGACCTGCTTCTGCTATGTCCTCGTGAACACTTCCTCTGGCCCAGAGACAGTGAAAAAGTTCTACAGGAAGGGAGAGAAAGAAGCAAATGTATTTCTGTAGATAAATATTTTTTAATATAAAAAAAACCCACAGAATTTTTCTGCTCAAAGCCTGTCAATACCTTCCCGTATCATTTAGAGTAAAATTCAAACTCCTTAGCACATTATGCAGAGCCCATGTGACCCCCCTTCCCCTCCCTAACTTCGCTGCCTGCCAGCGTCTCTGCCGTGCCAGTGGCTCTTGCCATCTTGGCCTCCTCGCTACTCCTTGAACACGCTGAGGTTCAGGGAACAGCAAGAAGCTTTCTCAGGCTTTTGTTAGTTCTGTTCTCTGGGACACTCTTCACCAAAAATTCCTAGGGCTCGCTCCCTCGCTTTGTTCATTTTTCTGGGCTACTGTCACCTTTTCAGCCAGAGCTTCCTGAGGATGACGGTCTCCAAATAGGCATTCCTTCCCAGTCCCATTCTGTCTCTTTACTATGCCTTGTCATTCTTCAAAGCCCCTTAGATTTACCTGCGTATGTATATTTGTTCATTTATTATTCATCTCCTTCATGAGAACATGTGTGCCAACATGACAAGGATTTCCCATGTTTGCTTCACTACCGTATCCCCAGTGCTGGGAACAGCAGCACTTGGTACATGGCAGACACTCAGCAAACGTTTGTTGATTGAATGAATAACTGAAAACTCAATGGAAAAGTTCCAGGTAGACTACATGAAATTTTGGGGTTTATTAGTGACAGGCACTGTTGGTGAGACTAGATAGCCATCCCAGACTTTCTTCCTTTTTTATCTGATTCTTTTTTTTTTAATCCTCACCTGAGGATAGTATGTTTACTGATTTTGTAAGAGACAGAAACATCCATTGGTTGCCTCCCATATGCGGCCCGACCAGGGATCGAACCCACAGCCTAGGTGTGTGCCCTGCCTGGGGAGTGAACCTGCAACCTTTTAGTGCACAGGATGATGCTCCTCCAACCGACTGAGCCACTCCGCCAGGGCTTATCTTATTCTTTTTTTTTTTTTTAAGACTTTATTTATTTATTTTTAAAGAGGGAAGGGAGGGAGGGGGAGAGAGAGAGAGAGAGAAACATCAATGTGTGGTTGCTGGGGGTTATGGCCTGCAACCCAGGCATGTACCCTGGTTGGGAATCCAACCTGCAACACTTTGGTTCACAGCCCACGCTCAATCCACGGAGCTACGCCAGCCAGGGGCTTATCTTATTCTTAAAGAAGAAATACTAGGTGCAAGGAAAAATCAGTGTGGAACCAATATGAAGGGATTTCTATGGCTTATCCACAGCCTCTCTGAGGTCTACCCCTGCTGACCCACCCTCTGCCCTGTGCTCTCCGTTTGGCCCTGGTATGTCCATTAGTCAGGACCCAATCACGTGTGCGAACACCGCAGCAGTGCAGCAATGACGACACGAAGACAGAGAGGCCTCTGCTTACAAAAAGAATGGCACAATACCATCTCAAAGGCCAAGAGCTCACTATGAGAACCTGCATCTGGGATGCCTTTACTTAGGGAATCAGGCTGGTCCCCAAACAGTGGGAGGGCGCCCACCAGCAGGCAGTGTCTGCTGGGTGTCTCAAAGGAAGAGATAACTAGGGCTTGAGAATGTTAGCTTTACAAATGACAGAAGGCAAACTAGGGATGTATCACAGATGAACGAAGAGAGATTGATACTCAGGGGAAGATACAAGAGCTGAAATGTCAAAATTCGACTTCCATGAAAGAAAAGAAGAACGTCCCTCTGACTTTCTGTCTGGACCTAACTGCTTTGCAATTTGGGAACTGAGCTGGGAAAGGGTTGGGGAGATGTTTCCATGACGGTAGGTTTGGGGATGTGACTGGGTCCCAGAGAGATTTAATGGAAGAGGGAAAGAATGACATTAGGGAGCAATTTGAAATTACACCCCAAGAGGGAGCCTAGACCCAGGAAATTACTGAAAGTCGCCCTCTGATGGCAACAGATAGAAAATCCCTGATAGGAACCATTGGGGGACTTCTCTTCCCCGATTCCCAGGAATAAAAGCTTTGGCAAAGGGTAACTCAGGAATCCATACGCAGGTACAGAGAGATTTTGAGTTTTAGGGAAAGTTTAAATCTGAGCCAAGGAAAAAATATATTGATTTGGATTTGAGGGAACCAATATAGAGCTAAAGAGGCATTGGAAAGTTAATCAACATAATAGTAATTACATTATTAAGTATATTTTAGACGTTAAAATATGTAATTTAGAAAGTGAAAAATAAGCTCTAAGTAGCGAGCAAATCAACATTTGAGCTTTGTGTGATTGGATCTGCAGGGAGTCCGGTCCGTCTCCCCAGCACTTGCCCTCTGCACCCCAGATGTGCCTTCACACCTTCGCAGGGTCACTGAGGTGCTGGGCGTTGGGGGAGGGAGTAGCCCTCCTTCCTCTCTCTCCCTGAATAGCCTTAGGCAGCTCCTCCACACGTACAGGCTTTAATCTTTACCTGAGACTTTGTCCTCTGGGGGGAGAAGCCATCTGACCAGTTGCTATAGTTGGCCTACAAATATGCCCCTCAGGGGAGGGGTAAGAGGTTTTATGTTGATCTATAAACACTTTGAAGATTCTCCTAGGAAGTTTCATAACCCAATTTATAAAAAGAAAAAAATTATAGACATGCCGTATATCAGATGAAATCCTTAACCTAATCAAAACTTCAAATAGTATGGCAGGGGGTGGGTAATATCCATACGTGAAAGAGAAATACATCATCCTGGGCAAAAACTGTTTGGGCGGATGCTTCAGCCCACACAATTCAAACACTCAGTGGCATTGCTGGTTTAGTATTTGGAGTCCCTTTATGCCTTTGCACGACCTCATTTAGTGAGTCTAACCTGTTTTATAGAAAAAATACAATATCTAATTTCACTGAAGGGCTCAAGAGAATAGACACGGAGGAAGAAAATATGAGTAACATTTTGACGTCATAAAAGGAACTATCCAAACTGAAGCATAAAGAGAAAAGGGCTGTGAAAGATGGACAAAGCCACAGTGACCTGTAGGGCAAAGTGAAACGGTCTAACCTACGTGTAATTGGAGGCTGTGGCTGAGGGGGAGGATGGACATTCAAAGACACAATGGCCCCAATGTCTCCAAATTTGGAGAAGATTGTCAACCAACAGACTCAAGAGGCTCAACAAACCCAAAGCAGAACAAACAAGCGACAACAACAGCAACAATACTGAGGCCCACATATTATGCTCCAATTTCTGAAAATTGGTGGTAAAGCAAATGGGGCAAAATGTACACAATTTTTTAGTCTGGGTTCAGGGTAAATACTATTCTTGCACCTTTTCTCTAAGTTTTAAGTTCTTTCAACGTGGACAGTTGCCAAGGAAACAAGACGGAACGAAAATACTGGTCAATAGTAGAGAAAATGGTAGGGGAGAACTCAAGAGGTAATTAGTCTTCCTTTTTAACTTTTTAACTCTTTTAACTCCATCTGTTCAGGAGGAGGATGTATTTTTTAACTTCACAAAAGTGGCATGTTAAAAGTTTAAGGGTAATTTTCAGAGGAATAGGTAGATCTGTCCTATACAATATCTTGCTTATTAATATTGTTAATGTTTCCTAGCTTTTAAATACCAGTTTCACAGAAGTGTATCTCTCAATACAAGTGCTTTCCATCTATTGTTTATCTAAGAAAAATTTGTATTCATAGCCACAAAACCCCATACAACTTTAAAAAATATGTATTGTAAAGATATGCAAGTAATAATGTGGCTTACATTCCAAGTACAATTGGCAGAATGCTGCAATCACATGTAGCCATTTTATAAAGCAGAAATATTGGCAAAGGAATATGCATTTCAGATGTTGCTGGTGCTGAGAGACCAAATTATTACATCAAACCAACTGCTAACAATTATATTGATTACCTCTGATCAGAAAGCAATTTTTAAGCATTTTCTTCTTAACATAATGATTTGTTTATGATAGGTATTCTAGTTATGTTTCAAGAACTTGATTGGGAGACTTTTGTTGACATGTAACTCATTACAATATTTCCATTTATAATTATAGGAAATACTGCTGCTTAGCATTTTTATACAGACCATCTGGTTTTCAGGAAAGGGTTATTGACTTAAGCGGGAGATGTCTGAAAATAAGTTTATAATTTTCTAATAAAAAATAGACAACATTGGTGCAATGTAAGTCAATAAAGGAAAGAGAATAAAAGGCAAGAACAAGCTAAATTGAAAATACAAAGTACAATAGTAGAAATAAGTCCAAATGAATCAACATTCAGAATAAACAAAAATAGAGGAAGCTTATGTATGAGATAGACAATCTCAGGTTGGATTTTAAAAATCCAGCCACTTACTATTTACCTAGACACATTAAAATATAAAAACACAGAATGTGTTTGATTTTAATGTACAAAATAAACAGCAGAACTGCCATTCTCTGGAGTGTTTTCTCAATCCATTGAGATTTTGATTTCTAGCAATTGTCGTCAGCTTGGCTCAAATAAATTCATAAAAAGTCTCTATAGGTTTGGATGTTTCTTACATCAAAACCTTAACATGGTTCAGACTGAGGTGTAATTTCCTCAACAGAATTCCCCCACAGGATCGAGCAGATGCTAGGACGCTGTCTGAAAGACATCCTTGTTAGGTTTCTTCTCTTTTTCTGCCCTGTGTCCCTGTTCCCTTGCCACTCTATCCCGGGATGACTTTCTGAATACATCACTTGCAGGTGAATCCATATATCAAGGGGACGTGATCTAAGACACATCCCCCCATCCACCTTAGCA
Source organism: Phyllostomus discolor (assembly GCF_004126475.2). Classification (NCBI taxonomy): domain Eukaryota; kingdom Metazoa; phylum Chordata; class Mammalia; order Chiroptera; family Phyllostomidae; genus Phyllostomus; species Phyllostomus discolor. Next base: position 76,897,788 of record NC_040912.2, read on the forward strand.
TCATTTAACTTTTTAATTACTTCCTCCCTAATAAATGTAAATTAATATTTGCTATTGTTTTAATTTGAATTTCCCTGATTATTAACAAGCATGGGCATTTCTTTATATCCATATCAACTTCTGGTTTCCCCTACAAAATCTGGTTTATACCTTGCCCATGGTTTTATTGGTTATTGTTTTATTGCTATCTTTTTCTTGTAAATTTGCCAATATTTTTTTTATATTCCAGACATTGGTTCTCAGTTTCAAATTGTACAAGTAATCTTCTTTAATTCTACTGTCTATTAATTTTTTCTCTAGATAGAAAGATTTTTAGTACCTCCACCAAGATTTTTTTTCAGCATTTTATTAATTAATTAATTAATTTATTTATTTTTAATGATTATTTTTTTTAGAGAGTGGGAAGGGAGGGCAAAAAAGAGGGAGAGAGAGAAACATCAATGTGCGGTTGCTGGGGGTCATGGCCTGCAACCCAGGCATGTACCCTGACTGGGAATCGAACCTGCGACACTTTGGTTCGCAGCCCACACTCAATCCACTGAGCTATGCCAGCCAGGACTAAGACTTTTTTATTAATCATTTTAAAAGGGAAAAATTCAATTTATTCTCGGGGTCGCATTGTGCAACCACTACTCTGCCTAGTTCCAGAGCATTTCCATCGCTCCAAAGTAAAACCCCTTTTGCATTAAGCAGTCTCTCTCCAGCCTCCCTACCCTCCAGCCCCTGACAACCATCAATCTGTTCTACCTCTGTGGATTTTTTTGTTTTCAATATGTATTTCATATAAATGGAATCATAAAATATGTGACCTTTTGTGTCTGGCTTCTTTCACTTCGCATAATGTTTTGGAGGTTCATCCCTGTTAATAGCATGTATCACTACTTCATTCTTTGTGGCTGAATAATGTTCTGTTGTATGGGTACACCACTTGTTTATCCTTTCTTCCACTGACGGACATTTGTGCTGTTTCCACCTTTGGCTATTATGAACAGTGTTGCTATAAACGTGTGTACATGCAATCTGTTTGAGGACCTGTTTTTAAATCTTTGGGGTACATACCCAAGAGTGGAATTGTGGGGTCATAGGGTAATCCTATGTTGAACTTTTCAAAGAACAACCAAACTATTTTCCACAGCAGCCGAACCACCTGCCATGTACAACAAGGGTTTCCACGTTCCCTGCATCCCTGCCAATACTTGTTAAAACGGGAGCCGTTCCCGTGGGTGTGACATAGTACCTCATTGAGGTTTTAGAAATATTTAATTTGATATAATCAAATTCATCAACATTTTGCCTTATGTTTCCTAAAGTTGTGTTCCTTTTAAGTCCATTTCTACTCTTTGGACATAAAGATGTTCTCTAAATTTTCCTTCTATAACGTTTTCCCCGATGTTTAAGTCTTTAACTCCTCTAGAATTGCCCTTTGCATTTGATGTTAGGTAAGGGTCCAGTTTGCATTTCTCAATATAGTGATGATGCTAGATGACAATCCAGTTTCTATCGCTCCACAAAGTCAGCCATTTCCTCAGTGTCCTCTACCAATCACTCAATCAATTTCCATTTCTCAATGGATTTTTGGTACCTCCTTTAGTATACGTTAAGTGCTGATACATGAATAAATGTCTCTAATTTCTCTGTCCTATTTCACTGGTCTATTTATTCGTTCTTGAGCTAAAACTTACTCATATCAGATATAAAGAGCCAATATTGTGGTAATATCAGGCAGGGCAAAATCCACCTCTATACTCTTATTTGTTTGAAGGTTTAGTGCTTTTTTAAAGTTGACTCTTACTCATATTTAAAAGTCAAATGATCATCTTCCTCAAAATATCCAACTGGAATTTTCAGTTGCATTACTAAAAATTATAGTGGAATTTAGGGAAACATTATTATAATGTAAAGTTGTACCATACAAAGCATGAAATTTTATTTACTTAAAGCATAGTTATATTTTTATTAGTTTTTTCCAAAGTAAGTATTATGCTACCAAGTCGCATCACTTAAGAGGATAAAATTCTGTTTATTTAAATTTTCTTTACATCCTTTATTAGAATTTAAAATTTTCTTCATAGAAGTCTTATGCACATTGAATGAAATTTAAACTTAAACTGGTTACTTCATAGTTTTTGTTGCTACTGTGAACAGTGTTTCATTTGTATTATGTTTTCTAGTTGGTTATTATTGGTTTAGAGAAATTAGTTCTAATGGTTTATGGTTGGTTGAGTCTGTTGGTTTTTTTAGATCAATAATCATGTCTGCAGATAATGGCAGTTTTATCTTTTTTTTTTCATCCACTTTTTCCTTCCTTTAAAAATTTTTTTATTTATTGATGAGAGAGAGAGAGAGAGAGAGAGAGAGAGAGAGAGAGAGAGAGAGAGATGGAGAAATTTGTTGTTCCACTTCCTTATGCATTCATTGGTTGATTCTTGCATGTGCCCTGGTTGGGAATGGAACCCACAACCTTGGCGTATTTAGATGATGCTCTAGCCAACTGAGCTACCCAGCCAGGGCCACCTTTTTCTTTCCCTAAAGTTGCCCAGGATGCTGAGTATAAACAACAGCAGAGATGGGGGCATCTTAATCTTGCTCCTGATCTAAAGTGTCTCTAGTAATTGTGTTTGCTGCTTGTTTTTGACATATAAACTTCAGCAAAGGGGGGAATTTTCTTCTATTACTAGCTTTCTGAAAGGTTTCTGAAAGGTTCATCATAAATGGGTGTTTATTTTAAAAATCATATGTTTTCACTGCCTAGTTTTATAAAGTGTTTTCCCCTGTATTTTCCCTTTAGTCTATTGATGTTGTGAACTTTGTTGATAGATTTTCTTCTATAAATTCACACCTCAATTTCTGAGATACATTTTAATTGTTCAAGTTTGAAGGCTTGGGGACAATGAGGTTTGGGAAAAGATTTTTAGTTTCTCCTGTCTTAAAATTTTTTTTTATCCACCCCAAAGGACTTTTTTTTTTCATTGCTTTTAAAGAGAGAGGGAGGAAGAGAGGAAGAGAGAGTGAAGCATGGATTGGTTGCACCCAAATCAGGAATTGTATGTACCGAGACTGGGGATTGAACCTGCGACCCAGTCATGTGCCCCAACTGGGAATCGAACAAACAACCCTTCGGTTATGGGAAGACTTTCTAACCAACTGAGCCACACTGGCCAGGGCAGTTTCTTCTGTCTTTAAAAACCTTATTGTGATGCCACTTTCCTCTATTTTCCTTCATAGCAAAATTCCTTGAAAGGTTTGTCTACGCTTAAATCTCCAATTTTCTCCTCCCATTTTTCCTGATCCCACTTCATAACACCTTATGTCCCAACACTTTACTAAAACTGCTCTTACAAGTGTCACCTGCACTGCTTCTTCCAATGGTAATTCTAGGTAAGATCTTATTTAAACTATCAGTAGCACTTCCCCGGGCTGATCGCCTCCCCCTGGTTTCCAGGGCACCACGCTGTCGAATGCATATTTAGATCTCCTCCTCTCTCCTCAAATCCTGACTCATATACCCACCTATCACTTTCACATCTGCACTTGAATGTCAAACATGTTCAAAACTGAGCTCCTAATACCCACCTTGTACAATATATACCAAACTTAGACTTCCTGCTGTCCTAGCTCAGTGAATAATAGCAATTCCTTTTTCCCTCCAGTAGCCAAAAACCCTTGGTACCTGCCTTCTCCCTTTCTCTCACATGCACACCCAATCCTCCAGCAAACCCTGCCACCTTTACCACCCACCATCCCTGCCACCATCACAGTGTAAGCCACTGCTGTCCCTTGACTGGATGATTGCAATATCTTCTCACTGGTGTCCTTTTCTTAACCTGGGTCCTCCTTTCCACGTCAGTCCATCTCTAAACGAAAGCCAGAATGATGATGTAAGAACATGTCAGCTCAGGCTCCTCTGCCCCGCTGTTCAAATCTGCCAGTGGTTTCCCATCTCGCTCAGACTAAACGCCAAATTTCAGAAATATTCTCCAAGTCCTTAGAGGGTGGTGTCGCTTCCACCCTGCCTCCTCTTCGCCTTCACTTTCTGATATTATCTCTTAATACCATCCCAGTTGCTCAGCCTACTTCAGCCAGTAGCCTTCTCTCCGTTCCTCGGATACACTGCAAGAGAAGGCTACTGGCTGAAGTAGGCTGATCAAGAGGGACAGTCTTGGTGCCTTTCCACTTGGGCTCCCCTGTGCAGGGTTCACTTTTCCCAGATCTCTGCAAGCTTACTTCCTCTTCCGACCTCCTTCAGGTTTTCTCCGAAGCCCTCGCCATCGTCTTATTTAAGATTGTGATAGTCCTCCTTGACCAATATTTTCTGTATCTCTTCCCTGCTTTATCTTCTCATTATTACTTGTAAATATGTAGTATAAAATATATGTGCGTTTTATGTATGTATTTTATTAGCTCCATGAAGTGAAGCATTTTTGTGTGTGTCTGTGTGTTTTCTTACTGCTGTGTCCCCAACATTGGGAATAGTGTTTGTCACACAGTAGGCACACTTGATAAATAATTTTTAAAGAAATGTATACTGGGCCCTGGCTGGGCAGCTCAGTTGGTGAGAGCGTCGTCCAGATACTCCAAGGTTTTGGGTCCCATCCCTGTTCAGGACACATACAAGAATCAACCAATGAATGCATCAATAAGGGGAGCAACAGATTGATGTTTCCCTTTCCCTCCCTTCCTCTCTCTTCCTAAAATCAATCAGAAAGAAAGAAAGAAAGAAAGAAAAGAAAGAAAGAAAGAAAGAAAGAAAGAAAGAAAGAAAGAAAGAAAGAGAGAAAGAAAGAAAGAAAGAAAGAAAGAAATGCTGGATAACCCTTGTGTGCCTCTCTGGGTCCGTTCTTCACTTGTTTCCAGCTGTCTGTTCATCTCCTGCTCTCAGCCTTGTTCTGCATCCCTTGTCTTCCAGCTTCTGGTCGGGCTGGGTAAACACCACTCCAGCAGGAGATGAGAAAAAAGAAGGAGACTGAAGAACAGTCATTCACTCCCCTGACTCCTCAGTGGGTTATCACCAATGAAGGCTACGGCTTTCCTCTGGGTGGCCCGCTCTACGTGACTTTGCCCTTCTGGGTCCCCGGGTGCTCACAGGACTAGAGCATTAGAACTATCCTCAGTGGCTTCCCTGCATGCTGCCTGCACTGTTGTAAACAACCCTCTTTACCTTCTTGAACTATTTTAACTTGGATGTGCCTTTTGCTTCTGCTGGGACCCTGAGCGGGGGAAAAGGAATGAATGAATCCCATAGAATAAACCCAGAGTGTAAGAACGTGTGTCCCCTCTGGCCACCCACCAAAACACTCCTACTGCAGAGAAGGCTGAAATACCAGGTACATATTAAGATCTGTCCTGTAGATGCAAACTGGTCTTTTTCCCAGCATTGCTTGTTTCACGGACCCATGAACAAAGTGAAATAGTGACAGATTTGGAGTCTACACGCAGGTTCAATAACATGGATATTTTTTTTCTTCTCAGGTTATCAACCTGTGAGCAGTAATGACCCCTGAACCCTCACAGTGGGGCAAATGTTGGCAGATGAGTGAGTGATCCCAAGTCCCTTCAATAACGGATGGACTGCTTTTATCCCACCTGGAATAAACACTCAGATATGAGCTCACTTTCCTCCCTGCCTTTTCTCCGCCATGAGCATCATTTTTTGACTTCGTGTTGTTTCACTAATACAATATCTCACATAACTCTGTTTTGGACCAAGAAATCCACTCTTTCATAAAAGGAGTAGAGCAAAAGGTTATGTCCATGGGACCTGCTGATTTTATCTTATGGTGCGTCATCCAGAAGTTACTTGGTGGGAAGGTTTTTGAAGACTCAATTCTGGTGTCAGCAGGGAGGCAGCTCTTGTAAGATGTGATGCTTAATAGGACACGTACTCTGAACCGGGGCTATGCATGTGATCCTTCCAGCGCTACGTGGCTCAGGGTAAATGTTCTAGGGGGATTCTTTTATAATTTTTTACCATTTTTAAAAATCCTCACCTAAGGATGTTTATTGACTTGAGAGAGAGAGAGTCAGAGACAGGGAGAGAAACATTAATGTGAGAAAGAAACATCGATCCGTTAGCTCCTGTACATGCCCTGCCTGCAGTCAAACCCATGACCTGTGTTTGTACCCTGACCTGGTATCAAACCTGAAACCTTTTGGTGTGCGGGATGATGCTCCAATCCACTGAGCTGCCCAGTCAGGGCTGAAGTGGGATTCTTCTATCACTTGCGAAGTTATTATGTCCCTCTCCACTGCTTTGTGCTGTGCTTATTTAAAGCTCCTAACACCAAAGGAAAGAATGCTTCCCCCAAGAGACGCACAGTGGTCCCATTGAATTAGGAGCCGAGACCACCTGCTGGCCATTTTGGGCTCCTCAGGCCACTAGGAAAATCGATTTACAAGGAGGATGTGATATTATCGGTTGCTGTGCCTTTAACCCTTGACCAGCTCGCTGCTGCACTGAGAGGACAGGAGCAGAGAGAGGCCTGTGGAGAGAACCCAGGGGTCTCAGGAAGGAGAGGAGATGGATGTATGAGTCTAATGCAATTATCTAGAGAGGAGTCCCAGCTATTGAGTATAAAATGAAAATTTTCCTTCAGTGACTGCTATTATCTGTCCTTGTTTGAGGCTTCCTTTCCTAGAGCTGTCTAGCAATTCGTCTATCCGAACGGTCATTTTCAGTTCTCCTGACTCCTTGTCGCTCATTCCAGATTTTAAATCTTGTATTTGATTTTAAAGTCTCCCCTAAACCCTTTGCTCACCGTAGTTTCTAGTGGCTTGAGGGGGGAAGGCAGTCTCTCTCCCCGATGATGGAGGAGACCGGAGGGAGAGCCAAGGTAGAAGCCTTTCAGGTTGCCCACGGAGAGACTGTCTCTGTCTCTCTCTGCTCCTTGTCTGAGAGCACAGTGTGGAACAGGTGGCAGCTGTATGGTCTATGGACACAGTGGGGACCTGGTGCTGTCCCTGCAAGACTGTAGTCCCCTATCTCATCCACCCTCTGCAGCTAACTCTTAGGACCACCTGGGCGTGGAGGATTCTCCATGCTGTTTCTCCTAGGGACTGCACACTTGGCCTTGGCGAGGGAGTAGTGTCGGCTGCCTCTCTTCCATGTTAACCCTTACTATTCTGTCTCTCCCCCGTTTCCCTCCCCTGATCTCAAAGCACAGGGCAGATCCATTGGTGATGCTCGGGTTGCAAAGACATTCATTCACTGGAGTGACTGACAGCCAGCTTCCCTTGCAGGGCATTGGTAGGGCTCCCCAAGAAAATCACTCTGTGAGGAATCGCTGTGTTAGAATGGTTTCTCTCTTTTTGGTCAGGAGACAGTCTCCTAAATTAGTGGGAACCTGTAAATCTCAGTTTGTAAGGAAAACAATGCAACTTCTCTTTTAAAACAAGTCTGGAGAGGCACGCCCTGCTCCTTGACCAGTCTGAGTGAGACTTTCTTGGCTCCCGTCTGCTGCTATCCAGCCTAGTGTCGCTCTGTAGTGCTCGACCCTGTCGCTCAGCCTCCGGCTGTTCGGCTTTCAGAAGCGAGGACAATCTGATATTCTCAGTCGTGCACCTCAGGGGAAGAGGCCCGCCTTGGAAAACAATCCAGGAAGGCATTTAGCATCTGGCTCTGTCGTATGCCAAGACTCAAGGTGATGTGCTACGCCAGAAAAAAAGAATGAAATCCAGCCCAATGCATTATTCTACTAAAATCAGCACCTGACAAGTGACAGAAGGTCTTCATTTCTCCTCGTTCCCTAGAGATTGCTGATACTCTGGCTGGGATTACTAATTCTATACCTCCTATCCTAAGCATTTACAACTGGACACCTGGAATTGACTTCTCCACAGTAAGAGGCTGCACTGTAAATGAGGCTGCTGCTAAGCAAGAACATCTCTGGACTGGAGCATCAGTTGCCTGACCGCCCAGGGCCTGGCTCAGTGCTTCCAGACATCCTCTCTTAGGTGACTTTCTGAGGTCCCTCTCTGAGCCCTTTCATGGCCACCTGTTCTCCTAGGCTAGCTGGTACAACCAGTCTCATCCCCATAAGTAGCACCACAACTAGGCATCCGTCACCGAGGACCTTTCGAAGCTCATTTGGGGGTGGCACTACGCCCCCAGGGTATTTACAAAGGAATGGGGGTGATCAATTGCTTGCCAAGTCTGTTCTGGTCTGATAGGAATTCTTTGATAAAATTCTGTTATCATTTTTATTCTCTTATTCTTAATTTTGAGAATTTCATATGATACCTGGGAATATTAATGGTTTAGAGGTTACTGGCCTAACTTGTCTCTTAAAATTTGAAAGCTGAGTACCATCAAATGGTTCAGGTAAAAGATACGTGTGTATAGATTATATCTGTATGTGTACATATATGTGGGGGGCATACACGTGTGCATAGGGAGAGAAATATGAATAAAGCAAACGTGGTGGAGAGTTAACATCTGGAGGATCACTGTGAAGGCTATGTGGCAGTTTTGCGTACAGTCTAAAATTATGAGGAAATAAGTAGTTCCAATGTATATAAATACATATGCAAGGTATGACTGAGAAACTTAAAAAATATATATTCCACCACAGTAGCAGTGATTAGCACTGAATGTGGCATTACAAGATAGTTTTGTTCTCTCCTTTTGGATTCTCTGTTTCTAAATGTTCTACAGTGGAAATGTATCGCTCTTGCTCTGTAGTAAGGATAAAAGAGTGTTAAAATTATAAGCTGATCTCACTGGCCATGCTCACCCCACAACGCTTACTGCTCTTCCAGGGGAACTTAAATTAGATGCACAGTTACATCCTATGTAGTCTCTGGTTTTGAGTAAGTAGCTGCTATTTTGTTCTGTCATCTGAAAAATTTAAAAAATTTAGTTTTAAATAAAAAAAGGATAATTGGCATTCCTCCAGATTTCCAGAGTTATTGATATTTTGCTGAGTATCTTCTGATATCCCTCAACATCCACTCTCTACCTTTCCCTGCTCTTCTTCATCTTCAGAAGTCTGGCCCTGTTAAAATACACTCTTGTTCTCTGGCTTCCAGTGGGGTTTGGCCCATGGGGAGCAGCGAAGAAAAACTGCGGGAGGGAGGAGAGTAAGATATGGGTAATTTTTTCTCTCTTCCTTCCTGGTGGGCTGCTACCAGCTGGCTTCATCCCTTAACTAAAGAATGTGGCGCTTGTCATCCTCTCCACATGGCTCCCCCTCCGGGTGCTGGAAAACCTGTTGCTAAGCCCCTCTCCTTGCTCCATCAAGTCCAGGGTGGTAATGGCACCCCCAGCGACTAGCTGCAGGACACTGAAATATGCCTTGCTTCATCCCCACTCACGCTTTGGAAGAGAGTGCCTTCTTTAAGCTCCCCTCTATTTACCCAATTTGAGTGCCATCTGTTTCTTGCTAGGACCCTAAATGACGTGGCCATGTCGGCTGCCTTGTGGCTCTGAAGGAAAAGCCATCAACGATGCCTCATAGCCTTCAGCAGAGGTCAGTTTTCCTACCATGTATCGCCTTAATTCTCCCTCATGTCCTCTTAAAAAAGATTGGCCACAGGTGACTCATAGAGACTGTTGTGTGGGTCTTTAACTTGTCTCACATATAACATCTACCATCTTATTTGCTGCCATTGATACAGCCAGTGCTTTCCTTTAGCTCTCCGTCCACTCTAACCAGCAGCATCCCCTTTGCTTGTGATGCTAAACAGCACACTCTCAGCTTGTTAACTATGGTTGCTTGAATTCTCCCAGCTTGTACCACTTTATGATATGGCAAGACCTTTTTCTCAGTGTTCCCTTCTCCCTTAGAATTCTTGCAGGACTGTATCAATGGCATTCTTATCTAGAGCCAGTTTAGAGGTATTTGCACATATCCAAGCTCCAGGGTCTCAGTTCCTTTCTGATTTCTGAGCATTAAAAGTCTTTTGTCACATGGATTTCTCCCTGAAGGTGCCTTCTTCCAAGAAGGAGAATCAGCGCATTGTCAACATGATTAGTTACCAGCATCTCATTCCAGTTTATGGGCTTAGTCACCCATCAGCCTTCTACCTTGGGACCTCCTCAAGTAGGGAACCCAAGAAGTAGAAGGACTAAAGTCAGTACACAGGAAAAGTACTGTCATTCTGGGCTTGAAGTCCCCATTACTCTGACTGGCTCCTGTCCCTTGAGGCTTGTTAGATAATGTGCCTACTAGAGCTCTGGCACACAAAAAATAGTTGTCTCTGGACTTCTGGCCGTGTATATTGCCACTGCAAGCTCCTAATTATAGCCCTGGAGAAAAGCAACTTTCAGCTCTTGCTCAACCGAATTTGATATTCTGGGCAATATCAGGAAGGTTGACTCCTTAGTCAGGGAAGTGCTTGATGTCTCCACCAAATACAAAGCGTAGATGCTGCTACCCTTTCATCCTAGACCTAAAACACCTACAGTGAACAGCTAAGGAAGAATCTCATAAATATTCCAGGGAATATCACTGCGACATTGTCTGTGACCCCAAATCCGTTAAGCAGATGGCTGTCTGAGAAAAGTGTTTGTGTTAGCTGTGTAAATAGCTGGGGAGAGGGGAAGGGGGTCTGTTTTCTAGGACTCCAGAACAAAACTACCTGGCTCGGGCTGAACACGTGTGCGGGGCCCCTGGGGCAGCAAGACAAGATTGCCTGTTGCAAGGACATCAGTATATAGCTAATGATCCACGTGTCACCAAAATGGATGAGGAGACCCTATTTGTCTCAGTCATTCTAGTTATAAAGGAGATAGAAATGCCCCATTCAGCCTTAAAAATGGTGCTGGGATGAAAAATTATGAGATCTTAGCAATCCAAGGAAAAAGATATTTGTGATTTGAAACTCAGAATTTGATACCTCAGAACTCTTACTGAGTGTTTCTCTTTCACTGCCCAACCTAGAACTCCATCAGGGAAGCAAATGCCCCATCATAGGTTTGGTACTAGTAATTCAGTAACTAAGGGGTCATTCTGATGTGGAGCAGACCTTAAAGGGGAAGAGGCCTGAGTCTCCAGCTGCTTCAAGATGAAACAGCCATACTCCTAGCTGAAAGTCCATCTCTTCTTCTGCACGAGATGCTACTGCCCTTGCCCCCTCGAGAATCTCACTCCTGAGGTTCTCTCACATCTCTGTCTTGCAATTAGCATCTTTTTACTCCCTCTTGGGACATTTTCACAAGCAGATAAACAGGCTGGTCCATGCCTCCACCATCTTAAAAGAAAACAATCCCTTTTCTTGACCCTGTTTTTTCCCTACAAATTTCCTTCCCTGTTTCTTTCTCTTTCTCCTCCTTCTCCCCTCCTCCTTTTTTTTTTTTTTGCTCCCATTTGCAGACAAATATCCCAAAATAATGCCCAATACTTATGGCCTCCAGGTTCTTCCTTACTGTTCTTCCTAACTCCATTGCAATTTGGCATTTACGTAAAACCACCATGTCACTCCACCACGACTGCTCTTATCCACGGCAGCAATGACCACTGAGTGGCTAGCGCTAACGGCCATCTTTCTAGCCCTCATCCTACTTGGCTTAGCATGAGCGTCTGACAAAGTGGACCACTCCTTTTTGGATACTTCCTAGCTAGGCTTTTAGGACATCCCCCTCTTCGTTTTCTTCCTGCCTTACTTAGCCACACCTTCTCAGTCTCCTTTTCTGGTTCCTCCTCAGTTCCCTCAGTCCTTCATGCCAGAGTGTCCCAAGGACCACTGGCCCTTCTTCTCTTCGTCCTCTCCAGTCACTCTCTCGTGGATCTGATTCAGACTTAGAGCTTTAAATGTGCTCTTAACTCCTGCATTTTGTATCTCTAGCCCAGACCTCTCTCCCAAACTCAAGACCCATTTCATTGCCCGTTCAAATGTTCTGCTGGGATGTCTAACATGTATCTGAAACTCAACGTGTCCAGAATTGGACACTTGATCTTCCCCTGCACACCTGCCCCCACTGATAGCCTTCCTTGTCTCTCCCTTATGGAACTGATGCCAACTCCATCCTCCCAGCTGCTCAGGGCAAAGAGCTCTGAGTCACTCTGATTCTTCTCGTTCTCTCACTCCCCGGAGCCAACCCTTCTCACCACCTCCTCTACCATCAGTCTGGTCCAAGCCACCATCACCTCTTACCTACGCGAATAAAACTACCTCCTAACATAGCTTCTTGTTTAAACCCCCCAAACATAGCAGTCAGAACTTTTAAACATAAGGCAGATCCTATCATGCTTCTGCTCAAAATCCTCAACGACTCTGCATTTTATCCAGGTAAGAACCAACGTCATTATAACGGCCTATGAGGTCCACGTAATCTGGCAAACCCCCTTCCCTTTGATCATAATTCTGCTCCAGCTATGGTGGTCTCCTTTTTGTTTCTTGATCTCATCTACTAGGGTTGTTTCTCTAGCTGTTTGTTCCCTCTGCCTGAACACTTTCCCCCCACACATCGCCTGGCTAACTTCCTCATCTCCTTCAAGCTTTTTTTTCATATCTTATTGCACAATGAAGCCGATCCAGATTGCCCTACTTATGACCTCATTGTAACCCGTACTCCTGCCCAGCACTCCGGATCCCACTGAGCCTGTTCTACTTCTAATTAATTCCATCTTCTGCTACCTAACATGCTGTGTAATTTGCTTAGTATGTTCTATATCTCTTCTGCTGGAGTATAAAATCATAAGGGCAGGGGTCTTTGTTTTATTCACTTATATATCCCAAGTGCCAGTAACAGTGCCTGACACACTGTAAATGCTCAATAAATGTTTGTTGACGTCTACATCCTGGCCCTTGAGACCTGGTTCTTACAGGTAAAAGCCATGAGGGCACACAGCCCTAGAGGGAAAACCTCTAGCACCACCTCTGGGCTGCTGGATGCACTTCAGTCCAATGTATTACTGACCCCTGCTGGAACCCATTGACTGAGTTGCTGTCCCTCCCTGGATGGAGTGAATGCACCTAGAACTCCTTGGGGACAAGCAGGGTGACAAATGCTGCTGATATCCTCTCTGCCATCCTCTTGTGCCTGCCTGCAGCAACAATAACTGTAATCTTTCCTTTTCCTCGGGATTTTCCCAATTCTAGGGGTCTGCAAAAGTTCCCTTTTGTTTTAATTTTATCTGATAAATGTGTTCTCTTGTAGGGACCTAATTAGTTAGAGAGCGGGGAAGATACCCTGCTTTTAGTTCCCCCTTCAGACTGATAACTTCATCCTTCACCAGACTAGAAATTGGTGTGAGGGAGACACGTTCTGGAAAACATTAAAGTGATTCTCTCCCTTATCTTCCTCCGGGTGACTACGCCCTCTCTGACCAGAGGTACGTGCTCACCTCAGAGTTCACCACGATCACTATGGCAGGAAAGCAAAGGCAACGAATGACTCCAGTTCAGCTTCGAAAACCTGGGACTAAATAACCATCGCGAAAGCTTCGCTGGGAAAGTAACGGAGGCTCTAAATTCCAAACATTCTTAAATAGTAAGAGCAAAGCATGTAGCCTGGAGAAAACATTTTACTCTCATCAATGGGCAGAGCAAACTGGGAGACGGTGGTAGGAAGTTGCCGCCTACCGAGAGGGGAAGTACCTGTTCTTTCAGGTGGAAAGGCCAAGGATAAGGGCAAGGTCAGAAGGGACATACTAACTCCCTCATTGTTTGGGCCTGACCCAGAATGGGTAGGATGGACACAACATCAGGGACCCCAGAGAAGTTGAGCTAGAATCTGGAACTTCTGGGCTGGTCTTTCTCTTCTACTCCATGTTCAGCATGGCGCTGGGGCAACCTGGTGCCGCTGGGAAGGTAATTCTGAAGTAGCTGAGAGGTGCCTAAGTAGATGGACCTGTCTCTGTGCACAGTTCCCTGTGGCCTTGATGTGGCATGGAGGGGAACCAAAGGTTTTTCGTACCTTGGTAAGAGGGCTAGAAATGCCGAGGGAACCCAAGGTCCAGGATAGGTCTGGGTTTGGGATGAGAAAGTCACATTCAGCAGAGACCTCACAATGAGAGGCCAAGGTAGGACCATGAGCTCCATCAATGGGCATGAGAAAGGCAAGCCACAGAACCAGACAGGACCTGCGGCATCTCACTGGGCACAGCACAACTTCCTGAGCGATCCCAGAACAGCCGCACAGTGTGGGAAATGAGTGCGGACCCAGGGACCAGCACAGCACACAGCCCCGAGAGTGCTTCCCTTTCTGCCACCACGAGGACGCCGCGGCTCTTGGCACTCAGGGGCCATGGCGGGAAGGAGGGGGAGACCCTTGCAAGGAGGAAGCCCAGGAGAGAGTTTGACAGAGTGAGATTTTCCCTCTGTCATGCACAGGAGTGGGAGCTTGTGAATACGATGCCATGAGCCATACAGCAGAACCTTGGTTCTTGAACTTAATTCATTCCAGAAAACTGTTGGAGAAGCGATTTGTTCAAAAACTGTATCTCCCTGGTCTGTCACCTGAGAGACACACGGCTGATCGTACAGGTATCAGCATAAAAGGGCCGTCGGGTGGAGAATCAAGACCCAAAGTTTTGTTAGACCACTGGAACATGTTTTTCCGTGAACAACTTGGTCAAGAGCCAAACTGGTCAAGAACCAAGCCATTCGAGAACCAAGGTTTGACTGTGGATGATCCCAAAAATGTTCACAGGCTTCTGACAGTTGCTCTTCTCTTCCCATGTAGTAAATGGGCATATTTTGGGAGGGGAACTAGCACACTGGGTTCAACTCTGGCTCATCAAGAGCTGTTGTAAAAAAGAGAGAGAGTATTCTGAAGGAGGAGAAAGGAAGGAGGAAGGGCTTGGAAGGTGGGGGGCAGGTTCTCCTGAGGGAATTTAGATGGGCTAGATTCCCACGTGATTTCATGGTTGTTGGCACCCCACCCCCACCTCCTGCAATGAGCTGAGAGAAGAGGAATCAGTCTCCGAACTCCTAGTGAGGGATGGGCGAAGAGACCCCAGCCCGAGTGCAGGATGAGGCACTCGAGCTCCCGAACTCACAGCCAAAATACAAGGGGGATGGAGGGGCCACGGTAGGCTTACAGTTGTTCGTATGGAAAATGTTATAATTAATAAATAGTAATACAACAATAAACTGTGTTTCATGTACTCACAACTGTGAACCTACTTTTGCCCACCCTGTCTATGAGCAGAAAGGTTCTCAGTCACTTTAGATTCTGTGTGTCCTCTATGTTTTCTCCATATAAAATAATCTACCTTTGCCCCCACCCCGATGTTTAGTGGTTTGAATTTTATTTTGACTCTGACATTAATCTTGTCACACCTGCTTGCTTTTATTAACATTTGCTTTGTATAGCATTTCCTACCCTGCCGTCTGCTCATTTTCTGCATTTCCCCCTCCTTTAAAATATTTTAAAATAATTTTTAATGTATGCCAGCAATACATGAAGATATTCATAAAAGCATTATGTATGTGTAAATATCCACTCCCTCTCAGTCCTGGTTCTTTTTTTAAATTGCCTGTTACTATCATTTGATTACTTTTCTCTTTAATCCTTACCTCTTAAGTTTTTGGTTCTCTATAGATTCTTGATATTAGCCTCCCGCCTGTTAAGTATTTTTTTTCAGATTGTAGCTTGATATTTAATTTTGTTTACATTTTCAGATGTGAAACATTTTAGAGTTTTGATGGTCTTTTTCACCTTTAAATTTTTATTTTAAAAATAGTTGTGTCCTAAATAAAAATGTCTCCCTCAGCCAGTGATGACAGACTGAAAAAATTGGGAAAAAAATTCCCAATTTTTTTTTTTGACTAATACTCTTTACAGCTTAAAAATGTTGAGGTATTCGCTCTCTGGAATTTATTTTTTTCTGAAAAATTTGAGAGAGAAATGCTGTGTTTTATTTTGTTGTTTCGTTTTCTCGTGAAAAAACAGTTGTCTCAACAGCATTTCTTTCCAGTCTGTCTTTCCCCCACTGAGGTGAGGTGCCATCTTTCTCCTATGCCCGATTCTTCTATATTCACAGGTCTATTTCTCAGTTTTTTCTCCAATTCCACTTGTCTTTTTGGCTATCTCTGCACTGTGCCACACAGTTTTAATGACAATAGCTTTGTTAATATTTTGCTCTCTGGTAAAGCAATTCTCCCTTCCTCCCTCTCCTCCTGCTTCTCCCCTAGCCCCGTAATCTTCTGTAATATTTGAAAAAGTTTCATGAGAAAAATTTGGGGGGTTTTATTGGAAAATTTGGGGGATTTTCATGGTTTTCATTTCATTAAATACATAAATTTGAGTAAAGGACTGATGTCTTTATAGTACTGGGTTTTACCATCCACACACATTATTGATCTCTACTAAGTCATATTTTCTTTTATGTCATTCGGTAAAAGTTTTATAGTCTTGTCTATACAGTTACTTTGCTATTCATTGCTACTCTATGTGTAATCACTTAGTCTATTACAATTTCTGATTGATGATTGCTGGTATATAAGAAAGTAATTGATTTTCTCCTTTCTTTGGTTAATGTAGTCAATTATGTCAACAGAGCTCTACTACTGAATTAATCTTGCATTCCTGAGATAAACTTTACATGATCATGATGAATTCTTCTTCTCATTTGCTGCTGAATGAACATTTCTAGTATTTTACTTGGGATTTTTGCAACCATCTTTATAGATAAAATTGCTGTATTTTTTCCTTGTCTTTTGTTTGCCTTATTTTGGTATTAAGGTTAACTATATAAATTGGTTAATTTTCTATCTTTTTTATGATTTTATACAACTTATAAAAGATGAATGTTATCTGTTTCTTGAAGATTTCAAGAACTTGTCTATAAAACCGCCTAGACCTAGAGCCTTTTTTGGGGATAGATCTTTGACTACCATTTCAGTTCAGATTTTCTACATCTTCTTAAACCATTTTGCAATTTTATATTTTTCTTTAAAGTTATTCCTATCTCTTTCAACTCTAGTGATATAAAGTTGCATTTTTCTCTTACAGTTTAAAGAACTGCTTATGTATTATGATTTTATATCCTTTTTATTCCTGATAACTTTTGTGTGCCTTCTCTTGTTTTTTTTTTAAATCATATTTGCCAAAGAAATCTATTTTGATTAGGCTTTTAAAAAGAGTTTGGGCTAACTCCTTTTTTTTTTTTTCTGTTTCACTAATTTCTGCTTTCATCTATGGCAGTATATTTCAACCTTTTTTCATTATCACATTTTTAGACCCTTTTCCAGCTAATCACTAGCCCCCTCCCACCAAAATCTTAAACCACACATACAAGTGTATATCTGTTTATGTTGCATGGTCTTTTGAATGGTTTTTGCACAACCATTGTGATACCTAACATTTTTTTAATCATTAAGAATTTTCACTCCCTTGGCAATGTTTTCCCTATTGAAAATGCATGGTCTGTGGTAATACCTCTTTCTGCTTTCTTCTGGTTTGTTTTCTTTTTCTTCTGGAGTTGAAAACTTAGTTCAACCATAAATTGCACCTCCTTCCCCAACACCATTTGCTTGCATCACAGAAATTTTGCTATGTAGAGCTTTTGGTTTTCATTCAGCTCTAAATTTTTATAATTGCCCTTTCCATCTGAATTATGTAGAGGTTTGCTTTTACATTACCGCATACATGGATTTGGGGTTCTGTTTTTGTCTTATTTTATTTTTTTGTTTTGTTTTTGTTTTATTTTTATGTGACTGTCTGCCTGGAGTTTGTTGAGACTGTCTTTCTATTTTACCATATGGTCAACAGGAATGCCTGCAATCTTTCAACATTAAGTTTCGTGTTTACCGTAACAGGCTTTTGGTGGACACTGTTTGTCAATTTATGAAATTTTTGTGTTTTTACTAGTTTGTTAAGCTGGCTTTAAATTAAATCACAAATTGGTGTTGAGTTTTAACAAATACAGATGGTCCCAGACTTACAATGGTTCTGTTTATGATTTTTTGACTTTATGATCATACAAAAGTGATGCATATAAAATAGAAACTGTCCATTGAATTTTGACTGTTGATCTTTGGCACCATGGAATGGAGCTGGCAACATGCAGTGCAATGTTCTCTCGTGGTGGCTGGGTCAGCCACGTGAGCGTGAGGGTAAACCACTGATACTCTACATCTACAGTGCTGCCAGCATATTTGGATATTATGTTTTGTGTTTTTGCATCCCATGTCTACAAAATGACCATCTGTGTCTCTTGCTTCTGGTGAGAAAAAGAGGAAGACAATTACTCTTGAAATTAAACTCAGCATAATTGCCCAGCATGAAGGCAGCAAGCCATAATTACATAAATTACATGAGATTCAACACTTTATTATAAAATAGGCCTTGTTAAACGATTTTGCCCAACTCTAGGTTAATTTAAGTGTCCCCCTTAAGAAAATGTAAGTTAGGCTGGGCTAAGTTTTGATGTTTGGTAAGTTGGGAGTATTATTGTATTTTTGACATAATATTTTCAAGTCATGATGGGTTTACTGGGATGTAACCTCATTGTAAGTAGAGGAGCATCTGGACTTTTTTTGGAACCAGTAGAGGTGATCAGTATTTCTTCCTAACACCTGTTAATTTGATTAATTACCCTGATATGTTTCACATGTCTCATCTATCTTATGCTTTCCCTTAGAGACATAACTCTGTACATCCTCCAAGCCATTTTTGTATGCCCATTTATGATGGTTCTATCACTGAGACTAAGCTGAAATGTTGGAGGTACATATACATTTTCTGTAACCACCTAGTTTACCTAGCTCATTGGCGAGAGGGATGATTTCCTATTGTGTTCTATACAGATTTAAGTAGGTACTTCCTTGGATCTGAGGTCCCTGGTGAAGATGGGCATTTGTTTTCTATATGAGAGCGTGCTCCCAGTCTCCTGTTGTTTATCTCTTTGGGTTTCAACGTGTCCTCTTTGTAATGACTACACTACCATTCTCTTTTATAATCCCACCTTTAAGGTTAGTTGGCTCCTGGTCTATTTTATTTTTCCATTTGTATTGTCAATTCTGTCCTTTAAGAAGAACACAACCTTTCTTCTAAAGAAGTCCTCTTCCTCCAACTTAATTGGTCTGTCTTCCTTTATTTATTTATTTATTTTACCTTCCCACTGCTTCCATTCTGACTTCAAAATCTAAATATATATTTGGAACAAATAAGGTTGCTACTTGATTTCCTGAATAGGCCTGATTCCTAGGGAAAGGAGAATCCACACTCTTTTTTAATACCCTTCCTAGTTTTGAAGATTGTAATAGTATATAACTTCTCTCTACCCCAAACCCCAATATAACAGACATTTGCATTCCTCTTTTTCTATTTAGGATTAAATCTACCATTCCTCTGTAATTGAACATACAACATGAGTCCCCAGAATTCCACTGGCAGGTTTTATATAATCAATATGTCTGACACCACCTTGGAATATAAATAGGTGACTCTGGATACCCCATGTCAGCGAAAGAACTTAGCCCCTCCCCTAGCTCTCTCATTGGCCCTATAAAAGGATGCAATTCAAATGAAGATAAAATGGAACCAATTGGGTGAGATTATGTAATGCCACCTGCTCATCCCCAGCACAACGTAAGGGCTAGAGTCTCCCAAATTTGTGTTTTGAAGTACACGTGAAACTTGGGCCATTACACCTTAAAAGCCCTCATCTGCAATATGGCTGAGATTAAAGCACAAATTGTTCCATTCACTAGCATCTTTCTCTTCTGCAGCAGGCCTGTCTCAACTAAATCTATATGAACCAAGATCAGCCAGAATAGTCTATGTAGCCTACTTTTGCAAAGCCCCATATCCAGTACCTCTAAAAAAATATTGACTTGCCTATGGACACTAGCTACCATAAGATGCTGTAACTTGGAAAGGTCAAAGGACTAAAAGGCTCAAGATCACTAAAGCACAAAAGCCCTGTGTCCTGGTATACCAGATGTCCCATCTCCACACATCTTATCTTGATTTCATAATTCTAGTCAGAGTGCCTATTTCCTCAAGATTTAACAGTCAATGCATATTTGTATGTGTTGGGGCTTAACAGAGAAAATTAATCATATTCATTTCCCCTCTAGGTCCTCAACCAACTGAGTAATAGGTAGGGGAATCAGTCAAGTCAGTATCAACATACAGTATTTTGTTGATGAATCTGTATCTATGGACAAAATTGGGCTTTCTAATACCATTCCTCCACTGCCTCTCCCTCCCCTCCCAATTCCTGGTATTGAGATTACCCACCCAAAGCACAATATACAAAGAAAACACTTACCTGGAAGGCTTCAAAGGAGCGTGGCTGCTCCAAAAGTGGAGAGAGGTGCTCTTCACACCTGCCTCTGGGAGGCAGGCCTGGGCCTCAGCAGGTGCACATGAAAACTGGATCTGAGTGGAATGCGTATAGATACAGGCAATGGGGTGCAGAAGAGAGAGGAGAGCTAAGTGTGTGTGTGTGTGTGTGTGTGTGTGTACACAATGAATTTCCTGTGTCTCCATCAGAGAACACAATCTTCCTTTTGGAGAAGTGAGAGGTAGAGACAGAGGTCAAAAGTGATATTCCAGTATGGTTCCCTACTTGTAGAAGAACTGGCAAATAACGACAAATGGAAGATTCTTGTCTCCATGGGTAGGGGAAGGGCCTGTACTTTTCACTCTGTCCCAGCAGGGGTAGGGGAACAAATTTTCTCACACCCAAGGGATGACCTGGAATTCATTCCCAGCTTCCAACCCAGATGTCAGGAAGAGTGCTATTAATAGATTTTGTTAGTAGATCATTACTACATTAGAACTCACGTTGGCGGGGGTAGGGTAATGGCCCAGAGGTTCAGGCTGACCCCAACCAATCCCCAGGTACACTCACTTACTGAGCTCCATCTGCTTAACAAAAAGAAGCAATGGAAACACTGAGGAAACTAGGAAACCCTTTCCAGGGCACTTCACTAGTATCTGCCCCTCCCGAACTGTCTGGCTGCTGGGTTAAAAGGGGTAACAGCAACACCCAAGAGTAAGAAAGACCAGCCTACAAATCTTGCCTTCATTATGTGGCCACTCTAGTGTTCTGGGGGTTTTCCTCTCCATCTGTGCGAGCCCAAGGAGGAGTCACTAGAAGACACGCCGCCTTTAGGTGAGACTGGGTGCGTTCAGGGTGGTATGGCCGCAGACATCCCGCATTTACATTGTGAGAAGCCATCCCCAGACATAAGTCCCCAAAGCAGAAAACCCCAAAAAAGGACACTACTTGGGAGCTTGCGAATGAAAAGTTATTTATCAATGGATGATCGGAAAAGCCAAGCTTTTTGGAGCCGAATCCAGAACGGCCAGTGGGAGTCTCTCTTCTGTTAGCTTCATCGGTCTGCCTACCCAACGGTAGACCTTCTACCGAAAGGCAAAGTCACAGTCCTGAAGGGGGCTCAGAGCGCCCTTCCTATCCAGTTCCAGCTGAGGAGACAAAGCAAAGGGAGGACTCTTCCCACCACAAACCCACCCCTCCACAATTGGCAGACTCCTCTTCCCATCTGTAACTCAAGGAGAGACCCACCTGCCCTACTTAGTTCACATCAGAAAACAATGAACCTGTTCAGGGTCGCAGGCTGTACCCTTTGGGTCCCTCCCCCCCAAGCACTCTTCCCTCGCTCAGCATAGAAGCACTTAGTACAGTCCCAATGTCAGGTTCGTATCATTCATTCTCTAGAGGAAGCTAGAATGCCCAGAATCAGAGAAAGAATAGAATTGGCATTGAAAATTAATTTACCAGGTCAACAGATACAATCAATCTCTCCCAAAGTGCCAAAGATTCATTTCCACTTTGAGTCCACATGACACGGACAGAAGGAATGGACTCAACCTGCCAAGAAAAGGGCTTTCAGATTAAACAACAACAGGCAAAGGCATCAGTGGGAACCAAACATTTGAAGGAACACAGAAGTGACAGAGAATAGGGAGCGAGGGGATTTCTGACAGCAGGAAGGGGAAGTGGTGTCCTTTGACTAAGGACCCAGAGAGAAAGCAGGTGGGACAATCGAGCATGGGGTAGTCACTTAGAAAGCCGGGTACCTAAGTTCTAGTCATGGCTTTGGCCAGCAATTTAGCACGTGACTTTGAGCTTATCTAGGCTTCAGTGTCTTCATCTGCAAAATAGCGGAAAGCGGTTTGTTTAACTACATGCCTGTTGCGGTCCTTTGAGATTACAGCATCCTCCACAAGCGCGACTGATGGACTATTACAAGATACTCACAAGGGGGCCAAGGAGAACCTTACCAGAGCAGGAAATGCCTTTTAGCCCCATCTCTAATAACAAGGTCACATGTATACACATTCACACGTACATAAGCAAAGTGGCCGACAATTTCATCCATAGCAGCGGAGATACACATAGAAAAAAATAAATACTGCTGATGCTCAAGTCCTGCACTAGGGGAGAGGGGGTCCTGAGGGTGGAACTTGGAGGGACTCCAAGGGCTGGGGAGAAGGGTCCTTTTATCTGATAATAGCTTTCACCTGGCTCTTCCTTCCCCCAAACCCAGGGCAGCCAAATCTTTGGAAGAAGCCACTCTCGCCTCACCCTCCTCAAACCACCAACTCACCTGCTGCTAAAACAAAACTGCACAGATCCCAAAAGAAATCATCCCCTAGTTAGCCTTTAAGACATGAACAGAATCTACCACACCTGAGATTACTTTTAGTGGGCAGCTGGAACCACGTGCCCTATTTCCCTGAATCTTGTTTTTGGACCTATCTCACCCAAAGTCACTTGGGCTCACCCTCTGGGTGAAGGGGGAAACTCGCCTGGGCCATCCCTTTATTTTCTGGCTGTTTCCACATTTCTAATCCATCTCATTGTGAGAGGGAGCCGAGAAGTTACCCTCCCCGTGCAGGCATCCAAACAGGAAGAAAGGCTACCACGCAAGCGCAGGGCTCCGCCCCGCGCGACAGGACCTGCCGAGCAGACTCGCACCCTTCCCCAGACGGCGAGAAGAAGCATCTCCCAGCCACACATCCACATGGACTCTTACATGGTCTCTCCTAGCAGAGGTAGCTGGGGCTATTGGGGAGTGGAGAACTTCAACCTCCCATCAACCTGGGATCCCTGTTGAAAAGATACTAAAAATAAATTAGTAAACATTGCTGTTTACAGAAATAGAAATCATTTCTGTTTCCAAAGGCCTCTCACCAATCCAGTCCTGGCCATTTCCAAGACTGCCGCCCCTGATACCCTCGTCAAGGTCCGCCCTGGTGGGTGGGTAAGACACCAGAGTCCTCTGAGACTGGGAGCTCCTCAGGCACCTGAGAATTCCAGTTTCACACCTCCTCGTCCAGGGAAGGGATCATCTTCAGGACTCTGGGGAGTTCCGGGGTTCATCCCTTCTCACCAGTTCCTGGGGGCTGTCCTGAGGCAACCCTCCCCCTCTTAGGATGACATTCGTTTCGTAAGAATTCCTGCTGTTTCCGGGTCCCCAGTCCCTCCCCAAGGTCCAACAATCCTGCCTGGACGCACCCTCAGAGCGCAGGAACCAGTCTGTGCCTTGTTCTAACGACACTGGGAAAGAGGGACGGGCAGAGAGAAGGCAGGGAAAACGGCCTGGGGGGATCGTCCTTGGGTGGACGACTAGCAGCAATGACTGTCAGACAGGCTGGCGGTAAGGCTGGGCGCCTGGTCGGGGACGGAGCCGGAGCTGTCCACCAGGCTGGCGGGTTGCGCGTGGACGCGGGGCGTGCGACGACGCCCCCGGTACTCGATCATGTCGGGATGATAGGCTGGGTGGCGACGGGCGTGCTTGGTCAAGTGGTCGCTCCGGGAGAACTGCTTGGGGCAGAGGGGGCAGGAGAAGCGCTTTTCGCCCGTGTGCGTCCTGTAGTGACGTGCCAGCTCGTCGGAGCGCGTGAACTTCTTGTCGCAGTCGAGCCAGTCGCAGGAGAAAGGGCGCTCGCCCGTGTGGGTGCGCTGGTGGGACTTCAGATGCGACGACTTGTAATAGGCTTTGTTGCAGCCCGGGAAGGGGCAGCGATGGCGCTTGGCAGCAGGTGTGACCGGCCTCCGACGGGCACCTGGACTCATTGCGGGGGCGGGGCCCACGCCAGGGGCCACGCCAGACACCCCGCCGGGGACCGCAGGCGCTCCGGAGGCGGCAGGCGCGCCGGGGACCTCGAGCGCGCGGGACGAGTGCGCGGGCCTGGAGACTTCGGCTGCGCTGGAGGCCGGGGCCGGCTCTGAGCGCAGGGTGGACGCGGAGCACGGGCTGGGGCCGGAGGAGCCGGACGAAGCGCGCAGAGCTTCCCCCGAGTTCTCCCCGAAGCCCTCCCCAGAGCCGCCGCGCAAGTCAGCCAAGACGCTTGCAGCCAGCAGGTGGGGCGCGGCGCCGCCCGCGCCAGGGCTGGGGGCGGGGACCTGGGAAAGCAGGGGGACCGACGCGGGCCCCGGTGGCCCCGGACCCGGCAGAGCGGACTCCGGCGGCGCCGCCGCACCCACCTCCGAGCCTGCGGCTCCGCCCGCGCCCTCGGGGTCCTGCGGGCGGCGGTGAACCACGGCGCCCGCGGACATGGACACCAGGCACTCGGCGGCGAAGTAGTCCAGACACGCCACGGCGGCTGACATGCTGGCACGGCCGGGCCGCCGGCGAGCGCGGTCCGAGCGCTGCCGGCCGCGAGCGAGAGAGTTCTCGGGAGCGTCCGTCCCGCAGCCTCGGAGCGAGAAGCAAGAGGCCCGGTGCGCGCCGCCAGCCGCCCGCCGCTGCTGCCGCCGCCCGCGCGGAGCCCGCCCCGCTTGACGCGCCCCTGACGCACCGGAGCCCGCGGGGGCGGCGGGACCCGCCCCGGGCCGCAGGACACCCCCCGGAACGCGCGGCCCGCCGGCCTAAGTCCCCGTTAACAGCCTAAGAAATTATCTTGTCTTCGCGTTCTTGCCTCTGCTGGCGAGCCAGGTAATTTTAATAAAGAGAAAACTCTCCGATCGTAACTTCTGGGCAGCCTGCCGGCTTCGCCCCCCCTCGCCCGCTGGTCCTCCGCCAGCTGGGTGTCCGGCGGAGTCCGAGAAAGTTTTTTTATTTTTTTAAGGGAAAAAAAATGTTAATACCTGACCTGTCTTTCGATTCATAATGACGATCGTTAGTTAAGCGGGCTGGAATTGCATTTCACTTCTGTCCACCGCTGTCAGACCGAATTAAAAATCTCCCTCAGTCTGCATCGAAAAAGTTTTCTCATTTAGCAGTTCCGCCGTTAATCCCGGGTCGGTACCAATTCCCTAAATAGATCCACTACGTATCCATTAATTAATAGCGTTTTGAATCAGAAACATTTTTAGCCTTGAAAAAGCAAAGAATCCTCCTCTCTCCTGGTTGAAATTGAAACTTAAAATCCTTTGAATAACGATTTAACTCTTCAACCAACGAAAGAAAAATGCATGTTTAAACTGCATTAACCTGTGCCAGGCATGCGAACAAATTTCCACGCTGGAATATAAATTATAGACTAGTAGCGAGATAAACACATTAAAATGGACTCCCACAATTTTGATAATAGAAAGTCACGTTTCTAATTAGACAACATCTTTTATTTTTCTTTTGACAAAAATTAAAAATAAGGAAATGCAGCAGATGATATAGAATTGCTCATATGATGTTTTGTGATTCTGGAGGCTTTCTAGGTATATATATATTTTTATATTCCTTTATTGCTTTCATTTTTTTCCTCATTTGATATTTAAACAATTGCAAACCTAGAAAAGCAAACAGGATGATTTTTAAAAATGCTCATAGCAGGGGTTTGGATGTACACAAGCCTCACTGATATACTGAATTATGTGCATTGTGTCTGTGGTTTTCAGTGCTTTCTCTTTTCAAAATTAAAAATGCATCCACATCAAGAATAACACCTTTATGTATTTCCTTCCTAGAATAATCAAATGTGATACATTTGTTATATTTGCCTCAGGTTTTTATTTATATTAAAGATGACAGAGTTGAATGTTACTTGCCTTTCTCCCTCCTCACTTCTCTAAGTAATCAGTGTTAAAATGTGTGTATTCTTCCAGCATTTGTTATTGTGCTTTTACTACTTAATTACCTGTATATTTACATGTAAATAGACATATATACTTATGTGTTTAAATTTTCTTTATAAATGGTACAGTAATGTACATATCATTTTGCAACTTACTTTTCCCCCTCAGTGTGATTTTGAGATCTATACTGATAACTATAGAATCTATTCATGTCAGTAGTTTTATAATATTGTCAGCTTTGTGATTTTTGTGGAGATTCTATTCTAAAACAGACAGTTATTGTAAAGTTGCTTGCTTCAAAAATTTAGACAGTTAACTCTTATTCTACCCATTAAAATTCTGTCAGAGACAGAATTCTTTACTAGCTGTTTCTAGTTTTGTTATTTAGAAAAAAAAATGGAAAGATGTTTTAAAATGCAGACAGGATATCACAAGCACCATTTACCTATCTCATAAAATTGGTCAGTGTTAACATTTTGCCAAATCTGCTTCAGGTCTATTTTTAAAATTGACTATTTAACATTTCTGATAAAATTAAAATCCCTTTGTACTCCTCTCCAAAACCACTCTCCACCCTTTCCTCCAAAGGCAAACACTATTATGAATTTGGAATGTAACTTTACAATCTAGGTTTTGCAACAAATGAACCCATAAAAACACTGAGCATGGCTTGGATTTTTAAAAATGTACACGTGTGTTGTTAAACTGTACCTATTGTGACTTTTTTTTTTCTTCATGGTATGTTTCTGTTCTTTCTCTCCATGGTGATAAATACACATCCAATTCATTCACTTTAATTGCTGTATTGTAAATCCACGCATATGAATGAGCTGTGTTTATTCATTCCCCTGTTGATGAAGATTTTAAGTGGCTGATACCATGACACCAGTATTTGGGCATCATGGGCAATGCTAGCATGAATGTATATGTACTTGTGACCCATGCACATATGGGAGGCTTTCTCTCTGGGGAACCTAGATGGGGAATTGCTAGCCTGCACACACATTTGCAGTTTCATTAGAGGCTGCCAAATGGTGTTTGAGTTCACACACCCATCAGCAGTATGTGAGAGGTGTCCCCCTCACGTGACCCTCGATACTTTCTCGATTCAGACTTTCTGGTTTTCTGACAGTTTGACTTGTTAAAGACCCAGCACTTCATCGTCTTATTTGAATCTCCCTCACTGCTAGTGCAGTTGAGCATTTTATTGGCTATGACGGTTTCTGAGGCTGTGATTTGCTTTTTCGCAGTCACCCATTTTTCCAGTGGGCTATGACCACTTTCATCTTTGTTCCTCTTGATTTGTAGGAGTTCGTGCAAACAAATCTGCTGTCTCAGTCTGTGACCCCTCTTCTAACTGCTTTTGGTGCCTTTTGTACTACAGAAAATTTTAAATGTGGTCATATTCATTGATCTCTTTCTTTATAGTTATTGTCACCTGTGTGTCTTATTTAAAAAAACAAAACAAAACTCTCTCCATACCTGATGCCATGGAGGGAGCCTCCTATGTTTTCCTTCCCCTGAACGTTGTAAAGTTTTGTTTGCCCCACTTGTGAAGTTGATCCATCTGGGGCTTACTTTTTTTTTTTTCCAATTGTGGAAAGTAGGAATTTAATTTTACTCCCCCTCTCCCCCATGTGGAAAACCTCAGTTGTTCTGCCCTGGTTTGCCAAACAGCTTTTCATTCCCCCATTAGTGTGCAGTGCCACCGAGGCTGTGAGCTGAACTTCCATACACTCACCGCTGTGTTCCTGCTTTGTCTTTTCCCATTGGTCAGACCAATTCGGAGCCAGTACCACACTGTTTTAACTATTATGGCTTTATAATAAGTCTTCATGTCTGGAAGGTCATCCCCCCCCCCCGCCCCCCCGCCCTTTGTTCATTTTAAACACCGTGCTGGCTGCTTTTGAACTTCGGCTCTTCCTCACTAACTCCAGCATCAGCTTGTCAACTCCCATTGAAAAACCTCTTGGTATTTTGTGGAGTTAAATTTATGGGTTAAATTTTGGGAGCTGTGCCATCTTTATATAATTGAGTCGTCCAACACATTAGTAGTATTCTGATTTCTTCATGCCCTTCAGTAACACTTGGTGACTTCTTTATGAAACTCTTGTACCTGTTTGTTAGATTTATTCCTAGGTAACTTACAGCTTTTGCTGCTCCTGGAAGTTGGAGTCTTTGAAAAGTTTTTAGTAGGATATTGCTGCTCTTTGGACATTTTTATTGATTTTGGAATAATCTCATTTTAGCAAGCATGCTGCACTTTCTTATTAAGTAGTTTATTTACAGATTCTCCTGTATTTCCATGTAGATAAACATACTATGTGTAAATAACAGTCGGGATACGTTTCCCCTTCCTCATCTCAGTGGGTGGGCTGGGACCTCCAATAGAACATCAAATATTAAAGGCGAGAACAAGCATTGTTCTCCTATTTCTAGTGGCTTGAGAATGTTTCTAGTGTGTTAGTATTTATGATATTTGTTATCATTATTTATGATTATTTATAGAAACCTTTTTCAGGTTAAGGAGTTCCCTTCTATTCCAGTTGAGTTTAAAGTAGGAATATTTTAAAACCATGAAATGAATATTGAATTTAATTAAGTGCTTTTTCTAAGACTATTGAAATGATTATAGGTTTTTTCTTTGGTATATTAATGGAACAGGTCACTTTGATCGATTTTTCTAATGTGAACTAACCCTTGGATTCTGAGATAAACCTCGTTTGGCCGTATGTACTTTTATTTTTAATACACTGCTTCATGCAGTTGGTGAATGCTTTCTAATTTTAGCATCTATGTTCATAAGTGATATTGGCTTATAATTTTCTTCCCTTGCACTGCTTTTGTCCATGTTTAGCATCAAGGTTATCATCGTTGTTATGTGCCCTTGGGTGGACACCGGCTCCCGGCCACACCATGAACGAGTGATGTCCGCACGCCCTGTCCTCACAAGCCCTGCCCGGCTCCTGTGAGCCACGTGCCTGTGGCTTCTTTGACACAGCTGATCCATGTCATGTCTGGTCCTCCTCTCCCTGCTCCCTTCCGTTTCCCCTGCCTCCTCACGACGTGCCCCACGCAGAACAGCTTCAGTTTTGTCGTTTTTGCCTCCAGCAACATTTCAGGCTCATTTCCCTGGTGGTCCGGAGTATCTGTGGAGCTGTCCTCCATGACCATCTTTGAAATGAATCCATTTTTTTTCTTAGCAGCCTTCTTCCCTGTCTAACTTTCTCATCTGTGCGTAGTAACTGGGGACACAAGGGTGTGGGTGATCTTCGCCCCCGACTCTAATGACCCACCTTTGCCCTTGATGATCGTTCTTAATTTTCACCCTTCTGGGTCTCAGCCCCCTTTGCATTTCTGGGTTGCAGTCCCCATCTGAATTGATGACTGAGCCAGGGTAAGCAAGACCTGTAACAATTCCAGTGTCTTTGTTTCAGGATTCTTGTGTTCTTGCTGCTCGAATGCAGCCCTGCTTTGGCACTTTCTTCTTTTCACTTTCATCAGAAATTGTTTCAAATCATTGCTACTTTCTGCCCGTGAGATGGGACCATCTGCATTATCTTAAGTTACTGCTATTTCTTCCACCAATTTTCCCTCCTCCTCCCTCTGAGTCTCGCCCCGCTTTTTGCGTGGTGTGCTACCCTCATAGAATACATTTGGAAATTTCCCTTGTAAAATGTTCTGTAACAGGTTACGTGAGATAGGTATTTTTTGTTTCCTAGTGTTGGTAAATACCATCTGTGAAATCATCGTATTTTGAAAATTCAGTTCAGTTTCTCTCATGGCTCTTAGTTTATTTGGGTTTTATTTTTTATTTTTTAGACAATTTTGGTCATTGATATTTTTCTTTAAAAAGTAATAGAAATATAATGAAGCCTTTAAAATTTTGGTATATGGTTCATAGTGTTCTCTTCTTACTTAGAAATTCTCTCCAGCATCTGTAGCTATATCCACTTTTCGTCCTGGATATTGTCTGCGTGAATTCTCTGTTTTGTCTTTTTTGTTTTAACAGCGATTTGTGTGTAGCCTCTTCCAGTACCAGCTTCTGTAGATTGTGTCTGTTTCTTTTTAAACATATATGTTTCATTTCTGTACTTATTTTTATTAATCTCTTATTTACACTTTTGTTGAGAAACTTCATTAAGAAAACTTTTCAAGTTAAATACTTACCACATGAGTTTCCAGTCCTTCTTATTTAAAACAAAGATAATTTAGGGCTTTAAATTCATTTTGGAGACTAATTCCCCTTGCTTCTCTGTACCCCACGAGTTTTCCAAATAGTACATTTGTTGTCATTCAGTTCCAAGTACTTCATAATTCCACTGTGATTTCTTAAGCGCTGACTTTCCAGAAGGATGTTTTCTCTGGATGACGGGGTCCTTCCTATCAACAGCGCAGCGGGTGGTAATATTCACTTCTGTGTTGATGGTTATCTAAGGGAAGCTCTTTCTGAAGCGAAGGAGGTTTAAGGTGCATGGTACCAGGAAACACAAGCAATTCTGAAGCAACACTGTTAGGATCTGGAAACATTATTTCGCTAGGAAGTGTCCTGCCACAGTCTTGGCAAATGGCTCTAAATATTTCAGTCCTTCAGCCGGTTCACACTGATGGCCTTCTATACACCAAGCATTCTTCTGAGCAGCAGGAAATACGTTATCTCGAGTTTATATTGCAGTGTAGCATTTGCTTATGTTTTTCTGAATTTGTGGACGTGGTGCTGGTATTGCAAATTGTCCAGAAGATCCTCTTGAATGTCGGAAAAGCAACACACAGGAGGGGCTTGGGGCTGGGACACAAGCACTGGCCTGGAGGCTGTGGAAGGAGCCGCCCTGCGCCAGCGGAGGACACCCGTCTCACTCAGAGAAGGGGCCCCGGGAGACCTCTCCCGGGGAGAAGCAGAACTGAAGGAAACTGCAGAAGACAGGCCTTGTATGGAGGTAGTTTCCCTGGAAAGGGAGGGGAGTTTTCTTATTGTTTATTATTTCTTGGGACCAAGGGATTCCCTGGGTCATGGACAGGGCATCAGTTGTTCAAGGCGCTGAGGCGATTTCGGGCCTCTGGACAGCTGGTGTTCCGCCACCGGGCTGTGCCGGAACCAGTGCACCTGTGCGCAACCTCCCAGGAATCAGCTCTGGAAGTGCAGGGTGTGTGTGTGGGGGGGGGGGCGGTATTGGGAATGGGGAGTAGAGTACTGGCAATTTCTCATTGTAGTGTATACTGTGGCCAGAAAAAATCTCTCTCCCAAGCCCATCCAAAACCTTACAGACCCACATCAAAGAGGTGTCCCTAAAGGCCTTGAGAGGCTAGCCTGTCCGTTCCTTTGGTCACGAGTGGTTCAAAGGAGGCATGTAGTAGGCATTATACACACACACACACACACACACACATATACACACACAATCACACTTATTTTCTCTCCATTATATATGTATGTATGTATATTTATATATAATGGAGAGAGAGAATAAATGGACAGGAATATAAGGTGACAGATTAGTATCACTATTCACCTAGCATCACCAGTCTCAAAGACACATTCAGCCTGTGTGCCTCCACACCTGTGTCCCTCCCAGCTTTCGGCAAAGGCCAGTCCATTCTTGTGAGTTCTGGCCCCGCTACTCCCTGCTTTCACAGGGCACATGATCCATGATGTACCTCCTGTCTCTGCTTCTCCGTAGAATAATCTGAATCCACATTCAATAATGGACTAATATCTCCAATATCTGAAAAACCGCTCTATTTCCGTGGGCTCACCATTCTCCTCTAGCTACTGACATGTAGCCATACTCCCGTCAAAGCCCAGTTTCACAAGAGCTGAATATATTCTGTATTCTGTGTCCATTCATTATTAAAATTGCTCCACTATTTAGCTCTCACTCTGCTACAGAAATTCTTCTTGTTAAGATCCATGTGAGTGTACTTAATGTCACTGAACTGTACATCCAAGAAACGGTTAAAATGGGAACTTTCATGTTATGTATATTTTACCCGAAAAGTTCCTTCAAAAGAAAAAAAAAAAAGATCAATATCGATCATGTTGCTAAGTCCAACCCTCCAATTATCAGCACTCCCAAAGCAGTTGAGTAATCCCTGAATCAGTCTCTTTTCTTAGCTTCTGTAATATTAGATTCTTTGGGGGTTTTTTTGTTTTTTTTTTTGTCTTTCTGATTGTTCCTTCTGGGTCTTCATTGCTCATTTTTCCTTCTTTAACCTTTAAAATGTAAAGTTCGCCCTGGTGGTGTGACTCAGTGGATTGTGCACTGGCCTGGGAACCAAAAGGCTGATGGTTTGATTGGTGCGCAGGGCCCACGCCTGGGTTGCCGGCCAGGTCCCTGGTCGGGGGCGAGCGCGAGGCGCGGTGATCCATGTCTCTTTCCCACTCTTTCTCCCCTCTTTCCCTCTCTCTGACAGGAAACAAATAAAACTTTTGAAATGTAAACTTCTACAGAATTCTACACAATGCCCGCTTCTGTCAGTTCTACCCACTGTAACTTTCCCCACGGCTTTGGTACACCACTACACTACCGGTTTATGGAATGGTCATCTTCTCACCAGATTTATTTTCCAGAGACGCCGGGAAGTCTTATACCATCGGACTGCTTGGTAACTCCCCACCCTTCCTGCGGTGTCTCCTAGATATCTCAAACGTATTGTATTCCGAAGCTGAATTTGTGGTGGTCACCCCCAAATCCGCTCTCCCTGCATTCTTTCTGCCTCAGTCAACAGTGCTTTCCTCCATTCTGCCGCTCAGGCCAGGAAACCGAGTGTCATTCTCGAGAGCTCCTCCCCCTGCAGCCCCCGCGTTGAATTCCGCTCCATGGTTGGTTAATTCTACCTTTAAAGTCTGTCGTTAAAAAAGAATAAAAAAAAAATAAAGTATATCTTGACCATTCACTTTTCTCACTTTCCCTGCTAATCCCCTAATCCAAAACACCATCATCTTGTGGTGGAACTACCATAACAAGGTAATATCTTCGTTAGTTCTGGGTATTAGGAGGTGGACGTCTTTGCGAGCCATTGTCCTGCCGACACAAGGCTACCGCGGAGTGAACGGAGGGAAACAGAAGGTAAGAGCATGGTAGGAGATGAATGGGTTCAGGGGCCTGGGCCAGCAGGAGGCCGGCCCTGCAGGGCCTTGTGGACCAATGTAAAGAGGGAGATGGGAAGTGCTGGGGAGCATTTCGAGCAGTGGCATCATCTGAGTTACATTTCAGAGGGTCACCCTGATGGCTGTGTGGTGGATAGACTAGGGTGCTGGCCAGAGTAGGGGCAGGAGGCCAGCTAGTCAGCCACTGCGGAGACCCACGCTGAGGGCTGCGGTGCTCTGGGCTGCTGGGAGCGCAGGGAAGGCGGCGAGAGGCGGTTGGAGTCTGCACATCTTCTGCAGGGACAGGGAGTGATGCCTGCGGGCCGGGTGGTCTCACAACCGACTCCGAGAATTTCAGCCCAGCGAGTGGAAAAATACACATTTTATTCTGAGACAAGAAAGCCATGTGCTTTTATATGTGTGTTCCTGGAGGACAAGAATTCTAACTCTCAGTGGAATTACTCACATGCTATATATAATTATTTGTCTAATATTTTTTAGTATAACTATAATAAGGTATCTAAGTATTTTAAACACTAATAGTTTATATTAAACTGTAAAACCTATTTTTTCTCTTTTATATAATCTACTAATTTAAATCTAATGCTTTAGACCCAATTATTGATAAAACCCCAGTGTGCTTAGTGGTCAGGTTTCCTTTAGTTGCAGCTAAACTTCTTACACATTACACTCAGTCTCCTGTCAGTTTCTGAGGCTGAGTAAACTGACCTCGTGGGAAACGGGGGAGCCTTGACTTGG
Source organism: Phyllostomus discolor (assembly GCF_004126475.2). Classification (NCBI taxonomy): domain Eukaryota; kingdom Metazoa; phylum Chordata; class Mammalia; order Chiroptera; family Phyllostomidae; genus Phyllostomus; species Phyllostomus discolor. Next base: position 76,931,517 of record NC_040912.2, read on the forward strand.
CCGACTTCAGATGCTTTTCAGGGCCTGTAGGGTTGTAGCTTTAAAAAAAATGACCATTGACAGGAAGAAGAAGCACCGAATAAATAGTCAGTAAACACTTTTACACAATGAGAGTGAGAGCAAGGGCCCAACTGAGGCGTCTGTACGAAGGCAGAATAGAAGAGCGTGATGGGAAGCTCTGTGGCATCGTGGCCCAACAGTCCCACAACACGCGTGGAGTCCGACAAGCCAGATGCGCACCCTGGCGCGAGACGGAAGCCCCTCCCCTCTCACGTGGAGGGAATATGAATTGGTGCAGCAACTTGAATTACGTGCAGAAATCATACACCTACCGTGTGGCACAGAAATTTCACACCTTAGTATAAACCCTTGAGAAACTCTTGTCCTTGGCCCCAGGAGACAGCTACAGATTCGTTCAGTACAGTATTTGCTGCAAATTCTTGGAGCCATCTAAATATTCATAAAGATATGAGGCACTACTAGCCAGTAGTAAAAATAAAAGGTGAACCATAACCAGCTAGATCATGGTTGTCTTCTGCTCTGTAAAATAGAGCAGGAAAAAAAAAGCGTCCAGGATTCTAAAAGATTGTGTCAAATAAGATACCGTTTCCAGAGAGTTCAGATATATGGGGATTATTACTGAATTAGCATGTTGTAGTTGTTAATAACACAAACTACGCAGCCAGGCTGCCGGGTTCGGGGTGCCATCACCTCAGTGGGCCACCAGCTATGTGATGCTGATTGAGTTACTTCTCCTCGTTTATAAAAAGGGAATCGTAACAGTGTCCACCTCACTAGGTGGGAGTGAGAGCCCGTCCATGTGTGCAGTGTGACTAGACCACACGTAGGCATGGAGTAGGTGCTATATCAGTTATTCTATATTGTTTTTCCATATAGTGTTCATCCATATATATCCATATATTAAAAGTATAACCCATTAGTAAGTGCGATATGCACTGTATTTGTTCAACACTCATCTCTGGAATGGGAGTGGAAAGAATGGGATTTCAGCAGCTTCTTTAGTGTTTTACTTCTTTTTAAAAATCCCAAAGCAAATAAGGCAAAAGATAAGATTTGTCAATGTGGGTGGTGGGTGCACTCCTGTGTTCTGGGTTATTCTCTACACTTTTCTATGTGTATGCAATTTTTTCTTAAAAAAAAAAAACTCAGCAGAGAGCCTGGAACATTACACGCACACACAAAAATATGTATGAAGTACACGCGTGACTGGGAAGTGGCATGGACTGAGAAAGTGGCCGTGGGAACGTTCAGCTGGACGTCCCTCTGTCCTGCCCCGCCCCCCACCATCCCAGCCCCAAGGGCAGAGCAGCGGGGCCATGGCCCTGCGGAGGGGGCTCCCCTCAGCCGCAGTGGATTCAGGGAGACAATGCAGCAAGCACAGGTTTCAAGGTTCTGAGGGAAAATGATTTTGAACTCAGAATTCTATGCCCAGGCGAACACCTCATTCAAGTGTGAGTGCAAAATAAAAACACTTTCAGCAGTATTAGGGTGCAGAAAATATACCATTCAAGCACCCTCTCAGGAAGAGGAGCTCAACAATGCATTCCGGGAAAATGGAAAATGAATCAAAGAGGAAGGCGTGAGGGTCGCAAAATCTGGTGACAAAGCAACAAAACTTCTGGTGAAATTTAAAATCGTCATTGACTGAGGAGAGTGGAGAAGGAGAGGGAGAGAAAGGAGAGTGAGAACAATCTGGAATTGAAGTCCCTAGTGATATTTACCTGCGGGGTAGCGGGGGCCCAAGGCGACCAGCGAAAGCAGAGAGGTGTGTGGGGGAGAAGGTTCTCCAGGAGCTAGCTCTACTCAGAAAGTGAAGATCTTGATTGTGTAAGACAAGTTGAAGCATGTGCTTAAAACTAGAGGAACCACGGGAAAAACTGAAATAGGATCTATAGCTACCTAACCTTTAAAAGAAAAAAGGTAAATAGGAAAACCTCCTTAATTCAACAAAAGGGGCAGGAGAAACAGTAACAAAGTAAACAGAATACACAAAATATGACGCGAGGGTTGGCCCAGAGTGTCAGGAATCACAACGTGAATGGACTGACGAACGCTATGAAAAGACAGCCCCTCAGGTTGGGAAAGAAAGACCGGAACCGTAAAGAGCTCCACACTGTTTACTTAAAACACTTAAAACAGAATGACCTAGTAGTTTACAGTGAAGTAATAGAAACAGATGCAACAGAGAAAACCGAATTAACATTGTAAGTACAAAACAAAAAGGAAGATTCAGTTAGTGTTGTTAGGCTTTATTCTCAAGCAATAATGGACATTACATATATGTATATATATTTTACATTTATGTGGCGTATTTACAAAGAAAAATTCAATAGATTCTGTACAGTAGAAATTATACAATTTCCATTCACCGGCCACATACAGAAAGTTACTATTTAACAACAAAAAAGCAGTAAAAATGACAGACAAAAAAAATCTTGATCCTTTAGAAAATAAGAAAGCACGCTTCTAATTAACTTGGATTCAAGAGGAATTAAAATTAAAATTACAAGCTCCTTGGAAATGTACAAATGAGAGCGTTTCAAGATCTGTGAGCGCTGCCAAAGTGCTCCAAATGGAAAGATTTACAGCTTTAAGTGCTTGTAAAAAACAGAAATTGTGAAAATAAACAAACGAAGCATTTGGCTTAGAGGTAGAAAAAGAACCGGAAAAATAAACCCAAAGTCATAAAAGGAAACAGAGTAAGAATAAAAGTAGAAATCAATGAAATAAACAAAAAAAAATTGGGCTTCATTACTAAGACCAATTACTCTTTGTCAAAACCAATAAAACAGATGAATTCTTTGTGAATCACATTAAGAAAAAAAAAGGAGATATAAATAATGTAAAGAACAAGAAGAGAGGGAAAGGGTGAATGATTGCTATGTACAAGTTCAAATAAATGCAATTAAAATTTAAGATGAAATGTTTGATCCATAAAAGCACCAATCACCAGAGTTGATTCAATAAGGAGAAAAACCAGCGACCATCACCTAAAAATAAATGGAAAAATAATTTAAAATCTACTAAAAAAAAAAGCACCAAAGTAGTTTTGCAATCTGGAGCTACCAAAACAAAGAAACAGATATTTCCCATATTATATCAATGGTTTCTAGCCTATAAAACAGATGGAAAGCTTTCTGGTTCATCTAAGCAGTAGCTATTACTCTAGTTCTGAAATTAGATGAACATGGTACTCAAAAAAGGTTAATTGCACTTATGAATATAAATACACAATTTCTAAATAAGTTGTTAGCCTATCAAATCTAGCAGGGTATTTAAAAAAAAAAAAAAACTGCATCATGCACAAACTGAGTTATCCCAGGAAAGGATGAGTAGTTTGGAAGTAGAAAAGTACCATGAATAGAATTCCTTGTATTCTCTGAAGAGAAAAAAGATGATCATCTCAACAGATGCCCAGAAAAGTAGTTGATAAAATGCAACATGCATTCCTAGTTTAGAAAGGAAATCTTAGTAGACAGGTCATAGAAGAAAGTGTCACATTAGAAAAGATGTGCCCATCAAAATTCTACAATAAACATAGTACGTAATCATGGCAGACGGGAAGTACTCCCGTTAGAATGAGGAACAGGACTGGTAGAGACTCTACCACTAGCATTTAGCACTGAAATGAATGTCCCGTGCCATGCAATAATGGAAAAAAAGGGCAAGAAATAAGATACGTAAATGTTGGAAAGAAATAAAAAACCTGCCACTTTGGGCAGATGGTATTTCCATCTTCCTGGACAAAATCCAGGAAAAGTGTCTGAGAAACTTTGGAACTAGAGCGATATAGGTGAGGTGACTAGGTAAAGATTGTCATGGGGAGGGTACAATAGAAGCAAAGTTCACAAATAAAGGCCTGGATACATGGAGAAATATTTACCATTTTCTAATACAAAAGCTCAGTGCTCTAAAATGACAATTATTCCCCCAAACAATGTCTCAACAGGTTTCTGCATGGGATTCGTCAAGCTGACTCAAATTCATCTAGAAGAGAAAAATGGCAAGAATAATCTTTAGCAGATGACAACATATCATTAAGCTTTACTAACTGATTTAGTGTAGTCTGGCTAGACTAGGCTAGACTAGACTAGGGAGGTCAAACTCATTTTCACCGGGGGTCACATCAGCCTCAAGGTTGCCTTCAAAGGGCCAAAATAATTTTAGGACTGTATAACTGTAACTATTCCTTAACTGTTGAGGAGTTGAAATTACATTCGGCCCTTTGAAGGCAACCGCAAGGCTGATGTGGCCCCTGGTGAAAATGAGTTTGACAGCCCTGGACCAGACCAATAAATTGATGGAACAAAAGAGATGATCCAGGAACAGACATGTATTTGTGAGAATTCAAAATATGACAAAAGTGACATTTCAAATCAGTGGGGAAGCGATCGTTTATTGAAGGGTTTCAACAATCATTTTGGGAGGGAAATAGTTTTATCACTTCCACATATAATATAAAAAGTAAATTCTAGGTGGATTAGAACCCTAAGCAGAAAAATAAAAAGTACTGGGATAATCATCTCAATAGGTGTGAATAAGTATTTGACAAAATTCAAGATCCATTCATGATTAAACACACTTAGACAACTAGCAATAGAAAAGGAATGTCCTTAATTTGATAATAGGCATCTACAAAAGAAAAAAAAGAGAGAAAAGCCTTCATTGTGCTTAATGATGAAAGAACAAATAAATGATTTTCCTCAGCCTGGAAACAAGCTAAGGATGTTCACTCTCCCACGTCTGTTGGGCACTATGTTATCTGCACAGCTGGGAGAGGAGGAAGTAAGCCTGTCTGTTCTCAGACGAGATTGTCTATATAGGAAATTCCAAGGAATTTACCACAATGTTACTAGAACTACAGAGTACTTTTAGCAAGGTTGCAGGATACAATAATCCACAGTACTTCTATATACTAACCATGAAAAAATGCAAATCAAAATGTAAAAACAGCATCATGACCCTGGCTGGGTGGCTCGCTTGGTGGGAGCGTCATGCTGTGTGCCAAAACAGTCGAGGGTTCGATCCCCAGTCAGGGCACAAACGGGAGGCAACTGATCAACGTTTCTCTCTCACAACGATGTTCCTGTCTCTCCTCCCACTTGCCTCCTTCCCTCCCGCCTTCCTTTCTCTCTAAAATCAATAAACATATCTTTGGATGAGGATTAAGAAAAACTGCATTATTTACCACAAAAAAAGTACCATTTTAGTAACACCCCCCCAAATGAAATATTTAGTATCATTTTAACTAAATATGCATTTTCTTTGTCCTTAAAATGATAACTTCCCGAGGAAAGACAGCAAACACCTAAATAAATGGACAGACAGACCATCTCCATGGCTGGAAGACTCAGTGTGGGGGTGGCGTCAGTCTCCCCAAAACTGACACATGGATTCAGTGTACCCGAGTCAGAATCTCAGTGGGATTATTTTTTGTTAGATATCATACCTCAACTTGACATGAGAAGATCTAGGAACTAAACCAGAACAGCTTTGGAAAGAAGTACAAAGGGGACTCATCCTGTCTGATTGCAAGAGTTAACAAAACTATTGATAAGAACAGTGCAATAAAGATAAGAGACAGACACAGGATTACTGCAAGGGAAGAGAGATTCAAGAAACAGATCAAAATAGCAAACTTGTTTGTAACGAAGTCGCGAACATAGTTCCGTGGGGAAAAGAGAGTATTTTCAGTGGATGGCACTCCAACAAGTGGATGCCTGTATACAAAAAACTGAACCTCAATTTATACCTTTTCATCTTCACTCAAAATGCACCATAGACCTACATGTAAAATCTAAAACTACAAAACTTCTAGGAAAAAAAAAAACACCCTTTGTGAACATGGGTTAGACAAAGGTTTCTTAGATATGATATCAATGGCATGATCATAACAGAAAATTGTGAGTTGAGCTTCCTAAAAAAAAGTTCTCTGCAAATGACACTTAAAAAATGAGAAACTGCAGTGTCAGGTGGGTAACCAGAGGTATCGGGGGACCGCTGCGTAAGCTGTACGAATGTCTAACCACCGCACTGTGCTCCCGAGACCAGTGGAACGTGGTGTGTGAACTGTAATTGAAAAATCTTCAAAGAATGAGAAGACAAGCACACAGACTAGGAGATATATTTGCATATTACATATCTGACAAAGGGCTTCTATTGAAATAAAGAGCTTTACAAATTCAATAGTGCGAAAATAAATAACTCAATTTAAAAAACAGACAAAAGATTTGAACAGCCACTTTACCAAAGGAGAAAAATGATGGCAAATATGTCCACCAAAAGATGGTCAACATCATTAGTTGCTAGGGATTCGTTGTAGTGCTAAGTGCAAATTAACACTGCAATGTGGTACCACTATGCACTTAGTGGAATTTTTTTTAAAAACCCGACAATACTGAGTGCAGAGCAGCTGGGACTCTTGTGCACTGCGGGTAGGAAAGCAAACAGTACAATCAGTTGCACGATACTGTAAGACAGACCGACAGCTTATCAAGCTAAACACACAGGCGCGCACTCACATACTGTATGATTCAGCATTCCCTCGCCTAGGTAGTTAGCCGAGAGAGGAACACTTAGATTCATCTTCATGTGAGTGTTCATAATGATTTTATTCATAATAGCCCCAAACCAGAAACAACCAAAATGCCCCTTGGCTGGTGAGGGGACCAGCACACGGGCCCAGCACGCAGTGTCCCTGCGCTGGAACACTACTCAGCGGTGAACAGGGCCGCCAGCACACACAGCATGGCTGAGCCCCGTGTGCACTGTGATGAGTGAAGAAGTCAGATGAAGGGCTGTGTACTTATGGTTCCACTTACATGAGAACCCCTTGCAGACGGGTCAGCGGTGCCAGGGGTTGGTGTGGGGAGAAGGGTGAGAGTGGGTTTGGGGGTTTACAAACCTGTTTCGTGTCTTGTTTGTGGCAGGGGTTACGTGGCTGCATGGATTTGCTAAAATGCAGAGCAGCACAGCACTACAAGGAGAGAATTTTGCTCTGTGTAAATATTAAAATGTGAATTAAAAATAACTGTAAAAAGTGTAAACTATCTTTAAAATGGTGCAGCAGGGGAAGAAAGACATGAGACCCAGAAATTATGGATTTAAAGATACGATAACTACAAAATACTAAACATCTATGGGACAACTGTTACCTTAAACAAATTTAAAACTAGGACACAGACTTTGTGAATATGTATTTTCAGCACATGTAACAGACCAAGGATTAAGAGCCATAATACAGAGTGCCTGCAAATTAATGTGCAAAAAGATAACTAATAAAACAGACAAATGGTCAAAGTACTTGAAAGTGCAGGATAAAGTACAGGGAATTCACAGAAACAACCAAATGATCAGCAAACATGAGAAAGCCCGCAGCCTCACTGCCATCTGGTGAGCTATGAATTAAAGCAATGCTGCACCATCATCTTCAGCTGTCAGCTGGGCAAACATGTTACAGATTGTTAAAACCCAGCACTAGTAAACATCGTGAGGCTACAGGTGCCCAACTGAGTTTTAAAAGTGTATAATGATACAACTTTTAAGAGGATAATTTGGTCGTAGCTATTAAAAACTGAAATGTACATTTTTTTTTTACTAATTTCACTCCTAGGTATTAATACAACAGCACTCACACAGGTACACAAACATGTGCATAACATAATTTTTATTGGAGCATCGCGTCTAGTCATGAGAGATAGGAACCAATTTAAAAATTCATGAGCAGAGGATTAGTTAAATAGGCGAGTCTACATCATGGTCTATTTTGACAAATGACACAGGTGTAAGTTGCCACAGAATACGGTATCTATTTGTTTATAAGGAAATGCATGGCTAAGTGAAGGGAGCAAGGAGTCCTGCATAGCGAGCCTAACACGCGCGCATGCGCGCTCAGGTCTGGATGCATGCACAGCGGCCCTGGCACCGGCTGTCTGGTGCAGGCGCTGAGATCCGGGAAACCATCGCTTTTCATTCTGCGTACTTCGATCTGGCCTTATTTAAACTTTTAGGATAGAAATATATCTATGTTTTACTTGCCTAATTTTTAAAACGAAAGAAATAGAGAAGCGTAGTTTAAGTAGAGCTATACATTTCAAATGAAGCAGACCCAAGCAGAAAACGAAAAAGGTATGTAATCTCCTAATCCTGACTGGGAAGAAGAAGAGGGACCCCGGATTGCTGCAGTGAGGGGGGAAAAGGAATCAAACAGAATTAAAAATAGGAACCGTAAATCGACTAAACAAAGGTGAGGTGTGATTTTTGTCATGATAGAAGTGAATGGCTTTAATGTCACTATCAAAAGATGGAAGAATCTCTGATTAAGTGAAAAAAATTTAGCCATAATCTGTTTATAAAATGAATGTGTGTGTGTGTGTGTAAAACATGAAATGAAGGTGACAGAGAAGGTTGAAAAGCAGTGAGAAAGGCAAAAATCTCAGGGACAAATACACCCACGTGTGCTAGCATTAAAGTTAAACAAATCGGACTCGGGACCAGGATATGAAATGAAACAAATGTAATTGTTTTATGTTGAGAAAAGATAGAACATAAATGGCCCCAAACAGAGAACTGATTGATTATATTACACCCCCTATTTACTTACTGGGAAACCCCACATGGCGATAAATTGCTAAAATGTAAAAAAATATACAAGGACTTGAAAATATGTTATCAGTCATGAAGGGAAAAAATTTTATATACTATAAATACGATGTGCCCTCAACTTTGTTTGAAAATTTCGTATTGAAAAGGTGGCTGGAAGGATCATGGAGCCGGAGCTATGCCTCACTGGCTGGGGTGGAGGAGGGACAGACAGGCCAAAGCAACCCTGAAACAGGACGCCAGCCACATGCAAGGACATGGGGCTGGGCATTGGGCCTTGGGGGCTGGACAGCTTTGCCTTTGGACCAGCTTTGGCTGGTGTATCTCCCCGGTCCTCAACCTTCTAACAGCCCAGGTGTCCTGATTCCCTTACCAGGGCTGCTGGCCAGCAGTGTGTCATCACCTTCCCAGAGACCGGCATCTGCCCCAGGGACAGGGAGCCCTCACTCTGCCCTCGGGATTTATGGTGTCAGTGTTTGGCTCCAGTGTGGATGTTGTGGGCTATTCCATGAGGAGTTCCGAGATATCAGGAGGACCCCCAGTTGGCCCGGGAGCATGTAAGTGGTCATGGGAAAGTCCCGTATGTCACAAGGTGGTCAAAGCCAGTGAGAAGAGCCAGAGGGCCGTGGATCCCTTTGAGGACAAATGTCCACACTGGTCTTGGAGGTCCCCGTGGAAGGCTTCCTCTTTCTGTGTCTCCAGTAACATCATAGCACCTCATGGGGACTGGGTTGTTCTCGGGCCGGGAAGGGACGAAACCGGGAGGAAACCAAGGAGTGTCGCGGGGAGGAAGCGGTTCCCTTTACAGAAGCCCAGGTCGCCGCGTGCTCGTTTGGACCCCGCTGGAGGCAGACCTGGGCCTCCTCCACAGCACTGGGCGGCATCGTGGGGTCGGGCCATGTCCTCAGGTCCCTCTCTGAATGAATCTGACGCCCTGGAGTGTAAGAGGTGTCCTGGAACTATACCAGCAGAGACAAGAGTGGCCAAGGAAGAAATCGGACGCTGGCTGACTGATGCCGTCACACCTTCCGAGGAAATAACCAGGGAAGACTAAACCGGGGCCCCTGAAAAATGTGCCAAAGTCGGGGTGACTCTGCGGAAACAGGAAAAATGAATCTTTGCCCCAGTGGCATGACTCTGGGGGCAGAGTGTAGGCATCTGCCGCTCTGCAGTGCGGACGCAGGGTGAACTGGAATGATGATCACTACTCCGCGCAGAGAGGCAGGAAACGAGCGAGTCCCAGCAGACACGTTTGAAGGAGGCGTGAAGACACGTGGGCTGGGAGTCTTCTCGGGGGTCCTTCCCAGCCTGTGACTTGGGGCAAGTCCCCCAGACTGACAGCTCTCGAAGCTGACCCTGCACAGGAAGGACCTGAGGGCTCCTTAAAATATTGACTGCTCCCCCACCCCCAATTTCTGACCCGTAGGTGTGGGTGTGGCCCGGCAATTAGCGTTTTAACAAGTTTCCGGGTTGATGCTGCTGCTGCTGCTGCTGCTGGTCCGGGTGGTACTTGGAAAACCTCGGGCTTAGAGCCCCTATGGGCAGGTATATAAAGTGGGAGGAGGCTCTCAAAAGGCACTTTTAAAAAAAATCCCAGAACCCTAGGGTCCACGTACTGAAGGACTTTCTGATGCAAAGGTTGTTAGATTATGGAGCCCTTTTTCTGTTTACATGGAGGAAATCTGCCGGCTAGCTGCCCTGGCAATTGCCTGGGAGGTGCTGCCCCTGTGTCAGGTCCTGTCCTCAACCATCCAGGGTCAGTGGAACCGCAGACTCTGAGATGAAGTGAGGGACATAAGAGGCAATGTAGATGTTTCCTGAAATTGGTTCAAGCCCCTGCCCACATCCTGGGGAAATTCTAATGACCTCTCTGAGATTCATGAGAATTTCAGGGGCCCATTTCTCAGGGTCCCCTTTTGGCTCCGAGCTACCTCCACGGAGCTGTCATCTTCCGTAACCGTTCTCTTCTCTCTACTGCACAGAGCCCAGTGTTCCCCAGTACCCCTCACAGGAGGTGCAGGTGTGCAGCTGGGGGAGTGGACATCTGTGGTTTTGCCTGCCCAACTGTCCCCTTGTCCTGGTCACAGTCCCCTGATCTGCTTTGGGGAGCTGTCCCTCCCCTAATGGAAACAGATGCAGTGGGGGTGTTAAGGTGTCCTACCAGGCCTAGGCCTCAGGGTGGCCTGTGGCCAAGCCAGCCAATCAGAGGGTGGCGCCTGGAGTGGAGAGGCTGCCCCTGAAGGCAGGAGGGGCAGGCTGGCGGCCACACCACAGGGCTACGCTGCCATCCTAGCTCCTCAGTGTCCCCCTGCCCTGGCTGATCCAGCCCTGCCGTCCAGGAATCCTGCTGCTTGAAGTTCTTTTAAGTCTTCTGGCCCCTCTACCACAGGACTGAGTCTCTGCTCGCAGTTCCTATGGCTGCGGTCACCCGGCGGGACGTTCTTCGGTCGCCGCCATACTCGCCCTCCACCCCCTCTCCCATCTACTCTTTCCTGTGTCCACTGATGTTCATGTGTTCATTGCAATGTCACCTGCGGAGCAGTGCCCACTGTCTGGGCTCCCTCCTGGCCACGTCCCTGGGGCGTCACCCACCTCTCCAAGGGAGTCTGTCCAGGTCTCAAGCAGCACAATTCCTTCCCGGAGAGCAGCTGGGTGCCTGACATTTGAATAATGCATGTTTTTTTCACCCTGCAGCAAATTGAATGCCTACTACGCACTAGGTCTTACAAATGATACAGTATCTGATGCCGTAGGTAACTGTGTTCTATTAATGCCAAATGAACCAACAAAAGACTGATTTATAAACCGTGAGCACTTGTATGAATTTTAATGTCATAAGTGACAAACGGAATGGAATGAAGAGTCGCCAAACTCTGACCTGCGGGGTGTTTTCATCCAGCCCACAAGCGAGGAACTTTTTAAAAAGATGTTTTAACAGGTTGCAAAACAAAAGACGACCGTGGGACAGAAACTGTGGTGCTGGCAAACCCAGAGTATTTCCTAACTGGCCCTTTGCAGAAACAGCTGCCTGACCTCTGGGTCAGAGTCCCCTTGTGCTCTGGAAGGTGGCTGTGGCCGAGAGGGAATCCGCAGATGTTAGGAATGGGGTCGGGGTTGGGCTATTGTGTTTGGAGACTGTCTGTGTGGCCCGTGGAGACCTCTCTGTCATTTAGGAAGTAGCTAATTCTGTGGTTGGAAATGGGGGTGGGGTGGGGATCTTCTGGGATTGTGGGCCCCACTCAGAGGTTTGGGGAGACCGGCGTGGGACTCCTGGACACCCAGGTTCAGAGAAGGAATGCCCCACATGTGAAAGAGGGGGCCCGGCCGCAGGAGCAATGGCTTGGGGTGAGCGGTCTGGAGACTGACCAGACTGGGGAACGTCTGAATCCCCAAAGTCTTCTTTGGCTTCTCCCTCTAAAGTTAGTCACCTCTCGCCACTATGGAAGACAGCACGGAGACTCCTCGAAAAACTACGACCAGAGCTGCCATAGGACCCCGCAATCCCACTTCTGGATATGTATCTGAAGAAAACAAAACCCCTAATTCGGAAAGATATCTGTGCCTCGTGGTCATTGCAACATTCCCAGGAACAGCCAAGATGTGGAAGCAGCCCAGGTGTCAATCGGCGGGTGGATGAGTGATGACAATGATGCAGTGTGCATACAGTGGAGTATTTTCAGCAAAAAAGGAAAAGAGTGAACTCTTGCTATTTGCAACGACATGGATGGACCTAGAGAGTATTATGTATGCTCTGTGAAATAAGTTAGAGGAAGACAAGCATGATCTCACTCATTTGTGCGGTCTAAAAGAAACCAAAATAGATGAATAAACAAAACAAAAACAGATCATAAGTAGAGAGAACAAGCTGAGTGCCAAAGGGGAAGGGGTGGGGGTAGGGGAATTTATACACACACACACACACACACATACATACATATATACACACACACACTCACACACATGTACGTATCAGTAAAGTTACACCCCCTCCACCCCCACCTCCCCACAGATCCCTCTCACCTGCTTCATTTTTCTCTTTAGTATTTATCACTACTCAGCTGTGATAGTATTTATCTCCTTAATTATCATCTGTGCCCCTCACTAGAATGGAAGCCCTATGAAAGCAAGGATGGGGGGGGCTGTTTTGTTCCCCGCTTTAACTACAACGCCTTGAACAGTGCCCAGCACACCACAGATGTTTAATAATAAATACTTGTTTATTAAACTGAATGAATCCTGTTTCCTTAAGACTATTTATGAGGCAAGACCCCAGGAAAGTCTTAATTTCTATTATTTTGTTCAGGAAGGAGCTTAAACCCAAACTGAACATTAAAGGAAATATGACCTTGGTTGGTACCCTGAACTGATACAGCGTGGCATATTAGTGGTCATAGTGCCAACTCGCCCGGACATTCTCCCTGCGGCAAAACGTTTCCATAGAACGCTCCCTGTCAAAGGCGGCGTGTTGAAATGAACCAAGATGGAAGAGCTATCGCTTCTCCAGCCTTTGGTGAAGACGGAGTGTAGGAACGGTAATCGCCTGACCGCACACCTGTGATGGGAACATACCTTCCATGGGGAGCAAAAAAAAAAAAAAAAGTTTGGTCTGGGGCTCTTCTCTCACATAATAGTAGCAGCCTGCACTTACAGAATGATGACCCTGTGCCAGTCACAATTAGACAGGCTTTTCTGTGAAGTTTGTTGAATGAGCTTATGAGTAACAGTAAATATTTTACGCATGTATTGTGCACCAGGTGCTACCCAAGCATTTTCACATAGTATCCCATAAGAATCCTGTGCGGTGGGTTCTAATCACCACCCCCATTTTGCACTGAGAGGCTGCGTACCATGTTCGGGGTCACACAAGCAGCAAGCGGGAGAGCTGGGGTTTGAGCTCTAGCTGCCCCTGTGCCTCTCGTGGACACTGCCCGGGAGCTTCCCACCTTCCTTCCCACTCTGCACGTGTGAGGCCCTGTAACCCAGGGGCTCAGCAGCCAGACAGGTTCCCCCTCCCCCTTTGGCAACATCAAACACATTCCAGTCACACCTCCCTCGGGAAGCCCCTCAAGTCTCATCGGCAACAGCCTGTCACTACTTACACCATAACCGTCCCCTGTCAAAGGGGCTACCACCTGAATTCTAAAAACGAGACCATCTTTTCCATGTAGCACGAGAGGCTTTTAATTGTCACTTTGTGTTGAAACCTTCTGTAAATCAGAGAGTGTTCTTATAATGAGCAAATAATTTTTGTGTCTGTACGTTTGGAATTTCGCTTATTAGACTTTCTGAGGGCGGCACCTGATTCATGGGAGAACGTTAAGCTTTTAATTCAATTAGATAAATATTTTTGTACACCTCTCCTGATTAGAACGGAGCTGGCTAATGAGAGAGAAATGAGCTTAAACATGACTTACTCTCTTGTGGAGGCAAGACGCAGGATCCTGTCTGACAGCCAGTGGAATTGCTTTGGATCAGTGCCAGACTGGATGGAGCAGACAGTGAGTACAACGACTTTGGATAAGGTGGGATATCTGGGGATATCATAAAATAGACATCTCACTATTAGGAATGCTTTAGATTTGATAATGCCTCTTAGAAGATTTCTCAGCTTTGAAAAGCCTTGCTAAATTAAAAAAAAAAAAAAAATCCGTTGAACTCCAGAAGTATCTTGGTGGGGATATAGTACCCTCTAGTGGTGATAGGAGGAGTTGCAAGTTCTTATTTGTACAGTATTCCAGTCAAAAAGACTTATTTCGGACTTTTATTAGAAATGCAGAGATTTCTTTGGATATATTTCAAAAAGTGGGATCGCTGGGTCAAAAGACAGTTACATTTTTAATTTTTGAGGTATCTCCATACTGCTTTCCACAGTGGCTGCACCAATCTGCATTTCCACCAACAGTGCCCAAAACACTAATTTGAAAGGACACAAGGACCCCTGTGTTCATTGCAGCATTATTTACAGTCACAAAGACATGGAAGCAGCACAAATGTCCACCAGTAGATGAGTGGATAAAACAACTTTGGGACATTTATGCAATGGAATACTACTCGGCTGTAAAGAAGAAGATAATTTCCACCCTTTTCAGTAGCATGGTTGGACCTGGAGAACATAATGTTAAGTGAAATAAACCAGTCAGAGAAAGACAAATACCATACGATTCCACTCATATGTGGAATCTAATGAAAAAGCTGAACTGACAAGCAAAGCAGAGACAGACTCGTAGGCAGAGGGCAGGGTGACAGCTCCGGGAGGGGTGGAGGGATGGAGGGAAACGGAAAAAGGACTCGTGGGCATGGACATCGGTGTGGTGATTGTGGAGGGAGGGGAGTCCAAGGTGGGTAAATGGTAATGAAAAAAGTACAATTAAAAAGAAATGTAGAGATAAAGATATGGTCTCATTTACAAAACACTCACAAGGGAAAAGCCAAAAATGATGACATAGTATATTTGCAATAGTAAAAGCAACAGAGTGTGACCTTCTAGCTCCCGTCAGGAGGGATGGGGCTTTAAGTAGCAGAAGACTTCTGGAAGAAGGAAAGATGTGAACTGAGTTTTTACAAAATAAATGTTGCTTTTTTTCTCTTTATGGTATCAATATATATTTATTGTAGTAAATTTATGAAATGAAGATGAGCTAAAAAGAGTTACCCATCATTCCATCACCCAGAGCCAACCCCTTACAATGTCTCCCTGTAGCTACTCCAAGCCCCCTTTAATGTACAATGTATTATTTTTTGAGATTGTAATCGGCCACATTGCAAAAGCGATTGCCATTAAACAAGTTAATACATTTTGAAATTTTTCTTACTAAATATACTAATGCAACATTGCTCTTTTTCAAAATAGTATTGGCTATTCTCCCACTTTTTCTTTGGATGAACTCTAGAATAATTTTGTTGAGTTTTAAAATCCCATTGGTATTTAGATTGTGGGAAATACAGAAAATGTTGGGAGAGTTTATAGCTTTATAATGTAAAATTAAAAGTCTTTCCATTTAGGAATATCATTAAGTCTCTCCATTTCTTCAGATCTTCTTTTATATCCCCTCAATTGTTGTACTTTTCCTTGGAGTCCAGCACTTCAGTTTAGAGGTTTATTTCCAGGTATTTTATAGTTTCATTGCACAGCAATTGGATCTTTCTCAACTCGTTACTTTTCTCACAAATTATAATGAGTGTAGGTAGGCATAGGAATGCAACTAATTTTTAAGTATTCTACAACCTTACTGATATCTGAATTTTTGTCATTTTTTTTTAGTTGATTCCTTTGGGTTTATACATGGACAGTCACATCTGAAATCATGGCTCTTTGACCAATAAATAATTCTCTTTTAATATTACGATTGCATTGGGAGGAACATGCTGAGCTGTATTCAGTCACATAGGGCCCCTTGTCTTGCTTTTACTTTATGCATGTTTCACCTTCAAGTGTAGCATGTCTGATGATTTTCCCAAATATCTGCCGGTGCGTTTTATTTCCTCGAACCACTTCAGTTCGACACTCTATAAACTGCGAACCTTTTGCTAATTGAATGATTTGGCTTTTGTTTTCCTTTTTTGTTGTTGTTGTTGTGGTAAAATGCACATACCATTTTTCATCTTAACCATTTTTTGGCGTACACTGCGGCGGTATCAAATGCATTCCTGGTGTCACACCTTCCTCGCCACCCATCTCCATCACTGTGTATTCGTCTCGGAAAACCAGAACTCTGTGGCGGGCTTCCCTGCCTCTTCCCGACCTCAGCGGGAAAGCCGTCAGTCTTCATGGTTAAGCACGATGTCATCTACAGGTTTTGGGAGTGGTGGCGGGGGGAGATTTGGTGAATGATCTTTATCAAGTCAAGGAAATTTCCTCTATTTCTTGCTTTCTGAGAGTTTTTACCATGGTGGGTAATGAATTTTGTCAAGTATTTTTTCTGAATCAATTGATACAATTATGTGAATTTTCTTCTTTAGCCTATGGAGGGTTATACTGATCAATTTTCATGTATTAAATCAACCTTTTGGAATAAACCACACTTGGTCATGGTCTACAATTCTCTTTATATGGTATTGATTCTGTTTGCTATTACTTTGTTTAAAATTTCGCACTGTATTCATGAGCAATATTAGTGCGCAGTTTTCTGTGTATGGGTCTGTGTGTGAGCAGCCTGCCAGGTTCTGACAGTGGGGTAATAGTGGCCTCATAATTTGCGCTGAGAAAAAACTTCCTCTTCTATTTTCTGGAAGAGATTGTGTGGAACTAGTGCTGGTCCTTTTTTAAGCATTTGGTAGAATTCTCTGTTTCAATTTCACTGATTTTCCCTCTTTTTTCTCCATTCTGATATTCAGCCCATCCACTGAGTTTTAAAATTTAGGTGACCCTGATTCCAAAACCACATAAAGACACTAGAAAGAACATTATAGGCCAGTATCCCTGATGAAGTTAGATTCTAAAACCCTCCACAAAATATGGGCAAACCGGATCCACCAAAAACATTATAGAGCTCCTACGTCATGAGCAAGTGGGATTTACTCGAGGATGCAAGGTTGGTACGATATCCACAAATCAGTACATGTGATACAGCACACAAACAGAAGGAAGAATGAAAACCACATAATCCACAGAGCTTACTCAGGTTTCCCCAGTTTTACATGCAAGGGTAAGGGTAAGGGTGTGTGTGTGTGTGTGTGTGTGTGTGGTTTATGTAACGGTGTCACATGTGTAGACTTCCTAATCACCACCTCAGTCAGGACAAGTTCCTGAAGAAAAGTTCCATCACTACCAAGACCCCTGGGGACCCCCTTTATAGTCACACCCATTCTTCTTTGATTTTTAAGATAAATTTTTTAAAAGATTTTATTTATTTATTTTTAGAGAGAGGGGAAGGGAGAGAGAAAGGGAGGGAGAGAAACATCAATGTGTGGTTGCCTCTCATGTGCCCCCTACTGGGAACCTGGCCTGCAAGCCAGGCATGTGCCCTGACTGGGAATCGAACCGAGACCCTTTGGTTCTCAGGCTGGCGTTCAGTCCACTGAGCCACACCAGTCAGGGCTAAGATAAGCTTTTTAATGTCCTCTACTTAACAGTATGTTTTTGAGATCCAGCCCTGTTCATACATGTACTGAATTTTAAGTATTGACCAGTACTTCATAAATATACGTCACTGTATAAATAAACCTTGATTATTTTCCCCACCTCCCACTGATGGACTTCTGCATCTCCACTTGGCACGACGTCAGACCCCACTGCGGCGGGCACCCTAGGACATGTCGCCGCGAGCACAGGGGCAGGCGTTCCTCCAGGCCAGAAACACAGGAGCGTAGTTACTGCGCGTAGGACGAGCCGGTCTTCTATTTCAAAACCCAACGCCAATCGTCCCCACAAGCGACTATAGGGATTTATAATCCCACCGCAGACAGGGGATGGTCAGCACATTGAGGGGAACAAATGAAAGATGTCCAGAACAGAGATAGGGTGCAACTTCAAACTGGATTGCCAGGAGGCATCTTTCTGAGAAGGCGGAACCTGAGCACTGAACGAGGGAGAGGCGGCGCTGGTGGCCCCCGCGGGGGGAGCACTCCGGGCCGGGGCAGGGGAACAGCCAGTGGCATGAAGGCTCTGGGGGGCAGTGTGAGCGGGCTGGCCTGTGGGGGTGCGCGGAGGCAGCCATGGCGATCTGAGGGCTGGTGGCTGTGGTGAAAGGTGGGGTGAGCTGGTCATGGCGGGGTTGGATGCTGGGGTGGGTGGTGGTGGGGCTGGGGGCGAGGCTTGGAGGCCAGAGCGAGGCTTTCACTCTGCGTGAAATGGAGATCACGGCAAGGTTTTGAGTGGAGGAGAGAAGTGATTTCACTTCCTGTTCCTTTTAAATACAAATAAAATATAAAATAAAATAATAATAAAAAAAAAACTTTACCGAGACAAAGCTTACGTTTTGACTGTGCAGTCTGTGAGTTTTGACCAAGCTCAGGGATTAAGAAATTTGCCCGAATTCAGACACTGAGGACACGGCAGCCGCAGTGCTTGGGCCTTGGCCGGCCTGTGGCCGGAGGTCCCAGCCGGGCTCTCCTGTCCCGGTGCAGCAGGAGGCGCCCCGGGGCACAGCACGCAGAGGCCAGGGGGGCTCCGGGTGGGCCCCCGCGCCCCCCGCCCGGTGTGCCGGCTGCTGGCATAGCCGGTCATTCCAGAGACACCCACGTGGTTCATCTCTTACTCTTCGTTTCTAAAGCAATTCTAGAGAAAAAAACAAAGGAAGATCTTTCTAAATTCCCTTTTGCTACTCATTATTATTTTGTTTATAGAAGAAACGCTTTCCATGATATAAAGCGCAGATATTATCACAACTCTAATGTAAAGAGAGACATTTCCAGTAACTCCCTCCCTGAATATAACCATGACCAGGTTTGACGCCCAGGCCTCTTCTTTTGCCCTTATTTACTCAAGTGCTAACATGCACTTGAATTACTCATTTATTTTTGCCAAAACAAGGTCATACGCAGCATTGCAACTTTCCCTCCACTTCGGACATCCTCGGGCACATTCATGGTGGTCTGTGCCGGCCTGACTCTGCTCTTGTAAACGGATGTGAGCCGTAACATCGGGTGTTCCAGAAACGACTTGTCTGGTGAAAAATCTCATTCCTCCCCCTCGTGGTTCTCGAGGGAACTCCCACTCCCAGCCTGCAGTGGTATGCATGCTCCATCCCCAAGGCTGGAGTGGTTTCTCTGGCTGATGGAGAAGAAACTCGGCTCAAGTGACCCCACCCCTCTGGGCTTCGGCCCGCGGGGCAGGCCCTGGGGAAGCCGGCTCTGGGCCCGGATACCCCAGTAAACCCGCACGGGCGCCTCTGCTCCTGCCTGCAGGAGGGGAAGTCCTTGGTGGGCCACTGGGAGAGCAGAGGGAAGAGGCAGGAAGCCCATCTGTGGCCTCACGTTTCAGTCACATCCTCCAAGGAGGCTCCCTGTGGACTCTGAATTGTGAGTATTCCGAAGGAAGGAGGGAAGGAAGGAGAGCGAAAAGGGAGGGAGGAGGAAAGAAAAGAAAGACTCCCCTCTCAAGAGAGCAGTATCTCCCCCCCAGCCATATCAAGTCTCTACATTTCTCCATTCTCCACCGAGGGACACTTCTGTTTGTCACGGCACCTGTTGCTTTTGCCGACTTCACTTTTCATACCGGTGCTGACATGGCCAGTGACAGCAGGAGCGGGGTCCTATGAGGGGAGCCCCCTTTGGGAGCTCCTGAACCTCGGCTGAGGACCCGCAACGTGGAGGAGCTGGACTGTGGACACCAACTGCACCGAGGGAAGAGTCATTCTTTCCTTCATGGACTGACTCACTCACTCACTCACCTGCGTACTCATTTGTTCATTCATTCCCTTGTTCGACACGAACAGTGCGCCCGCAGTGTGCTCGGCGTGGCCCTAGGCGACGGGAATTGCGAGACGGACAAAGTCCCAGCTTTTGTGAAACTGACAACCACACACAAGGAAACAAGCCATAAACAGAGAACGTCCGAGAGTAATGCCTGCTGTGCAGCACAAAGCACGCAGCAAGGGCAGTGGGTGTCAGAAGCAACGCCTTCTGAGAACATCTCGGAGCTTCTGCAAGCGTCCACTTGCTGGTGGAAAGTTTAAGAGTAGCCACAGGCTTTCCTTCAGACACGCCCGGTTCTCGAGCCTCCATCCCAGGAGCTGGTGTGCCGGTGAGGGATGGGCTCTCCGTGGAGCTTCCCTCTCCGTGGCTGCCTCCCCAAAGCACACCTGAATTTTGGCCTCATGGACCCTCAGCTCTGTCCCCGCCACCCTCTGCACGTCCCCTCCTGGCATTCTGTCTGTTCACCTATCTGTCGATCACCTCTTTTCATTATGAATTTGCTTAGAGTTCTGTTTTCCAAAAGAAACTGAAATAGTCTCCAAGGGTCTCAAAGCCCTCTTTCAGTGGGGCAGCACTGGAGCGTGGGTATATTTGAAAATATTTTCTTATTGTTAGATGTTCTGTGCGTGCTGGGAGACTACTTTGAAAACCCAGAGAGGCTGTGGAGTCTGGGGAGGAGGGACAGAGTAGGGGAGGCCAATGTGTGTGTTTAATTTTTTTCAATTGTAGTTGACATTTAATGTTATACCAGTACCAAGTGTACAGCATGGTGGTTAGACATTTCTATCACTTGTTGTGATCCCCGGTGAGTCCAGGATGCACCTGGCGCCACATGCAGTTACGACGACATTGTTGACGGTGCTCCCCAGCGGGACACCAGTTTGGATGAATGACCGGGGACGGCCTAGGACCGGGGCCTGTTTCGGCAGTAAACACTCGGGCACTTGGCGAGCCCTTCCAGTATGAAGCCCCATATCCTTCTGCTCTGGCAAGTTGCTCCCCGTTTTGTTTGGTGGGTTTTAAGAACTTCCTTCCTTCCCCCTTCTCTGGTCTCTCGCTTTAGAATACTGTTCGTCCGATTCGGCCTCCCCAGTCCATTCCAGTGACTTTGACTGGTTTTCCGTTCACATATTCCAAATCACTGACTGTCTGTTTTACTTTTGTTTAGAAGCCTTTAACTGCATTTTTCTGGTTTTATTCCGGTGACTTTTTTTTTCCCACTTTCACAGTCACATGTGTACTAGTGCTCTCGGTTTTCTCTGATGTCCCTTTTCGGTGGGATGTCATCCCTGCTTCATGCATTAAATGTCCCCTACGTTTCTCTGAAGATGCTAGGTCTAGACTGTTCACTCTTGTTTGTTCCTCCTGGGGACCTTTTTTTCTTATTCATTCTGGTCTTTCTCTTCCAGGTCGTGTATTCTCCTCAAAGCTGGCGATACTGGTCTGGTTTTCCATTTTGTCCTGAAAACTTTTCTCTCTCTTTCTAAAAGTGAAAACTCTTCACATGCGCACTGAGAGCCAAAGATGTTTGTGTGCATTCTTTGTCCTTGGAGAGCACTGTTTTTGTGACTGACGGAGATGCATTTAATAACTCTTTGGAATCTTCTCACCAAATCCTCTCTGGCTCTCGTGAATAATCCCAGATAACACATCTGCACATCGAGCGCGGTCTGGACTCTGTGGCAGCTGGCCGTGTGCGTGAGCAGCTCACCACCCACCCACGGCCAGCAGTCTGTTTGCGTCAGCCAGCCAGAGGTGCGTGCCCTGCGCCACGGCGTCCGTCCACACCCTGCGAGCCTGGTCACTGTCAGTCTCTGATTGCTCTGAGAACTCCTGAGAAGCGCACCTGGCACTGTGGATAACAGTTCTCTCTGCTTCAAACAGGCTGTTGGGTTAGAACCTGGCAGGAGGGTCTCTGCAGGCTCCAGATAGGTGCATGGAAATGCAAACTTCCCAGGAGTGCCAGTGCTTCCCAGGCACAAACGAGAATTGTGACGTGGTGACTTTGCAGCCCTGTCTTCGTGGTGAAGTGAGGACGCTGTCGCACAGCACACCCCACAGCTTTATGCTCTAATCACGCTCCAGCTCAGGGGCTACACGCTTCATGGCTTTTTTTTAAATGACACAAATGGGGTTTTTTAAAAGATTTTATTTATTTTTAAAGAGGGAAGGGAGGGAGAAAGAGAAAGAGAGAGAAACATCAATGTGCAGTTGATGGAGGGCGTGGCCTGCAGCCCAGGCATGTGCCCTGACTGGGAATCGAACCTGCAATGCTTTGGTTCGCAGCCCACGCTCAATCCACTGAGCTACGCCAGCCAGGGCTTCTTAATGGTTTTTGATTTGGGGTGAAGAAAGGTTAGGGGAAAAGGTGGGTGAGTAAGAGCCTTAAGTATGAGACACCAGCACAATCGCACTTGCCACTTTTACTTGGCCCACTGGTATTTCTTTAGCCAGGATCATCCAAAATTATAATCCCCCTCACCTGGATTGTTAGATCCCAGCAAGCCTGTTTGTATCCGAAAGGCTTAGGGAGTACAACCTGCTCCATACCTGAATGCATTACTCACAGCAAAAACACAGAGGAACCAGTAATCCTCATTTGAGCTTTAAAACAGCAAAAAGTCTAAAGTGATTAAGAGTCCTAATCTCAGAAGTGAAATTGGACGAATGCCAAGGTTGTCAATCGGAGAAGATGAGCACTTAGGTGAGAAGCACCCTGGGCCTTAATGACATGGATCTCCCTGTTGGGATGAAAAGATCAAGAACATTCTAAGTCGTGGCATTAACCCCTTTATAACCAGTGCCGGCATCCATGCATGTGTCTGTTTGGCAATTACTTTGCTGCTCTTCACCGATTCTCAGAGGGCTTTAAAACATTTATAAGAATCTAATACATCAGATGTGAAAAATTTAAGTTGCAATCAACACTTAAATGTCTGAGGAAATTCTTCTTTCAATATTCATTTGTTTTTTAATTTATTGCAAAGTGAATAAATCTTCAGAGGAATTTTAAATATTTACAACACGCTACGCTAGGTTTTGCAGGGTAATGAAATGGATGTTGGAGGAAGCACTGCTAATAGTGCACAGTCCCCGGTGAGAGAAACATCCTTCCCTCCCCCGTCCCAGCTAATTCTGCTTGGACAGTTCGCTCTGAGTACACCGGACCCGTGACGTTATTCTGCTGTAAGAAAAGGAGGCCGTTCCCTGGAGGGAGGGCGAGGCCACGGCCGGAGTGACAAACTGTATTTCATTTAAAACCCTTCCCGTGGCTGTTTCTCTCCATCTCACCTTCACCCCACGGGGCTTCCCCTGACTTTCCGGGGGGAAATGTCTTCAGTGAGTTTGGACGTCCACCTGGAAACACAGAATGGATGGTGTCCAAAAGCATCTTCGGACAGTCATGCGAACTCTGCACCCAGCAGCAATGCACAAAGAAATTGGCTTGTAATAAACGAGGTTGTATTACAAAGCCTGTATGTTACCTTTCTTCACAAAAGTTAAAAAAGAATCCAAACGAGCATAGGCAGAAAGGTTTTTAAAGGAGATGAATACCTGAGTTTGATTTTGAACCCAGGAAACATTTACTTACTCACAGTTTAACTTCCTCAAAGTCAGTTAAAACCGTGGTGGAGGGAGACCTCTGGGCCGCCGCACGGCCACGGAGCACGAGGCTGGTGACGGACACGTGCGGGCGCGCCTGCCTGGGAAAGCGAGAGTTAGGGTCCCCCTGGGCCTGGGTGGTGAGCTCCTCCGTGGTTCCCATTTTGCCGTCACGGAAACTGACGTGCAGGGAAGATGCGTGCTCGTTCGTGCCGACAAGACGCAGACCTTCTCCTGGCCGGGTGTGCAGGAAGGAATTTAGTCTTTAAACTTCGATGTGCCCATTCTCTGCGTCTGTAAAACAGCCTAACATTTGGGTTGAATGGGAACTGAAAAGTGTTGAATATAAACATCATGTTTATCCAGGTGCTTGTTCCACAGCTACCAAGGACAGCCGGGTACAGTGGCCTAAAGAAAATGTCACTCCCGATTGAAAGAGCAGACTTTCTTGTTTCAGGCACAATTTTATTTACTCAAAGGCGGCCTTTATTGCCCAGGATAAAAAGCAGCTGGCATTATGCCCAGAACTTGCCAAGGCTTCAAGTATTAGGAGAAAAATTATGGTGCAGGTTAATTTGAGATCTTGGCTGGTTGCTACCCATTTGTGTAGCTTCTGAACCGAGCGAGTGGATTTTGTTCCACCTCCTCCTGTTCATAAAAGGGCCGTGTGAGGGGAAGAGCAGAGACGCGCCACCAGAGACCGGGGCTGAGACCGTCCGCGCCCTCACAGTCCCAATCACTACGTGTGGCGGGGGCACGAGGTGGACAGTGAGGAAGACTGGGTTCGCCTGAAGGGTGGTGTTTCGGGAGAGCTCGGTGGTGCCCTGAACCACCAGGTAGACGAACAGGTAGGTCCCAGGACAAACTGAACCTGAAACAGTGCTGGAGGCAAACAACAACAAAACCGAAGCTGCCCTACTTCGGGCGCATCAAGAGAAGGCGGGTCTTTGGGGAAGACGGTGGTGCAGGAGACACAGAAGGCAGCAGGAGGAGAGGAGGGCCAAATACCAGGTGGACTGGCTCTAGGGGGGATGCCGTGGGCTCGAGTCTGCAGGAGCCAGGCCAGGCTGGCGAGGACAGGATGTTGTGGCCGTCACTCACCCATAGGAATGAGAGCTGACCCAATGGCGTGTAAGACAAAGGAGGAGGTGGGACAGGTGTCATAATAATAATAATAATAATAAAGTACATATCAGGACCTTGGGCCCCAGGACCCTGGAGAGGCCTAAGCAAATTGTAAGGGACACTTACAGAGACAGGGAGAAGGTAGAGAAACAGCTGTGCCCAAGACTGAAGGGACGAGGCTGCTGGCTCCAGAGTCAGGGCCAGGAGTTGACTCAGCTCCACTCCTGAGCAGCCTGGAGGGGAGGCGGGGCCCTCCCGACAGGACAGTTCAAGGCCTGGGGCGGAACACCCCTGAAAGCCCAGAAGGAGCTATCCCCCCACCACAAGGCAGCTGCTGACTGCCTACCCAAGACGAAAGCTTCCAGGATTATGTGCCCTAAACAAAGAGTTGACCGGAAACAGTTACAGCCTGAGAACCCTGGGGGCGAGGGCCATCCCTGGCAAATCGGCAAATCAGACAGCAAAGCCTGCATCAGGGGCCGCATCCAGGCCCAAGCAAGAATTTCATTGCCCGGGAGACCTCAGCATCTTCTCAAATAAATACGGAAATAGAGAAAGGAGGGGAGGACCGGAAGGAGGAGAGAGAGGGAAGGAGGGAGCCCTTATTTGGGCTCCTGTCGGTTTCTGTGGTGTAAACGCTCCCATCAGGGCGGACTTCCAGCTGCTGGCGTGAAGCCGCTGCGTGTGCAGTTGGGAGGATGTGCAGAACAGGCTGTCTCAGTCAGCCAGCCACAGTGTGCCATTGGTCCCTACCCACAAAGCCCATAAGGTGACTTTGTGTCCCTCCTCCGCCGATTCTGAATTCACCACAGGACCCAAAACTGGAGCTTAATGTGCTGTAGAAAGCTGGATATTTACACAAAACTTTCTATAAATGGTGCTAAATTCTTTGGTTGTTTTATATCAAATCAAATCCTCTGGGCAGAGTTTCAAATGTCTCTGAAAATTAATTGTAAAACTATTAGGATAACAAAATGTAATTGAAATATAATTATGCTACTAAAATGTTAATTAAAATATGCTAATGACTCTTGAATGTTCTTGTGAAATATAAACAATGTTTTAAATCTGTTTACCTCCCTAAATTATTCCAATGACATTACTGGATCGAAAGTTCTAAAAATCTCTGAAAATTCTGGTTATTAATTTGGTCTTAGTTCCTGATTATTGCTATAGTTAACACAATGTTGAGACAATAAATATTTGCGTAAAGACCTTATAAACCCTGGAGTTCAACACTGAGACTACCTAACATGAAAGAGAAGTAACGTACCGATTCCCGTAGCGTTAAATGGGAGTCCAAGCCCTAATCCGTCTGTCACTCTCATCATTCTCTGTCACCTCCCCACCCGTCACTCTGTCCTCTGCTTTGCCCATGACCTGAGTTAGACCCCTGGGGTCCACATCACCAAGCTCCTTTTCTGTTTGTGTTTGGCATGTGAGAGGCAGGAGACTGGTGGATAGGAGAGATAAACCCTTCATGCTTTGGTGTGAAAAAGAAAAGAAACAACAGGCCAAAATGGAGTCACTTTTGCTAAGCCACGTCACCCAATTAAAACTTAACTAACCTAATTGTAGTTTCAGCCTCTCCCAGGAGTGAATTTTAAACTATTCGGTCAGGGTCCTGGCAGGTGTGATTCAGTTGCTTGGAGCATGGTCCCATATACCAAAAAGTTGGGAGTTCGATTCCCAGTCAGGACACATACCTAGGTTGCGGGTTCAATCCCTGGATAGGGCATGTACGGGAGGCAACCAATGGGTGCTTCTTTCTCTCTCTCTCCCTCTCCCCCCCCCCCCCACTGATAAGTATATTTTACAAAATGTAAACCACTCAGTCTGGAGTTTGCTGATCAATACTGGTGAGGTAATCTGCATGATATAGCCCCTGCCATCCTTTTCCCCCCAAAAGATGACCTGGCCTAAAAATAGTCCTTTCTTTTCTTTTGCTAGTAAATCACCTGCCACATCCTTCTGCCTATAAAAAAAAACCCCATCCATTTTGCACAACTCTTTGGAGGGTCTTCTAGTTGCTAGATGGGATACTGCCTGATTTATGAATCACTTAATAAAGCCATTAGATTTTCAGATTTGTTTTCGGTTGAATTTTGTTGTTTAAAAAATTATATATATCTTATTGATTTTTGAGAGAGGTAAGGAGGGAAAGACAGACAGGCATCGACATGAGAGAGAAACGTTGATTGGCTGCCTACCCTACACACCCTGGCCAGGGATTGAAACTGCAGCCTAGGTGTGTGCCCTGACTGGGGATCGAACCCACAAAATTTTGGTGTATGGGACAACACTCCAACCAACCGGACCACTGGGCCAGGGTTCTGTTCTCTATCAGCAGCTCTAGATCCCTCCACTAAAAACCATTCTCGCCTGGGGCACTTCTTCCCAGTGACACAGTTTTCTCCCTGTAGTGGCTCCATGCAGGTGCTCATCTCCAAGTCCCTGGCCCTGCTGCCTCTGTTCGCTCCACCCTGCCCAACCCTCTAAGACTGTCCCTCACTTAGGTCTCTTCGTTTGAACCATCCGGAGTGAATTCTTCTTGCTGCTGGGGCCCTGGTCTGGTGCCCTCACACTGCATCTTGTATCTGGATTTTGCATGAACTGCGAGTGACCCTCTAAGGCAGCAGTCACTCTGCACGCTGTGTTCTGTGTTCTCTGCCCTGGCCCCTGGGGAAGATGGGGGGAGGGGGCGGGGAGACGGGCTGGGGCATGGAGTGCAGCCTCGCACAGCACAGCACCAGCCCATCGGCCCAGGTCCTGGCTGTGTTGTTCTATTGCATTCTGGGTGCCTATTAGCCCTTTTTCGCACAATGAAATCTAATTCCGTGATATTGGGATTGAAAGGAAGAAATAAAAAATAACTGATGAGATCTAAAAATAAAGTGCATTAGCTGATTCTGTAGCCAAGGCAATGGCCTTCAGTTCTTTATTCCTCCTGTTATGTCCTCTGTTTAAATGGTTTTCTTATTGAGACTGATTTTCCCACTGCTCTCTGAGATGTGGCAAATTTACAAAACCTGGCCCCAGAATCAGCAAAATAAATACCATAAAGCAGTGGTACCCAAACCTTAATGTGTATCACGGTTGCCTGGAGACCTTGTTAGGACTGGGCCTGCTGGGCCTGTCCCCAGAGTTTCTGATTCACTGTGTGTTATAAGAAATACATTTGGTTCCTGGCGCAAAGCTCCCCCAAACCTTGACGTTCCCCCAGTGGTAGCAGCATCTTTTGCTATTCAAAAGGAGCCCCTTTTTAAGTGCACCAGAGGTTTTGCTAATGAGGTGACAGGATGGAGCCCCCACAGAACCTCAGAAAGGGGCCGGTCCTCAGGAGGATGGAGAGATCAGAGGGCTGGGACTGCCGTCCCCACCCACCCGCCTCTGGGAAATGGGGGAGCTGGAGACCAAGCTCCATACAAACTTCAAGAAGATTGGCGAGCTTCCAGGGTGGTAGATTCATCCACATGCTGGGAGGGCGGTGCACCCCAACTCCACGTGGGGCAGGAGAGGAAGCAGCAAGGAAAACCCCTCGGCAAGTGCAAGGGGGAAACGGAGACAGACGGCTGATCCAGACTGGCCCCACCCAGCGCCCCACTCACCTGCCTCCTTCGCAGGCACACCGTCACTCCCCTCAGCGTGAAGACAGTGACCCCCGATCAGCATCACGTGATCTTAGAGACAAAGCCTCAGGTCTGTTGGCCCCCGAGACAGAGTTTTGGTCAAAGGAGAGACAATGCTCAGGCCTCGGCTGTGTTTCAGCTCCGCGCCCAGAACCACTGCTGGCATCAGGACC
Source organism: Phyllostomus discolor (assembly GCF_004126475.2). NCBI lineage: Eukaryota > Metazoa > Chordata > Mammalia > Chiroptera > Phyllostomidae > Phyllostomus > Phyllostomus discolor. The sequence goes on from NC_040912.2 coordinate 76,960,024, forward strand.
AGCCGCATTGGCTGACGACCCCCTGCCGTCCTTCTGACCAAAATCAGCAGAGACCACAGCCCCGAACGGACACACAGGGAAAGCTGGTGAACACTCTCTCGAGACCCCGAGCCTCCCCCACCTTCCTTCCTAAGGAACACGCCTGCTCGCCCTCTCCGAGGGCTCTCCCCTTGCCTCCGCCGTTTGTTTCCGAGCCCACGCAGCTCGTGGACTCGCTTCTCTGCCTCTGCGCTAAATAAACTTCCCCTTGCTCTGGGGTTCTTGGCTCTGAACTCTTTCTTTGCCAAACTTCAGAGCTGAGGTTGCTGAACTGGGAGCCCTCACTGTCGCCAACACACAGGGACAGAAGCTGCCGCACAGCCCTGCGCCTGTGCCTCTTCATCCGGCCGTTCGTCTCCACCCTGTGTGACATCCTTCACCATAAACTAGTACGTGTCCGAAATGTTTCCCTCAGCTTCGTGAGCCATTCTAGCAAATTATCAAACCTAAGGAGGGGGTCGTGGGGACCCTGATTTAGAGCCAGGGGGTCAGAAGCACAGGTAACAACCGGGACCAGTGACTGGTGCCTGAAATGGGGGCAGTCTGACGGGATTTAACTCTTAACCTCTGAGGAGGTGGTGTCAGAACTGAGTTAAAGCTAAGGACACACAGTCGGAGCCCACTGAGAATTTGAGAATTGTCTGTTGGTGTCGGAAAACACACCAGGAGTGGGTGTGAGATGGGGCCTGAGAATTTGCATTTCTACCAAGTCTGCAGAGACCACGCTGTGAAGGCCGATGGAACAGATCATCTGGACGGAGGGCGGACGACGGCCTGGTGGCCCTTCACATTCTTCTCCATTCTCCGTCTCACACGGGTGCCTTTGTCGCTGGTGCCCCAAATATGAAGCACCTTTCTCAAGACTTGTCTCTCTCGTGCTTTACTCTGTGTGCACACCGCAAAGGACCCTGGGAGGGTGGAGGTGGGGAAGTCTTGGATCCTTTCCTAAACTTTCTGATGGGTTTTACTTGATTTCCAAAAGTAGTGATTGTATGTATTTTCCAGCTGTGTCGATGCAAATCCTTACAAAAGAGCAGATTCGTCTGCACTCACGAAGACGTATTGGACTAACTCACACCACCAGAGAGGAGGAGTCGGGCGGGAAATCAGATAAACACACGTGCGTGTTTAACAATGTCGACACTTCTTCACCACTCTCAAAGTGCCGGGGGAACTGAGAAAAGACATCATATTTCAGAGAAAACAGCAGCTATGCTGTTACAACACTAGATAGACTTACGTCCAAGGAGAATGCCCATCAACCTGGAGGCTTCTCTTTCTCTGGGAAAAGAATCTATTCTGATATGAGTGGGTTTAACACAACATTACAGCTGTTCTTGAGCATACTAGGAACATTAAAGGAGAAATCCGAAGCACAGCAATCACTCATACACTTTCGCTAACTCATAAACCCTGAAGGGGTTTCCACGCTTGAAGCCAGCTCGCAGCCGGGGGAGCCCCAAGGGTGACCAGGTTCATTCACCACGTGACTCAGACAGCTGCCGTCTTGGAAAGGGGTCACGTGTCCACCTCTGGGCCCGGACCACCCTCGTGGAATTAGGGCACGTGTCTCAGAGGCCTTCTAGTCGGACTGCTTGGAACTACAGTTAATTGAGCTACTGTAAAAATGTTGCTTTAAGTTGCCATCCCCTCAGAAGAACTCGTGACGGCCACTGGCAGGGGGAGAGGGCATGCTGAGGTCGAAGCCTCGGAGTGGGAGTGCATCGGTGGCACTCAGGTGAGCCAGGTCCAGGGCAGCGTCCACACCGATGGACCTTTGCTATTCTAGGGCAGGTGCCTACGGCACTTTTATTCATTTAATCCTCATCCGAGGACATTTTTCCATTGCTTTGAGAGAGAGAGGAAGGGAGAAAGAGAAACATCAACTGGTTGACTCCCACCACCCCCGTATGTGCTGGGACTGGGGATCAAACCCACAACCTAGGTATGTGCCCTGACCAGGAATCGAACCCACAACCCTTGGGTTATGAGACCATGCTCTGACCAACTGAGCCACACCAGCCAGGGCTCTAAGGCACTGTTAACCAGAAACAATACTCCAAATTGTTTCCCCTGCAACTTGACTTGAGATAATGAGATTTTCTCCTTACCAATTAAGAGCCCCGGTGCTTTTAATGCAGTCACTGGGCTCATGGTCCAGACGTATATACCCAGACTCTCCTCCTTGATGTGATTATTAGCTAGTTCCTTCCTGTACCTATAAATGCATCTGCTTGCTTGCTTAACGTACACTCCTGCTGGCAGTGTGAGCTTCCCCTGCTGACCAAACACACTCACAAATATGTGCCTGCATGGGGGAAAAAATGCTTCACACTGTAAATGGGACATAAAGAGAGAAAATAATGTGGAAATTTCACCACTGCCTGGTATTCTATTTATACCCAGGCAGGGCAGGTAGGTTGACGAAACACACTGACCTACTAGATTCGAGGCTGAGCTGGAATCGCTGTGACCCGAATGCGGGCACTCGGCCGGTGTCGAGCAGTCAGTCAGTCATAGCTGCATCAGCTGGCTCTGCTGTCTGGAAACGTTGATGTGGCATTTGGACCTTCAAGTACATGATGTGGACATTCAGAAAGACACAGGATTATGTAAGAGATGTATCTTCAGAATCTTCTCCCTAAAGGAAGGCACTTCCCAGCCCTTTTCAGGAAATTCTTAATAATGTATCTGTAAGTCTGAGGGCAGGCTGGCTTCTGTTACATCAGTGCCAGGCCAACTCTTAAATTCCTCAGCGCTCCGGTCAAGGAGTTCTCTCCACCACAAATGTCGGCCGGAAGCACGGAGACAGAGAGATGCCTTCTCGGAACGGCCCGAATGGGTCTGCCTGCCGAAAAGAACTTAGCTATTGTGATGACCTTTCAAACTATGCAATCTTTTTTTTGGTCATTCCTTTTTTTTTTTTAAGTCACGCACATACTTGTTTTATGTTTGAAGTAGTTTTGGTAGATGCTGGTGGTTCTGGTAGCGTCTGGTAAGCATGCTCATTCCATCTGGGTACCGGATATGAAAGACTTGTTGAAATGGTGCATTATTAGTGATGTGTGGGTGTCTGTGTGTGTTGGGGGAAGAGAGATTTAGTATGAGAAATTTGTTATGAGAAAGTAGCTCACTCAGTTGTGGAGGCTGAGAAGCTCTGCAGCGTGCCATCTGCAAGCTGGGGGCCCAGGAGAGCCAGCCAATGGTACAGTCCCCGTCTGAACCCACAGGCCTGAGAACCAGGGGAGCTGATGGCGTGAGTCCCTGTCCCAGGGCAGGAGACCAACGTCCCAGTTCAGCGGGCTGGCAGGCAGGCAGAAAAAGGGGTGGTTCGTTTCTCTGCCTTGCGTTCCATTCAGGCTCTCAGTAGACTGGGTGATGCCCACACACACTGGGGAGGGGAGTCGACTTCACTGATTCTTCACATTCAAACGCTAATCTCACCTGGAAACACCCTTAGGGACAGACCCAGGAACAGCGTTTGATCTGGGCACACCACGGCACCCGTCAGGTTGACACAAACTTAACCCTCACACCGTCCTTCACAAATGAAAATGAAATACAGTGATTCCCAGAAAAACACAGGTTAAGAGAATTTACCTTAGGCCTGCCTTGCGCAAATCCTAAAAGCAGTCCTTCATGCTACAAAGAAATGATCTGAGGCAGAAATTCAAATCCAAAGGAGGGAGTGAAGACCACAAAAAGTGATTAACCTGTGGGTGAATATAAATAATCGTGTAAATTTGTTTTCTTCCCTGATTGAAAAGACATGAGATTGTTTAAAGCAATAATTAGGTTCCACTGCATTAGTGGGTGTAGGACATATGGAGATGTCATTGCGCACTTACATGCTGTGTCCATATAAGCGATATCAACAGATTAAATGCAAACAGGTAAACAGCATCTGTAGACGTGTGGATGCAAGAAGGTAGAGGAAATGGAGCGATAGCATTGGAAACTCCCTGTGTTTCCCCAGAATCACGTGCGTCTTCATCTGAAGGAGGCTGTGAGCAGCTCGGATGAATACTATAAATCCTAAGTTAAATGCTACGAAGGTGATTAAAAATGTATAGTTAAAAAAGCCAACAGAGCAATTTCAATCGTGCACTAAAATTTTTGTTTAACATTAAAGAAGGCAGTAAGGAACAGAGTAACCAAAAAAATGTAGATATACAGAAAACAAATAGGAAAATGTCAGGTGTACATCCAGCCACAGCGATGAGCACCCTGAGTGTGGATGAACTAAGCGCTCCCATAGAAAGGCAGGCGTTGTCAGAATGGATGGAAAAGCAAGATCCAGGTGTGTTCTGTCTACAAAACCACGTTTCAAGATTCAGAGACACAAACGGGTTTAAAGTTAAATACTAGGAAAAGATAAACAGTAGTACCCCCTCACCCAGTTTTACTTTCTGCAATTTCAGCTACCTGCAGTCGACTGGGGTTTGAAATATTAAATGGAAAACTCCAGAAATAAACGGTGAGTTCTAAACTGTGTGCCATTCTAAGTGGTGTGATGAGACATTGGGCCAGCCTGCTTCCTCCTGCCTGGGTGGTGAGTCATGCCTTCATCCAGAGTCCTGCCGGTTAGTCACTGGTTATCAGATGGACTGTCGTGGTGCTGCCGTGCTGGTGGTCACGTCGCCCTGGTTTTATTTCACAGTGTCTCACGCACCTCACTTAACACATTGCCTGGGCATCGCACCGTCTCACACCGTTAGGGGCGGGTGGGCGGGCACGGGATAGCCAGATATTTTGAGAGAGAATGGGAACAAACAAGAGACCACGTTCACCTAAGTTTTATTATAGTATGCCGTTACAATTACTTTATTTTATTATTAGGTGGTGTTGCTGATCTCTTACTGTGCCTAGTTTATAAGTTAAACTTTATCACAGGTGTGTATGTAAGGAAATCATGAGAAAAAAACATAGTGCATGTGGGGTTTGGTACCACCCACAGTTTCAGGCGTCCACTGGGGTCTCGGAACATGTCCCTGCAGATAAGGGGTCGGCAGCACGATGTGAACAGCAAACACAAGGAAGCTGGAACAGCCACATTCACATCACAGAACATGGATGATAAGACTAAAATTATTGCTAGAAACCAAAAGAGATATTATCAGTCAGCCAAGTCCAAGAGATATTATTAGCAAAATATTATCAAACCAAACCCAACAACCTGTAAGACAAATTGTACACCATGACCAGGCGTGATTTCTCCCGAGTGTGCAAGGTTGATTTAACACTCAAACATCAGTGCTTGCAATACTCCATGCTAACAGAATAAAGGACAAAGCCCGAATAATCCTCTTAACAGGAGCAAAAAAGGCATTTGGCAACGGCCCCAAAGTACTTATGGTTAAAACCTCTCAACAAAATAGGAATATAAGGAAACTTCCTTGACCTTACAGAACAGGCGTCTGCAGAAAGCTATGGCCAGCGTCATTCCTGAAGATGAAAGACAGCCTTCCCCCTAACAACAAGAATAAGGTGAGCATGCCTGCTCTTGCCACTCCTGTTCCACGTTGTGCTGGAGAAAATGCAGTAAGGCCAGAAAAATAAAGGCACACAGGTTAAAAGGAAGAAGTTAGTCTTCATTCCCAGAGGGTGTAATCTGGGATACGGGATGATATGTGGAGAAATTCTAAAGAGTCAACAAAAAGATAGCAGACTTAATAAAGGAGTTCAGCATATTTGCAGAATAGAAGATAAGGATTAAAATCAATCGTATATCTATATATCAGCAATAAACAATCCAAAAATGGAATCAAGAAAATAATCCTTTTCACAATGGTATCAAAATGAACAAAATGCTTAGAAACAAGTTTCGTAAAAGACAAGAGCACTGAAAATTAGAAAGCATTGCAAAGATAAGGAAGAGCAAAGTGAGTGGGAAGACATTCCACGCTCATGGGCTGGAAGGTGCGACATTAACAGGGGGCGGTGATCCCCCAGGTGATCAATGGGTTCAATGCAATCTGTGTTTAAATCCTAGCATGCATTCTGATAGAAACTGACAGGCTGTTCCCAAAATGCACTTGGGATGCAAAGGATCTGAAATAGCCAAAACATTTTGAAAGGTAAGAAGAGTGTAGGATTTTGTGTACCTAACTTTAAGACTTACTAAAAAGGTGCAGTTTGGGTAATTTTAGTGTAAAGATAGACATAGACATCAATGCAGCTGAATTGAGAGTCAGAAGTAAGAACTAAATCCCCACATTTATGGCCAATTAATTTTCAAGAAAGGTGCCCAGGCAGTTCAATGTGGGAAAAGATAGTATTTTCAATGACTAATGGCCGTGAGGGAAAAGGAAAAAAATACCCATAATCCACAGCACACAAAAATCAGCTTGAAACAGATCATGAACTTAAATATAAGAACTAAAACCATAAACATGTAGAACACATTGAAAAAAATCTTTGTGATCTTGGATTAAGCAAGGATGTCTTAGACATGATACCCGAACCATGCCCTATAACAGAACAAATTCATCAAGGAGATGAATTTAAATCATCAAGATTTAAATTTGCTCTTCAAAAGACAAAATTAATAAAGTGCAGTCAAAACACAAACTGGGAAAAACATTTGCACATCACAATCTGATAAAGGACCTGTATCCAGAATATATAAAGAAATCTGGTAACTCAGTAGTAAAGATAAACAATGCAATTAAATCACAGACAATAGATTTAGATTCATACATCATCAGAGAAGATATACAAATGGCTAGTAAGTCCATGAAGGGGTGTCCAGCACCTCAGGGAAATGCAAGTTAAAACCGCAATGAGACACTACCACACACCTATGAGAACGCTATCACTAAAATAAAACCGTACCGAGTGTAGGTGAGGATGTGGATAAAACCCCTCAGGCACTGCTGGCTGGTGGGAATGCAAAGGCACAGCCGCTTTGGAAAATGTTGGGTGTAAATTGGACGTACGACGGAGGACTTCTGCTCCTGGTACCTATTCCCAATAAATGTAAACGCGTGTCCGCACAGAGGTTTTTAAGTGAATGCTCACAGCAGCAGAAGTCACAATAGACAAAAACTGGAGACATTCCAAACACCAGTCAACGGGGGAATGGGTAAACAAACACAGTGCACTCACACGTTACTCGGGAAGAACACGGGCTGCTGACAGATGCTACAACACGGTTTGATCTCGAAATCTCAGAAATACTACGCCAGGTGACAAAACACAGATATAATGGATAACGTATTTATGATTCCGTTTAGATAAATGCTAAAAAAGGCAAATCTGTAGAGACTGAAAGTGGTTTAGGATAAGTGAGGATTTACTGCGAGTAAGCATAAGGGAATTTGGGGGCTGATGTATATAATCTAAAATTAGGTAATATTTGCATAAGCCAGTAAATTAATTAAAATATAATTGAATTGTATGTTTATAAACACAAACAAATACCCAAGCTCCTGGGTCTTCCAATTCTGGACTCTGAAACTGCCAACTTGAGGCTTGCCCGACCTCTGACTTTTGGTCAAATACAGCTCAGCAAATCAATAAAATAAATAAGATAATTAATTAGGTGTGTCTGAGATATATAAAACTCCACCCGTGCAAACCAAGCATATATCTCGTTTTCAAGTGCCAGTGACAACTGTCTAAAGTTGACCACATGCTGGGCCCCTAGGAAGACATCAGCCCAAAGTGAAAATAGCAACCTCACAGCTTCCGGTCTCAGTGCAATAAAGCTCGCTCCTGGGAGGCGAGCAACGAAGAATACAAACGAAGTGCATGGAAACACCACTCACACGAGCCAAAAGGGAGAAAGAGCCCATACACCTACCAGCTGATGAACGGAGGCACATCTGTGCAATGGTGAGAAAGTGAATTAGTGCTGTCTGTCACTTGGGGGCCAGCACATGGGAAGGGATTGTTAATGGGCTCAGGGCTTCTTTGGGCGATGCTCTGGAATTACATAATGGTGATGGCTGCACAACTTTGTGAATACACTGAAATCACTGATTTGCACACTTTTTGGGTGTGTGTATATGTGTGTGTGTGTGTGTGTGTGTAGATATATACACACAGAAAGAGAGAGAGAAGGGGAGAGAGAAAAAGAGAGAGAGAGGGAGAGGCTGATTTGTCTTAAGGAACTGGCTCACACAGTTACAAAGACTGACAAGCCAAACATCTGCAGATGTGCAGGGCGGGCCAGCAGGCTGGAGACCCAGGGAAGAGCCAGTGTTGTAGGTCAAGTCCAAAGTCCTTCTGCTGGCAGAATTCCTTCTCGCTCAGGGGAGGTCAGGCTTTGTTCTAATAAAGCAGGGGTGTCGAACTCATTTTCACCAGGGGCCACATCTGCCTTGAGGTTGCCTTCAAAGGGCCGAATGTAACTTTAGGTCTGTATAAATGTAACTCCTCCTGAACAGTCAAGTGAGAGCTCAGCACTGCCGCTGGTAGAAACAAGGTGCTGGGTTGGATAAAACAAGGTGGAGGGCGGGATGCAGCCTGAGGGCCTTGTGCTCACCACCTGTGTAATAAAGCATTCAATTGATCTGATGACGGCATCTACATTGTGGAGATTAATCAGCTTTTGTCAAAGTCTACTAATTTAAATGTTAATCTCACCCAAAAACCCCCTCACGGTAACATCCAGAATGGTGTTGGATCAAATATCTGAGCACTGTGACCCAGACTAATTGATACATGAAATTAACCATCACAGAGCCACCCCCAGTCAGCGTGGCACTCACACACAGCTCCTTACCTCACACGCATTCCCCAAATAAAGACAGTCACAGGGTCGTACTCCTGCCTGACATGGAACCTTTGTCCTGCCTACAACCGGACACACACTAGCCTCTCCCTGGAAGAGGACGCAAGCCCCCCGGCTGGTGTTTCCTCCTCCCCTTGATGTCTGTAACTTAGGTGCTGTTGTGTGCAGGGATGGGTGCTTTGCCGACACCGTGTTCCAGGTCGTTTTTATCTCACCAGAGCTGGGAACATTGTCAAGAACGACACTTAACTACTAGGGTGTAAAGTCAATCTACCCATTGCATGCTACCTTATATTATTTACACACAAATGTATTCATGACAAAATAAGAAATAAATGCCCATCTCTGTAACTGTGGTGTGTTCATGGCTGGTATTCATAACTGCCCTTCCGTACACCCTTGGCTCTCGGCAAGCACCTTGGTGATCCTGTTCCTCATCTTTGGGGGGGTGACTCGCATGTCCATTACTGAAGGGTCTGGCTACTAGCAGTCCTGCTTGGACTGGGCTGGTTCCACTGACCTCAGCCACAGGGCCTGGGGACACTGAGAGGCGCCCTGGGCAGGTCCTGGATTCCAAGCCTTCTCTTCCTCACCTTCACCGCACAGCAGCGGGGCAGCTTTGCCCTGAGAGGTGGAACCGGCGCCCCAGCCAGAGCAGTCGCTGCCTTCCTCACCTGTTGGCAGAGGCAGGAGGAGCCCCAAGTGGGAGTCACACACTTTAAATGGATGGCTGTTACAAATATTATATCTCCACATACAAACGGACACACTCCTGTCATACCCCGTGGGTCACAGAGACCAGCCTGCAGGAAGGCACACAAAGGCGTGGAGACCAGGAGCCGGAGCCTTTGGGGGCTCTCTGAGAGGCCGACAGCACACAGTTGTTCAACAGTGTGTGTCCCATTCATGTCCCCGGCCGGTGTGGCTCTGTTGGCTGGAGAGGCATCCTGCAAACCAGAAGGTTGTGGGCGTGATTCCCGGTCAGGACACAGGCCCAGGTTGTGGGTTCGGTCCCCGGTCGGCACGCACTCTCTTCTAACTGATGTCCTCGCGAACCCGGGTGATGCGGTCTGGAAACCGTTTTCCGATGCACCATGATTTCTTCCTGAGCTGTTCGCCTGCAAGTGTAACAGTTTATACTTTTAAGAATCTCCACCGTTGTATTAAACACAGATGCATGATCTCCAGTCCTGACGGAAACCCTGTGGAGCAGCATGTGGTTCCTGAGGAAACCCGGGCTGGGGGAGGTCACGTGACTCGCCCACAGCGCCACGGCCAGGGGCTGCCGGGACCCGGAATCCTAACCACATCGCGGCTGCCACTGCAAACACGTGGAGTAGCCGGCAAGTCGGGCGCCGTGCCCGGCCTTCCCCGGTTGTCTCGGTCAGTTACCGCCGCGGTGAATCCTGTATCCAGCGCCTTCAACACGGGATGCCACGGCTCGGGGAGGCGCGCCCGGGGGACCCCTGGTGCCTCTTAGAGCAGAACCAAGGTAGGACTTCGGGGCTCTACTTGTGGTGTGTTACTTGTCAATGTGCGTGCACATCTGTTACGTCTTTGCTCCAGAAAGGACTCGGGGGGCCGGAGGGACTGAACTCTCTGTCTGTGAGGGCAGAGCCAGGGTACCCTTCTCCTGGAGGCAGGAACCGACTCCACTCTTTCATGGATTTTTTTTTTCCACAGAAAGTCTGAGTGAATGTTTCCAGATTCTGTCCTATGTCCTTCTCAAAATACCTGTTGAGGGTTCTGTCTAGTTCCTTCACCGTTTTAAGTCTCACCATCATGGGAGACAGTGACCAAAGCCTGAGACCTAAAGCCTCCCAAAGGGTTCCCGCCCAGCTGCCTTGTTTCGAGGGAGCCCTCCAGGGGGCGCTGTGGCCCGGCGGAGGGCAGCTGCTCCCCGGCGTTCTTCCCGGCGGACTGCTGTGTAAATTTAGGGTGACCTTTTGTAGAAACTGGGCGACTTCCTCATCAAACGCAAACATAAAAAATATTATTTTCTTGGAGGAAAAGTAAACAGCTGAGGTTTCTGCACAATTAGACGGAGAGAGAGCTCTCAAGATGCGCCCAACTAGCAAAGAATTATAAATGGGAACCAATCTGCATGAACGAAGTTAATGAAAACTAAGCCTCAGGGCGGCCCACGCGCACAGCCCTTTCCCAGTTCCCAGGAAAGAGGTCTGGCACCGTGTCCAAACGGCCATATGTTTCTGTAACATTGGCAGAAGACTCCATTTTAACTGCAGTCAACTTTCCCTGGGTCATCTGCCTCCTCCGGTCCAGTCCAACTGGGTGGCCTCGGCGTCGCTTGGAACTGGCCAAGGCAAGGTGGGGCTGGGGATAGGTTTACTGTGGGGCCAGCAGGACACCTTCATGTGAAGTGCGCTCGCTCCCGTGGAGTTAAGTTCTTACTGGGCTCCTCGTGGGCAGTCGCTTGCAAGAACACTGCCACCCAGGAGCTGACTAACCCACCGGGACAGGAAACTGGGGCCAGGGCGCTTCCCGCAGTAGCGGTGAGCGCCCAGCGCCGAATCGCGTCAGTCTCTGTGGGAGAACAGGCTTGGTATGTGTGCGAGCAGGCGCTCGTGCACGGGAGTTCTTGTAATGGTCAGGCATTACAGACTCAGCCTTCGGGCCTCACAGATGCCCAGTCAAAACAGAACTACTCTTTCCTCAGAAACATATTTGATGTTGCAGCATATCAACTATACATGGACAGTCCCTTTCTATAGGAATCACACAAAAGAAGATTTCCAGGGCACGAAGTGGTACCTTTATGTACTCACTGAAACAGTCATGAAAGATACATATACAATGGATGCATGTAACATGCACATAGAACCACGCTAAGACAGTGGAATATCCTTTTCTTTATATAGAAAATGAGATTACAAAAGCACTGTCACACAAACAGAGGATCGAAGAGTATGCAGCCAGAACATGAATGGAAAATATCATAGAAGTCTGTCAGGCAAGGAATTGATTAAAATATTAGATTTGCAATGCTGTGGTAGTTCGTCAGCTTTTTACAGTTTTTAAATTTGCTATGACTATTTTAATGTTTTAGATAAATGTTCTCATTCCATCTCCTACATTTGTAAACTTGTGTTCTCTTGGTCACAACAGACACCAAAACACAGAGACACACAGGCAGGGGCAGGAGCGAGAGGCTGGCCTTGTCCCCACACAGGAGGACAAGCACAGGTTTTCCTGACCCAGCATGAACCCCTGCAACTGACACCCACATGCAGACAGGGAACGTCGTCATCCCCCTCAGGTCCCCTTGTGCCCCTTTCCAGTAACTCCCTCCAGAGGTGACCCGTGTCACGATTGTGATCCCGAGATTAGATTGTTGTTGTTGAGCTTCGTGTAAGTGCAACAATGAAGCACATATTCCTCATGTCTGACATCTCCCCTCAGCACAGGTTTCTGAGGCTCAGCCACGCCCCCCGTGCGTCAGTGAGTACTCTCTTCCTCTTTGTTGCTGCGTAGCTTTCCCCTGCGTGGCTGCACGTTGTATCCATCCTCCCATTAAGCGTCTGGGTTAGTTTCAGACTTGGGATATCATGAATGAAGCCACTGTAAATACAGCATTTTATATGTGAATTACATGCCAATACTTGTATGTAAGTCATTTTGTGAAGACAGATTTTTGTTTATCTTGGGAGAGTACTTAGGGATGGGATTTCGGGGCCCTGTGACAGGTGGAGATTAAATTTTATAAGAAATTGCTGAAACTTCTCCCAGAGAGGCTGCAGCGTTTTGTACTTCCACCAGCGATTAGTGAATGAGAGAGCTGGTTGTTTCTCATGCTCGCCAGCGTCCTGATGGCGTGAAGTGACGTCTTCTTGTGGCTTCAGTTCACATGTCCCGAGTACCAGTGATGCCGAGTGCCTTCTCGTGGGCTTTCTAGCCATTTCTGTATCTTCTTTTGCGAAGGTCCTTCCAAATAGCGCATTTATTTTTATTTGGATTCTTTGTCTTTTATTACTGAGTTCTTTATAAATGCAGGATACAAGTCCTATGTTTTCCCCCTGTCTGGGGTCTGTCTTCACTGTCTTTTTAAAGAAAACTTCTGTGTTGCAATACTTTTACAGTTACGAAAGAGTTGCACAAACAGCAGAGTTCCTGAAACCCTTCACTTGGCTTCCTCTAGAGTTAGTGTATTGTCCACAAACTTGGAGGCTTGCAGCCAGATGGCTGTATGATCCCGTCTTACAGAATCTAAGAAACCCGACAGCCTGCCTTCACTGGGTCCCGCGTTCTCTGTCCCCTTTAGACCAGATCGGCAACATCTCTGCTGGTGCAATCCCGTCTCTCTTTCTGACTTCCAAGGAGATGGCGGACTGAACCCCAGAGTTGCACCCACGATCTCTGTAGCGAATGGTTTTCTGGTCACCCCCTTAAGTGTTCTTTTCAAAACAAACTTTCTCTCTTTTTTTTGTGCCATACGGACAGACTGAGGATTCTGCAAATCTCCAAATTCTGGTTCCTTCGTGTTTAACAATTTCTTCTTCAATTTGTCTCTCCTCTTATTTCTCTATAAAAGCCAGCGATTTTCGGCTGGTGTCCTGCAAGAACTTGGAAAACACGCGATACCTGACTGACCGGTCAGGGGCACTGCCCTGTTTTCCCTCTGACTGTCGAGTAAGAGGAGGACAGTGGTCAGCACTACAAACCAACACCTTCCGCAGGCCTCAGGTGGGAGAGCAGAAACACACCTTTCGGGTGGGCCCTGTTAGCATGTCACTGTGCTCTGTGCACTGATTATGGCCAGTTAGATGTTCTAGAATCTTCCTTACTCTGTTGTCCATTTGACCTGTGTCTTCTGTTGGACTAAAAATGATGTCTTGTAGTTTTCTTCTCGTCTATCCTTAAGTTTCTGATTGATAAAGGTGGTTTCTTTGTTATTTGTATCACATATAGTCACAACTGATGTGTTATCATTGCGAATTGTGGCTCTCGCATTATCGAGCATTCTGCCGTCTCATTTAACGCTTTCAGCCCCAGTTCAGTGTTTCCAAATCCTGATCACCACCTCTGTTTTCTGACAGCTTCCTTTGCCTGCTGTGTTCTCTCACCTCTCGACTGCATTCGTCCTGATCCCTTTGCTGTAGGTGCACCTCCCGCCTACAGCACGGAGGGGTTTTGCCTTGCGGGTCAACCTGAAAGTCTTTTTCTTCTCCTGGGTGTGTTTCCACCTGCAGGTGCTCAAATGAGTGCCAGGTTTGGTTTAATAGCTCTACTTTAACGTTGTATTTACTGTGTATTCTCTTTTATTCCATATGTTCCTTTCTCTGTGTGGTATATGTTCTTTGCTCATTTAAACTTTTCTTCCTGGAACAATTTGAAAACTTGTTCTGGCGCTTAACTTCCAATCTTCACATGTTACTCTCCTTGTGCGCATGTCTGTGTCCACTGGTCCCCTTTCACAGGACACTGGCCGCATTGCACTGGGACCCACCCTACCCTAGCAGACTTCACCTTAACCAGGTATATCGGCAATGACCCTATTTCCAAACAAGGTCACCTTCTGAGGTACGGGGGCTTAGGGCTTCAGCATATGGGTTTGGGGAAGACAACGCAGAACAAGTCCCATCTGTGTACGGCATCTGCTGCGGTGCCTCGAATCCTGCCCTCTGATCCTTCAGGGTGGTGAAATCGTGGGTTTCCATCCAAGCATCAGTTACTTGTGGAGGAGGGTTGTGGGCTGCCGCCAGGCTAAAAGCCATCAAAATGGAACATTTACCCAGTACTGGTCTCTTCTGTCAGTCCCCTCCAATTTCTGCTTCCTCCTGTGGCTGCTTTTCTATTTCGATGGGAATTTATGGTAGTTGTATCCTGGAGGGTTGGTCCAGAAGAGCTTTTCCACCATTTACTGCAAAGCTCTCATTTTAGATCGCCCTGGTTTCCTTTGTGGGTTTTTTTTCCCCAGGCAGGGGGATTTATGTTCTGAGTTTTCAATTTTCGATTTCAGGTGTTTTTCATATCTGCAAATGTTCAAGTATATTTATTTCAGATTGGCTATTGTGCTTCCATTTCCCTCTGCTTCATTTCTGGGAGGACTTTTTATCGAATGAAGTGCTTTTATTTTTGTGTTCCTTTTATATATATTGGTTTTATTTGGATGCTGTCTGCAGCTTCCCATTCATTTGGAAATGTCCTGTTTTTTCTTGGACTGGCAATAACAGGAATTTAGACAGCTTGCCATAGTTCATGGTTCAAGTGCGCCCTCTCCTGTTTATTTGGGGAACTGTAGTTTTTAAAAATAATTACATAGGAGAGAGGGTTGGTATCTTTGATTTTCTTCTACTGATTATTACTTTTATTTTTTACAAATATGCTTAACTTCCTGGGGTTCTAATAATGCTTTTTATGTCTGTGATGGTTTCAAGGGTGTGTTGACTTGGAGAATATTCAATGAGCTGAACACGTGTGTGTGTTTATATATGCACATTGTACTTCAATAAAAGCCTAAAAATACCCTGAAGCCTATAATTCTCTAATGACTGTCAAGAATAAAATGGTATTAAACTTGAGAAAATGATCTTCTACCTTCTACTTTTGTTATGACCTATCTACTATTTTTACCCATTTATTACTCTAAAAATTATACTTTGTACATACACCTTAGAAGTGTATTTGTATAAATACACCTGATGGTGTCTTACAGCCACTTGCTTTCAAATCATGTGCTGCTCACTGCCAGCCTTTCCAGGCCATGTCTTTATCACTCATGAATTCTTTGCCCCGACTCACCCGGCAGGTGGCTGAAGAACATCACCAAATAACTTTTAGTGGAAAATCGTCCCAATCAAGGAGCACTCCCACAGGGTTTTCCCATCAAAACTAGCACAAACTTGCACATCTAAGAATGTCTGTCTGTCCCTTCAAAGAAAAAGGAAATTTGCCAGATCACAAACATATACCCTCAAAACTCATTAGACCACGCTTCCGGATTTCCCAGCATCCCGTGCTGTGGCGGGAGAGGCAGCCAGCCGCTTCTGTAAAATCTCACTGAGTTTTTGTTGCGGGTGCATAGAAGTGAAATTGGCATTTTCATGATGATCTCTTATCGAGCGCCCTTGTTAGTGCATTGATTAATGATAGTTGTTTATCTATTGATTCTTTTGAATTTTCTACATGTACTAATTCTATCATCTCTGAATTTTTTAAAAAAATTAATAAATTTTATCTGCTGCTCTCTGCCAGGACCCTAGCCCCCTGGTTCACTGTGAAACAGAAAATGCCCCCAAGGGAAAAGCCGGGGAAATGGGACGTGCACCTCCCGGGATGTCTCGACTCGGCCATCACAGCCCCTCAAACCCTGCCCGAGTTACACGCTCTCCAGGTAGTTTCAACAGTGTTTCATTGTGTGTCGTGCGTCTTTCTCCCTTGTTTTCGGGAGGAGGATTCATCTGATACCAGCTCTTCCACCGTGGCTGGGGCCGGAGGTGGTGGTCAACTTTCCTGTCCACTTAATGGTTATAGGGTTCATTATTCACCCTGAAATCTTAGTGTTAACCAAGAACTGTATAGGGTTTACTGCTTTCCATAATTCATTGCTTCATGAGAATCCTTTGGCTGTGCTGTTTGGAGTTTTTATTTAGTTCCATCAGCTATTATCCCACTTATTTTGTTCCTAAGTCCATGCAAACAGCCACAGCTCGTTCCTGGTCGCACATTACAACCCACATCTCCCTGCCCTTGCCATCCGGGGCCGAGGGTCTCTCCTCTGGTGAAGAGACAGCCCTCCCTGTGAGACAAACTCTGAATCCGCCGCGTGGTCCCTCCTCCCTGCCTCCCAGGTCACACGGCAAACCAGCACGCTCCGGTCTCTCTCGGCGAAGAAACGAGGTCTGCCTTCACCACCCGTCTGCTCCAAGCTCTAGTCCGTGCAGAGTGAAACTAATCGTGAAAATCCCCTTCCTCCTCCTTCATTGTCTTCCGTTTCCTTCTCAACTCTCTGGGCCGGGGGGGGGGGGGGGGGGGGGGGGGGGGGGGGAGCCCCGCCCCGCCCCCCAGCACTCCCTTTGGACTTGGCTGGTCAAAGCTGTTGATGGATCCCCTCCATTCCCCCCGATTCCGTGACTGCCTCGGTCTTTCCTTCAGCCCCTCAGCCGCTTTCAGGACACGTCTTCTTCTTTCGGCCTCTCTGGTCACTCACGTGCCTGGGTTTCCTCCCACCCACACGTCTTTTTTCCGTCTGTATTTTCTCTGGATGATCTAATCTAGTTCTTTGAATTAAATATAGTTTTGTGCCAGTGACGCCCAAATGCACACGCCTTCAGCTCCGGGTGCTCCTGCTGGGGCTGCGCATCTAGTGGTTTATGGAACACGCACAGACACCTGAAGCCGACACAGAAAAAATTAGCTACGCGCCCTCTCTTCACACCTGTTACTTCTTCCTCTGCCCCCGTGCAAGTAGAGGGCGCCACTGTATTTTCAGTTGTTTGGCCAAACCCCCAAGGATCAGCCCCCATCCCTCTCTTTCCTCCCACCCATTTCCCACCCTCGGTAAGTCCTACGGCGGCGGGGTGTCCGCCCTGCGGCCCTCGGGCCCCACGCAGCCCACGAGGGCTGTGAATGCGGAGCAACACACAATTGTAAATTTACTTCAAACATTATACAATTTTTTGGCGACTACGTGTCACAGTGTATTTAATGTGTGGCCTAAGACAACTCCTCTTCTTCCGGTGTGGCCCAGAGACGCCGAAAGGCTGGACACCCCTGTCCTACAGGCGCACCGACCGCAGGCACCCCAGAAAATCCCACTTCCCTCCTTCTGCCTGTAGTCGGCACTGTTGTTCGCGACAGGGTCCTCTCTCCGTGAGCAGCTCTCTAACTGGGCCCTGGGGTCTGGCGCTCGCCCTCCGCAGCACACCCTCCGCCCAGCACCAGGAATCATACCAATGAAACAGTACCCACAGCATGCCCACGGCTGCCTTGCAGCGAGCTCGGAGCCCTGCGCCACGTTCTGCAGTCGGGACACGCTCCAGGTGCCCGACCACAGGAGCCGGAAAGCGTGGTCCTACTGTGAGGGCGGGTAACGAATCACCACGCTCATCATGCTGATTCGTTTACACCACGTGTTCCTAGTTATGAAACAAGTGTAAAGAAGGGGGGTGATGTGAGACATTCCTCCTTTTTACCCCCTTTTTAAACAGGACAGTAGACATTCATCCATGAACAAAGGTGCCTTTGTGGGAGTGGTGGGTCCGGCACCACGCAGCAGAGCACCCAGGAGGGTCACGCCTACCTGTGCGCCCAGTAGGAGGCAGGCAGACCTGGGCGTGGGCGGCCGAGCCAGGGGAGCTGGGGCGCCGCCCAGACTTCCCTCCCGCTGTGATTGGAGGGGGAAATAACTGGACAGTGCTGACCGGGGCAGATGTCCACGCATGAGAGAGAATTTGCAGAAGTTCCGCCCTCCTGAGGGGAGATCACAGCAGGCCATTCTAGGGAAATAAATTTTAAAAAGTTTTGTAGCAACAGAAGGTGGCGGCAAGAGAGAGCTTCCCAGCTCTACCACCCTCCCTGCAAGCACACACTGCACCCGGCTGACCCAGCCAACGATGGCAACCCCTCCCCCAGGGGAAATGAGCAGGGGGTACCAGGCTACAGCAGGCGTGGGGGACAAACCTGTTTCTCTGCAGTGGCACCCAGAGTCCTGAGATGGGACCTCCACGACTGGGAGCAGATCCGGGAAGAGGCAGAGAGGGGACATAGCAGGAAGTCCAGACAGGAGCCTCTAAGAGCACCACAGGGACCTGCCTGCCAGATTCATGGGCTCCCCCAGAGCTCCAAGGGCTAAACCCACCCCTCCCCTGACTCTTCTGAGGCTCCTGTGTGCACCCCAGCAGGCAGAGACGAAGGCAAGCTCCTGTACACTCAGAGGCCGAAGCCCGTGGGCAGGGGGAACCACAGACTGGAGCCTAGCCCTGCTCTCTGAAAAGGTTCCCAGGAGCCAGCCTGGTGCCTGGGGAGAACCTGAGAAGACGTAGAAGGTTTAGAACCCTGCCACACGGGGGCGCCAGAGAGTGGAGCAGGTGTGCCCATGCAGAGGCAGATGAAACCCCAGAACCACGACCAGCCAACACAACGCCACCGCTGAAAGCAACGAGCAAATGTTAGTGAACTCGACAGTGGTAATTGTATTGCAATATATAAATATCAAATCAACATGTGTACCTTAAATGTTCATGTTTTATGTCAAATATATGTCAATAAAAGGATGAACATTACGTACATGTAGTAAAGTATGAGAGATACATTAAAAAAAATCTTTGTGTATCCATCACCCAGGTTAAGCAATAAAATAATTCCAAGACTTTGGAGTCTCTCCTTCATATGTTCTTCCCTCCCCGAGGAGCTGGCCACCATCCTAACTTTTGGGTTGGTAACACCCGTGCTTTTGTTTATAGTGTTACCATGTACACTTGCATCCTTGTTTAGTTTTGACTTACATAGATGACCAGGTATATTTGGATTGGCTTCTTTCAATACATGTGGCATCTGTAAGGTTTATCTATATTGATGGATGTAGCTGTTATGTAAATGCGTCCATTTTAATGTTGAAGTATCTTTGTGTTGTTTCTAAGTGTGGGCTTTTACAAACAGTGTTTCTATGAATCTTCTAGTGCCTGTCTTGTGGGTGTGAAGCTGCTGACTCACGGGACACATGCGTGTTCGCCTCCACTAGAGAACACCGAGTGGTTTCTGAAAGTGGCTGTGAGTTGCACTCCCAACAGTAAGCGCCCCAGCTGTCCCAGGCCTTTCCCAGCATGTGGCCTCGGTGCATGCCGTTGTTCCTGCCAGTCTGGTGGGTGTCTGCTGCCCTCAGCTTGGTTCTGCTCTGGTACCTCACGAGGCTGATTCCCTGACACGGTTCTGTGTTTATTTCTTTAGTCAGGATGATCGGCACATGCTTGCTGCCAAGCACAATTATTAAAAGGGCCCCCTTTCACCCCATTCTCACTGGAGTTCCTCTTCTAACACGGACACTGCCTTCCCACTTTTAGGGGTCAGGAGGGTACACGGGTGCTCACGCAGCCCTGGGGGGAGGGGAAGACACTGGGCGTAGGTACAGAGGATGGAGGGAAAACAGATGGGAAGGAGATTGAAGACAGTAACTCTGATTACTCAGTGTGGCTCTTGGTGACCCTTCTTCCAAAGGGGAAAAGCAGATGGACTTGATGGAGGGAATCCAGCAGTCAAAGCAGAAGGATTTCTTTACTTGTTTCCCAGAAAGGACTCAGGGTCACAGTTATCACCCGGAAGCTGGTCACAGTGTCTACCGCAGCCACTCACTCCCCTCTCGGCCTCCGCAACGACCCTTCAAAAACTGGCGCGTGAAGCCAAACAGTGCTTTTCTTGCCTTGAGATCATTTTGTGAATTCTTCTACTCTTTGTATTTTTTGAAAAATTATTTTATTGTCGTTCAATTACAGTTGTCTGCATTTTCCCTCCACTGCTCCCCCGCCACCTCCCTCCCTTGCCCTTGTTTCCAGACCCCACCCCCTTGGTTTTGTCAGTGTGTCCTTTATAGCAGTTCTTGGAAACCCTCCCCCCCGCCCCCTCCCCCCACCTCTGGCTATTGTTAGATTGTTCTTAACTTCAATGTCTCTGGCTATATTTTGTTTGCTTTTTTTCTTTTGTTGATTATGTTCCAGTTAAAGGTGAAGTCATATGGTATTTATCCCTCACTGCCTGGACAAGGATGCCCGCTCTCACCACTCCTATTCAACACAGTATTAGAAGTCCTAGCCACAGCAATCAGACAAGAAAAAGAAGTGAAAGGCATCCAAATTGGAAAGGAGGAAGTAAAATTGTCACTGTTTGCAGATGACATGATAGTGTACATAGAAAATCCTATAGACTCCACCAAAAACAGCCCAACTTAATAAATGAATTTGGCAAAACAGCAGGATACACAGTCAAGATTCAGAAATCAAAGGCATTTTTGTACAGCAACAATGAAAGTAGCAGAAACAGAAATCAGGAAAAAAATCTCCTACTCTTCGAAAGACTCAGCTATAATGGCACTTACTGAACCACTCCCATACTCAAAAAATGCTTAATTCCACCCCCAAATGGAAATCAAGAGGCAACATCTTTGTTGTAATTTATATTGGGGGCACTTTGCATTTGTTAAAATGACTCACATTTATAATGGTTCTAGTCTTTTTCCTCGAAGAAACCCTGAGCAAGCATCGTCCCCCAGCCACGGAGATGAGAGAGAGGCACCCCATCAAGGCTCAGTGGTGCCCCATCACTGAGGAGGGGAAGCAGAGCTGTTCCCCCAGAGCTTCGGAGTTCCTGGCTCGGCCCCGGGTATTTCCCAGCAGGCTGATGGGGCACACGCACACGTGTGCACACTCATGCTGGGGACCAAACACCAAACGAGTTTCCTGCTCAATATTCCTCTGCCAGCACGTCAGCTATGGGATATTTCTACATTCCAAGTTCATCTCACTTGTAATCACTCGAACAGAAATTCTTCCCAGACAAGTTTGATGAGTGTTATTCTCTCCTGTTCAGAAAGCTCCCTAACAGCTGGAGGGATTTTTCTTCCAAATCCACCAAAAATTGAATTTCTTTTTAAACAAGCTTTAGCTCTGTTCCATGAGTCACACATGTCCACTGGACAAAGGTTTGTCTGACGCACATTTGGCAAAAACAAGTAACAGTGCAAACACACTCTCACCCACCGCTGCCCAGGTCGGACCCCGCTGGGCAGGCGAGCTGTGGCTAGGTTTTCAGGAGCTCCCACCCTTCTCATTGGCCCCACCCAGCTCTTCGGGTCGCTAATAATTTAAATATGAAGCAGCCAGTAGCCAGAGAATCGTCAAGTTCATTCATATGGAGCCCTTTTCTCCAAACTGTATGTTGGGAGACACATGGGTCAGTGCACTAGGAAGCCCACGTGGCTGTGTTGCCCGATACGGTAGCCACTAGCCACGTGTGACTACTGACACTTTAATCACCTACAACCTAAAGTCCAGTGGCTAATATCATAGCAACAGTTCAAGTGCTGAGCAGCCACATGAGGCTGGATGGGCAGATGGAAAACATTCCCCTCGCTGCAGACGTCCTGCTGGACACCGCTCGGTGCCACGGGGAACAAGACTTCTCAGATTGTCCTGGCGTCTGCCTGCCGGGCCCCCTCGGGCTCTGTTTCATCAAAGACCAGCCCCTCGCTGGTCCTGCGCCAGGACACTCAGGCCCCAGGGGCCTCTGGTTTGTCTCCACATTCCGCCCACCTCCACAGGACACCTCTTCCAACTGAGAGCTTCAACAGGCATTCCAGGAGGAAAGCTTCAGGGCGTTGACTTTTTGGGCAAGGTGACAAGCAAGCCAGTCATGGGCACAACCTACAGAGTTCTGTTGGTTTTACACAACGCTTGACCCGTCGGGCCACCCGGCTCCCTTCTGTCAGGTGGTCGCACACGCAAGTGCTCCTGGCCCTGGGCCAGCGTGGGACCAACGCCACCACGCCCCTGCCCTCTAGGTCCTCCTGGCTCCCCGCTGTTCCCCGTTCCATGGCCGCCGACGTCCTGGGCGCTTTCCCGTCTCCCCTCTTTGTTTTTCCTCCCAGCGAAATCCTCCGCACCTGAGGCCGACTTCTCGCTGGATTAGCAGCTCCAGGAATATACTTAACCGAGCAGGAAGAAAACTTGCCATTTCCAGAAAAAAGAAGTGAGGCGGTAAATGGCAGGGCCGAGCAAGATTAGGCAGGATCGAAAGGCAATGGCAGGATGCTCATAACAAAGACAGTTTCAAAATTATAGCCCCGGCCGTTCCTTCTATTGGCATTCACTGGCAGGCAGTGCGCCGTGGGTGTAGATTGCGAGGCGTCTGGATGAATGATCTGTCTTCGTGCCTCCCGGCGCTCTGCTGACATCCCGCAAAGCTCAATGTCATCCTTAAAACAGGAACGAACAGCTCGCCCACGGGTTAATTTGCAAGTATTTGACCAGCTCTTCCATGCACAGATTTAGAACTAAGTAAATATTTAGTTTGCATAGAACAATTGCAGGGACAGGGAGTTAATCACAAGAATATCAGTCCTTCGTCGCTATATTAAGATTCTCCAGAGAATCAGCAGCCGATAGGCTGTGCATATGTGTGGGGGCATTTATTCTAAGGGGTGGGCTCATGCAACTGTGAGGGCTGGCGTGTCTGCTCTCTGCAGGGAAGGCAGGCAGAAAATTCTAGCGGGAGGGCAGAGACCTGATGGAGCCATGTAGAGTTCAAAGACAGTTGGAGTCAGACTGTTTTCTTCTTTGGGGGAGCTCAGTCTTTCTTTCTCTTATAAGGGTTCATCCGCCGATAGGGTGAGGCCCACCCACGTTACAGAGGGCCGTCTGCTTTCCTTAAAGGCTGCTGATTTAATGCGAGTCACGTCTAAAACATGCCTTCGCAGCGACATCCAGACTGATGTTTGATCAAACCACCAGGCACCACAGCCCAGCCAAGTGGCCACAAAATATTAATTAGCAGAGACACTGAACGCCAGTTAACACAATGTACTTGCTGGGCTGCCATAATGCAGATGACACACAGGAAGGCTCAAACAACTGGGACTTGTGTCTTCACAATTCCAGGGGGCCGGACGCCTGAGATCAAGGTGTTGGCTAGGCACGTAGGTGGCTGTCCTCCCTCCATGTGTGTGTGCCCTAATCTCTTCTTATAAGGACATCGGTCATATTGGATGAGGGCCACCCCAATGGCCTCGTTTCAACTTAATTGGCTCTTTAAAGCCTCCATCTCCAAGGGTCACATTCTGGGGTACTGGGGGCACATATTTTTCCATATGGGGGGGCACAGTTGAGCCCGTCCCAGAGGAAACCATGAGGCCGTGCAGGCACGGTGCGGCCCTGCCTGGTGCTGAGAAACGCTGAGTTCGGGCTGGGCACTTGCAAGCGCCCTGGGGTGGATCTGGAAGCAGGTAATCCATCCATATAAATGGAATCATACAATATATGGCCTTCTGTGTGTCTGATTTTCTTAGCACGCTGTTGTCAAAGTTCATCCACGCTGTGGTATGCTACAGCTCTTCATTTCTCTTTTATGGCTAGAAAACACTCCGTTGTTTGGATGCACCGGTTTTGTGTCCTTTTATCGGAAGGGGCACGGGCTGCTTCCCCGCCTTGGCTCTGGGAGCAGTGCTGCTGTGCGTACGCACGTGCAGTCTTTTTTGAGGGCGTGTGCTCTCACCTCTCAGGCTGCAGACTGGAGTTTCTGGGCCATGCGGTCACGTTACGTTTAACTTGGTGAGGAATGGCCAAACTACTGTCCAAAGTGGCCGCACCATTTTACATTGCCACCAACAATTTTCCAGGGTTCCGAGTTCTCTCCATTCACACTGACACTTATCATCCATCTTTTTTGATTCCAGCCATCCTAGGGGGTGGCCCTTTTTATCTTAAAATATAAACAGCAGCGATAAGTAGAGAATAACTTGCCACTGATGACTGACAAAAATTAACATTGTTCTTTTGTGGCTTTTGATACTTTCAGATAAAAACAGAACCTGACAGACAGCGAGTCCACCATGCTCTCCTGCCCACCACACCTGTGACGTGGGCCCCTTCTCCACCACCATTATCGAAAATCTGGCACTTATTCTTCTAGACTACATTTTATAATTATTGATAAATGTTATAAATATTAACTTTTGTGTTTTAAGCTTTAAATACATGCCACCATAATGTTATCATTCTGCATCTTGCCTTTTACAATAAATAGTGGTTCTGCCCTGGCCGGGTGGTTCGGTTGGTGGGTTGCCGTCCCATATGTTAAAAGGCTGTGGATTCCATCCCTGGTCTGGGCGGGTACAGAGGCAACCGATCAACATCTGTCTCTCACATTAATGTTTCTCTCTCTTTCTCTCTCTCTAAAATTGATAAACATATCCTCAGGTGAGGATTTTAAAAAAGTAAAATAAATGCTGTTTTTTAAAAAAATCTGCCCTATGATGTGCTGACAAATATTTACCTGGCAGCTCTCGCTGGGGGTGGGGAGAAGGGAAACCTCCTGATCTGTGATCTATGGCTCTGATTTACACACCACAAACACTTCTCACACGGCCGATCTCAACCAGCGGGAGAACCCCTGGAAGGCGAGCAGTCAGCTTTCGTTGGCCGCCGCAGAGCACTAAGTCCGTGCGTCCTGACGTGCGGAGCTGGGTTTCGCTGCTGTTCTGAGACTGTATCTCAACGCTGTATGCACGCACCTACTGATGGGCACCTGGATTATCTCTAGGTTTGCACTGTCCCAAAAAGGCGCCCCAGCCGTGTTCCTCTGCATGTCTCCTGGGCACGTGTGCAAGACGCTCTGAGCCACTGGGACATCCATCACCTCTACTGGACGTGGGCAACCGCTTCCCAAAGGAGCGGCGCCAGCTCACCCGCTCGGCAGCGGCATGTGAGAGGGCCCCTGGGGTTGTCCGGTACTGATTTTTGCCAATCTGAAGGGTATAATTCCATTGATTTTTAAATGCAGTCACCTTTCATCCTGAGATCCAGCAACTTTTTACCTGTAATTAGTTTTATGTATTTTTTTTTAACATGGATGCTGGTATTTATCTCCAGGTGATTGTAATGAATACAACAGACCACAGGTGGCAAACGCAAGTCCCATGGGCCAAATCCGGCCCTCCACCTTGTTTCTACCCGGCGGCAGCACTGAGTTCTCACTTAACCACTAGGGAGTAGTTACATTTATACAGTCCTACAATTACATTTGGCCCTTTGAAGGCAACCGCGACGTTGAAGTGGCCCCCGGTGCAAATGAGTTTGACACCCTGCAACAGATTTATTGCAGAGCTTCAAAGTCTAAACCCAAAATTAGGAAATGTGGCTACTTAGCCTCTCCCTGAATTTAAGAGAAATGTATTACTTTAATTTGAGGATTCTTGGCTTGAGAAGCCAAGATATGTGCCAGGTTGAATTGATTATTATTGCATTTGGCTGCAAGCAACCAAGAATCACATTAACAGAGGCTTAAACAAGTAGGGTGGATGTTTATTTCAAGCAATAAGAAGTCCTGGGATCGTAGAGAAGGCAAAAATGCTGCTCAGGATCCAATTTCCACCACATTTCTCTGTTATCCATAGCCTATAGGCTATTAACCTCATGCTTATCACCTCATGGTTGCAAAATGACTGTTCTAGCGCCAGGTTTCACATCAGCACCCAAGGCAGGAACAGTGTCTGTTTCAGGAACACATGAATTTCCCACATAAATCCCAGAAGACTTTTGTTAGCATCACTGACCACAATGTCACGGGGCCATCTTGTGTACTTGGTATTTTTAGTAGCAAATATATTTTCTCCCATCCTCTGAACAAAACTGGTATTCCGTTAGGATGGAACAACAGAAAGAGGGAGATACTTGCCATAAGAGCTATTGGAATGTGGACTTTATGTACATCATTTTTTACAGTAGCATCAAACTGGGTGAATGCTGGAACTTATCAGAAATTTCTACTATCCAAGAAAACATGAGACTGTGCCACCGAGCCCCACAGGGCACCTATTGCATTAGGCCCCCATGCCAAGACTAGGAGACATAGCAGATCTACCTGATGCACAGAAACACAGACAGACAGGCAGCAAAAATGGGGAGACGAGGAATTATGCTCCAGATGAAAGAACGGGGGAAATTCCCAGAAAAACAACCAAATGAAATGGAGGCAAGCCATCTACCAGATACAGAGTTCAAAACAATGGTTACAAGGATGCTCAAGGAACTTAGGAAAAGAATAGAGGAGCTCAGTGAGAATTTAAACAAAGAGTAAGCATTTAAAAAGTACAGAAAAACTATTTGAAAACAGTCATAAATGAAGAATACAGTCTCTGAAACGAAGAGCACAATGAAAGGAATAAACAGTAGGTTGGATGGAGCAGAGGATCAAATCAGTGGTTTGGAAGACAAGGTAGGAAAAAAACACCCAAGTAGAGCAGGGAAAAAAGGGCATTTTTAAAAATGAGAATAGTTTTAGGGGCCTCTGGGACACCATTAAGCATAACAACATCTGCATCACAGGGAAAGGAGGAGGGGAAGGAGGGGGCTGGGGGGAGGAGGAGAAGAGAGAGCAAGGGATCAAGAACCTATTTGAAGAAATGATGGCTGAAAACTTTCCTAACTTTGTGAATGAAAAAGACAAGTCCCAGAAGCACAGAGCTGCAAACAAGATGAGCTCAAAGAGGCCCACACCAAGACACATAATTAAAATGGCAAAATTTTAAAAACAAAGAAAATGTTAAAAGCAGCAAGAGAAAGACAGTTACCTACAAGGAAGCTCCCATAAGACTGTCAGCTGATTTCTCAACAGAAACATTGCAGGCTAGAAGGGATTGGCACAAAATATTCAAAGTGATAAAAAGTAAGGACCTACAACCAAGGCTACTCTACCCAGCCAGGCTAGCATTTAAAATTGAAGAAGAAATCTGAAGGAGCTCATTACCACCAAACTAGTATTACAGGAAACGTTAAAGGGACTTCCTTAAGTAGAAGAAAAAGAGGAACATAAATATGCATGATAAAATGGCCATAAATAGGTGCATATCAATAATCACTTTAAGTGTGAACGAATCAAATGCACGAATCAAAAAGACGGGCGTTGAAAGGACAAGAAAACAAGACCCATATATATGCTGTCTGTAAGAGATCAAAAGATACAGACTGAGAGTAAGGGGTCAAAAAAGATATTTAATGCAAATGGAAATGAGGACAAGCGGGAGCAGCCATACTCCTGACAACACCAGACAAGCAGACGGTAAAACAAAGGCGACATGGGCGCACGATGCGGTGTGCACAAGCTCTGTTGGGCTGTGTGCTCGGAACTTGTGTGGTTTGTGACCCAGCGTCCCCCCAATCAGTTCAGTTAAACAGCTATAACAGGAGACAAAGAAGGACATTACGTAATGATAAAGGGATCAATCCAACGATAGGAGGCAACCCTTGTGAACATTTACGCTCCCAACATAGAAGCACCTAAATGTGTGAAATAAATCTCGATGGACATAAAGGGAGAGACTGACAGAAACAGAGTCACAGCCGGGGACCTCAACACCCTGTTGACTTCAACGGACAGACCCTTCCAGCCAGAAGATCAACAGGCACACAGCAACCCAAAATGACACACGAGACCAAATGGATTTAATGGATGTTTCGGAGCATTTCACCCAAAGCGGCGGAATATACATCCTTTTCAAGGGCACGTGGGACATTTTCCACAACAGGCGCCACATCAGGCCACAAAACGAGCCTCAGTACACTTAAGACTGAAATCACACCGAGCACCTTCTCCCACTACAGTGGCACGAAACCAGAAGTCAACCACGAGATAAACTGGTGTGCATGCACGCACACACAAACACTCACGGGCAGAAAAGCATGGATAGAGTTGTCACATCTCATTGCTTCGTCACTGTTTTGTTCCATTTACACTACTCACTACACATCCAGGTCTCACTTTTGTCCCTTTTCACTAATTCAAAAAGAATTGAAAATGTTAGAATGAGCAAATACTCAACCAGGCAAGTGCTATCTCCCGAGGAGTTCTCCAGGCATGCCTGGGACCGAGAGCTACAGGCGTTTTCCTGAGCACTGGCTGCAGGGCACGAGAGAGGAGGCCCCGGGGCTCCCAGAAACCACCACGGCATTTACTGCTTCGTGTTTGTTGGATGAATCACCTTCAGGGTCTCCTGTCATTAAGGTAAGTCTGAGTCCTTTTTTCCGGGTGCCTTCCCGGGAAGATGAGCCCTGGGAAGGCTGTGAAAGAAGCAGGAAGGAGGCACTGGGATAGGAAGGGAGCACGTGCACTAGATTCCACAGCGGTCAGACCGGTCCATCAAGGAAGCACCTGGTGTGGGGACTTTCGAGGAGGATGAAAAGGGAGCATTTGAAGGACACCTTCCAAAAGCACCCAGGCACCCAATTAAAAGTAATTAAGGAAGAAACGGTGCTGGGCTGTAGCAGGTGAGCACTGACCTGTTCCCAGGAGTGGGGCAGAGGCTGTGCCTGCCGGGGGTCCCCACAGGGTCATGCGGGGAGGGGTGCATGCGTGTCCCTGGGATTTTGTAGTATTTGTGGCAGTTTCGGTTTCATGCATCCCCCAAGTGTACATCAGAGAAGTCGTCAGTCATCTGTTACCACGTGTTTCGCCGAACATTTTACACTCCCGGTGGGAGGGTTCTGCTTCTAACTTTGCTGGATTCTGAACTGTCTGGAGTAAGAAGACACCCCCTTGAACGGCGTGCTCTCTGGTCTAAGATGACACAGAGCGTGTGTGAAGCTCAGCTCACGCGCCTCTCCGGGAACCTGTGGATTATGGGCGTGAGGCGCACAGAGGAGCAGCACGGCCGCCTCGGCCGTGGCTGGGCTATGCACACTCTCTGTGCCTGCCCAGCTCCTGCCGGGGAGCTCGTGCCGGGGAGCCCGGGAGCACTTCTCGCCCGCACCAGCCGCCCGAGGACCCGACGGGGCAGTTCCCACCACATGCCTGACACAAGGGAAGCTCCAGAGGTGCCGGTTCCTTTCCCCACTTGCACCCTACGTTTGTCCGTCCTCGCCCAGGTTCAGCTTTTCCCTTAGACAAGCCAAGGGAGGGCCCAGGGGTGACTCTGCGACCAGCGGAGCTCCCTCCAGGGCCCTGAGGTCTGTCAGTCCCCTAGCTTCTTTGTCTTGTGGGGGCTCTCAGACACTTGGCTGAACACAGCTGAGGGGCACCGCGATGCTTTTCATCTCACGGATTAGCAGGCACCAAAGCCAACACGGGGAAAGCACTTCCTCCAAAGCAGAAGAGACACGTAACGGGGGTGGGGTAAGTTCAGACGGACCCATGGCTGCGGGCCCGGGGCCTGGGTCGGGCATCACCTCAAGACAGAGGGGCACCTTTCACAGCCTGGAGCTGGGGGTCTAGGGCTTTTGCTCCGGCTGGCCCGGGCACTGGCTTGAAGGCCATTAGAGTGGGGAAGGGGGTTTCTTTTTTAAAGAGACTGCTTCTTCGGAGCAGTTTTATGTTTACAGCACAGTCGAAAGGGAGATTCAGAGGCATCCCATGAAACCCCTGACCTCGCACCTGCACAGCCTCTCTTGTTGTCCACATGCACCACTGGAGTGGTGTATCTGTCCCCATTAAGGGACCTACACTGACACATCGTGATGGCACACAGTCCGCGGTTCACTCTTGCTCCTGGACATCCCGTCAGTTTGGACAAATGTGTAATGACACGCGTCCAGCATTACAATATCACAGAGTAATTTCACTGTCCTGAAACTCCCTCATGTTCTGCCTGTTCGTCCTTCCCTCCCCACTAGCTTTGATAGCCACTGATCTTTTTAGCGTCTCCATAGTTTTGCTTTTCCGAGAATTTCTTACAGTTGGAATCACACAGTACGCAGCCTTTTCAGATTGGTTTCTTTCACTAACAGTATGCATTTAAATGTCCTCACATCTTTTCATGGCTCGGCAGTGTCTTTTTTGGTGCTGAATAATATTCCACTGCCTCAACCTAGCACAGTATATTTATTCACTCACCTACTGAATGACATCTTGGCTGCCTGCAAATGCCGGTGATTGTGAACAAAGCTGATAGAAACACCCGCATGCAGGCGTTCGTGTGGATTTTCATCCCCGTTGTGTGACTGCCACGGAGGGCAGTGGGTGGGAGGCGTGTGTTTAGCGTCGTGAGAAGCGGCCAAGCCATCTTCCCGAGTGTCTGCACTACTCCGCATCCCCACCAGCAACAAATGAGAGACACTGCACTCCGCGTCCTCGTCAGCACTTGCTGTTGTCGGAGTTCTGAACTGTGGCCACTCTGGTAGGTGCATCCCTGTAGCTTGTCCTTTAGGAGGAGCATTCTTCAGGTAAGGTTTCCCTTTATTTTTCTCCTACAGAGAGCATTTCAGGCTCAAATCTGTTATCTCTTTGGCTCTGACCATGGTGCTGAATCCCCTGCTCCTGAAAGTCCAAGCCTTGCCCTGGCAGCAGATTCACCCTCTCTCCATTGCAGACGTGTTAAAAGTGACTCGGGGAAGAATGCTGTGCGTCCTCCCTTCCGCAATCCTCCAAACACCCGGTGTACGCGACAAAGCTTGTCTGCTGCCTTGACCTCCTTTTGAAGGATAAGACTGAGGATAATTTCTCACTAGAACTTACAGATTAAGATGCTCTCAGTTCCAGAATCCCATCTGAGTATGAGTAGGTTCTTAGATGGTCAGAGAACCAGCTGCCGGCAAAGTAAACTGAGTGCAGGTGAAGCATGGTAGTTCCCCCTCGGTTGCTAGGGAACAGCAGCAGCAGCCGCCATGCCGCGGTTCCCAAAGCAACACATGGGGGCTCCCGAGCTCAGGGTGGCGCCGCTCTGCTGCTGGCACCCAGCACATGCGTGTTTATGTGAGGCTTTCTCATGGGCCCATCCTCGAAGGACAGGACGGACCTGTGTGGGGGGACGGCACCTGTCATGCCCAGTCAGCACAGCAAGCCCACACTGCACTCGGCTGGCGCCGGAGATGGGGACTCTGGGCTCACGCAGCCCCCTGCCTGTTAGGAAGGAAATCATGAATGCGAGTGACTCTCATGCAGGGCAGGAGGAGTATGCCCGGCGCCCTGGCAGAGGTGCCACATGTATGAAGCGTTGTGGCAGGGGCGTGACCCATTCTGATCTGCAGCCCGACCGGAGGGAGCTCTCCAGAGGCCCGAGCCCTGATCTTGGCCTTGCACTCAGCTCCCACCTCAAGCTAGGGGCAGGCATGTGTGAAGGGAGGGAGCCCGGGCAGCTGCAGGCCTCTTTCCAGAGACGAGCTCCCCTTTGCTATGAGAGCCGGGTCACGATTCTTAAGACTCCCGCTTGCTGGGAGACTGGGTGGATTGAGTTTCCCTCCGAGCGCTGCCAGCTGGTCAGAGGGCAGTCACAGGCAGGTTGGGGCAGGTGGTGTTTAATCTGCCCCTCAGACATGAGCCGTAGCTCCCGCTCCACCAGCTCGGCACCTGGACGAGGCAGGGATGGGGGGGTGGGTGTAAACGGAGGGTACACAGGGGTTTGCTCAGGAGGGACAAATCTTGCCACCAGCCGTCCCTGGGCTGACATGGGAGGACACCAGCCAGCCACAGGGTCACGGGCCTCTGTCTCAACGCCAGGGTTGACCCCAGGATTCCTTTCTCAGAACTTAAAAAGGAGCTGCAGGCAGAAAGCTGCGGCACGTTGGGCCAGACGTCAGCTGTGCCTAGGAGAACAGCGGGGTGTTTCACACCAGAAAGACGCATGTGTGTATGCAATTGGTGGCCAGCCTCTCCAGGTGGAAACGGGCTGAGGGGCACGGTGCCGAGCACGTCACCGGGGAGCCCCCCTCCCAGTGCCTCGGCAGTGCCTGGAATCCGGCAGGTGCTCTGTCAGTCTTTGTCAACCGAACGAGTGCGGAGGTGCCAACGGCCTCAGTTCAGCTGCTGCCCAGGGCCGGTGCTGTCCTTCGGAAGGCCGAGGGCCTGCCCGTGTGTTCTGGGCCTTGGACGCCCCTACCCCCAGCAGGTCACAGTCCTCACACCCTCCAGCACCGAGGGACCCCCACTTCTGGGAGGAGGGCATGAGCACAGGGAAGGCTCCCCCAGAGACCCAGAATCCACCCCATTGCCACTGGCCACATCTTCAGTTCCAAAAAGGCCAGAATCCATGTCCACAGCCCCTGTTTTGCTCTTTACTGACACGGCCACTGTCACTTTCAGGGCACCTCCATGAGGCACTGCCACTGACCCTGGCCTCCAGGTAGGGAAGATGAGGCTGGCGTTTATTTCAGGCACCGTGTGACTCAGGACCCTCTTCAAGGCCATTTCAGAGTCATTCACAGGCAGGGTCGCCCCCCAGCCTGCTCATTCACGGTTCCCCCAGCCTTTTCCCCACTCCTTTTTGTTCGTCGTTGTTGTTTTGTTAGTTCTGTGCCTTGTTTGTGCAGGAAGTTAGTAAGTGAGCTTGGATGCGGACGTGGCTCTATGGGCCATCCGCACCTTATTCCTTTGTCCTTGTGCTCCTGCCTGCCCTTGACCTTCCCCGCTGGCGTGCTCGGCCGCAGGAAGGAAGCCTGGAGGGAGAGGCAGCTGTTTTCACGGAGCGAAATGGCCTCCCACCCAAGTACACCCAAGGGCTGTGCTTTGTCTCCGAGACCAGTTCCGACAGCTCAGGCGGCTGGCGCCCAACTGGCACGCTCCAGTCCTCCGTCCCGCCACCTCCTGCCGCGTCAAGCCTTTGGCTCGGCGCTGGCTACTCAGCCTCTGCCAGGCTTGCACCATCTCTGCCCAACCCACAGCGGGTGGTGGCCAACATGTTCGGGGCTGATACACATTGGTCCTGGGCCATGAGCTTGTAGACAACTCCTTGTCTCCATGGCGACAGGATGTGTAGAAGCAGAAGCATCCTTCCTCGCTCCTCTTCTTTGACTTCTTCCTGTGACTTTGACGAGGGAGCACCCTGTTCTGCGGACCCCTCTGGCCTCCCGGGAGGGAGCCTACTGCCTATGTGCCTACTGCCCTCGTCTCCTCTCTGGCTTCCAGACAGCGCGCACCCCGAGGCAGCAAGTCTGCATAGTTTGGCCCAACGCTTCCTGGCCGCACCCACATGCCTGAGCGGGTGCCAGCCCCGGCAGCATCTATTGTTTCCACGCGGAAGGCAGGGTTGGCCAGTGGGCACGACGGCCACCCGGGTGGGCAGGGCGGCTCCGGAGCAGTCGGCTAGGGTTGCTCCCTAACCCTCCCAGACAGAGAGTAAAGGGGGAGTGTGGGGCCCATCACATCTCTAGACACAGGCCATGGGGATTAAACATCAACACGAAAAAGTCCTTCAGTGAACTTACAAACAAAACGATTTCTACAGGGCTCTGAACTCCCACCTCAGAAAAATCAAACCCACAGCAACAGGCGGCCGTCAATGGGGCAGAACGAGGAGAGGCCAGAGCCCCTTCCCAGTGCCCCCTGATCCACTGCGTAGCTACTGGGATGATGCCTCTCCCTTCTGCTGCCTCTGCTTTACCAGCAGCAGAATGGGGTCAATACCGTAAAAAAATCTTTTTTTTAAGGAAAGAATGGCTGGCGGAGCTGCTGCTTTCACTACCTGCGACACGAAATAACCGAGCAGACCTGACTCGGCAGACTCCGCTCTCTGGAGAGACTGGGAGCACGCACGAGGAACCAGCAAGCATGATAATCACTAAGGCAAAGGGAGGTGGCACCTGGGTGACAGGCAGGTGGCGTCCACCCACTCAGCAGTTACTCACTCTGCAGCACACCTGGGCTCCCAGGGGCCAGTCAGATGCCACGGGAAGACGGTCAGCCTCCGAGGGCTCCCGTCCGGTCCAGCGGCAACACACCAGGGCTGCGATGTTGCTCCGTCTCCTCAGAGGTAAGTTAGTCGAGGGCCCTCCCTCAATTCCTTCCGACCGAGGCAGAAACGGGGCCTCCTCGCTCCGCACACCTTTCTCCGCTTACAGAAAACAGCTGCTCGTCGGCCGCTCACCTGCAGCTCCAGAAGAAGTCACCGTGCTCCTCACCCAGACACCGCAGAACACCTGTGCAGGCCCAGGGCTGTGCCGCACTCCTCCGGGCCCTGGCGCTGGAGACGGAGGCCTGAGGTGGCGTGGGGCTGTCCGGGTGCGCAGTGACAGAGGACCCGGTCTGTAGTTTGGGGCGGCCTGTCTCCCTGACAGTGCCATGGAGAACTATACCCTGTGGAGAGTGCGCCATCCCCCAGCCACGGCTAACGTCACCCGGACGGTCCTCGGTGCCATTGGCCAAGCCTCTGCTTGCCTTTCTCGCCACGATTCCGCGGCATCGTGCATGGCAACCAAGTGACCGAGTGTCTCTCATCTCTGGTCATGCCCCGCCAGCCACACAGACGAGCCACGTGAATCCCCACGTCCCTTGAGCTCCCTGAACTGAACTCAGACTCACTCCTGGACTCGGGCTTTTCTGGTTTCCCCGTGAGCAGCACACTGAAAACTACTTCATGAACTTCTACATAGGCCAGCTTGGAATGTCTTCCTTGAAATCTATTATACTTAAACCTTACAACTTTAAGAATCCCAATGTCGGGCCTGAAAGTGACCTCAGAGAAGATCTAAGCTCGGGGTCCTGAACCTGGGGGCGGTCACTCCTCCCGGAGAGTTTGTGGAAGGCCTCGGGGGACCTGTGAACCTTCTGGAAGATCATACTCAGTTTGGTGTATATGTGCCCTTGCTCTATTTTTTTTTTTGAAGGGAGAGGGGCCACAGCTTTCATTAGTCTTAAAAAAGGACCTCAGTGGGGCCAACTTGCCTGAGAGAAGGCTGGGCTCCTCAAAAATAAAACGACAGCACGGCTGCAGGTGGACCTGGGTCACCTGACCTTGAGCTCCGTGCACGGTAACATGTGACTCATCTTAGAAATTGTGCAGACACTTGGTTACACAGGGTGAACACAAGGGCTTGCCAACTTCCCCTTGAAGTCCCACTGACAGAGGCACAGGCAGAGAGAGTCCGGTGCAGACACAGGGGATGTGAGGGCGGACAGCAGCTGCTGAGTGCTGCCTGCCAAAGAACCTTGTGGGGTGGACAGAGACCTGCAGGGAGGGGACTCAGCACAGCTAGAAGGTTGGACCCTCAGGCTCCGAGAACAAAGCCCACAAGCAGCTGAGAGTGGGGAAGGTGTAAGGACTCATCTCCACAAGCTCCGCTCTGTGGAGAACATGAGCCGGAGAAGCTCCGGGCTCGGGGACAGTTGGCACAGCCAAGGGAGGGTCAGGTGCCGTGCCAAACCACATGTGAGGGTGGGACTCGCAGCCCCTTCCCTCAGGTCAGCTTTCAGAGTCAGGCAGCCCGGCGGTGCCTCTTGTGCTGGGCTGCGTATCACCCGTCAGTCATCGGGGCGCCACCACAGCACGCCCTGCCGAGGCTGGGCAGCACGCTTCCCAGAAGCCCGTTCCCTCTGCAGTGCCAGGTTGCCAGTGAGAGGAGCCCACACGAGATTTGGGGTGCAGAATGGTGATGCCGTGACTCCACTGCTCAGGGGCTGGGGGATTCGGGGACCTCCTCCCCACAAGTGCCCATGACCCAGCCCCCTTTGCAGGGTGGTCTCTGAGGCTCCTGGATTTTCCCCAAACCTCCAGCTTCTGCTCTGGGGTTGCAGGCTCAAGCCCTTCGTGACCATTTGCCGCATCCTCCAGCTGCAGCTCTCCTCCCCTGCACTTCCCCGCAACTCCTTCCCACCCGTGGAGCCCCCACGACTCACAGTCGACGTTTCCATCTAGTCACACTTGCAGCCGTTCTGTTTCCGTGAGTGAGCCTAACCGTCCACCTCCCCGCAGGAGACCTCGGGACTCCTCCTGGGGGGACGCAGACCGGACCAGACAGAACCAACCCCAA
The DNA here is from genome assembly GCF_004126475.2 of Phyllostomus discolor. Taxonomy (NCBI): domain Eukaryota; kingdom Metazoa; phylum Chordata; class Mammalia; order Chiroptera; family Phyllostomidae; genus Phyllostomus; species Phyllostomus discolor. The sequence continues at coordinate 76,996,192 of NC_040912.2, forward strand.
CGCCCCCAAACCTCACAAACCATGGCACTGGGACTCCTCAGTGAATCTCCCTGTAATCACCCCGTGCTGGTTTTCTGCAGCTGCTGTTACAAAGCATCGCAAACTTAGCGACTGAACACAAATGCATTCGCTCACCGCTCTGGGGGCCGAAGTCTGACACAGGTCTGCGGGGGTGAGATCGGAGCGTCCGTCGGTCTGTCCATCTGCTGGGCTGCGTCCCCTTCTGGAGGCGGGAGGGGAGACTCTGCGTCCTTGCCTCCCTGGCGTCTGGAGCTGCCCGCACTCCTCGGTGCAAGGCCCGCTTCCTCCATCTTCCTCCGTCGCCACAGCCGGCAGCACGGCGTCTCCGACCTTCCTTCCCTGGCAGCACGTCTCCCTCCGACACAGCAGGGGAGGCTTTCTGCTCCTGAGCACGAGTGCAATTAGATCGGTCCCACCTGGGTAACCTGGGCGTTAACCTGCATCACCTGTCACGTCCCTATGGCCGCTGAGGTAACGTTCTCCCAGGACCTGGCGGTTAGGGTGTGGCTGTCTTTGGCGGGGGCGGGGGTCGTTATTCTGCCCGCCACACGCCCTCCTGTGAGCCCCACCGCCGGGACGTCCTGCCAACAGAACGGAGCAGGTGCTCCCAAGGGCGCCATCCTCGAGTATAAACGGACAGTTAAGAATCATGACGCGCCAGGTGTCGGAGCAGTGCTCTCACTGTAACATGAACGACAAAACCCAAAATGGAAACCCAGGGAGCCTGGGAGAACAGAGACGGTGGAGGGGCAGACAACTCGGAAACGGGCGGTGGGGGTGGGGGGTGGAACCCATTTAACATCCTCGGCAACCTCTGTGAGTCCCCAAAGCTGGAAAACAGGCAAAAAATAATAAGTAAAGACAGAAACTCTCGGGTATCACAAAACGTATTAGCAGAAATAAGAATTCTGTAGTAAGTGTTGGAAATACAGGTGGGAATTTTCACAAGTAAAACAAGTGCAAAAATACGGGAACTGGAAGGAAAAAAAATAAGAAAAATCACAGGGTTAGTCCAGGAGGTGCCGTGTATGAGAAAGAATAGTTCCGGAGAGGAAGAAGGCCGGGGAGGAGGAGGAGGAAGGGAAATCACCCAGGAGGTGGCGGAGAAGCGTGTTCTGTGGGGGACACGCGTGAACCCCAGCATGAGAGCAGCCTTCAACGCCCGGCCAAATGCATGGCAGAGGCCTCTGTCCCGGCACCTGAGGGTGGAATGCCGGGAGCACGAGGAGTGGACAGAATCCCTTGGGAACCGCCAGAAAAAAGGGGGCAGACGCCAGCATCTGAGCAACCCCGGAAGCTTTGCGGGAAGCAGCCCGCTGGTAAAGGTCCGAGGGGAAACTTGTTTCCCACCAGGAACGCCCCGGGCAGCCCAGTCACCGATCCGGTGTAAGAGCGCGATGGGGAGCCACGGGTGCCTCCCAGTCGTCCTTTCTCAGCACGCTCCGGAGGGACGTGCACACGAAACAGCCAGGGGACAGGGTGAGGGGCGACAGTCAAGTGAGAAAGGCCCTGGGTCCAGGGTGGGGAACCCAGCCCGGGGAGAATGAAGGGAGCCTCCAGACCCTGGGGAGGCAATGCCTGGGGTGGGGCCCGGGGCCAGGCCAGCGCAGGCTGGCTCTGCCCCGGGGAGGGGGCGCGCTGGGTTGGGGACGCACAGCTGGTGCAGCCTGAGTGAAGGCTGCGAATCAGTACGCGGCAAATTAAGCGAAAAAAAAAAAGTGATTCGTTTCAGAATTTAAAGAATCGTGTACGTTAACGTAGCTATGTGGTTGTGCTGTCGGCAGTATTTATATATTATCCACATTAATTGTTGATTCGACCAAATACTGTGCCGCAACTGATGTGTGAAGGCAAATGGATGAGTGGTGGTGGTAGAGCCAAATCCTCCCTTTCCACAGAAAAAATACAAAAATAAAGTCAAAATGAAGAAAGAGCAACACAAGCCCTGTAAAAGTGAAAGAAAACAACCAGAAGAAACAGACAAGTGGTCTGGAAGTGGCGGCTGCAGGGGACACATGGGACGGCCCTCTGGCGGGGGACTTGGTGCCTGCTGTCCGCCGTGTGGGTCCTCGGGCGTGCTCGTGGGCAGAAAGAAAACATCGGTGTCCAGAACCACCACCCACCTGCCCGTCAGACCGACGCACGGGTCACCCAGGCAGTGCTGTGCAATCCAGCCGCAGGAAGGGAAGAGGTGCCGACAGAGGCTGCAACGGGGTGCCCCCTGGGAACACCCTGCTGAGTGAGGGCAGCCAGTCAGGAAAGGCTGCGTATTGTGCGATTCCATCCGTACAAAATGTCCAGAGCGGAGATATCCAAAGAAAAGGGGATTGGGGGTTACCCGAAGCTAAGGGGGGTGGGGTGGGGGGCGGGGAGGCACAAGGCAGGTCTGCTTCTTTTGGGGTGACCACAGGGTTCTGGAATTAGGCAGTGCTGACGGCTGCACAATGCTGTGGGTGTCCTGAGAGCCAATGAGCTATGAACTTGAAGGTGGGGAATTATTCATGCTACAGAAATGTTATCTCCATAATGAAAAATCTAAAGAACACTGTGTAATGCATTCTGTCCATGCAGCACACAGATCTGATTTTACTTCTGGCCGAGTGAGAGAGCTGTGGCTTCACCAAGCACAAGAGGAAGAATGAAATGAAAACCTCTGACGATTTGTGTTTTCCACCTCGTCCGAGAATCAGATGTCATTCTGAGTAGACAAGATTACATTTTAGGCACAATAGACAGAAATGAATTATGTACTAACCTCAACATATAACATTAGAAATACGGCTTGCTTCCCACTCACGTGCCACTTCCATTGCAAAGTAGAGGCATCCAGGAGACCCAGTGAACCCAGACTCCCTGGGTGAAGAGAACAGCCTGAGAGCTTCAGCACCGGAGAGCGGGAGGCCTGGGTTCCCCCTCTTTCCTGCGTGGGAACGCGTCAGTTACCGATGATTGAATTCTTCTCAGTCTGTTCTCTGATCTGCAAGCAGGAGTGAGGACGACGACCCCCACCTCCCAGGGCTGCTCTGGAAGTCCGGCTGAAGGAGCGCGCTCACGTCAGCGCTCAGCAGGTGCCCGGCAGGAGGGGAAGGGCAGCTCAGGGTCAACGGTCGTCACCGTCGTCATCGTGTCTGTTTATCGGGATCTGAAATTCAGGCCCCAACCTGGACAAGCCGCGCGATCCCGGGCCGGTTACCTGACTTTTCCATGCGTCCGTGTCCTCGCCCCTGACGTGGGCAAACACCACCCACCTCACAGGCCGCACGGAGGGGTGGGCGGCGATCCCACGGTTGCAAGTCACTATAGATTATTACTTTTTAATGGGTTCCGTCTGCTTAGCGTGAATTTACTGCCTTTTTGAATTGGAGCACGTCATTGTGCCTTTGTTTGCTCTTCTCTAAAGTGGGGACAACAATCCTCTAAAAATTACTATTTTCAACTTCCTAATTCATTCAGCATATCGATTCCTAATTATTTACACATCAAGAAAACACACATGGTCACCAGTATTGGAAGACACATACAAACCACACGGAGAGTTTCAGAACAGCAGGACGGGACTCTGCGAGGCAGCTCTGCCTTCTCCTGTTTAACTTCGGCCGCTGTGGACGTGGTGCCCTTCCCCAAATCCCGAGTCTGAGCCCTGAGGTGGAAAGGGCTTCTCCACACCCCTGAGGAGCGGGAGGGACACAGGCAGGAGGGGGCGTCCAGGGGGCTGGGAGGTGGAGGCCTGAGTGGAAACGGGAGGGCAGCCTGGAATCCCACCAGGTGTCCCTTCCCAGATGCCACGTGGGGACCGCTGGGCGGCAGCGGCTGACCTTCGGCTGAATCGGCACCCGTGGACAGAGGCAGCACCACGGCCCGCAGGGCCGAGTGGCTGAAATGGCTCACTCTGAAGGCTCTCCTCCCCCTTGCTCTGCCTGGGACGCTCAGTGCTGTTGGTGGTGGGACAACTTCTCTCCCCCAGTGGTGCAGGATGATAGTTCAAGTACGACCTCCTGTGTCCGTCACCTTGCTTTCTACGCTGAACTGAAACGTGTGAACTTGGTTCTGTCCTGGACACGGAAACCTCGTTCTCTGCATGACTTGCCATGTGCCCCGGTAGATGGGACCTCCAGCCCTCATGAACCCGGTACTTGCCTTTTAAGAAGGCGGTCTGGAGGGGCGTGGGCCGAGCTCCTGGGCCACGCAGGACGCAGCCGCAAATGAGGCCGTGCAGCTCCCACTGCAGGCAGAGCGGCCCCTCGCTCCTCCTTTCGAGTGATGGATGGTGGGGGCCAGTCACCCCCTTGCCCCGTTGTCTAGGTATCTGTCTTCAAAACAAAAATCCCCCCAAATCCTGTGGAATAGAACCAATCACAATTGTTCATAGTTAACATGATTTATCAGGATAATAGTTAGGATGATCCTAACGCCTGCAATTCGAGGCAATGAAACTCAAACATGGAGAAAAGGAGAGTCACCTTGGTAGGTCCGCCTTCCCGCTTCTCATCGACGATCCCAAAGGCCACCCACTCACACTCTGACTGGTCGGCGGCACGGCGCTCTTCCCCAATCATTATAACCGATTTCAGATGGTGCTAGAAAATTGTATTGACTCTGAACACCAAAAGAAATCAGTCATCCTCTAAGGGGTCACAGGAGGATGGAGGGGCCGGCAGGCCCCGAAGACAGCCACACCCATCACCGCTCAGCCCTTTCGCCCTTGCGTGATGGAGTTCGTATCTGAGGACAAGCGCTGGGGACGGCGTGTTACCCAAACGAGCATGAGGCCCGACAGGGAGACGACACCCCTGCACCGCGTGGGGCAGGCTCCCGTGGCCGGCTGTCTGCCCGGCCACTCCTTCCGCTGCTGGTAGTGCGACGGTCTTCCCCAAGAACACTGATTTCAAATGGTGCTAGACAATCACTATTTAAATCTAAACCACCAAATGAAACCAGCTTCCTGAAGAAGCTTTAGGATCTGTTTTTCCTTCGGAATGCAGTCAGTGAAGACAACCTAGAAAGGAAAACACTAAAACCTGGCCGTGAACAGACAGACACTGCCATCACCAGGGCTGGGGGCGGGGCCAGCTGGGCTCTCCTGGTCCTGGAGCCCCGGACGCAGGTGCAGGTGCCGTGGGAGGAGCAGAAGACCACGTTTTCCTAGCCCTCCTGCTGTCACTCAGAAATGGAGAACTCTGTCTGATTCAGTGGAGCGCTATGACCTCAGGGTCCGAGGACAATGGGACGGCTCAGAGGCAAAATGTGAAATACACTGATGCTGAGATCCTAATGTTTTTCTAGAAAGGAATTCCTTGGATTGCATCTGAGTTAAGGAGTTTTGTTACTGTCCTCCTCCACCCCCAAAAAGGTAGCTCGCACTCTCAGTTCTCCCTGCAAATTATTTTAAGCTACAGTTCTCTTCTCCACCCTACTGTGGGTCTTGGTACCATCTTATTAGGCAGCCTACCATCTGTCACCCCCTTGAATGTTCTAGGGGTCCAAGGAGTTACTTCGTGTGTCTGAGCTGCCCTCCTAAAAAAATGCGTATTCTTTTTTAAACTGCTGTGAACCATCTTAGATATTCATTTAATTGGAATGATCATAAAATGAACAATTAAACTCATATCACTTAAATCCAACAGCCGTTTGCACTCTGCCCTTTTTGCTTCAGCTGTGGCACCTACATCTGAGACAGGTTTCTGTTTTGCCGCAGCTCCGAGAGTAAACCAACAACCACTCTGACACTCTACTCCCACGTTCTCGAGCGTGTCGAAAAAACGAGGCCATTTCTTCCAAAAATAAAAACCGTTCAGAGTTTTTTGTTTGCGAACCCAGATGCCGCAAGTGTTGTCCGCTGACCGCTGAGTCTTCCCGGGACATTCCGCTGTAGGAAAACACCTGCATGTCATGTCCCCTCTCCTCCAGGTCCCCCGAGCCCCACCAATCCACCTGGCTGGTCTGAGTTTTCGGGCCAGGGCACGGTAGGGCTGAACTTCTGTAACTCAGGGTTTGTTTCAGCCGCCAGCAACTCTCAGTGCTGCCTCATCTCAGAGAGATGCTGTTTTATAACCACCCCTTCTCACAGCAGAGCACACGCCTGAGACTGTCCGACTCCCCGTGGCCCACGGGGAGCAAGGCCACCTGAGTGTCAAGGCCAAGCTGTCCTTCATGTTGCTGCCCACAAGGGTGCATGGCTTGCTCCAAAGGCCAGTCCTGTCTGCACTGCCGTGTTTTATGCTGGTTTTGGGCGAGGTGCCCTTCTCTGCACTTTTCTCCCAAATCTGATAGGAAAGTGGGGCCCTGAAATGTGAACCAGTCAACCCCGCCGTGCAGCGGGACGAGAAAGAACAACGCCCGAAAGGCCAGCCCGCTCCTGCGGGAGCAAACCCGAGAACTTGCCTGGGGGCACGAGGGCTGCAAAGGGCACAGCACGAGACTCCTGACGCTCTTCAGGGACATGGCTTCAGAATGTTACAGACGTCAGGATACAGCAGTCCAATCGTGAGTGTTTAGGTCAGACTAAAGACGCAACGGTTTCTGGTCTGGCGCTGGGTCCGACAGCAGGGGTCCTCCTCGGCCGACCCACCTGCCTTCAGCGGAGGCTTCCCTCCCGGAAAGCAGGTGGGCAGGGCAGGGGGCGGGGCTGCAGCTCGGAGCAAGCGCTCTGGCTGGCTGGGCTGTTCACCGGCGATGGGGTCTTGGGGGCCATCATCTCCTTTTCCCAAGCCTCAGTGTCCCGACCCAGAGGCTGGAGAAACAAAGCCCGGTGCTGCAGTGGTGGTTAGGGTCGTGTGGAATCCAGTGTATGGAAACGGTTAATCGTTGTTTAAGCACTACACAAACGCTGGGTCTATTCTTTTACATGGGTTAGAACTCCGGAGTGCACTCCCAAAGTGAAGGCCAGAAAGAACTGAGGGAGGGTGGGACGGCACCCTGAGAAACACCGGTAGCTCCCGTCCCCGGAACACTCCCTCTCTGCCAGATGCCCAGCCGAGCGCCACTGCCTCCCGAAGCTGGTGGTGCTGCCGCCGTTTTCCCGGCAAGGGGACAGGGGTCCCCAGAAGGTACGTGACTTGCCGTGGGTCACAGAGTCAATGAGCGGCATGACCGGGGTCCACACCCCGACGTTCCCGACTCCACGCGCAGGCTCTTGGCCGTCGTGCTCGGCTGCTCAGAGCTTTGACGGCGCTGCAGCAGCTGACCTCCACGTGGCCACGTGGAACTCGGGGCACACACAGACGGCTCCAAGTCCAGGGTTCCACCACTGGGCACGTGAGCACACCAGCCCTGGGCCCGAGCAGCAGCAGCACCAGACAGCCCACTGAGAGGACCAGCACTCCGGGAGCAGCAGGGCTCTGCCCGCACTGACAGGACCCTCCGCCGGGCCTCTGACTAGACGTGTGACCTTAAGCTTGTCCCATTCTCCATAGCCCTGTTTCCCACTGATCTTCGGGAGGCTCAAGGGCGGAGAGCAGCACAGTGACAGTCAGGAAACTCGGGCCAGCGAGGATGGCGATATGGAAAAGACTGCCTCCCCCGGGAGGGTGGAGCCCAGCAGGCCGCCCTCCTGCCCCCGTTTCGGTGAGGCCGCAGGATGAACCGCCCCCACGCAGACCTCCAGAGCCGGGCCAGCTCTGCAGCGGGCTCCCTGTGCGACCTTGGGTTCACCACTCGAACTTTCTAGGTCTCAGCCTCCTCAGCTGCAAAGTCAGGGCAGGAAGAGTCCCCACCACACGAGGCTGTTGTGAAAATTCAGTAAGATAAGGAAGGCGGACTAGAGAGAGCACAGTGCAAACATTCGGTGACTATGCCTGTGGTGACAACGATAGTCCTGAGCCACCTCTCCCTCCCACACGGCAACAGAGAGGGGCGCAGGGGTCCGCCACTGCTCGGACGCAGCAGGGCTCCGACCTCTCGTCACACGGTTTGCTGGGCCCACACAGTCCAGGGTGGCTCGCTAGCTGCAGAGGGGGCTCGCTGCAGGGGGGCGACAAGTCCCGAGGTCGGGAAAGAGGCCCTTCAGTCTGCGGAGGCCACCTCCGTGCGAGTGAACCGAAAGGAGCGCCTCTGACATCTCCTGCTGCTTCTCAGAACTCCACTCGTTCTGTGGCCCGAACGTGAATCCAGACACCTGCATTTCAGCAGCAGTTCGTGTTTCGGGTTTCTTCTGTGTTAAGTTGGGGGTTGAGTGTTTAAGAGGAAAGGAATAGATCAAGCACTGACAACCATTTGAAAAAAAAAAAGTACCGGGGAACCCTCCGGGAACGAAACAGAACAGAGCCCCCTGGAGGCTGACCCAGAGCACCAGCCTCTGCTTACCTGGGGGGGTGAAGGCAGCTGCTGTCGGGCGACGTCCGGGCCCGGAAGCCCTCGGGAGGCACCTGTTGGAAGACCAGCTCCTGCAAAGTAAACGGCAGTGGGAGCCCCTCGGAAACCTCCCAGCGGAAGTCACAGTCAGTTGTTTTCTCTAGTCACTGTACCAATGTCCTAGAGATGAAATTTTTTTCTCTAAACAAGAAGCACCTTCTCTTTCCTGCTTAAGACACAGAGGTTGGGAAAGTTCCTGCACAGCAAGTGGCACACAGCTCCCCTTTCTCTGTGCAACTGTGGCCGCTGCCAAGGAAACACCTGCTGATACAAGGCCGTGCACTTCTCGGATCATCAAGGTTTGACCAGTGACATGTCTTATGAAATAAAATACGGCATAAACCTACAGCTCCCGTCGCAGAAGACAGGCGTGAAAGCAGCCTGAGCCAGAGACAGGAGGAAGCTCCTATTTTCAAAGTTGATTTTGCAACATCCTGCTGCAGCAGCACAAACTCCAGAAGGCCAGCAGAGGGCAGCACTGGCCTGCAAGTACAGCCTTCTGTTTGTGACTCCCTGGGAAATCGGGGGGGAGACGCAGGGCAGCCTCCCCTGCGTGGTCTGACGTAGGGTGGGATGCACCTTTCTCCACAGCACAGGAGAGGACGCCCTGTCTCGAGGCCTTTGTTTCTGCAAACTGACGGTTCGAGGTGGTACTTCCGTCCTCCACGCACGTGACTTGCCGCAGTAACTGTGCGTCCCCTCACACAGCAGCCGAGAAGAGAAGGTCCCTTCCGAGGGGCTTCCGTCTCCCACGCTCTCGTTCCCTCCGGGAAGCGGGAAGCGCAGGCTGAGTGACTCGGCAACGGGAGGCAGAACGGTCCTTGCTGGCACGTTCCTGTCTATTGCAATTTCCCAGTTAATGATTACACCGCCCGGAGGAACTTCAACACCGCCGCCGCCACAGGCCAGGCCACGCCTGTCAGCGGGTGGGGAGAGAGGCCTGGACAGGAGGCCGGGACACGGGTCGGGACGACCTGGGCTTCGCAGGCAGGCGCGGTCTCCCAGCGGGTGCTGCCAGGCCAGGCATGCCCGGCGGCGGCTGCTGCACTCAGGCACTTCCACATGGTGCACCGGAGAAGGGACGGAACGCGTTGGGAAGACTCTGGAGCGCTGGAGTTGAAATTCAAGAGGATCCTGGCCAGCAGGAGGGAGAAAAGCCATCGTGAAGTCCAACGGTGTCATACAACAGGAGGAAAAAATCTAAAAAAGTTCCAGCTGAGAAGCACAAACGGGCACGGGGATCTACCGGGATAAACAGAATGCACACCAGCGTGGAGCTGCTGAGTACTGCGTGATACTGGAGTACCTAAATGCTGCTGTAAAGTAACAGCACGTTCCCAAAACTGGTCACGCAGACGAGGACAGGGTCCCCGGTCAGGGCAGGGCACAGAGACGTGCGCAGACGGCGAGGAACCCCACGCCGCCGTTCCCAGGGGGCGTCCCAGCGTCTGGAGAGGCATTTGGAGGAGGCCGCTTAAGCTGCTGTAAGTCCTCCTTCCATTCACCAGTGCTAATGACAGACCCTCCTCCTGCAGCCTGCTTCTCTCCCGCAGGCCGTCCCTCCTCTGCAGAGCATGCGAGTGGTCTGAGACCACTGTGCCCGCAGCCTCCAACGACGCAGGTGGCTGGGCTTGATTTACAGGTGGGAAGAGCCAGTCCAGAAAATGCTGAGTCGGTGACAAGGTGTCTCACCTGTGAGAACGAGTCTGACAAACGCACCTGCAGCTTTGCACCACCGCACTGCCATCCCTGCCGCCCCAGGGGAGCGCCAGACACCCGTGCCCCCTGCAGCCCTCCTGGTGGCCCTGGTCCATGTGCAGGACCAAGGTTTGCACCAAACCTAAGGCCAGAGCAGAGAGAGACGGCCAGTGAGCACGCCTCGCCGGGGGGGGTCCTGATGCTTCTGGAGGAGTCAGGGGCCGAGTCTCAACGGGACAGACCTCTGCCACAGAGCCCCTCGCCCCCCACCAAAGGAGGGCTTCAGCAGTCACCCTCCGGCACCTCTCGGGTCTCAGAGGCTGACTTCTGTCGACCCCTGCTGGGAATCGAATCTACCGTAAACACCTTCCTTATGGTCTCCGCTTTTCGTCACGAGCTCCAGCCTACCCGAGTTCACGTACTCACGTGTGCGCTGCCTTCGTCATGCCGAGTGCTGTGAGGTGGCCTCCTGTCCAGTGGCACGTGTAACCTGGGGGCGGAGAGAGAGACAAGCCACGTAAACTTCAGGGTTGGGAGGCCCTGGATTCAGACTTTCCCTGTCGTGTGTGACCCAGCCTCAGACAGCTATGTCACCCTCTGGGGCTTCAGTTTCTTCATCGATAATGCAGGAACAGTGTTCTTCGTTCTCAGAGTAAAACTACAACTCGTGTGCGAGGCGTGGCACACACGTGACTTCCACGAATGCTAACCCACCCCACTCCCCCTCTCCCCCGTGAAGGGGGGGCACGTCTGGTGCTGAGACAGACTTTCTGAGAGTAGGTACAGCCGATACGTTAAAATTGGCGGGACGGACTCAAGTAACTCGGGCATCAGTGCAGGAGGCTGTGGGTCTGGGGCTTCTCCGGAGGAGGAGTCAGGAGTCATGACAACGAGTCAGGAGTCTCCAGGATGACGGGCAGGGTCTGAACCTGGGATGAGGCCGCTCCGACCACCCTCCTCTCTCTTCCTGGACCACTGACTCGGGGTTCACAACGTAGCAGGAGCTGCAGGAGGCTCCGAGGGCACACGAGCCAACAAGGCCGACGAGTCCGGTGCAAAGGAGCACAGAAACACGGCAACAGAGCAGGGCCGGGCTCCGAGGGGAAGCGCCATCCCTGCAGGCCCCGTCCAGGGAGGGGGCGGCCACAGCCATGCAGCAGAGCCACGGTGGGCTTCTCAACCCTCCTGACGCCGACAGCCCATTGGAACCACTCAACACGCCCTCGCTGACTGCCCCCCGGGAGCCTGGCCCTGTGCTGGACGCTGTGCAGGTGTGGACGGCGTGGACGCACCTGCATGCGACCTCGAGGCCTGACAGTACAGTGGAGACTTGGCTGCCGTGCCGTGTAGACGGCAACAAAGACAGTGTTCAGGGGCGCATCCTGACCTCGAGGACCAGAGTCCTTAGGATCAGATGAGCTTGGGGCCGGCTGACCAACGGGCTGGGGGCCGCTTTGCAGAGGGAGGGGCCTGTGCGTGTGGGGAAGGGTGAGGGTCTCGGGGAGGGAACAGGAACCGTGTTCAACAGAGCAGGGAGGTGTGGCTCGATTAACAAAGGGGGAAAGCCTCTGAATTTGGCGAGCAGGGCCTTTGGGAAATCAGATGACAAGGGTTTGACTAGCAGGACTGCGGGAGGGGTGTGTTTGTCAGAGAGAGAGGGAGGGAGAGAACTCATGTATCTCTGCCCCCCCCCCCCATAAGGTGAAAGGTGAGATCAGGGGACGGTAGGAGATGAGGAGACCCCCAGGGGCGGCAGCAGGCCTGGGGGCCAGGATGAGCTTTCCCGAGGGCCTCCTGTTCTCCCTGTCGTGGTGGGATGGGCGAGAAGGAACGGGGCGGGGGGGGGGGGGGTTGGGGGGGGCATCCCTTCTGGGTCTCCAGGACGCCTTCACGAGCGGGGCGGACAAGTTCCCTTCAGACTGGAATTAGTTCTGGCTGGAGGTGGAGAGAACAGATTCCATGAAACCTGCCCAAAGGCCTTCCGCTCGACGGGAGTCCTGTGCCAGACCCCACACCTCCAGAAGGCCGAGGGGGGCGGCTGTGTCCCGGGATGCTGAACCGTACTCACAGCGGCAGCGAAGCACAGGCACAGCTGTCACACGCGGAGCCGACACGGGGACACATCCCCACGCCCGCCCCGTCCCCTCACCCCCCTCACCCCACACACGAGGCTGCCCGCACAGCCCCCGCCCGAGGGAGGAGTGGCCGTGTGGCGGGGGGAGGGCTGCTCTAATCCGGCGCAGACACAGGCACCTGCAGGGGAAAGGACACACGCCCTCCGCCCTTTTCCAGCTCTCCGTGTCCGTTTCCCTTAGGGATGTTTCACCCATGGCGCAAGTTTGACGTGCTGCTGGATGATAAAATTTTAAGTGCGCGCGCGCGCACACACACACACACACACACAAATGTAACAGAGCAGGACTTTAAAAAAGCCAAGATGGGCTGAAGGGAAAGCCCCGCGCCGGCCGCTCCATCTCAGCGAGGGCGAGATGCGGGCACTTCTGTGAGGCGAGCACTTCTGGGACACGCGTGGACGGGGCCACCTCGCGGGCACAGAGGCCTGGACACAGCCCAACGGCCCTCTCTCTGCGCTCCTCGATATGAGCGGCCTGCCCTCCGAGGTGGACGCCAAGTGGGCGATGAGGGCAGCTCACCGTCGCTCATCTCCGAAATCGTGCCAGCAGCTGCACACAGGCGGTTTCCCCCCCACACGGGCCCCTCCACGGGGGGATACGGGCCGGTGTCCTCTTATGAACAGACCAGGCTGCAGATGCTGACCTTGACACTCGTAACACAGTTCGTCTACGTTCTTGGGGGGAAACCTGTCTTGCAGAAATCGGGCCCCCAACACCAATGTGACGGACAGCTGCCTCCAGGCCGCCTGGGAGGGAGCGCGCAGGGTCTGCCCCCCAGGCAGAATTCTGGTGCAGATCCTTGCTCTCGGGCTGACTCCTCCTCCTGAGGTTAATGATTTCGCCACTAGGTGTGGGTGGTTGTTCTCAGACCAATAAAGGCGCCGTTGTCTCCCTAGAAGCTGGGGAAGGGCTGCCTCGGGAGGGCGGGGCACGGTGGCCCACGTGGCCTCTCCTCAGGCTCCTGGGGCCTGGGGGACCATCGTGACTGTGCCGGGTGGCCAGGAGGGGCCACTGGCTCATGGCGGGGCTTCCACAGAGGCGCGCCCTTTCCCGTGGCCTCCAGCCCCCTCCAGGCCTCAGCCAGGCAGGGAAAGGGGGAGTCACCTGCTGTCCCCGAGGCTCCGCCCCGCCCCTCCATCCGGGTCTTCCCCCAACCTCCCAGCCCCCGGGACTCCGTGACCAAGGGGCACTTCCAAGCTCCTAGAGCATCTTCCAAAGCTCACATTTACTCAGTGCCCAGAAGGGCACAGCCTGTTCTCAGAACATTGCTCAATTCCTTCTCCTGTGGAAAGGATTCCAAGTTTGTTTTATTAAGGACTAGTGTGGCGTAGGTTAACTCTCCTCCAAAGAAAGAAAAAGGGAAGGAGAAGAGCAAGAGGTGTAGCAAGCTGCTGCTTCTGGCGTATCGACAGAAATGTCGTGCCTCTTATTCCTGCCCGGGAGCTACAGTCACTACACTGACCAAGGACACAGACGGACCTGCCTATGACAAGTAACTGACTGGTTCTGTTTTGTGAAAACAAAGTCCTCCTTTCTGACCTAAGTAATTTTCTAAACATTCCTCAAGGGTCAATGGCCTCTCCCGGCAGGCGCCTCCTCCCAGGCTGGGCCAGGAGCTATGCGGCCCCGAGGAGGCCTGGCTCGCTGGCCCCGCCTTCCGTCGCTGCGGCCTCCGGCGGCCCAGGGAGTCCTGCTGCTGCCGTCTCTGTGTCCCTGGAACCCGTAGGCCGAGTCTCACTGTGCTCCCTCTGCTCTAGAATGAGACGGTTCTGAACCGTGGCACAAGGTGCCGGGCAGGTTTCTGCTCCGGACCTCACCTGAGGAGCTCAGTAACGAGATCCTGGGTGTGGAAAGCGGCCTGCCAAGAGAGAAACATTCGGAATCGTTCAGAACCATTAAGAATGTTGGCTCTGACTTCACAAGGGCAGGGTAAACAAACCCGCGCCCGGGCGGGGACCTGCTGGATGTCCCCGCCTGGTTAGCTCACCCGCACCTGCGTGCTGCCCAGGCACCCTCAGCGGCTCCAGTGTCCACTGCCGCCACGGCGGTGCTGCCCCCACTTTGTCAGAGGCTCAGCATGTGTGCTCGGCTGCTGAACACGCAGTGCTCTTTCTGCGGGGTCGCCAGGACTGACGTTCTCCCAACTCCCATCCAACACAGTTTGTTCTCCTACCACTCACACGCCGAAAAGTAAAGAATGAAGCTTCCCTCTCATTAAAATCCTCTCGACCCAAACTGCACCCCGAGTTCACGGAGTCTTTTTGACTGCTGTGGGTTCTAGAATCAACTGACCTCAGCTTTGCAAATGTGTTCCGACCCAGTCTTTGCTGACCTGAAGTCGTCACGGGCGTAGGACTCAGGACACGGTTTTGGTTTCTAGCAGCATCTGCCTCAGCTCTTATGCCGTAGAAAACCTAGGAAGAGTTCTGACCCTCCCCATTTTTGTGTGGCTAATTTTTTACACGTGCAGGGCTTCCAAAAAGCGAACAGGAAGCCTAAGGAGGAGACCCGACTTCCGAGTCACGGCTCCCAGCACACGACAACTCAGGGCTCCACGGACTGAGTGAGAACCACTCCGGGCCCAGGGGGGCCGCGGTGCACGCACCTCCACCGGGAGCTCGGGGCCCGTCTCAGGACAATGACTGGGTTTTTTGTGCGATACTTCAGCTAGACAGAGTTAACTGGGCACATAATATGTAAAGTCGAAAAGACATTTTTCAAGTTAAAAAACTCCATGCTCAAAAAGCAAGGACCGTGAGTCTGTTTTCTCCGCTCTGCAAGCTAACTGACCCCATCTACCCTCTGCATTCAGACCACTGAGTAATGGTCACCGGACTCTCCTACGGCCTGATGGGGCTGAGTCAGCCGGTGGTATTACCTAAGAGTTACTGTTCGGTCGCGAAAGTGCAGAGAGGGCATTTCATTTTGTGTTTTCGGAAAATCCTGACCAGCTGAAATGATGACGTGCTGGCCAGACTGGCTTTTTTTTTTTTTTTTTGCTGCTTGATAAAGGCTTATTTTGCTGGGCACGGAGAGATATTATGGTCCTTGTTTTGTAGACTGAGGTCATCTCTGTTCACTGGTGTAGTAAACAAGCCAGGAGTATTTTTTTTTTAAAACCCTCCTTTTAAAAGCAACACTACACTTTTATCTTCTGTGGAAATAAAATAAAAACATCATTATTTTAAAACACAGCATCCATCAGCGTTAACTATGAATAGTAAAAAACTTAAAAAAAAAAACACCCCTCTGCTCATTTCCTAGTACACGGACAGCCTAAATCTCCCTCCACACCATATTACTACTTAAGCTCTCTTAACTCACAGGTCAGCGAATCCTAAAACATTGTAAAGTCCTCGTCATTCTATTTTTAAAGATATCCCTACATGGACACCTTTGGAGTGTTTAAATAAAACAGCTGTGGGCCATAACTGTAATTGTGAGGGGAAAAAAACCACTCTGAGCTTTGCCAGAGGTTCCGGCTGGAGATTACCACGGGGAGAGTCTCCTTTTCGGTTCTTCATGTGGCCTTTCTTTCACTTTTTTTTTTATCAGCTTGGAGACACCCTAGACGCAGAATCAACCCCCCTTTCCCTTTGCTCTCACCGTGGCCCCGAGAGCCCTTCCAGTGCCGGGCAAGGCGGCGAGTTCCCCAGCTGCCTGAGCTGGCCTCGCCAGGCAGGGCACTGTTCCCAGGGCGGTGACTCAGCTCCGCAGGCCACCTGCTGCGTGGGTGCTGCCACCTTCCGGGTCACTGCCAGTCACGAGGGCAGAGGGACCCAACAGAACTGAATGGGCCCAAAGGACCGACAGCTCAGAGCCAGGTCAAGGGCAGTGCCAGAAGGAAGAGCCTTGTTGACGGAAGACCCAGCCCTGGCAGGCGAGGCATCCCCCGCAGCGGAGGCGCTCGCAGGCCTGGGGGCTCCAGGTCCGGGTCACCAGATGCACCTCAACGCCGAGACGTAGAACGACGGCCGGGCCGGAGAGCCGCTCCCGCTCTCAGCTCCTCTCTGACCAAGTCCTCATGGTTCCCAAGAGTGAGAGACAGCGTCCACTGGCCACGAGGTGCCCGAGTGCACGTGAGGCCCTCCCACCACTCCGTCCAGCCCTCCAGGGCGCCCTCCCCACGCGGAACAGACACAGCCTCTGCTCCAGCTAAAACAGCCACCTCCGCTGCCAGCGGGGTGGCCCCTCCTTGCCTCGGGTCCGTTAGAGCCAGCGGCTCAGCTGCCACGGGGCACGGGTGCTGCACTCCTCCGCGGGGGCTCTTTCCCTTCTGGGCCCAGTTTAAATGCACAAAGCCTTTCACATCCTGCCCTCGATTCCCTGCTTTCTCCCGGGACCTCCTGGGACCTTCTGCGTGTCACCGCTCCCGGCCTCCCAGTGCTGGTGCCCGAGCAGTGTGCCAGCTCGTGCCCACTGCACCCCACGGCGGGTCAGGTCCTTGCAGCCAACAGCATTCAAGCATTCAAGGGACACGTCCTCCACATCACAGGCTGGGCCAGGCGCCAGGAGTACAAAGGAAAAAACACTTGGTCCCTGGCGGGGGTGGGGGCAGGTTACACCCCTCAGAGGCGAGAACCAGGCTCCAAGAGGCTGCGGGTCTGACTGGGGGTGGAGGTGGGGTGGGCACAGCGGCAGAGGCTCCGCCGGGGAAGTCTGGGCTGATTTTCAAGGAAGAGAAGGGTTTTAAAGGACGAACAGGTCAGACACAGAAGGGCGATGGGGAGGGGTGGTTCAAGGACGCTGGGTGCTAATCTCATCCCTCTCTCTGCAGCTTGGGGCCCACAGGTGGGGGCCCACTCGGCTGGGGAGCTGGGCCAGGGCCTGGTCACGAGGGGCGGAGTCCCGGGGACGGAAGAAGTGGAAGAGCAGTCCCTCAGGTGTGTGGGAGGCCGACGGCAGGACCGCCTGGGAGGGGGAGGGGAGAGGACAGAGTCACTTCCTAGTACAGTCTCTTCTCCAATGACCCCCTCGTCCGCAAGCCATTGTGACCCGTTCCTTTCCGCCACCCCGTCACCCTCCTTGGGTCTCCCCCACCCCGCAGGGCTGCCAGCTCCCTGCAGGCACAGAGCAGTGCCTTCCTTGGTGCTTTCACAGGGACCAGCACGACGCCTGGGACTCACAGAGACAACATGCATCTCTTCAGTGAAATTTTAGGGTGTGCTGTGGCCGCACGGCCGGTTAGGTGAGTGATTCAATTCATCAGCACAGTAAGTCTTGAGCCTGCCAATAGGAACGGTGCTTGGGGCACAGAGCAGTGGTGAGCAACCTCGATGGGTTGGGTCAGGCTGTGGAAGTCCTGGGTGGCTGGGCTACCGAATTTAGAACCCGTCCATAACAGTTTTGAGCCCTGGCCGCTGTGGCTCAGTTGGCTGGAACATCTTCCATAGACTGAAAACGTTGTGGGTTTGATTTCTGGTCAAGGCACATGCCTAGGTTGTGGGTTCAATTCCCGGTCAGAGTGCATATAAAAAGGCAACCAATCTATGTTTTTCTCTCACATCAAAGTTTCTTTCACTCTCTCTCCCCCGCCCCACCTCACCTCTAAAAGCAATAAAAAATGTTTTTAGAAAAGGTTTTGAGTAAGGAAGTGATGATTGAAGCATGTTTTAAAAAGATTACTTTCCCAGCAGGATGAGCTGATGGAGATAGCAGTTCAAAGGACAGGTTAATAAGTGTTGCTTACTGCCCTGGCTGGTGTGGCTCAGTGGGTTGAGTGCCGCTTGTGAAAGAAAAGGTCACTGGTTCGACTCCCAGTCAGGGCATATGCCTGAGTTTTGGGCCAGGCCCCCAGTAGGGGGCACGTGAGAGGCAATCACACACTGATGTTTCTCTCCCTCTCTTCCTCCCTACCTCCCCCTCGCTCTATAAATAATAAATAAATAAAATCTTTAAAGAAGAAGAAGAAAATGCTTTTTAAAAACGTAAGTGTTGCTTACTGAGTCATGGAGTTTCCTCCCATCTGCACGGACCTTCACCTGCGCCTTCGCTCTGGGACCCCAGGACCTTAACTCAGCTCCTTCCTGAGCTCTGGTGTACCTAGGAGGAGCGCCTGGTGATTCGGGTGTCACCTGCCTTTATTCTCCCTCCCCTAATTCCTTCTGCTAACTAGAGAGCGACAGTCACACGCCAGACACTGGGACACAGACAGAAGTCTCTACTCTCAAGGAGCTTATGTCTTGCGGGGCGGGAAGAAAAGCACCCGGTTACAATGTGGTGTGTTACGTTCCCTTGCATCTCCTCCCCGCTTGCTGCATCATTATAGTAGTACATCATCTAACGTGATGCAGAGGGTTTCCTGGAGTGACGCCTCCGATGAAGCAGATTACGAGCAAGCGCTGGCAGGGCACAGAGGAGGAGGAGAGGCGAACACCTGCAGAGGGCGGAGGAGCTGGCCTTGGGGTCTCCAGAGAAGGGCAGAGCCAATAAAAAAGGGCTGTACGCCAGGAGAAGACCACCAGACTCACGTCTCAGGAAGATCAGTCGGAAGGCCGACTGGAAAAGCATACTGGGAGGTGGTGACTCTGGGGTCAAAGGAGGTTGAAGTACAGATTAGACGGATGCCAAGGCAAAATGGCTTAACCCGGGGGATGGAATTATATGTGTAGTGAGAGAGTGATCCATGAAAGTCTTTGTAACAGACTCGAAAAAATAACATACTTCACTCACAGAGAGGACCCAGCACTGCCTAGCCCTGGCCAGTAGGTGGCAGCCTCACACAGCCAGTCCGGCGGCCGGCTCCACCAGAGCTGGGGAGTTTCCAGGTTGGTTTGCCTAGAACTGGCAGCTCTGGAGGTCTTGACCACCAGAAGTGGCTGGCTTCTTCTAGGCTTCTCGGACTAACCAGTTTGAGTGATGAAGAGTGGTTACTGTTCTTACAGCTTATGTCACCGTAAAGTCGGCGGGAGACATGCTATCTGTTCAGGGTGCTCCCTCTTTTAGCCCCTAGGCAAAATCTCAGGTTCACGACCCGCAAGACCATCAGCACAGCCTGATCTGCCCTCACCTCGGCTGTCTGCCCCCAGACTGCTCACTGGCTGCCCCCCCCGGCCCCCTGACCAGTGCCCATGTTTCCAGCAGGGCAGCAGAAGGCCGTGTCCAGCCCAGAGGCAGCCTTTCCAGACGTGGCCCTTCACGAAGTGCGTGCAGCCACACAGACCCAAGAGAACAACCGGCTCTCCACCATGCAGGGCAGAGCCACCAAGTCCATCCTGAAACGGACACACAAGCTCTCTTTCCCCCACCAGAGCCGTGCAACACGCGCCAACGCGGGCCAGCAGCACGCAAGCCAGGGTTCTGACCTCTCCCGCGGCTGTTTCAGGGGGAGCCGGCCGAGCCCTCAGACAAGTGGGCCGGGAGTTTGAACCGATGCAGGCGGAGGGCCAGAGTTTCCATGCGTTTTCATCAAGGAGGGCCAGCTAGTCGAGGAGCGCGGCCCCCGGGTCTGACAGTGACCCCGGGAGTGCAGGGAATTGGCGGACACTGCCCGGGGCCTCGGCAAGCCCACGGGGGCACTGAGTCCGGGTCCGCTACGCTGCCTACCTCAGGCCGTGTCTACTGCGCAGGTTCTCCTGGGGAGACGCCCTTTCTGCCGAGGCCAGGACTGCTGGGCAGGCGTCAGGAGGGGCCTCCCCGAGCCCTCGGCACAGTCGGAAGGGCCCTCGAGCTTCCCCGGTCCATCCGAGGCTCTTGACCGCCAGTCTCTGGCAGCCCGTTAGCGGTTCCTGTTTGGCACTCGGAGGCCAAGCCGCCCCAGGAGGCAGGAGAACGAGTAGCCGACTGTCACCTGGAATGCAGCTCCGTGATTCATCCCAGGGAAGGCCAATCACCTCGCGGGCACCTCACACGGGTTAACCCCTTCAGGCCTCACAGCAGCCCCGTGCCTGAGGTGGGACTGTTATTCCCATTTTAAGGATGAGGAAACCGAGGCACGAAGACCTTGAGTAACTTTAACGTGCCCAAAGTCACAGAGCTAGTGGGGGGCCCAGCTGGGACTCGGCCCCAGGCAGCCTGACTTCGGAGCCTGTGCGCTACCCCCGGTGCCTCATCTCATCAGGGAGGAGGAAGAGCCGGGTCACCTGCCCCAATCACACGGCCATGGATCTCGGGCTGGAAGGATGTCGGGGGGTGGGGGGAGGGAACAGGCAGTGTGTCCACCCAGCCCCACTCCAGTACTTGGTCCACAGACCACGTGGCTTCCTCTGTGCTCTCACCGGCACCACGAGCCTGGATGGCCAGCAGAGACACGGGCCCTCAACCAACACAAGGGCCAGCCAAGCACAGAGGTTCACCAGAGGACGGCCAACACCCTTGTGCAGAAAGTGACTTCATACTCGCCCCTCAGCCTGCAAAGGTGATTCTGGGGACAGCCCAAACAGACCCCAAAGGTTCCCTTCCTTTTCCCACCTCTCTCAAATTGCACTCAATTTATAGCTTCGGCCAAGTTTCTAACTGATGTAACAGTGGCAGTGGTTTAAATTGGCAAACAAAAAGTTGTGAGAGTCTAACTGCAAAGGCCACGTTGTCCTCAACAATAGAACATGGCGTGCTCGAATCATGTGATATAGGGGGAGAGAGAGAGAGAGTGAGTCACGCCCTGAGGCCCCGGTTTCCAGGGAGACGGGCCTTCTGGGGGCGAGGTGCGTCCCTGGGCCACAGGGGGACGCCAGGGCCCCGCCCCCAGGCCCTGGCAGCGCTGTCACACCTCCTGGCTGAGTGTCGGTGTGGGTTTCCACGCCGCTCCACAGCAGAACCTCACCAGTCCCCACGAAGACTCCGAAGCACAGCACAGACGCACACCTTCCCACGTGGAAGTGGAGGCAATGCTCTCAACACGGCCGCGTCTCCCTGCTGGAATCGCGGGGCGGGGTGGGGAGGCGAGAGAAAACCAGTGTTTCGAAGCAGCCCTAATGTGCTAAAAATATCTTCCACTTCTCCTTTCACGCGTCCGGTCACTGTCCCAGAAGCAAGCTCGGCACAGCCTGGCCCCCGGAACCTGTTAAATCACTGTCTACCTCCACTACACAGCTGGACAGAGGGAATATTCTCATTTGTTCTTTCCTCACACACCTGAACACAGGGTCACAGGTTAGGATATAACAATCTCTTCAAAACAGCTGCTGAAGGGAATGACTTTGGACTGGCATCTCTGGAAACTCTGAAAGTAGTCTTTAAAAGATTGCTCTAAATACAGAGGGGTGATGACAATGCACCCGGAGCTCCGGCTCAATGTGGGCACAGGCATTCCTTTTGACGCTCAAGCAAGTGAGATCTTAAAACAGGAGATTTCGGCATAATATGCCTTGTGGACAAGCTGCTCTGACCCCCTGCAGCTTCAAAGGTGTTCTGCCGTATTGCATAACAGAGCCTTGAAAAAAACAGCCTCTCCTGCCAGCAGCCTCTCTGCATCCACCTGTCCCTACAGGTAGTAAAAGATTAGAAGGTGATCCTTCTAACCACAGTGTTTACACAACACTAAAACACGCTCTTCCTTGTAAGTTCGAAGTTCACTTCTTCTAAAATGAAGGGGGGGGTGCTTCTCGGAGCACGCAGAGAAACAGTGAGGGGGGTGCCCAGCTACCAGGGCTGTCCCTAAACGTCCTGTCTCGGCACGGAGGCCCCGGGACACGGGACCAAAGTGGGACAGGGGCCTGAGGCCACCTGGCGGGTCCCCTTGCCTTCCCCACACTTGAGGGGCGTGGATGTCGGAGAGCCTGATGACCGCAGAGGAAGCAGTGCCACGTAACTCCGTGGATGGCCCCTCCAGAGCTTCCAGGGCCCAACGATGTGGGTGTCCCCCCTTTCTAGAATTAACACAGTTTCTGTTTTTCCTCTTACTCCCCTGTTGTGCTGACCACCAGCTCCTTGGCCCACAAGACGTGTGTGTGTGTGTGTGTGTGTTTGCGCACGCGTGTGTCGCAGCAGAGCAAGCCGGGCCGTCTGTTTTAAAACCAGTTCCACTTAGAGTCATTTTATGGACCCTGGGGCGTGTTACTGAGCGCTTTGGTCCCTGACACAACAACTAGTTTCAAGTTCACTGAGGCTGGCCTTCATCGTACATCCCCATCTATTCCCCTCTGTGAGTGACACTAACAGAAGAGGAGAGCAATGGGCAGTCTCTTGAAAACGAGGGCTCTCCTAAGAGCCAGGAATGCCCTGGGCTGGGCACACTTACAGGGGTTCCAAGAGCCTCTTTGGACTTCCAAGATGGGCGCCCTCTGACCAAACTGACCACCTGTGAGGGCTGCACCTGCTTGCTGCTCCCTCATCCTGGGCCACATCTGCCCCCTTCTCCATCCTCAAAGGCTGACCTCACTCCCACTCCGGAGCCTTGTTTTTTCTTGTCTTCACCCAAGGACATGCTTATTGATTTTAGGGGTTGGGGGTGGGAGACAGATTGAGAGGGAGAGAAACACCGATGTGAGAAAGAAACACAGATCCAATTATCTCTCATATGCACCTGACTGGGCACTGAACCCGCAACCTAGGCATGTGCCCTGACTGGGAATTGAACATGCATCCTTTCAGTTTACGGGTCGACGCTCCAACCCACTGAGCCACACCAGCCAGGGTGCACGTAACCTGAATTTTCACTGGACTGCTTTTCTGTGCACGTACTTAGGTTCCACGGTGACACAGGTCACGCCTGCTGTTCTCATCACCGGCACTGTCTCGGTGCTAGCCAGCACCGAGTGGCACACACACAGCAGGTGCTCAGGAAACCTATGTTGAGTGACTGAGTGGACGACGACTCAGCCTGCGGCGACCTCTCTGAGTCGCTCTGACCTGGGAATGTCCTGTAGAAGGTACCTCTAATTGTACGTCCGTCTCCTCCTGGCCTCGCCCCACCTAATAAAACCATGATACAGGCCAGTATCTCCTTACACAAACAGTCAGGTGCAAATAACTGACACTCCAGTGACTGCAGGGATTTATCAACTTAGTTCAGTGTTTGCTTGTGGTGGCATAATTAACTTCTCTCTGAAATTAAAAATTCCTCCTCTTGACAACACTGCTGGAAGTACCTAGAACAGAGCAGGGCTGAGTATTAAACTCAGAGGGTTTCAAGTTTAGGAAATGCTGCCCCAAGTCTCTCCCCTGCCCCCAGGTGGAACTACACACCTGGGGCTGCCTGCTTGTGGACACGAGGCACCCCGCCATCCCGGTGTCGTTCATTTCCAGCTCCATGTGCGTCCAAGACGCTGCTGGCTCCCTTGCTTCCAATGCCCCCTCCCACCACACACACACCTCGGGGGCTGTGGAGAAGAACACCCCAGTCTGCTATTAGCATCTGCTCAGCTGTTTAACCACACAGCCCATCCCAGCCTGCCACCTGTCCGCAGCCTCTGACTGGCCAGCCAAGCCAGCCCCACCACGCACATCCTCAGCGCCCAGCACAAATGCCGCCCACCTAACGCATCAAGACCTTACTCAGTTTGCTCAAGGGCTTGACCTGAACCCCCATGGTTCTCCACTTCTCCGAGAGCTCTACCCTCAAAAAAAGGGCGGGCAACAGCCAGCCTGGTTGCATATTAAAAGGGTCACCCCCTCAACCACTTGAAATTTGGGAAAGACCCGTCATGTGTCCCTGTAAGGCTTTCACTGGAAGAGACGGCAGGTGGGAGGATGCTGAAGAGGAAAGGGTGAGAGAGCAAACTCTCTCCACTCTTCCCCTGGGTCTGGTTGCTTAGGACAAGAATGACCCGCTTTTGTGACGGGTTCTGCTGCCTGTTTCACGAACTGGCCTCGGGATATTTATTCTCAGGGTAGGTCAGAGCGCAGGCCTGGGAGTGAAGACCCAGATCAAGTCCCGGCTCACCCCTCACGAACTGTGCACGTGCTCCGGGCCAGCTGCTGCCTCACGGCAGCGCCACGGGACTCGGCGCCCCTCCCGGCCAGGGGGAATGCAGTCCGGGGATGCACACAGGAGCACCTTCCAAACTGTGGGCACCAGCCACTGCATGCATCAGCTCCCCCGGAACCAGGTGTGTCATTTCCACTGCTCCTCCTCACTCACACACGCATAAGGAACGTCCTGTGTGTCCGAGTGTTTATCCAGAAGCCAACAATAGCAATCCAAACTCTCACCAGGCCCAGGCGAGTCAGGGAAGGCACACAAGAAACAGGAAGTGAGAACCTAGTATGACACATGCACAAAGGGGTAAGCAGAGGATGCTGCAGAGGCATGCATTGATGGGTCTTGAGCAGTCAGGGGAGGCTGCCTGGAGGAGGCTTCGTATGAAGGGAACAGTGGAGGTTGGCTAGGGAAAGAGGAAAGGAAAGAGCTTCTGTGCAGAGAGCAAACACGGCCAGCCTCACTGGCTGGGACAGAGACCTTCAAGTTGGGGTAAGAGAGGAACCAGAACGGGAAGGCCCTTCCTGCCACGTCGGTGGAAAACCAGCTTCCCCTAACTGCGGCCTCTGTAGTCAACCAAGTACACTAGTATCACAGCACAACAGATTTCTGGAGACTGACACCGCACTTCAGTCATGGGCCTGCACTCACTGGGAGGCACAACGTTAATGAGCTTGTATCCATTCCCAGTAACAAAAGAAAGAAAATTCCATCATGGGCCATACTGAATTGTCATTTTCTTGTTCTTTCTTTGGTAGTGGAATAGATGCTTTGTTAGTTACCTCTTTTGGACCTACTTTCTTATAACTAACAGTGCATTTGCTGGAGCCATGGGGACAGGCTGAGGTCATATGCCCCATTAATAAGAAGCTGTAAGCAGGCGATGAAGGTACATGCCCAGCTTTGGGGGCTGCATCCCTTCTTCCCTAATACATGAAAACCCCTGTGAGAGGTAACTTACCAAATGAAACTGAGGGCCCCAAAGGATAAAAATATCTCCAGAACAGAAGTCACTTATGAACTTGAATAGGATGCAGATTAAAATCTTGGGCTTAGGAGCCAGGCTGCTGAGATTAGAACCCTGGCTCCTACTCGGGTAGGAGTGGGAGCTGTATGATTTTGGGGACGATGACTTGACTTTTCTGGTCCTTGGCTTTCTGTCTGTGAAATGGGTACAAGAGTACCCGCCACAGAGGATCCTTTATTAAAACAGATAAACCAAGTGAAGCACTTGGCACAGTGCCCAGCATAAGGTGCTTGGCTGCAGGGTTAGCTACTGTGGAGGTTACTATTAGCAACCTATGCACCTGGGTTAGATCAGGTATGTTCTCACGCATGGTTTACATGAACGAAAAATCAGAGCCTTGACCACAGAAATGAATTATCCTTGTTAACCCAGACCCCAGGGCACGGAGGCCACAGGAAATGCGACTGCATGAGCTGGAGTTCTGGGCTAGTCAGTGATGACTGGCACACATTAGCTCAGAACTTATCATCAGTTTCATACGAGAGTGTTCTCGGTGAAACCGGCACATTAAAAATAGCACACTGGAAAATACTCATGATCTGTCTACAGTGCTGTTTTTCAGTGCTGTTTTTTTTTTTTTTAAATCCCTGACGGTAACACACTATTTCCTTAGAGCTTTCTCTCCAAGATACGTACCTATCTTAAAAGTTACAGACATACTCCAATGTCTGTTTTATTAGCCTGTCATATAATCCCACTGCCTGTGGGTATATCCAAACTTTATATTATGTTCTAATTTAAACTCATTTTGAAGTTTTTGTACTTCTGGCCTGTTAACACCTATGCAGATACTAGGCCCCACACAGGTCTGACTCACTCACTAATGACACCTTCCTCAGGATTCCCAGTGCTAACATCACAGGCTTTGGTGAGTGACTTCACACTCACGCTGCAGCATCGGTGATCTCACCATCTCATTTTCCTCGTTTAAAAACTAGCTGCGGCTTCGGAAGATGATTCACGAACCCGAGGCACAGCACGGCGACGGTTCTCGCATCAGCCATCCTCGAGTTTTACCAGCAGGGAGAGCCATGGGCTGGCGCACTGCTCTGAGCCTGCCCTCCCTTGCTCCTGGCGCACTGACCAACGTCCACTAAGCCCTGCATGTCGGTGTTTCCCATCTGTGCAGTGAAAGGCAGCACTGGGCAGGGCGGGGTTCACGTGGCGGGGCACCTCTGGGTCTGCTTCCTGACTCCTGACAGTGCTGGGGGTGGGCAGAGCCATCAGGAGGGGAGCTGATTTCCAAAGGCAGAGAGAGAGGAACAGCACAGTGGGTTTGGGAAGCCACGGGCTGACTCTTGCTTGAGCGTAAAAGTGGAGGGGGCAGTGGCACGAGAAAAACTCAGGCTGTTTATTTTTTTTTCTCAAAAATCATTCATTCAAATAGGATGCCTCTTCTGATTGCTGATGTTACCAGGACATCAATTTAGGTTAATTTTTTTTTTCAGTATGACTGTTCTCCAATTTCAAAGCCCTTGTTGGCCAGACTTAAAGACACTACAGCATCGTTCGCTAAGAGCAGAGAATCCAGAGCAAAGGTGACACTGGACCACAGGGTGAGTGTCCCGGGGGTCAAGGCGGGAATGTGCTCAGTAAGCAGCGAGTCAGCGAATAAGCTTCCTGTGAGTAAGGCTTCCTCCTGCGCCAGCTCTCAGGAATGCCCTCTCATTCCTTTCACGGGAGCTCATGGCTTTACAATTTCCAGCCCTAGACCCAGGTCTGCTGAACTTCATCAGTGGTTATAACGTCCTGGAAAGTATCGTTCAGCGAAGCTGGAAAAGTAATTGTCTTCTCAGATTTCTGCGGAAGGGATGGACACTGACCTACATTCAATGTTTGAGATTAAAATCACAGATTTTGAATAGAGAAAAAAATCTTTCTATATAATCTAATAAAATCAAGTTTCTCTTCAGACAGGAAATTGAGACTTAGGAGGGAATGCAGCAGAGAAAACTGGGTAAACCACGGCTAGTTTCTGGTGGTGACCACAGGCTCCTCTTCACTGCAGGTGGCGCATTTTCCCACTTGGCTGGGTGCTCGCCCACTGAGCAGCAGGGGCCGGGTCACTGGTAAGACGCAGTGCAAACCCGTCTCCGGGCCGGGATGCTGTCAGGCCGCAAAGACTCATGGGGCTTTGCATTAGGCTGGAAAAGGTGATCGAAGTCCTTGACCTAAGGTCTACTCAACCCGATCACTGCGTGAACCAGGGACACTCGATGATGAATGTCAGCAGGGCTGCCCTGGGGTGACAGGCTGCCCTGGGCAAAGCAGCCTTCATGGGAAGGGCCCCGTGGCGGAGTGTGGTGGGACCCACCCAGGAGAGCGGCCTGACTGCGGTGGAAGTCCTTTCAAAGCCCGCGGCAGCCCAGGCAGCCCTGCTAGGACAAGGCCCACTGACCCAGCCCTCCACAACCACTGCGGCACCCGCCCTGGGGCCTTTGGGTCCCTCTCTTTAGCGTCCTCTGTGGTCCGGGGCCCAGGACACAGAGCAACTGTACTGCACCGGAGGGCAGAGGCCTTGCGGGGATTCACGTCTGAGAAACGAATTCGTTGTGTGTGAGCGACAACCACAGCCCTTAAAAATCGAACCATGCTCACGATAAAGCTGAAGGACAGGTTTTGGGAGCACTGCCTCTTGGTATTTGTGATGGTGTTCACTAACTGACTGTGCTAATACAAACTGCTAAACGCTTTCTGAAATCCAACTTACCAACTAGACAGAAACAGAGAAAATGTCTTTGATATTCCGCTTTTAAGTTCAAATAATGATTCAGGAGGTTTAAAAATTATTACATGAATAAAGAAAAAAGTGGTAAAATATTAATTGCAGAAACTAGCTGGTGTATACATGGGAGTTCATTGAAAAAATCTTTCAAATTTGCTATATGCTTAAGATTTTTCATTAAAAGTGTTGGAAAAAGGCATTATGACATCCTCCATTTGGGTACTAATATTCCCCCAAATTCATGGACTCCTACAGCTAAATAAAACAGAAAAAGGTCCCGAAATACAAACCCAAGGAAGCACCAAAACTAATGGAGAGAGAGCGACGCCTCAGTGCACAATGTTGGGGGCATTTTTTCTTCACACCTTACTTTTAGATTGGAGAGTTTAACATATAATTTTTTTTAATTAGAAGAATATTTTCTAATTTCTGAGTGGAAAGGAATTCCTAAGCCAAGGTAACAGAAGTCCCAAAGGAAAAAATAGACAAAAATCATTTACTCAACTAAATAAAATGTAAGGTTCTGAATCTCAAAAAAATCAAGCAAACTTAAAACACTGAGAAAAATACTCGCTCCAGTATCTACCTACCCCCATCACTCACACTCACACACACACACACACACACACCCCTCTCAAATAAATTACAGCCACAGTCACACCCCAATAGAAAAGCTGATAATGGATATCAACTGAGCATTTACAAGAGGAAACAGGATAATAAACGTATGAAAAAGCTAAACTTTACTAGTAGCCATTTAAAAATACCACATGCCTGGCAGAGTGGATATTCATTAAACAGCTGTTAAATTAATGAACCAAGAATAATGTAGCATTTTTGTCTAAAGATTTTTTCAAGATAATACTCAGTACTGATGAAGATATGGTGAGATAAGCATTTCATACATTGCCACAATGCGGATAACTTAGTACAAGTTTTCCAGAAAACAATGTGGCAAAAAATATCAAGAATCTTTTAAAAATTAAGCTCTTTTGACTTAATGAATTCACTGCAAAGAATCTATACTCAGGAAATCATTAGAAATTGCCCAAGATTCATGTATTTCAAAGGATAACAATTATAATGTAAGATGGCTTTTTTTTTAAGAGTAGAGCAGATGTTTTAAGTCTAGACCTGCTATTTTTTTTAAAAAAGATCTTATTTATTTATTTTTAGTGAGGGAAGGAAGGGAGAAAGAGAGAGAGAAACATCAATGTGCGGTTGCTGGGGGCCGTGGCCTGCAACCCAGGCATGTGCCCTGACTGGGAATCGAACCTGCGATGCTTTGGTTCGCAGCCTGCGCTCAATCCACTGAGCTATGCCAGCCAGGGCTTAAGATGGCTTTTTTAAAAAGGAAGCAAATGAAGCATTCCCAAATTCGAGAATATAACGCACCATTAAAAATGTTTTTAAAGTATGTTTAAGCACATGGAGAAATGCTCACTTAAAAAGCAGGACAGCCCTGGCCAGTGTGAGTGTGGCTTAGCGGGTTGGAGCATCGTCCTGTAGCCAAAAGGTTGTGGGTTTGATTGGGGTCATGCGCATGCCTGGACTGTGGGTTCAGTCCCCGGTCCGAGCACGAATGGGAGGAAACCAATTGATGCTTGCTTGCCTCTTGCATCAATGTTTTCTCTCTCTCCCTCCCTTTCCCATCCCCCTCCTCCCTCCTCCTTTCTCTAGAAGCAATGAAAAAATGTCTTCAGGTGAGGACAAAAGAAATTTTTTAATTTTTTAAAGCAGGAAATAAAAGACCCTCTGCAGAACGATGCCGGTTCTGCACAGCACGTGCGCATGTGCCTGAGTGCAAGGCAACACTGGAAGAAACTATACACAAATATGAGCAGAGCTCTTGGTGATGGGATCAGAGATAATTTTTATTTCTTCTATTATCATCTATTTAAAAGAAGTATTACTACAAATGAGTTAAAAAATAAATAAAAACACCGTGTAAAAAACTTTGGGAGAGTGATCCACTGCTTTGGAAACGGGTCTCCACACCAGTCAACACCATGGATAAGGTAATGACTTTGCACTGTGGCTGCTAATCTAAACTTCCAGGTCCAAATCCGTACAGCCCGCCTCCCCACTCTCCCAGGTCTCCACTCTCTCCATCCACACACACGCTAGCATGTCCGAATGCCGCCTCGTCTTCCCCTCAAACCTGTTTTTCCTCTTGCATTTCACTCTGTGGCAAATGCTACTGCTTAATAACCTAAGCCACTATTATCCTTACTTCACCTTTTGTTTTTTTCAACCTGCTATTATTCTCTCTTGAATCCACTTGCAAGGGTGTCCCCATCATTTCTCCACTGGATGACCAGCACAGCCTTCTTTATCCCGTCGCTTGCCTCACCTCACCTGCCCCCTCCTTCCCCACTGTGTTCTCCTCATTGCACTGACCTCCCTGAAGTGTGCTTCTGGCCACATCACCTTCCTAGGTAGACGTCTCCCGGCAAACGTGCTGGGCGTTAGACCTCTGTTATCAACGACCCCACCAGCTTCATGTCCCCCATCCTTCCCCCCGCCCCCTCCACCACACCTCGGAGCTCTGAGTCTCCACGCATGCTGTTCCTGTGCCTGGGCCCTCTGGGTGCTTGCCTCCCTCGGCCATCCAGCTCACTCCCCGAATGCCGTCCTACGGGAGTGGAAGCACGCGTCACCTCCAGCAGGAAGCGTCAGGGACAGGAGCTGCGAGTTGCAGGTCCCCAGCACATTGTTTTTTGCGGCAGTCAGAGCACTCAGCACGCACTGGGAACCTGTCGTGAGTCCTGCCTCCTAGCAAAGGAGGCCCTCGGCGTCTGCCCCATGAATCCATGCAAGTTTCCTTCCTCCAAAACAGAGTTGCCTGGTCTCGCCTTGATAGAGGTCCCAACCAAAGATGTCCTAACTTCCCTCCGTTAGCCACTTGTCTCTTTTATCACCTTGGCAATTGAGATAAGTCTTTCTTATCTATTTCAATCAGCCAACAAACTTATTTATTATGCACTTCACATCCTCTCGTTCTATCTCAATCTGCTTGCTCTTGCTGAGCCTGTGACAGAAGCGTGACTGAGGTCTCTGTGCACGTCAGTCATTTGAAGCACCACAACACACAACAGTGCGGTGATGGTGGCGGGGAGGGGGCGGCGCTGGAGCGGGGTGTCCGAGGAACAG
The DNA here is from genome assembly GCF_004126475.2 of Phyllostomus discolor. Lineage (NCBI taxonomy): Eukaryota > Metazoa > Chordata > Mammalia > Chiroptera > Phyllostomidae > Phyllostomus > Phyllostomus discolor. The sequence continues at coordinate 77,027,157 of NC_040912.2, forward strand.
ACGGTGATGGACGGAGACCTGGCCTGGGGCAGTGACCACACGATACAGGTAACGGGTTGTGGAATCGTGCACCTGAAACCCATGTAATGTTGTTCACCAGTGTCACCCCGATAAATTCAGTAAGAAGGAAGAAATAAATAATAAAATAAAAATAGAGAGTAAAGATGAAGTATGGAAGCAGGCAGTGTGCTAGGGTCACGAACATAAAGGTAAATGGGACCGTTACTACCTGAAGACCAGCAGGAAGAAATTCTTTAGCCTTTTTCGGACTAAAACCCTCTTTCGAGAGGAGGGGGTGTAACTTCTGTTGCTCGTGTGCCAGCTCTTCACAACTGCCCACAATCTCTTTTCAAACGTGACTCAAATTGGACACAATAATGAGTCTGACTAATGCAAGTCGTATTTTCTTACCCTTTTATGTCGTACTCCTTTTAACACACCCAAGACTCATGTCTACTCTTTTTCCACAACAGCCTTACAGTACTGTCTTAAATTTAGTCAAACAGCAGTAAGAACTACTGTTTCTAAAAATGGTGTGTGTGTGTGTGTGTGTGTGTGTGTGCTCAAACTATCCTGCAACTGTTCCCACCAATTCTCTTCTGCTAATGGAGAATCATTTTTCCAGTTTGTAACAATTGTTATGCATTGTATTTTTGTAGTTCAGACGATTTACTGTCCTGATTTGGAAACGTACCCAATGGAAAAGAAATAAGGAAGAAAAGAGATTTCATTATGCGTGAGGAAAACTCTCCACAACTGTTTAACGTTGAGTCTTGAAGCCTCTAGCGGACTTCACGCTGTACTCACGAGTACACATGGTTAAATGTTCTGGGAAGTCTGTCGGGAAGTTCACCCAGTATTAACCACTATCTTTATTTAGTATTAGTCACATATTTTCTCCACCCTTCCTCCTCTCCTCCGGCTTCGCATCCCCACCCAGCACCACGGGGAACGGCTGCTCTCGGCCTCCCATGCCTCCTTTCTAAGTCAGTGTTTGCTGGGGCCCTAAGGAGAAGCAGAGCCGCGGCCCGGTCTCCCTTCAGGCTGCTGTCCTTAGCTCGGGGGCCACGGGCGAGTTTCCCTGGGGCTGCAGGTGCCCTGAGTGTGGCGAAGGGGTCAGGGCTCCCGTCCCCATCTCAGAGGTGCCTGACACCCCGGAAAGGTGAGGGACCCCAACACGAAGGCATTCAGACAGGGGGCAGTAACCGGACTACATCCCTGCTCAGTCAGGGAGCACTCCAAAGAGCAGGAGAAGCCCTACAAGCACCGTGCATGCAACGTCTCTGCATGAATGAAGAACGAAACCTGAGGGTGTGCCTTGGGGGATCCAGCACACACAAAACTATCCTGAGGCAATGATGAAGCACATCAAATATCAACCACTTCAAGTATCTTAGTTTCTAAGTTCAGCTGACGTTCTCTGTCCTCTTTTCACACTTGAGCTTATTTAGTAGCACTGATTTAAAACTGAAACATCACGAACCCAAACTTCCTCTGCACATAAACATGAGGTTCTGTGCCCAAAACACATGTTCTTCATTAACTATTAGTGATTACATTATTTTTGTTAGATTATACTGTTATCTTCCATACTTGTGTTTTAAATAGCATTACAAAAATTTGCTTAATACAAATGTCAGAATCAAAGCCGCCTTCAAGTCAATAGGCTACCAAAAAACAGCCAAGAAGACCTTAACCCTTAACTTCCACGGCTGTCTACCTGTTATGTTTCTTTCCTAACTATCTCCACACCCTGAGTATTTTCTACCAGTAAACACAGAAGGTCACACAGATGTGCCAGGGAAGAAACCGGCTCCTCAAAGCTTTCCTTTGATGAGATGCCACTTACAGAAACTGAGAAGCAAGAACTAGAGGAAGCCAGACACTGCTGGCATCTGTACTCACCACCGAGCAGCCACACGGAGGCTCGTGCCCCCAGCAGAGACGGCCTCGCCCGGGAACCGGGACCGGCTCCCTCGGGAGGACGGGCACCAGGACCAGCGGGCACCAACGCCACCTTTGCCCGGCTCGTCTCACTTGCACACGCACAGATTTCAGAATCCTCCAGGACTGACAAGGAAAACCACACTAGGTTGTTTTCCCAATTCCTATGAAATGAGTCAGTAGGTCAAACAACTTCTCCACTGCGGGGAGAGAGTAATTCCTGAGGCTGCACTCACCATTTCCAGTAACTGCGTCCCTTCCCTCTCCCTCCGGGCAGACAGAGGGGCTGACCGCCACCCAGGGAGAGCCCACCGGCTCTGAGTGAGGCACCTTGCAGGTACTGCCGGAAGGTGAGTCTTCTCACAGAATCATTTCCCCTCCTCCGAGGGGAAAACCCAGTGAGGAGTAACACATGAATGAAGTTTCTTCATTTAAAAAGAGTTGGCATAACTTTTTCTCTATGGAGGCCATGGAATTATTTCTTTCTTTCACACAAGAGGATGGAACGATACTTAAAATAATTGTTACACAGCAGTAACTGTACTTTTAAAAGCCCCCCCCCCCCGAAAAAACCCCCACTTCCTTCTGTGAAAGATCCTTTCCTCCTCAAAAGGTCTAGTTAAGTATATTCAAAAGATTCAATCAATTAATCCATGTTCCAAACACCCTCTCTCAGGCTTCTGTGAGTGCTGCAGTTCCATCCATCAAATCACATAAAGCAGAGACACCACAGAGCCTGCTAGCAGTCCTTTGAATCTATGACTCAAGACGACGAGCACTGGTTTAGCAAAAACCTTTACACTCTACCTCCTACTCACCACATACGTTTCCTGTAGCCAGCGACCTTCTGCATAGGAAACCACCAGCTACCAGCAATAAGTCCATGATTCCAAGAACCCACACATTCAGGCAAATATATGGGCACGTATCTCTAAATATAGGTACAGAGACTTCTGTGACAGTTCTTCAGCAGGAGACTGGAAATACTTTTGCTTTCTGTATCGAGAGTACTTTCTTTCTTTTTAAAGAGGAGGTTTCGTTTTGATCTTGAGAAATTCTGATAAAACCACCAACCGAAAACCTGCCATTATAAACGAGGGAATTTCACAACCAACAGTCATTCCAAAAAACTGTGGCTATTCATTTCTGGAAGTGATTCATTGCAAAAGAATCACAGTTGGTGGTGGAGGGGCACTGGCTTTCAGAAGACAGCCTGCCCTCGGAGAAGTGAGCAGAAGCCTCCGAGACGGCAGCCACGTGCCTCGCTGACCCCATCCCAGCTCCCTGAGTCACCCCGCCGCAGGATGACACGCAATGACCCATTTCCTCTGTAACTCCCTCAGCACACGACCCCCCTCTGGTCTACACCCCCGGGGAGTGGACCCTCTGGGGGGATGTTCAAACGAATCCGGGAGGTTCTCCACCTGTCAACGCTCAGTCGCTGCTGGCGAGTAACCGGCATAGGGACACTCACTTCCTGTGAGTATTTCTCAAAGAGTTTATGATATTTCCTTCGGGGAGGAGAAAGAAACCTGGAGAGGAAAGCCACACAGCGAGGGGAAGTCATTCCAACAAGCAAAGCCGAAAGCATGCACCGTGATCGCTGTTTACCAGCCACGCCTAATTCTAATTTGGTTTCCCAACCCCTGTGTAATTAGACAGCCACCAGAGCACAGCATCGGGAGAAAGGGGGAAAAAAGACATTTCACAAATGCTTAGACCTTCAGTGCGCGTGACCAGAAAAGTAATTTTAAGATTCAAGTGAACCAATCTGAAGCTGGTTAGTGTTAACCCTTCAAGGAAAGAAAAAGAGTTACTCTCCTTTGTCCCCAAATTTCAAACATGGAAATCAGCTGCCCTCCTGGGCACCAAGGCACCCCAGGCACGGCCTCTGGGTGCCACCCCAGGGGTTTGTGAGAGGAATGAACCTTTTCAGATCAGTTTGTGACGGGCAGGCGCACACATACACACGCCTCTTGATAAGACCCTGTCACATGAGCAGAGTGGCCATGTGGCTTTCGCACCAAAGCACCCTTTCAAAACTGGCCACGAAGGGCTAAGATATGCCCTTTAGCGTTTCTCCTGGCGTCTGCTGAACCTGATCCTTTACACCAGGGGAGAGTGGAATTTCTCGACAGCTGGACAAGATGAGTAGGGAAAGTTGCTTTTATCCCACCTGCAAGAGTATCGATGGTGCCAGAGCTCACTTTCTGAAGGGACTAGTAGATGTTCTGCTAAAGGAGGAGCTCTAAAGTGAAAAGCCTGTCCTTCAGTCCAGGGGTGTGGCTGTGCTTCCGCCACGGGTGGGAGTGCTGGGGGAGGGGGAGGGACACACCAGCTCCCACTTACCGGGAACCAAATACAAGGACTTGTTGCACAGCACTCTAGGTCCTTCCTCTCTCAGTGGTGACACTGCCTGCTGCACCCCAACTCCTTGATTTCCCATTTGAGGACGCCCAAGATACACACCGAGACTCCAGTAAAAGGTGTAATGAAACCATCTGTGTTTTGGCCTCTGGAAGGGAAGTTTCACTAGTGTGTTTTTATGATCCTCACCAAACTGATCTTCAAAAAAGGAGAGCATGGGAACCACTCGTGTGATGTCACTGTAGTCTTCAACCCGAGGACGAGCGAACGAGCATGGAAAACCGGAGCCAGGGATTTACTCTGAACCAACCGCGCCGCACACTGTCGCCCTCCTCCCTCACTCCGGAGCCGACCACCCTCCCTGATAGAAAGAGGACGTTGTGTATGGTGTCAAACGACCAGGAACACTTTACCCTTTAAGGGAAGCCAGTGTTAAATATCTCCATTAAAAAAGAAACCCTACTGATACCGAGCTTGGAGAAAAAAAATAAAAGCAGTGATTAGAGGCCTGATGGAGACGGAAATACTAGGCTGTCTGACTTCCTCCCTGAACAGGAAGGCTCCCTCTTCCGCTGGGGTCGTGCTCGCACACTGGCTCGAAGCTCCCAGAGCTTCCATGCAATGCATCCCCACTTCGGACCCTGGACGGCCCACGCAGAGGTTTAAACACAGAAAGGGAAGTCGAGCAAGGTAATAAAGGTCCTGGAGGACGCGCCTGGCGGCGGAAGTGGGGAACCTAGAGAACGGGAACCCAACAGGTGTGGCTGTGGCCAAGACGCTGCTGCCCTTTGGGAATTCCTATCGCTTTGGGGGCTACGAGGGGTGATCTCTCAGGTTGTTTGGAATCAACTTTAGAGACTGAACAGGCCTCGCTGTGTGTAATTTGACATGCTGTGCGCATCATTCGAGGCCAAGTTTATAGAATCACATCCACCTTCCAGACCTCCGGGCTCACTGTCTCCACACAGTCTCCCCCTCCCCCACCAAAACAGAAGCCTGTGACAAACGTGCTTCATGTTCAATGTTTAGCCAGGGTTTTCTTTTAAACAATGAAAAGGAGTGCGCTCTTCAGTGGCACTTCTACAGACTTGAGGGGGAGTGGCCTCACACGGAAAGACATGGGAAGACGGAAGGCCTTGGGTTCAAGTTAAGGTTCTTCCTTTGGGAGGCTGTGTCTGGCTCCCGCTCTCGCAGCCCCTGCCGTCCACTGAGCTCCACAGAAACGCTGGGGCAGGGGCGACTGGCACTGGGTGGCTGTGCACCCACTGAGCTCGGGCAGGCAAGGGTGATCGCAGGAAGCCTGGAGGCAGGTGCAGCACTTTGTGCAGACCTGCCCGGAGGGGCACTAGCAGCAGCCCCCAGGGTTTCTGAAAAAGGGGTCCGAGAGGTGGAACACCGTGTCTGCTAAAGAGAAAAGAAAATGTGGAAGCACGGCAAAGGTGGATGAGACCCGTCATGAAAGAGAAATGAAATCGTGTATCCCTCCTAAAGGGGGAACAAAAAAGAAGTCTGAAGATCCCAGAGCACCCGGGAGGCCTCCTCCAGCCTTTTTCTTGTTGTGTTCTAAGCATCACCCCGAAATCCCGAACTGTGCACAGGTGAGGCTCGGAGAGATGGGGAGTCACACGGCTGCAGGGGAAAAGCAGCCAGTGAAAGGAAGGGCCACGCTGAAGGAGAACTACGGACAGGAGACGGCTGCTGGCTGAAGTACAGAAAAGTCTGATGCCCCCAAGGAGGGATCGTCAAGGCTGAAAAAAGCAAGAAAAAGAAGGGAGAGGAGGCAGATGAAGAGGAGGTGAAAAATAACGATGATGATGATGATGAATAGCTTGGTTCTACCAGTGTTTTTCTTGTCTCTAAAGCACTAAACACCCTTGTACACGACTCAAAAGAAAAAAATGGAACTGTAAGGCAAAGATTTGTTTTTAATCTGTATGCTGTCTTTTTTTCGGTATAGTTACCACCCTACTGAATGGGTCTTTCATAGAGCCCTGTCCTGGTGGTATTTTTAGCAGCCACTACCCACCTGGTACAGCATGGCCATACGTTGGCCTGGAAGTTTAAAGTGGGTTCTTGGCGGGGAACAGCACAAATCAGGTCTATGGGAAGGTGGTTTTTCCATCTCCAATGGCCTCTGATGCAGCTTCTATGGAGTAATTGTTATTCTGTTAACTGAATACCCCTCTAACTGCACAGGAAAAAGAACTGCAGCTGTTTTGTTGACATCCTGAATGCTTCTAAGTAAATACAATTGTTTTAATTAAAAAAAAAAAGCAAGAAAGGAAGGTTCTCCTCTGGCTATACTTTGCTCTGGAGCAGATCACCCAACCTCTTTACGCCATCACATAATCAGTAGGTGGTGGAGCCAGGACACAGAGCCAGGGAGCCTGACCTTGACCGCACTGCTCTGGAGCCTTCCATGCGCGTGTCTCCTAGTCTCAGCAGGCTGGGGTGCACATGCAGTCGAACAGCACCTAGGAAACTGCCTGGAAAACTACAACACGAGGCAGGATTTTAATCATGCCACATGCGACTATGTTCTCTGAAGAATTCAGAAAAAATAAACGGTAACTAGGTACTGGTTACTCTAACACGCTAGTTTGTTCTCCGAGAACAGTTTCCTATAATTTGCAAACTGCTTCTTTGAAAAAATCAGTGATACCGAGTTTTAGAGGCAGAGGGGATTTAGAGATCTTGTTTTTAGCCAGTGTGGTTAAGTGAGGCTCAAGGTCACAGAGTTAAATCAGAACCCTCAGCCTATGGCTCCCGGGGAAACACTGGCCCACTGCCTCACAGCCCCACAGGGGCTGCGAGTGCACCTGGAATGGGGGAACACTCCTTGGGTACTTTATAATCGGTCAGGGGTCCATTCATGTGATGCGTGTGTGTATCATATTAGCCCTCAGAAACGATGGTTCGTTATGCATCTTCTCACTACGTGTTCCTCTGGCTTTAAGATGACAGAAAGATGAGGGGAAAATCTTTTCTTCCCGTGATTAGTTTTTAAAGTTAGGGAAAAACAAAGCTTCCATTAGAGTTCTGGCTGTGATGAACACAACTCAAATTCTACCCAATTCTTTCTTTTTCTTTAAACCTGCTTGTATGCAAACTCTGTGATGCTGAACAAATGGTCCTGCCCGTGTGCTTCTTATTTATTTCTTTCATTGCTTTAATTAAAGTACAGTTGACACCACCTGCTTCCTGAACGTAGCTGCCGAGAGGAACTGCGAGTCTGACCGTGAATGATGATGGGGCCACTGGCTCTTCCAGGAAAAAGTAACTTCCTATCTAGGGTCTTCAGCCTTTTCATGCGTGCATTCTACCAAGTTTGGCCTTCTTATTTTCACTTAGAATTCTTTTAGTGGTTCCATATTACATTGGGTCACACAAAAATACCTGAAAATATCTCTTCCTAAAACACAGACACAGACATTTGTTGACAAACCCAAGTTCAAAAGAGAAAGAAATTAAGGCCATATTCTGGCTTTATTTTCACTTAAGAGAACACAGATTCTAGGAAATTTATGTACATTAAATATATAAGCCAGCTTTTTTTTTCCTCCCAAAGATTTATTTGGCATGAAAAGTTACTTCCTGTACTGTAATCATAAAAACAAGTTATTTATTCCTGTCATAACCATGCATACTTCCTGTCGTAAAAACTGGAACTTGGCTGGGATAGTAAATAAAACTTACAAAAAACTACAGGTAGGAAGTGACTGTATAGGTATGTATTCAGTTCGTATTCCAATCCGAGACAGGGACGAACCATGCCTTCTTGGAAAAAACCAGTCGTCTGCTTTCTCATCCTGGGTGAGTAACCCCACTTATGGCCCACACCATGAACCCCAGGGTAAAAAGAGCTTTCTGTATTTACCGAGCTCAATCGACAGTTCTGTGGCAGCTTTAAGGGTGACTCCTCGGGGTAATGAGTGTGTGTACTGAACTGCAAGGTATCTGGCCCAGGGTTAATCCGTAAAGATTCGGAAGCTTACGTAGTAGACACGAGTTCATTTTAAATGCGTGTGTGCATTTGCCTTTGGGGCGTTCGTACTTGTAGAAGCAAACAAGCTTCTCAATGCCTAGCCTCCGTGTGCCTGGTGGGGAAAGCAGAGCCAGTATACACACACAATGATAGAGGAAAGTGTGCGTGAACAGATTTGTTTACCAAACAGGGCCCAGCAAAGTCTGTCTCTCAGTGCCACACAGCAGGATCCATCCAAAAAACCAAACACAGACACACAGAAGAATCTATGGCAATAGCTCTTCTTTCTGATAAAGGTGTAGTAATGGTTTGGGATTCCAACTGGGCAGAGATTACAAGGTAGACACGGGACTCAGTCTGGAATTGGGACTATGCCGCACGTCTGGTCGGACACCACACACACCCGCCCCTTACAGCACACTACCGCGGTTTCAACGCTCCCGCTCCGCAGCAGCGTGCCGAACGTATTTATTCAGCACTGGCATCTAGCACCGTTAACCCTTCATACTTCCATCGGGAGAGGGCGGTCGTTTAAACTCATTAGGAGACAACAAAACCAACCCATCCTACTTATTTTAGTTTCGTGAATTGTATGGCCATGGGACCAGCCTTGAAAGTCGGGATCCTTGACTCCCACCCCGATAGAACAGAGCTGAGGCAACTGGCACCAACATCATCAGCACCGTGTTCAGTGACTGCTGCCTGGTGCTCTCCCTCGGTTCCCACGTCCAATACACACGCTGGACCCTCCTCACTTTGTTCCCAGGGGAGTATAGTAGGAGGGCCTTTTTAACTGATTCACTTGCCAAGGAGCACCTGTGTGGTTGAAAAACACAGTCAAGAGTAGGAAAACTGGGTTCTGGATTTGGCTCTGGCAGATACAAAACCACGTGACCCAGAGAAAGTTGAGTAATTTTCTTGGGTCTCGGCGTTCTCATCTATGGCATGAAGAAGCCTATCAAATTATACGATCCAATCTGTGACGTACGCAGTCACCAGATACGATCTTCTGAAACTTCGTTCCCTCGGGTCACTGCACACCTGAAAACATCTTCAGTGACTTTGCTAAAAATTTAAATTCTTTAGCCCGAATTAAATGAGAATGTCACATGTGAAATGAAAGGTACCACACAAATGCAACAGCAACCCTAGCGGGTCATTTCTCGAGCTGCGTGCACTACGTATCACCAGGAGTTTTACACAGTGTGCTCGGGCTCTAACCTACACCAGCACTCTGCAACTCGGCCTTATCACCCTACAAATTCCTGGCAGACCAGGGATTTGTGGTTCTGCGGACAGACAACTCGCCCAAGGCTTGGTAACCTAGTTAAGTGCCAGGAAGGGCAGACAAATCTACACATGGTTGATTATAAAGCCCACTAACCCATACTGAGGGCTTTAACTAAAACCTAATATGGGGGCGGGGGGGGGTGGTTCCCTAATTACTTGAGTAATCAGTCTCTGGCTCACTGTAGTTACCAGGCTGCATGAGGAAGCACAGGTCATCCCGTTATCATTTAATGTTTAGTTCACATCAGCATGAGCATCTGTTCCTGCTCACTTTCTTGGCTGGTTAGCATCACGGAATAAAAATGAAAATACAACATGGTTCACTTGTAACGTGAAACTGCACATTTCACCTAAAGTTGATAAAAATGACCCTGGAGACTGCTTGAGATTTTGTCACACATGGTCATGGACAAATAAGGATCAAAGAGAGTTTGAACAGTTAAAAATGGAGGAAGAGAAGTCGACTCTTCAGGAGAATGGTTTGAATATCAAAAGACTGAGAGAGACCCTTGGGAAAATTTGAATACTTACACACACCCTCTTTATGTTATGACTCCACCACAGAAGTCGACATTCAATCTTTGCTCTCAGAAATAACATATTGTTGCATTGTATCCCAAATTTCTGTCATATAATATAAAACAAACTTAACTCCAATTTTTTTAACTTTTCTCAATAAAAGTTAGTCCCAATAAAATACTTCTTTAAAAATGTTACTGTTTGTTTTAAATGTGTGACTCAGTTTTAAGTGGATTGTCTTAAAATAAGAGTTTTCTAGATCACTATCTTCAGATGAGGACCTACAGAAATGGTAGCAATGGAAAAAGGAAGAAGAAAAGAATTACTGAAATGCAAAGAGCAGTCAACAAAAAAGGACTAATTCTCCAGCCCACAGATGAAAAGTAATGCCCTGGTTTTCCACCCATTTTGAGACTGCCAGGCTCACCCAGCCCAAAGCACACACGAAGAAGCCAGGCTCAACGCACTGGTCTGGTGTGGCTCAGTGGGTTGGGCAATGTCTGGCCAACTGAAGGGTCACCGGTTTGATTCCCAATCCGGACACATTCCTGGGCTGCCTGCCAGGACCCTGGTTGGGGGCGTGCGATTGGCAACCAATCGATGTTTCTCCTCCTCCTGCCCTTCCCCTTTCTCTAAAACTAAATAAAATCTTTTTAAAAAGAACAAAAAAAAGAAGCCCTACTGGCTCCACGCTCCATTCCCACCGCCACTGTATCTATGGTGGTGGACATGCGGCACTCACTCCCAGGGTGTTCAGCTAGCCCCTGGGAGGTCAGCTTGTCTAGGCAAAGCCAGACTGCCGTCTAGGCAACCCTCAGTGTAAGTCCTAAGTTTACAAGAAACACTCCATCCGTTCTATCTTGACCCAGTAACCCCCAAGATTTCTACCTTTCCCCTCGAAAGACAAGACTTTATAATCTGGAAGAATTTTCTTATAATAATTCATTTTAAAAAGGCCTCACTGTGTCAAAATCCTTCCTGACATAAAACCTGTATACATACTTACATATAAAATGAAGTGATTTTGGTTTCTGCATAGTCTTTAATCAAAGGTTAGGGGAATGGCTATTCTGAGAAATATTTCATGGGATCTGTAACATCAAACCTCAAATGCACACTGACTTAACCAAGATGACTCTGGAATAGAAGTGTGGCTGCTGCGCTTTTCCTAGTGACTATTACACCCACCTCCAAGAAGCTAATAAAATAATGCTGCCCATGCCAGGAAGAAACCCACGAACACAGGCCCTTAGAAGATTGAGTCTCAAGCTGGTAAATGCAGGGGCATTCACTGTAAGCTATCAGAACATTAAGTGAGCTTTTGGCCTCACAAGATTGCTGTTTGCTGTAGGGATCCTGGCTTGTTCCTAAAGAGACCACAGTTGAGTGACACTTTGAAATAGTTCCTTCCCTCTGAAAACAAAAGGTGTTACTCTTCATTCAGAAAAATCCAGACCCTGTGATCTAGACATTATAGTTGAGATTTTTTTCATATATACGCAAAGGACATTTGTGCTCAGTAATGCACAATGCAAAATTAACATGTAATGAGCTAAAGAAAGAGCCTTTCTAGATTCAGAAATCTGAACTGGGGAACGGGGTGAGCAGAGCTGAGATGGGAAGGAGGAGGTGGCAGTTCAGCGGTTTTGAACTCTGACTGTGATTCCAAAACATTTTTAACACAGCACTGGGTTTCCAAAAAAGGATTTTGTAGTGGCATAATGATGTAGGTGCCGTGTATATTAATGAGGACCACTGATAATGGCACTCTCTCTTTTAAGACTCTGAACAGAAGCCAAATATGCACACAGATAATGTCGAGCAAGGCGGCAGCCCCACTTCCAGTCCTTGCAAGAGCAGCCTGGGCTGCAGAGGCTCGGGGGGACGTTTACTTTGGGGAGCATTCAGCGGATGGCATTCAGTTCCCTCCATTTAACCAGGTCACCCAGGCATGGAATGCGCAGCTCTGCCAGACACAGAGCGCTCGGGATGCCTGAGAAACAACAGCTTGACCGGGCTACTGATGCGGAGAGAGGCCACGGTTTCCTCTTTCTCTGCTTTGAATGGCAGCCTTGACGTCACGACAGCTAGGAACCACTGGAGGGACAAATAACAAGGCGTGAGCCAAGAGCGCCCTGCTCTGCTGCAGGGCCATTTTAATCTCGTTCTGGTATCTTCTGTGGCTGCAGAGTGTCAGCAAGCACAGAGGTGCCTGACCGGAGCTTAAAGGGAAGTTTCTGGGCTGATAAAGCAGACCTTGAACAGGGACAGACCATTGTCTTAAAAAAAACTGGATAGACCACAGCTCCTGAATTGAGTTTGTTTCGAACAGAACAGACCTCCCAGGGAACGCCTGTAGCTGATGGCTCAGTCCTCTGCACTGTCCCTGAAGAGCTCAACTTCCTGTGTTTCAAAGGAGACTCTTCTGTGAGGGGCTGGCACTTAAGTCCTAGTGAAGGCAAGGAGTGGGCAGATAGTTTCAGAGAGAGACCCATCTCATTTTCTAGGATAAAAACATCCTTTGCAGGATTTTACAATAAAAAGTCCAAGCAATTACATATGCACATTAGCACCCAACCGCAGGTGTCTGAATAAACAGGTAGAAAGTGTTCAGATGCTGACAGGCGCAACTCACCGCTATAAAAAATGAGTTGTCTGTATAAGTCACTGGAGCAGTTTGAAAAGCATAATCTTTCACATTTCAATCTGACATCAAAATTATAAATTATATTTAGCGATGTGAGTGCCAGACTGTTTATATCCATCATCAGTGCAATGCGAACCACAGATACACCGGGCCATCTGCACACAGGGTCTGCCCGCATCCTCCCACCACGCGCATGGACCCGAGAACAGCCTTCTGTTCTGTCGCTACACGTTTGTCCTGAGTTCGGTCCACTCTCTTGGGGCCACTGACAACTTTCGCCAAACTCAGACCCTAGCCTCACCCTGGGACAGCTAAGGCTGGAAAACCAGGGCTGGAGGCTCGTCTTTGAGACGGTGGTGTGTGGCCGGGACACAGCAGAGAATAATCCGCTATGAAGATTTATGCCCTTCCAGAGATAAAAGAGGATAAAATTCTGATCCAAACTCTCTTGTGAGACCCCACAATGGAATACCTCCCTTGGCCTTTAGGCTGTCCCTCTCCAGGTACCTGAGGCCTGTTCTGGAATCTGGTCTTTGGACTCACGTGGTCTCACTGGGCAGAAAACAGACGCTGCGTCTCGTTCTTGCTGTTTAAAAACGCCCAAGTATGTTCAGTGATTACACAATGGAGAAGGTGCAGCAAAAATTATTTTTTAACTACATTTTTCTTCAAATGGTCGGCATACTCAAGAGGTGAAAGTTATTCTAGCCCTACCCTTGTTTTTATTTTATAGGAGCTTTTTATAGTTTAAGAACTATAATTAAATTTCCTCTGAACTGATTTATTAAAATTAAGTTTCCATGAAGAGAATGATGGGATTTCTCCAACTGTTCAAGTTTTCAAAAGGATGGCAGTTTGATTTTTATTCTAATGTAAGAAATAAAGAAATCTTTCCCATCTTGCATCTTGGTTAGAATTTCGTCAATGTTCAAATTCCTGGTTATAGACCACAGTGAACAACCAGTCATTCATGAAGAAGCAACGATTGAAAAGGCAATATTTAAAAGAGCAAAAGTAAATCATAATGTGATTAAAAGGCTGCACACGTCTTCCCTTCAAGACGAGCGCTGTGCCCATCTGGGTGTTTAGTAGGTGCCAAATATCGCTGGGCTCTAGATTTAATCATGTAATCAGGAAAGCGCCGTACTTAATCTGTTCACTGAAAGACCTGAAACCGCACGGATACGTGGCGGTGACAACAGACAGTGAGGAAAACTGTCAGCATGAAAATGAACTCCTGATTTTTAAATTATTGAAACAGAGGATCACTCACAAATGTGAACAAACGTCTACCGAGCTAGTGCTGCAATGAGAAGAGGTAATTATACAGATAATGTTCAGCTGTAGTAGGTTCGGCTTTAATTTTTCTCCTGTTTAAAAATTAGTCGTTTAAAAAAATCCCTGCTGCTTGCAGTCAGAAGGGCCAAGAAAGGGGAGCCGAGGTTCGCCCCCAGGGGACTCACAGACAACGCTGGGACTTGAGAGACAGCCCTGTCACCTGAAGGGAGGGTACTGTGCTTGCTGGACTGAGCGGCGAGGCCCGGGAAGGACCCAGTGCCACAGCCCTCTTTTCAGGGCTGGGAAGAGGGGGACGCGCTGTCCCAAGTGGGTTCCGGCACGTGCACAGGGGCCCAGGTCCAGAAGCCCCGCCCTAGCCAGCCCACTCGCCCTCAGTGGTGGCCGTCCGCAGCAGGGAGGGGGCCCTCCTGACACCCATGTCTCTCGCCCACCGAGATGCACAAACAGCAGACTCGATCCCTGGTTTTGGTCTGAAGACAGTGGTGGGACTTTTCCGTAATTTTTTTCCAGGAACCGACAGCTATCGTAAACACAGACATGAGCTCTCCCTTTTCTAGTTCCTCTCGTGAAAACAGTAGAGAATATGTATGTCCTAGCTCTACCCTTATTTATTAAAAAGTAAAATAAAATGAAAGTTTTCTCCTCTGGTTTATCACAACTCAACCCACAGTCATCATGTGACCCTACCACACACCTGTGAAAAACGAGTTTTTACAGATTGGCCTTTCAGCTTGTTAGAAAAATCCCTCCCTCCCACCTATTCTTTACCTATATGTGAACGGGCTCGTAACACTAACACCCAAGAGTGATTTCCGTACTAGACAGCTCTGGAAAACAAAAGTCTTTGTGCTCACACATCTCCCCTCTGTCGTTATCCTCAGTTTCTGAACAGGTGCGCAGGGAGGGAGCACTCATCAGGTTTGATTCAGATTCTTGACTGTACACGCCCTTCCCCTTCACAGCACACCCTGGCCTACCACGGCCTTCGTAAGCCTGTAAGCCTGTAGGCTGCCCATGCCTCCCACCGGTCTGCAAATTTCACGAAGGAAGAATTAATGTGGGGGTTATCCTCGTATGAACACAGTGGAGGGATGGAAGGAGGGCAGGGAAAGGGAGTGGAGGCAAGAGACAAGTCGTAAGACGGAAGGAACGAAGCATCACAACAGCGACTGAACTGGTTTGGGTAAACGGAAAGAGTACTTTTGGAATTTCCTCAGAATTTTCATTCATAGAACTGAAAATTCTTTGTAACCATTATCACATAGATCTCAAAATAACCCCCCGTGACCTTTTAATGTTAAATTAAGATGATTATTTATGACATAGAGGCAGAGCAATGAAGAATAGTTTGTTCCTAGATCCTTCGTGTTTTATCTATACAACAGCCACGGACGCAGGCGGTCCTGCTCGCTGACCTTTCGAGTCATCTGTGGGTAACGACAGAGCTACGTCCCTCCGAGCTTGCGACTGTGATAAAGGTCTAGCATTTCTTTCTGTTCGTTCAACATGTCCTGGAAACACAGAGCCCCAATTCCAACCTTGGGGCTATCTGTGGAAAGGAAGAATCAGTTCTCAAGCAATTCTTCTAGCTTGTACCGCCCACATGAACACGTAGCTTCTGGTTAAAGGACACTTCCCAACGACAAAACCATTTACCTACAGGGGGCAGAGGATGACCCAGAGATGACAGCTAGGAAGCCAGGCTGTATCACCAAGAGGATCCTCTAATCGCCTGGCTTTGTGGGCCGGGGGCGTTGAGGGGCTCTACCTCACTGACATATCCAAA
Organism: Phyllostomus discolor; assembly: GCF_004126475.2. Lineage (NCBI taxonomy): Eukaryota > Metazoa > Chordata > Mammalia > Chiroptera > Phyllostomidae > Phyllostomus > Phyllostomus discolor. Next base: position 77,042,994 of record NC_040912.2, read on the forward strand.
GTGGGGCAGATGCGGGTGCGCCCATGCTCACAAAGCCCATGGCCGACGGAGCAAGATGCAGCCCAGGGGTCACGGGCTGGGTGTGCTGCCCAGCCTGGCCACAGGCCACGGGCCTCAGTCCCTGCGGCTAGCGTGGACTGCAGGAAGATCGTGTGCACCGCACAGAAAGTGTAAAAGAAAAGTCTAGACGACCATTGTGGGTTGGAAGCATCTTGTCCAGCAACAGTTACTGACATGGAACTTAACCTGCTGAGCTGAGGGCAGCCCTAACCTGGTCCTGTTTGCCACCACTGCCTAAAGCCCTTCTGTCAAGGCAGAGACGAACTTGAACTTCCATCATCTGTGGCTGCCCTGGGAATGGCGAGAATTAAAAGGAACAGAGTGTGCTCTGGCGCACCTTCGTGTTTCGGGTCCCCTCTGGTAACCTCCCTCCTGTAAACTACATTCAAAACTCCAGTTCTGACCTGAGCAGCATGAGATCAGCCTTGGAAGTTCAGCTTTCTAAAACTCCTTGCTCAGTTAAGTTTCTCCATTAATTTATCAAAATGTATTATTCCCTGAGGGTCTACAGTATGTCCAGCATTCTTCTGATGACAAAGTAATAAATCACTCCCTGTACTCTCTGCACTCAAGCAATCTCCTTCTCTCTTCTCCTGGTCGCCTACACCTTTTTCTTGACTGACACGGCTTTAAAAAATACATGCATTCACACACGCAGGGAGCTGACTGTACGGCACCCGTCACGCAGCAAGGAAGGCAAAGGTGCCAACTCGGACAGCCTGGCTCCTGGACCTGGGTCCTGACCTGTGTCACTAGTATCCCAGGAATGTGACCTTCCCCATCACACCCTCCTGAGGACAACCAGCTGTGACCTTCTGACTCTGTGGGCAGGACATGACACAGTCCGGTGTCACCTATGAGAGTATTTCCAGGTCTAGTTGTGGCTTTGTGGCCGCACAGAGGTCTTAACCCCTCCAACGAGCTCCAGCAGGAGGGGGAACCAGGGTCACCGACCTGAGATCTAATCCCGGAGCCAGAGTGAGTTTGTTGAAGGCCCTTGGGAAAAACTGTGTTTTCCCTGGCTGGGGCTTGGCTTCCTTGTTTTAAAAAAATTCTTAGTATTTATTGCAATAAAATTAAGCACTTTCAAATTTCTGCCAGATCCCCTGGAGAAATACGGTTTTATTAACACCAAATAAATGCAGTGTTTGAAGGGCAGAAGACCCAGATTCCAGTCCTTGGCCCACTACTGACTCCCTGGGTGGCTTCAGGCAAGTAACTTAAATCAAGCAGACATCGTTTTCAACGAGTACAGAGTGGGCACTTGGTGGGGGGCCGGTGCCCTGTGAGGTCTGTGGCGGCTCACTGCTGAGACTGAGTCGCAGAGACAAAGCCCTCTGCTAGGGCCCACTGCCTGGAGCACTGTTTTGTGACTGGGTCTGAGGTGGTCCTACAATTTTTGAGATCTTGAAGAAAGTAGGTACGACCTGTCATTTAACGGGGGGAAGATTCACATAGCAGCTAAGGGCACAGCTTTCAGAAGCCAACTCTGTGGGTTCAAATACCCGGGTCTACCATTTATGAGTTTCAGTTCTCTCCTCTGTCAGGTATGAATAGTGTCTACCTGTCGCAGGCTGTTGTGAAGATGAGCTGAGTTAACACATGCAAAGTAAGCACCAGGTGAACATTAGCTACTAGCTAAAAGTTAACAAAATATTAAAATTTAGTATCATAATTCAGTGTACATGGTTTCATTTTACAAAGCAAATTTATATACAGTTTCATTTGGACCTCATGAAACTCCATGAAAGATAATAAAATAACAATTCCTAACCTCTTCACAGCCCTTGAGGGTTTTACAAAACACTCCCCCCCTATATTCTTTGAAGTTCATATTCCTATCATTTATTCTTTCACAAGTCACACTTCAGCATAGTGACCAGGTGGACTGGGAAAACAAAAATAAAGATGGAACTTTAAGAAATAAGAAATAATAGTAATTTAAAAAATAAATACCTCAAGTGACAGCACTCTAGAAACAACGGGGCAAATAATGCTTTTGATGTCATCCACAGGCTGGTGCCTTCACGTCAGACCTGTCTCCGGAATCACAGACTTGCACGACCACCTGTCCCCCCACACCCCCACTGGAACCCTGACAAGACACCTCAAAGCCGATGTCTGAAACGAAGTGTTGTCTCCCCAGCCCCCGTAAACAAGATAATGGGCAAACCATGATGTATTCAGACACAACTGGAATGTCATAACAATGTACGCCAAGGAAGTGCAGCCATATCCAACAACATGGATGAATTTTACAAATATAATATGAAACAAAACCGTAAGCTGCAGAAAACCACACCAAGCGTGACACCATTCTTATGTGTATAAAAATACCTTGAGCAATGCACGTTTATGTGATAAAATGTATGACATACTTGTTTTAAAAGCCAAGAGAACTACGACACAAATTTCAGAACCGTGAGGAAGCCGGAGAACAACAGGAACGAAGCACTGCAGAGAAGGCCGAAAGTATTTGCAGTGGTCTAATTCTGAAACTAGGCGGTGGTTCACTAGAGCACGTTTTGCTTTCACTGTGTTTTAGTGCTTACTTATATGTTACATACAACCTTTTGTGTACATCAAATAATCAACAAATTAAAAAGACAAAGATACTACCTATAAAAACGAACTGTACTGAAAGTCAGATTTCAAACCAACAGAGCAGTAAAGGGAAGTCAATCTTGCTAAAAATATGAACAAATTAATGTACACTAACAAAGCTGGTTACGGAATGTAATTACTTTAACAAGGAATTATGTAACAAGGATGAACACAACACGTTATGCGGTGCCTGGATCCGATGCCTAAGGGAGAATGACCAGGTTTACAGGTCAGAACAAATTTGTTTATCAGGGATCTTTTTCCTGTTTTGCTAGGCTTTCTTAAACCCAGAGCAGATTGACGTTACTTGTTTCGTGTGATTTGTTTAGCAGGCGGACAATCCAAGGCCGCTGAGGACGAGAGCAGCTCGGCTCCCTGGTCTGCTAGGGACCTTTTTTCTGCCGGGTCTGGGGCCTCTCGAGGCTGGGGCTTCTCCAGGAGCAGCTCAGAGCTGCACCTTGAGGGCCTGTGATTTTAGAGTTACTCTACTTTTCTCCATCAGCACTGATAGCAGCAGACAGTTTGTTGTGAGTAGACTTAAAATACTCTTTCCTCTTTCTAGAACATCCAAGATGCCATTACTGAGATGAACATGCCATCACAATCTATTCTAGGAGGAAGTGAAGAGCCTAAAGCAACACCAGGCAAGATGTACCTTGTTGATTTATCCGTTTGAACAGGCATAAAACGGAAAGAGACCTGTGAATTTCTTGTCCTTTTCAAATAGGAGCTGGTTCTATTGGAATGGCCAGGGAGGAGAAGACAGTTTGATTCAGATTTGGCATGGGTTTAGGGAAAGAAATTCTTTGTAGCTGGTCCTAAACATTACGGTAACTTGGACTGAGTGAGTTTCCAGGGGAGAAGTCGCCACATGTTATAACAGAAGCGATTGGGTTTGGCAAGGAAGGGAATGGAAGAATCACAATGAAAGCAGCGCCGCCCCCCAGCGTGGCGAAGCCGCGCAGGCCCGGACCCCTGCCTGTGACCGCCGCCTGCCCTCCTCTGCGGCTGATCAGGTTAAGCAGTGCCTCTTTCCCATCAGTTTTCACCACATTCCAAAAAGGAATATTCTTAATTTCTAATGTATTCTTAAAGGAGAACTTTCTCTTCCTTCTTACTAAAAAAATTAAGAAACAATTCAGAATAGAGTCAAAAACAGGAGTGCCAGCAAAAATCTGGAGTCCGAGAAGGGTGAGGGGGTCCATTTTTCAAAGGTAATAATTTTACAGCTCCAGTTAGATAAGACCGTGCTCTCCTGTGATACACGTGTCACTCCTACCCATTTAAATTCTGAAAAATCACATTCCTGCCTGTATCTGTCTTGCTATTTTGACTGGTCATTCCCAAACGTAAGCTGCCCCACTTCGAAGCCTTCCAAAACCAAGGGGAGGCTCAGTCTGCTACAAAGCAGGCTGTTAAAGAGGTTTTCTGAGTGACTCTGCATTCTGGCATGGCCTTGATTTGGGTATAAACTCCGAGGCTATTGCACTAACAATAACAGAGCCTCTAGCTCTGTTCAGGATTGTTTCTTGTTTTTTGTTAGGTGAAAAATATTAGAAAAGGCATAAACTTTGCCTCACAGAGTGAGCATGTGCACAAACGTGTATATTATGAAACTTACAAGCACAGAGGTGAGTTTTCTAGACCATACCATCTGTTTTACAGAAAGTAATCACATTATTTACTTTAGTCTTCAGAAATCATCACATACTCTCACAATTAAAGACAAGAATATAAGGCTAAATAGTGAACACTGCATAGCTCTGATTTATATTTTTTGGTCACATTCATCATAGTTTACTATTTCCAAGAGGAAAAATAAACTTATAGAATGGTGCTGAATACAGTATCTAGTTTCCAGTTATGAAAAGCACATGAAATTAATTAAACTTTGACCAAAGAAACGGAACAAAAAATATATGTAAATAATACAGTTTAGGTTTCCAAAGTAGCTTTCCATGTATTTTTCTTTTTAAATTATTTTATTGTTGTTCAGTTACAGTTGTCTGCATTTTCCCTCCACCACTCCCCCCTCACCCCAGCCAAACCCACCTCCCTCCCTTGCTTCCACCCTCCCCTTGGTTTTGTCCATGTGTCCTTTACAGTATTTCCTGAAAACCTTTCCCCCCATTGTCCCCTCCCCACTCCTCTCTGGCTATTGTGAGATTGTTCTTAATTTCAGTGTCTCTGGGTATATTTTGTCTGCTTTTTTCTTTTGTTGATTATGTTCCAGTTAAAGGTGAGATCATATGGTATTTGTCCCCCACTGCCTGGCTTATTTCACTTAGCATGATGCTCTCCAATTCCATCCATGCTGTCACAAAGGGTAGGAGCTCCTTCTTCTTTCTGCTGCATAGAATTCCATTGTGTAAATGTGCCACAGTTTTTTGATCCACTCATTTACTGATGGACACTTAGGTTGCTTCCAGCATTTGGCTATTGTAAATTGTGCTGCTATGAACATTGGGGTGCATAGGTTCTTTTGGATTGGTGTTTCAGGGTTCTTAGGATATAATCCCAGCAATGGAATTGCTGGGTCAAAAGGCAGTTCCATTTTTAGTTTTCTGAGGATATTCCATACTGTTTTCCACAGTGGCTGCACCAGTTTGCATTCCCACCAACAGTGCACTAGGGTTCCCTTTTCTCCCCATCCTCTCCAACATTTGTTGATTTGTTTACGATGGCCATTCTGACTGGTGTGAAATGGTATCTCATTGTGGTTTTAATTTGCATCTCCCTGATGGCTAGTGATGCTGAGCATCTTTTCATATGTCTCTGGGCCCTCTGTATGTCCTCCTTGGAGATGTGTCTGTTCAAGTCTTTCTGCCCATTTTTTAATTGAGTTTTTTGTCTTCCTGGAGTGAAGTCGTGTGAGTTCTTCATATATTCTGGAGATCAAACCCTTGTCCGAGGTATCACTGGCAAATATGTTTTCCATATAGTTGGTTCTCTTTTCATTTCAATGCTCTTTTCTTTAGCCATGCAGAAGCTTTTTAATTCAATGAGGTCCCATTTGTTCATTCTTTCTTTTATATCCTTTGCTTTAGGGGACATATCAGTGAAGCTGCTGCATGGAAATGTCTGATGTTTTCCTCTGGGACTTTTATGGTGTCACAACTTATATTTAAGTCTTTTATCCACCTTGAATTTATTTTTGTGTATGGTATAAGTTGGTGATTGAGTTTCATTTTTTTGCACGTAGCTGTCCAGCTCTCCCAACACCATTTGTTGCAGAGGCCATGTATTAGCATGTATTTCATTAAAAAAGAACTGAGATAGTGTTTATGAGATGGTGACAAACCGAGGTATGTGTGCACATGCACAAACATGCATGCATGAACACACACGTGGAGAGCATGAGACAAAGACATACAGAACAAGAGAAACAGAGAGGAGTCTGGAACCATGGAGGATACAAGGACTTCAGGAATGTTTCCCAAATACATAATCTGATATATCCTTAAAAGCACCAGTATTATTTAAATGCCGGCCCAGACCAGTGTGGAGTACAAGCTATTGGAGACCAGTCTTGAATGCTAATGACAAGGATGCACACTGTGTCATTCGATTTCTTGGGGGAAGGTGTTGTACTGAATGACCACTGTGGCCCCTCACCAAAGGCAGGCTGACCGGCTCATCCTGGAGCAGGGACAGAGCAGATGCAGGTGCCCGAGGGCCAAATGTGCGCGTCTGACCACCTGTCTCAGCGCTCTCTCCTCCCAGCTCACTGCCAGCTGATGATCACAGAGCACACAGCGAGTCTGTCAGTCACTCAGCACATATGCATTAAGCACCTACTAAGCGTCAGGCCCTGCACTTAGGAGATGCCGAAATACGGTGACTCAATGAAAAGAAGTTCCTGTCCTCACGGAGCTCATGGGCCCGAGGGGAAGAGCGGCAGGCCCCTGGGAGGCCTGGCAGGGGCACAGGGAATGATAAAGCGTGCCGGCTGGTGTCACTGCTCTGCTGCTTACCTTGGAAACGTAATTTACCTCTCTACAGCTGTTGCTTCCTTTACATGTACAATGGGATGATAACGTGGGGAAGACCCTATGAGATTATGTTTGTAAAGCACTTAAAACGAAGTCCCTGGCACCTGTCAGGCCCAGTAAATGACAATTGTGCCAGTTATTCCCTCAGAGAACCAAGGGACATACACAAAGAACCTGGCTCTCTTCTTCCCCAGCACACACCCGAATTGTTGGACAAGGCACTGACATGCACCACTACTTTACCGCATTTCTGTATGACTTTTGGCAAATGCAATGGCCACCAGCGTGCCCAGGCTAGACTGGAAAGTCCCAGAGCCAGCCCGTCCCCTCCACATCACTTACCCACTCCTAGTGACCTTCTCCTTTCTTCTACTGTTGTATGAACTGCTTCATTTCTGCAGCAGTCAATTCTGACATCTCCCCTTCTCCAACTGCAACCTCCTATTCTGCAGTTCCCTTTACCACTTGCTTAAGATGACCCAAACCCCAAATCGGGTCCTTCCATTGTGTCCCCTAGTTAAGTACCCGCAACAACCCAACAGAACCCTAACATGTTAACTTTTATTCTTCTCTCTCGCTCATCTTCCACATCCAACAACTCCCCAAGTTCTAACATGTCAATGTCCTTAAATAGCAACCAGAGCCTCTCTGCTCTCTCACCCAGCACCCTCCCCTCAACGGTCTCCTATGCAGTTCTGCCTCCAGTGCTTGCTGCCCTCCCTGTTCTCCAGCAGACAAAACGGCCTTTCGAAAACCAAGTCTAATCCTGTGACCCCAGTGGGCACAATTCACGAATACTTCCCTGTGTCCTTCAGAAAATAACCAGATCCCCTAACACAGCTTCTGAGACCTCTCTACAGCCTTACCTCCCTGCAACTGTCCCTCCATTGCAGCCACACAGTGTCCAGTTCTTCAGACCCAGTGTTTCTCTCTTGCCTCTGGGTCACCTTTCGTCTTGGCACTCATCCTTTGAGTGTCATGTGAAGTTCCACCACTTCCTTCAGAGATATTCCCTGTCTCCAGACTCGGTTAGGTCCCCTGGGTTGGTGATTCTAGGGCAAATCTGCCCCTGCCCCTGCAGCACACTACCCCAACTGCATGCGGTCCCCTCCATCAGTGCAGGTGTGTGACGCAAGACTACGGCTTTCTTGTTCACCACCGTACTGCCGAGGCCATGCTGTGCTGGTCCGAAAGATAGTATGGACCAGCAAGTCTCTGCTGAATAAGTGAACAAGCAGTTGCTTCTTAAACACTTGTACCTGGTCCTCCTAAGTTTGCCCTTGAGATTCAGTTCCACGTCTCCAGTCCAGATGGACCGCCTCCGGCACCTGCACGGAATGTGTACAGAAGGGGCAGGGATCGTCCCATCTCTCGAACCTAGCACGGTACAAAGAGCAGGGGCTGGACAGCAGGGATGCTGACAAGACCCCTTCTCTAGCCCACTAGCTACACAACTTTAGACGAAGCTCTCTGGGCCTCAGTTTTCTCATCTCTGAAACAAGGACCGAAGTACCACCCTTACAGGATTAGGCAGGATATGGCCGAATGAGATAATGTATATGAAATGCCCCGCAGACGGCACAGAAGCAATAAATGGCTGCTGGGTTCAAAAATCTGGAGTTACTTTGGCTTCCACCTTCCTCCCCCAGGCCAGCCCCCATTACCCAGGCAGGCCCTAAATTCCGTCTCTTGACTCTGCCTAGTTTTCTGTCGGCCCCCATTTAGGTCCTCCTCCGGCTTGGACGGGCTCCCGGCTCTGGTTTCCTCACGGCCCCACCGTCCCACACACTGACACCAGACTAGGCTTCCTACAGGAGATCCTATTGTCACTCTCCTGCCTCAAATTCTTCAACTGCTCCCCAGAAGACTCGGGATTAAATTTCAATGTTTAGTTACATGACATTCATGGCCCTCCCTCTCTGGCCTCAACAGACCTTTGCTACCTTATCTTCTCATTAGTCACTCTGACACACACGGTTGCCCAGCAACGCCAAATCAGTCACTGCCCACTCTGTACACTGCTACCTCCCACCCCTGCCTCTGCGTTTGCTCATGTTCCCCTGGACTGGAACACCCTCCCTCCCTCCAAGTCCTCACTTCCAACGCTGCCTTTCTTTCAATGACTGCCTCAAATATGCTCCTTAATCCATAAAATAGTTCTTGATCACCCTAACAACAGAAAACCCTTCTTTTCTACCACATAGTGTGTTTCGTTTACTTCTCTCTTCATGTTTATAAACATTCTTTGTGTTTACCCTATTTTTATCTGTGCAGAGAACCTTAGCTCCACGCACTGGGAGGGCAGCACTACGGCCAGGCCTGGGCGGTCATGCACAGGAAAGCTCCCTGGAAATGGTGCTGACTGTGCACGGCTACAGGGTCCTGCTGAGGAGCACGGTATCCAGGGTCCGCCATCCATCAGCGTGGCCTCTGATCATCAGCTTTCGGCCTGGCATTGAGCGGCACTCCACAAATCACTGCTAACTGAGCCTATCCGAAAGGGAGATCCACTGTTTGCCACAGGACAGAAATTCTGTCCCTGTGAAACAAAACACAAAAGAAGATGTGAAGCCTTTTCTCTCCTACAATACACTTGAGAGATGCAGGCTAACTTCAAGTTCACTGTCTCCTACAAGCTATACAGCTATTTTCAGCAATAAACATGACATGAAAGGCTTTGGTATATTTAGTATGCTAAAAGTACTAAATCAACATGGAAATAAAAGCACGCTGGCTGGGTGGCTCAGATGGCTGGGGCATTATCCCATACCCCCAAAGGCTGCAGGTTCAGTTCCTGGTCAGGGCACAAATCTAGGTTGCAGGTTCAATCCCTGGATGGTACATGTAGGGGACGCAACCGATTGATGTTTCTTTCTCACACCAATGCTTCTCTTTCTCTCTTTTCCCCCTTCCTCTCTCTCTGGAATCAATAAATATATGTTTGGGAGAGGATTTTTAAAAAATCACTCTTCAAAAGTATCCTTTGGAGAAAACGGTTTTTCTAAGAAAGTCTAAAACCTTTTTAAGACCTCACCTTTAATTCAACCAACACTTCTTTTGGTTAAAAAAAAATGATGTCCATTAGAACACCTTTTCTCATGAGACTTTCAACTGGCTGAGAATTAAAGAATTTCAGAAATAAACCCAATCTCTTCATTCTTAAAATAGAAGAGATTTGTCAGGGCTTTCATATCCAAAATCCTGGTATTATGTAAGCCGCTTTATAAATCATACATGCAGCAGCTCTCGTTTCCCTCAGATTTTATTTTAAGTCCCGCTGGGCTCCGGCAGCACCACGCGAGCCTCCGTTGTGGCACCTGTCGGTGTGTAGTGTCCCCTCATTCCAGGCCACGCGCCCCACCAAACGGCACCCTCCTGGAGGGCCGGGCCCCTGACGCGCCCATTTCTGAGTCTGCCGTGCTTACTACTAGAACACAGGACGTGGCTCAGTAAAGGTTCACATGAATAGGTGACCCCGATCAGGCGGTGGACCATAAACCCCATCACAGGACCTGACTACTGCCTCCTTTCTACTGTGGGCAATGAGAATAGGGTGGAAGGCTCCAAAGACGAGGGCAAACCCCAAGTTCTAATGTGTCCCCGGGAAAGATGGTGTCGCCGCAGTGAAGGCTAAATTCTTCCCAGCTAACACAGTACTTCAACGAGGTGACGTTCGTTTGCATGTCCGTGTGCCTTTTGCTATGTGAGTTAAAATTAATCACACTCTATCAGAGTCACACCTTTTAAATGTGCTTCATTTAATCCATTTATTTAGTAGCCCTGAAATAAACACTGATGGGTAAAACCAAATTAGTTTAAATCACACCTTAAAAAAGACAGTGATGGAAAGCACCTAGTTGAATATCTAAAATTATCTCTTGAAAAAGCCCGAAACACCTGCCTCTCAATTAATTGCTGAATTAATCCAACAATGTCACTGTGCACTGTGCAGTGGTCAGGCAGCGGTCCACTTGTCCGGCATTGTCCAGCCACACAAACTGGAACGTCAGAGTCTCCCGAACCTACGTGCTGCTCGCCCCAGGTTCAACAACGCAAGCACGTCCCACATTTCCAAGACAGCTCATCGCAAGCGGATGACCAATTTGAAAAAATCTCCACATAAAATTACAGGCATGACTCTCGCATTTGGGCTTTCCAAACATGATGTGTGGGTTTACCAAATACCACGTTTCCATGTCATCAGGAATCCTAAAAGACAGCATGTTCTGGGAAGTCCGGATCTACTTCTTGGGGGAGGGGCTAGACGGAGTGTGTAAAGGGCCAAATCTTTTCAGATAACTGTTGACACTTTGTGTTAAGTATATAAAGAAGTGAAAGCAAAAATAACCAAATATTTCAGGATTTTCCCTTTATAATGGGACTTTTAAATCAAAACCAGAAAACATTATTTCATATTTTCTTAAATGCATGTAAAACAGCACAGGTTCCTTCCATTTAAAGAGGTAGAAAGGGAGGCAAGAGACCTCAATGATTTCATTAGATTACTCTACACTTCAAAAGCAATTAAGCCATGAACCCAAACTAACTAAATTCTCCCATAACTTCTTCTCATGGGAAAGGGGCTAAAAAACTTATTATTGCTTAACTAAAGACTAAACAATGTGAGTTATTTCCATAACTGGTCCAAGACACATCAGCAGACCAATGTGGACATCTGTTGACATCCTTGTGTGTAATTTCCCTTGAGATAATACGTATGTGTCGTAATTAACAGGTGTCTTTGATTTTGGTGAGAATCACATTCCTTTACACCCCCACTGGACAGCTACTTGCTGCCATCTTCTGATTATGCCCAGTGGAGTACAACATATGTTCACGATAAAGCAAAATCAGTAAAAGCAAAACTCCTCACTTTTCCTGCCAATAATGCCCTCAGTCACAAAAGGGGCAAAAACACCACCACGGAGATTACAATACTCTGAGGCAGAACTCAAGCAGAGTTCTAAATGGATCACTGCACGTTATAAACTTTTCTTGTGAAGTGCCTTCCATGCCTATGTTACTATTCATTCTGAGATAGGCAGATCATCAATGACCTTCTGGGTCACTGACTAAAGAGAAAGCTGACTATAAAAAAAGAGCGGGAGAAAAATAAAGGGGGGGGGGGAGAACTTCCTTCCACCCCAGGCCCCTACTGCCTTGAAAGAAAGAAGACAGATGGCAGCCACCTTCCCTTTAATTAGGAGGGGCAGCTCTGAGGGGGACAGCCCCACGTACTTGGCACCACCCTTAACAAATCATCTCAGAGTGGCGCTCTGCTCATGCACCCCCGTTTCAAGCTGCTCTCGGTCTCGAATGTCTAAACTGAATCTCTGTGCATTTAACTGTGGAAAACTGCAGCTCTGCGCACAATGCTGTAGTAACAAAGGTACTTAAAGATGTTGGCTGAATTAATTCACACTCATTCACGCACGGAGCCTGAGGTGTTCCGAATGGAATAGTGACACCCCACGTCCCGTCATCGCCACTTTGAGATAACATGGGAATTCTCGTGGCACAGAGGCCGGGACCTAAATTCCCACCCCGCGTGGCACTGGATTTAGAAACCAGACCCCTGATCCTGCTTGCACTGCCACTCTGCAGTCACTGCCTCCTGCTGCCTTCAAAGTGTTACTGCCTAAGTTGTCAGAAAACGCTGCAGGAAACCCAGTCTATGTTATGAGGAAGGATACTTTAATCACAGACCACAAACTACCCTGAACTTCTTTTTGTTTTGCATTTTCAAAACCACAGAAGTTTATATTAAAAATGTATCAAACCATTAGACATCTCTGGGGGCAGGATCAGCATGTAAACAAACACAAATGCAAGGCAGGGGCCAAGTGGGAGAACTAGGCTGGAGTCACGAACCTCTGCACGGGTGATACGGCCTCCTAATTATCTTCTAGGAGGCATTAACCCATTTCTATGGACCTACAAGGCATGAAACATTCTAATGTGAAGGAAAAGTTCGGGTTTGTTGACAAGGTTAGGTTCTTTATACATTTTATCCCATTTTTATACCAGATCTGTTTTTTTCCACATTATTTTTTAAAAATATTTTATTTATTTATTTTAGAGAGATGGGGAAGGGAGAGAGAAAGAGAAGGAGTGAAACATCAATGTGTGGCTGCCCCTAGCACACCCCATACTGGGGACCTGGCCTGCAACCCAGGCATGTGCCCTGACTGAGAATCAAACCGGCGAAGCTTTGGTTCACAGGCCTGCGCTCAATCCACTGAGCTACACCAGCCAGGGCTTTTTCCACATTATTAAATACTTTGTATTCTTTGGCTTTTTCCCATTCCCTGATAGACTTTTTTCTTTTTTTGTTATTTTTCAATTATAGTTTACATTCAGTATTATCTTGTATCAGTTTCAGGTGTGCAGCAGAATGGTTAGACAATCATATACTTTATACAGTGTGCCCCCCCCCCCCCATAATTCCATAATTCTAGTACCCATCTGACTCCGTACCTAGTTACATGCTACTGATGATATTCCCTGTGCTGTCCTTCCCATTCCTGGGACTATTCTGTAACTACAGATCTGGTGGTTAAACCGTAGCCCCTTGTCCAGGAGCCCTTCCCACCTGCAGTTCCCACACAGGGACACTGCCTTTCTGTCTGGTGTGCACGGCGCCTTTCCTGCTTTCCAGTGAGAATAAGGGCAGGGATCTGCGGCTGTTTTGCTAGATGTGCTCCTGGCACAGAAACAGCCTTGTCTGTGTCATTGTCATTCAATTAATGTCAAAGTTCTTGAACCATTAAAAAAAAAAACTTTTGTTTTCTCACTGATAATACATTTCAGTCTCTTGCTATCTCTTAACAAGCAAGCCAGCATGCTAGATACAGGAAGACAGAAAAGATCAAAGAAGCAATTAGCTATTTAACAAACTTCATATCCTCCTTCCTAACGAAGGGGAAAAACACTTGGCATTTGTCAGGTACTGGGTGTCTAATAATGTTAGCAAGAAAAAACATGTAGAGCAGTGACTAAGAAAGAAACAAACAAAACTTACTTTGTTTTCCAACACAGTAAGCAGGTCGGGAACAAGGCGAGGGTAATTCCTTCCTCAGGGCCCTGCTTTCACTTTAAAAGCGGTGCCTGCGCTTACATCCAGGTTTGCGTGGAACTCCCAAATGCCTGCACGTCCTCGGATGCCTGGAGTTCACAGTTCCTCTCGAAGCCCCGAGGACCAGGGATCCCCGGCACAGACTGAGGCGACCTCTGGGCGCCATGCTGGCACCACTCCTGTTGTCACCACATGCGCCCGGGACACCCGCTCGTCACCTCAGGAACCAGGCCACCAGCAGATAACTGCTCCAACGAGTGTCCAGAGACTCGAGCCTCTGGTATTCTCAGGTTCAAGGTTGGAAAATGCATTAAGACGAGAACCACGCAGTCAGCACTATTCTGCGTCATTAACTTTCTCGTATTTAAATGCTTATTTAAATAAGAGCAAAAGGTACAAAATTAGAAGGATGTCTCACTGCTGACTGTGATTGGCATCTGCTGTGTACTGGGTCCTAGCTTGCCCCCTGAAACTGCATTTAAGATCAGAGGTATTTTCATTCCTCTGTAAAAACTGAAGGGTTTTTTTTTTTGAGAAAGTAAAATAAAAACAGGAAAAACAGTATAACTCTGCTTAAAAATGCAACCCTTACTAAATCTCATCTGGTTAATTTTTAAAATCAAAATGTAAAAACACAAACAAACAAACAAGCTGAATGTTTGTTTTGAAAGCACTTCATCCGTGTACTGCCCAGCCCATAAAAACAAAACGTCTTCCAGCAAAACGGGACACTTTGACCTTGTTTACTGCAGTGTTTTGAAACCACTGTCTCGTAACTCCTGACATCACTGGCCGTGCATTAGCACCTCCGCTGCTGCTGGCTGCACAGGCTGCTACCACCCCGCTGTCTTGACTGGCCCCTGCTTGAACAAACACTCCACAGAACAGAAAGGACACTGGCATCAGCACGGCACCTGCGGAACTCACAGGACACCTTTCACACGTGTCACTTCTCTCTGATCACTTTTACAAGAAAACACAAGCATCAAACATGGGACACTTTTTAAAGCCCCAGCGTCCAGACCTAGTACAGACCGTTTTTTCCTCTGACCCTCTTCCTGCCCGAAAGAAGGGCTGTCCCTCTCCCCGATCGCCATGTTGGCAAGCATTTCTGCCACAGAGGTTTACTTACAGGAGATCCTGACCTACTTTCTCCCAATAAAAAATGCCCACAAACTTTCTTAGAGGATAATTTATTTCAGCATTTTTTAGTTTCCAAGAGTACTGAAGTTTTAAATTCTGATAGTCAGATTTACCCTCCTCCCTCATCTTGTGGAACATGCTTGTGGTGTTGTATTTGAGTGCTGCATTTTTAAAGGAGTAATCTTCTCCTGTAAGTCTGACGGATTTCCTTCTGTGTTCCTCAACTCTTATTCCATGTAGAGCAGAATCAAAGCAAAGGATGGCTGTTAACACCTGGAGGTTAGTCACCACCACATTTTGGGGAACATCTCCCATAACTCACCTCTTTAAACAAAACTAAATCCCTACTGGTAGTGCCTTTTACAGAGAAGTATCTAAAAATCCAAGTTTAACCTATCTGGAATCAATCGATAACATTCTTGCTCCCTCCTTGAAACAACTTAGAAAACACCAAGTCCTTTAACTCTAGTCATCAAGAAATAAAGAACATGAAATACATATTTGAGCAATGCTAGCCCCTGTTTGCCAGAGAGGAGTGAAAAGAAAAACATCCACAGTTAATAAAATTAACTCACTCAAGCTAAAGAACTACTAAAAAGACCCTCCAAACATCATGCTGTTACTATGACAACTTCAAAACTGTTGTGGGAAAACGCAAGGGATTTTAAGATCCATGACAAAACAAGTGTCATCCAGCCTGCTAGAAATTACTGTAACTTGTATGAGGCAGCAGAAGCGCTAAATGACCATTTACAATTCCAAAATATCAAGTCGTTACCTTTGAGAGATGCTGTACTCCTCGTTCAGATCATGAAAAGACTGACAAGTACATAGCTCTCTCTGTAATCGGAACCGCTTTGATGATTTCAGTCCTGTAACTGTACTGACTCCCACAGTCTATCTCGTCGGTACGTTATTTTTATAATGAAAGCAAACTCGGACTTGATCTGAAAGGGACGGGACAGAAAAAAATCCCTGACAGTCTCATGTTTCCAAATACACACAGGGAAGCACACACTCTAGTTTTTTAGGCATTGAGAGTAAAACAGAAAAAGAAAGCAGCATTTCTCCCTTAAAATTCCTGTTGTTAGGTATTTAGACTGATTTACATTTTACATAATCCGATGGCTCAATCAGGAAGTAAAAATTCTAAGTGCTTGTATTTTGGACGGGAGGAACCACGTGACCCACAGCAAAGGAAATTTTGCAGCAGACTAGCACACGAAGAAAAACTTAACAGGGGTTTAGAAATACTGTCTTTAGGATTCACTGAGCCATGAATATATTATGGCTTTTGAGAAATAATTTGTACGAAAGCTTTGAAAATAAGCCCTCGGGACGTTTTAAAAGTATTATGAGATCAAAGCATTCACAGTGAGAAATGAAAGTTTAATTAATACAGGAAATGTTTCTCTGAAGATCATATCCACTCCAAGTTTATTTTTTAAAGGCCATTTTCAACATTATTGGAAGATCAGGCCACACGTAAGTGTAATCCAACAAAACACCAGTTGCAGCCCCGTACAAATACTTCAGCTTCATTTGACACGTAGAACTGTGTGTTCCTGGAGCAAGCAAACTCTTTCGATTTACCCGGACTCCACAAAGGTCTACGGCGCTCACGCAGTCACGGTCTTTTATTACAGCAAATGCGTTCTCAAGAGGAAAACATCAGGGCCATAGAATTTTCATCTGAGGCATGCAAGTTGTAAGAGGGTCATCATTAAGTAGAATCTGAATAATCCTTGCGGGTCATACACCATGTTTGCACAATCAAAGTCAGAAAGGGGGAGAGGAGTGTCAAAGCACTTTAATGAGTCTAATGGGCTGACAGGTGGCTTTACTGTACAAAAACGCCTTGAAACTTGTTCTCCGTGTTTCTTTTCTAAGACAGAGGTTGTTAATATAAATGTGTTTGAAATTCAAAAGGTTTGCCCTATCACTGTTTCATTTTTCAATGCAACTTGTATTAGAAATATGTTAATATATAATAATTAACTAACACTGATGACACACAACAAGGATGAGAGCAGGTTATTTACATCTCCAAGCTATTGCTTTTATCACTTCAGTGCTTCGCATTTTTCACAATGTTTTTCCTATTTGTATTTCAGCCTTTGAAAAAAATTTTATACCACAGCTCTAGGCAAATGGCAGGGCAAGGTCAGGGAGAGGAACAGGTTGTGGATATTTCTACATTACTAGTCCTCCTTTAATTCTGAAACATAAGAGGTAGCAGGGCAAAAGTAGTCAGTAGGAAAGACAGACAGAAGTCTCTCAGACGAAAAGCTTGAGGCCAATTAAGAACAGTTCAGAAAGGTTAGGAAGCACAAATTCTCCAAGGGAGAGTTTTATACGACACTCTAATCGTCCCCTAAACTTGGTATCACACTGGGTGGGTAAATTAAGGAAAAATGAGCCAGTTAGCAAGACATCGGCAAGGCACAGCCTTGCTCTGCTATTTGCCTAGGTCATAATTTATTATTGAACATAAATCTCAAAGTAGACACCTCGACTCCCCAATGCTACAAATCAGGAAATTAGAGACGCTGACAGACTTTGCTCTGTCACACAGACTGACAGCGGACACTGGGCCCAAGATTTCTAACTTTCTTAGGCTAGGGCTCTTTTTCACTATGCGCTGCCTTATGTCTATAACCAGAAGTTCAACTAAGTCTCTAATGAGTTGGAGCCCTGGGTGCTGATCTGAGTCGTGGACAACTGAATAGGGTCACGATGCAGAGAGGCTCACTCTGGCCCACCCTTGTTATTGTTCGTGCTATCTCAGTCCTCCACCAGCCTGCGCTGAGCATCAAGTGTCCTGAGCTGAGAGGAGGCAGGGCAAGTTCTAGGCTGAGGGGGTAAAGCTTCTGGGACGGTGCCAGTCACTCTTCCTGGAGCCACCCCCCCCCCCCCAACGCCCACCACAGGTAAATCACAGCCTTCTCATTTTTTTTACAGTGCAGAAATCAAGGCATTAAAATAAGAAAAAGCACTTATCACCCTGGTTGGGTGGCTCAGCTGGTTGGAGCGTCATCCCGTACACCACAAGGTTGTGGGTTCGATCCCAGGTTGGGGCGTGTGCAGGAGGCAACCTATCGATGTTTCCCTCTGTCTGTCTCCCTTCCTCTCTCTCTAAAATCAATAAATATATCCTCAGGTAAGCATTTAAAAGAAAAAGAAAAATCCCTTGTTTTGGTTCATGTCATGGCTTTACTGAAATTTTAGACAAACATGAGAACCACATAGTATTCTAGGAAACAAAAAAAATTAGCTCCTACTTTATAATCTTCACCAAAATTATATGACATTTAAAATTAAATGGGAAAAAAGAAAGCAATTAGAAAAATCATTTATGAATTTGGGATAGGAAAAGAAGTCAGCTTTATAAAAGTAATGAAGAAAGTAACAGGTAATCTGAATCAATCTAACCATGCTGAAATGTAAAATCACTGTATGTCACACACAAAAAAAGCAGCAGACAAATCTGAAAGGTAAACAAAAAAAATAAAATACTCGAGACATAATACACTTTATATGACTTATCAGCATAAAAGCTAAGTGGTACTGAAAGACTATGCACCCCAAAATATAAAGGCCAATAAACAAGAAAAAGTGTGAGGATCACTAGCAAACACAGAGATTCTTTTCACCAAATTCAGAGATGGACGACAAAAAGAGCAGAGCTAGTGAAGTGACGTGAGACGATCGATCCAGGAAATCAGCAATACCTTTCCATAAGCCTTCACCCTGCTCTGACTCACAACATGTCTACAAATATCTCCCTAGAAAACCATCACAGCTCCACAGAAAGGTAACTGTGCAAGGACATCCTTCCAATAACGTGACACAGGGCACAACTCGAACATCCAAAAGTGGGGGAGAGCATGTGATTACACCAATGATAACAAACTCCTGTGTTTAAAGAATGGTTTTTGGAGAAAGTGACACTGCAGATCACAGCATGTAATGTTTGGGGGGATGTTGCTAGGTGAGAGGAAGTTAGGGAGGGAGGGGACACACAAATGGTGGGGGTAAGAGAAGCTGATCTCAAAAGGCAGCTGGAAAAGTATACATTTAAAACTCTTTTAAGAAGGGGAAAACTGAATTTTTAGATTTTTTTTCATTATGTCTTTGTAATACTGAGATGTTTGACATTCTCTGTGAGACACATGATTTTGATAATTGGAAAAGTGTTACTGAAGCAAATGCATATCCTGTAAGTGCTTCTCAGTCATACAAAATAATTAAAATATTTACAAAGCCCTTTTAAACAAGAGAATGCTTATACTTTATTAAGTGCAAGAGAGAAGTACAAAACAACATGATCTTAAATATATGAAAATTCACATGAAAAAGACCAGAAGGATAGCCCTGGCCGGTGTGGCTCAGTCGGTTAGAGCATCATCCCGTACCCTGCAAGGTAGTGAGCTCGATTCCCAGTTGGGCACATACCCAGGTAGTGGGCTTGATCCCTGGTTTGGGCACAGTCCAGGAGCATATGATCCCCAGTCCTGGCACCTAAGGGGGGGCAACCAATTGCCCTCTGTCTCTCCCTTCCTCTCTCTCTAAAAAACAAAACAATGAAAAAATGTCTCCGGGTGAGGATTTAAAAAAAAAAAAAGAGACCGGAAGGATATGCATCAAGATGTTAATAGTGGTTTCCTTTAGGTAGTGTTATTGTGCATAATATTTTTGCTCTATCTTGTAAGTTTTCTACGACTGTCAGGTGTTGTTTTCATGACAATGAATAAATATTAGCATCGCAATGACAGGACTGACACATACATCAAGAAGATGCTATCATTCACCGTTAAACTTCAAAATACAGAATGTCTATAGCCATAAAATTCAGTCTAATTATAAAGGGATTTTTTAAATTTAGGAACCGCTAGTATGGCTTCAGAAACCAGCAGGCACTGGTGGGTGTGTGGGAGGCGGGAACAAATCATATTCTTAGCTGTCGAACTGTTTTCTCCGTGGAGCAGCTCTGTGGGGGTCACAAGGAGACACGAAGACCTCGACAGCAGGGCACTGTTGGGAAAACGGTGAGGAAGGTCAGTGGGGGAGGGGGAGTCAAGGGACAGAAGAGGAAGGTAGGAGTCAGTGAAAACAGCAGAAGCATCAAGAGAGAAGAAGATTCAAGAAGTCACTGGGTCGAAAACAGCTGAAAGAGGGGTCCTCCAAGAGATGTATGTATCCCTGTGTTCACAGCGGCATTATTCTCCACAGCCACAACTACTGGCAGCAACCCCACTGGCCACCAACGGATGAATGGATAAACAAAATGTGATCTCCGCGTACAATGCCGTGTTGTTCAGCCTTGAACAGGAAGAAAACTCTGATGCATGCTGCAACGTGAAAGGACCTTGGGGACATGACGCTAAGTGAAATAAGCCGGACAGAGAAAGACACACTGTATGAGCCTGCCACTGACATGCGGTCCCCAGAGCAGTCAAATTCACAGAGACAGAAAGAACCCTGGTTGCCAGAGGCTGGGGAGAAGCGGGAATGGGGAGTCAGTGTTCAGTGGGCATGAAGTTTCAGTTTGGCCAGATGACAGAGCTCTCTCTGGAGATGGATGACGGCGGTGGCCGCTCAACAACGCGAGGTGCCTAATGCCACTGCAGCACGCCCTTCGAAATGGTGAAGACGGTAAGTTTGATGCTGTATGTGTTTTGCCACAGTTAAGCAAAGTTGTGCACACACACTAAATACACTGACGTGAAGGAAGGAAGGAAGGAAATCAGAAGTCCTAAAGGTGGCAAGAACGAAAGTTTCAAGAATGTCAAGGGTGCAGGCATCAAAAGCAAACAGACCTTATTTCTGATACTAGACTCTTTACATATAATTATAGAAGCCGGCTCATAAGGAGAGGCGATGAAAAGTGAAAATAAGAAGGGCATTAGGTTTAACTTGAAGGGAACACACTAGACCTCTCCGTGGTTTTTTGAGACCGTCTCATTACGGCCAGCTTGAGAAGTTCCCCACAACTAGGAAAGAACCTGCAAGTCCAAGCAACATGACTTTCTTATCAGCTAACAGGAAAAACCCCGTAACGATGAGGGGAACCCTGAGCACGCTCAGAGCACACGCTATCCTCACTGCACGGTTACCACGGAGCTGAGGGGTCTGGGGGTGGACGAAGGCCCTTCCCGGAGCTGCCCCGGGATTCAAGCCTCGCCCCTGGAGCACAGTCACAGTGTGTTGGCTATGTTTTATTTTTTTTAAATGGGTAGGAAGCATAATTGGAATGTCTTTTTTTCTACAAGTTATTTGATTAATTCTGTTAAAAAACTATTTACTGAGTACCCTGTGCACGCTACATACTGTACTTCAGGCGCTGGGCTGGGCATTGGGCTGGGCACCGGCCAGGGAACAAACAGGAGTCTTTAGGCTCCCTCATCGAACTAGCACTGACAGTGTGAAGGGGGCACAGGGCACTGCTGGTGCCCAGCAGGAGGGGCTCTGATCTGGTCCAGGTAAGACTGAGGATGGAAACCTGTAAGAAGTAGCATTTTTAATAATGTCAGTTTGTGTCACCACCGTGGCAAGCTGGACAGACCACTACTATGGGTCAGAGTCATAAGCATTTTTTCCATGCACAGAATTTAATTTTCGCTACAACCCTACACAGCAGACTTTTTCAAGGTGACAAAACTGAGGCGCAGAGCGGTTGCACAGTTCTTATGCACTGCAGTCCGGACAAAGGGCACCCTTGTTCAGAATCTGCTTCGAGAGGAGCCCAAACTAAGACAAGACAGGGATGCAATCTGGGGACCAGAACATTCAGGAAAGAGCTGAGCTACTCTAAATAAGAAAAGGGGGGAGGTAAGCAGAGCAGAAGCACTCCAGGTGCGAGAGGCTGGGGCTGGGACACGCGGACAGGTCAGCAGGTGAGTGGGGGAGGATGAAGAGACGGCAGGGACACGAAGCCCACGGCGAGGAGCTCTGGAGGGCGGCAGTGACTGATGTCCACTGGGACTTCCATCAGGCTCTGCTGTGCAGAGTGGGAAACACCCCCTCCCCCATGTGCCCAGGAGCTCAAGCGCTTTGCTAACCTGTCTGTGCAGAGGGTAGAAACACATACTCTGAAAGGGCCCCATCAGTGTGGGTGCAGGGCATCACAGAAACAGTAAGGCTTTAAGTGGAGCAGTGACAAGACAAGGATGCTTTTTTAGAAGCATCGCTCGGAATGCAGTCAGGAGAACAAACTGGGGAGGAACACCAATGGCAGGGGGCAGGCGGAGGTGACGGTAACCAAGGAGGAGACACCGGAGACCAAGTGGATGGATTTGAGGGCTTCTGATTATGTAGAATTTTGACCAGATTTGGTTTCTTTGTGGGTTTGGATGAAGAGAGAGAAGGGCCAAATGAGTCAGATTTGAAACTTGTGTAACTTGAATAAGTTGGGAACATGTTGGGTATGAGATGCCACAAGACATTGAGGTGGAAATGTCCAGTGGCATCTGAACACAAAGCCTGGGGCTTAGAGATGGAGAGAAAAAGCCTGCAGAGGGCAACGAGGAGAAAAAACCAGAAGGTAGGGCAGCGTCCTAGAGGCTGGAGAGGAGAGTGCATCGCACGCCGTCACTGCTGAAAGGTCATGGAAAATATGGACACAAATGTATCGAACAAAGGTGGCAATGGAAGGGTAGGAAGGCACCTGCCAGCTGTGGCCAGAGCAGGTATCAGCTGCATCGCAGGCTGAGCCAGACTGTGGGGGGGGCCTTAGCGGGGGCTGGGAGGGAGGAAATGGAGGCAACAGGCACACCCAATTCTTCCAAGACTGGCCCTAGCAATGCAGAAGGTCCGTGCCTTCTTTTCTTTAAATGACAACATTTGAGCAGGTTTAAATGCTGTTGGAAAAACATCAGTGGCAAATGGGAGGAACAAGGTCAAAGAGAGAAAGTCCCTGAGAAGGTGAGAGGGGGTGGGGACATCTCCCAGGGCCCTGGACACAGGGACTGCCCTTGTGCTGACACCACTGACACTGGAGGCCAGGGAGACAGGGCAGGGGCAGACGAAGTGTGGTGACGCCGGAGGGACCCTCAGTGAGTTCTCTCTTCTCTGTGACATGGGAGGGTGGCCGGCTACGCGAGTAAGAGGTGAGGCGGAGAAGTGAGGGTGAGAAATGCGTGCAGGAGCTGTGGGACGTGAGTGAGGCCTGGGACGGAAGGGCGCAGCCCCCACACGGTAGAAAGGGCCCCTGTTGAACACGCCTCTCCCTCACGTCAGATCACAAGAGCCACGTGCCGACACTCTGTGCATGTGTGGCACTCACCAAACAACGCTCAGCCACACCTGCTCAATGAAGACAATGCTTCCCGTGGAATATGATGCCCGTCTCATGACCACGGGAGAGGGCTCACCATTCACTCCATAGTGCAACCTGGTCTGTCTGTGAAACCTAAGTATTGCATGTCAACTGGACTTATGTCATTGGTAGGGTATTAACAGCCTTTGTGTTTGCGCTGAGCTGGATTTTGCTTCTGGGTTATATTTAACCCTGCTCGATGTGCACACAGGACTACCATGAGAGTCAGACTCCACCGTGCTTCCAGGGCGTGCAGGGAGCACCAGGGGAAAGAAGGCCATCAGGGTCACACAGGACCACTGTGAGGGTCAGACTAAGTCCTACTTCCAGGGCGTGCAGGGAGCACCAGGGGAAAGAAGACTGTCACGGTCACTTCGCTCAGACTCAGCTCCAGTTCCTGCTCTGGCCAGGAAACTGCTAGAGAAAGCAAAACCAGGGCCAGGAGCTGAGCACAACCGTGACGTCCAAACACAGGCAAGGGGAGGCGGTATTTCCAGTGAGTGAAGGTTGTGTTTTCTTTGAGCTAGATGGGCAAAGGAGGAGGAGAGGAAGACGTGAGCTTAAAGACTATCTTTCCCTCGTCAAGTCTTTTTATGAACACGCAGTTCTAGTAACTGATGTGAAGCACCTCCTGTATTTTCAGGGCACAGGTCTCCCAGGGAGCTCAAGAGGAAACCCTCTAATGCTACATACTCCCCTTTGGGAGAGAACGGGGATTCACAGCAACACCTGTCCAATGCAGTCCGCTGGGGTGTCTGCCACGGAGAGAGAGACAGCTGAATCACAGGATAGTGTAAATGTAATATACTTTTGCTTTTTAGTTTCTGTTTTAAAAAACATTCCCTTTTCTGTGAGTCTCTATTATAAAAGTAATACAGTAATCACTGCCAGCCAACAGCTGCACAGCACTCACCGTGACCTGGGGACCGCTCGGTTCTTCTAGCCTCCTCCAAACGTGCGGCACGCATGCTTCCTTTCCTGGCGTCGGGGGGAAGCACAGAAGGGCCAGCTCCTTCGCTGCGGGGACCAGCAGAGCCGGGGCCGGTCCAGGAGTCCAGCTGCACCTCGGCGCTGCCACACCACGGAAGCAAATTCTGAAAGCGAAGGTGTCAAAAGAGACGATCACAATCCATTCTACCCCTTGAAGAGTAATTCTGGTGTGTTTCTTTCTCTATTCATCTGTCACTTTTCCAACTAAAAAATCTTTTAAAATAGTTTTTTACTGTATTCGAGTGAAACTATTTACAAAAACCTTTGCAAGTAAAGATTTCAGTCGTAGACAGACTTGTTTAGGGTCAGCAGATCCTTGTTTTGCATACAACATGCAAAAGTTATTAAAATGTTTTTCATTCACAAGCTTCTTCACATTATGAAAATTTTCATTCTTCACAGTGATAGTTTTTGGCTGACCCGTCCTTAACACAGTGAGTTCCAAATGAGGCGTTTTGAATGCACACATATCCAGGTTTCCAAATAAGAAAAGTGAATTTCAAACGTCTGCTTCTCTCTAAAGTTGTCCGCAGGCCCAGGCTGGACCTCACAGATCTGACGGTGTATTTCTGTGCAGATAAGAACGTTACGTTTCACGTGGGAGTGTTGGAACTTCTGGCAGCCTCAGCTGTCTCAGCTTTATAAAACAAGCAAAAAATGCCCCCGACACAGGGTCTCTGACACAAACGCCCCACGACATGAGAGTTCGAGGCTGCCAGCCACCTGAGGCTCACTGAGGCTGACCAGTGTGAACAGTTGTTTGCTAGACTCGAGTGCACGCCACACGCGGCCGGTACGCACACTCTGTAGGTCCCGCTGAAACGGGCCCACATGGACACGGGCAACTGATTTTCAGCAAAGGCACCACAGCTACTCAACAGGGAAAGATAAGCATTTTCAACACATGAGGCTGGAACAACTGGGAAAATGTTGACAAAAACATGAACCTTGACCGCTGCCTTACCCAGTACACAGAAATTCATTTGAGATGGACCACAGACCAAAGCACGGAAGTTAAAACTATAAGGCTTCTAAAATAAAACACAGAAGCCCTGACTCATGTGCTCAGTAAAGTTGGGCATCATCCCGCAAAGTGAAAGGTCACCAGTTCGATTCCAGGTCAGGGAACATGCCTGGGTTGCAGGCCCGGTCCCCGGATGGGCACACGAGAGGCAACCACACATTGATGTTTCTCTCCCTCTCTTTCTACACCCCTTCCCCTCTCTATTAAATAAATAAATAAATCTATTTTTTTAAAAAGGTAAAAGAAAACACAGAGGAATATCTCTACTTAGAAAACAAAAGTCCTGATAATATAGGGGGAAATCTGATTATTTAAACTTACTTCAAAATTAAAACCTTCTGCTCATGAGAAGACATCTTTAAGAAAATGAAAGGTAAGCCATGGACTGGGAGAAAAGATCTGTGTTACAAATTTCTGACGAAAAATTTTATCCAGAATATGTACACATGCATTCTACCAGTCAGTAATAATAAAATAATCCAATTTAAAAATAGCTGAAGAAAATAAAAAGTGGGCCAAAGACTAAACAGATACTTCAAAAGGAAAGACACACAAATGGTCCATAAGAACATGCTAGTCATGAAGGAAATGCAAATCAAAAATCACAATGGGAGAGCACCTCATACCCACCAGGATGGCTAAAATGGGAAAAACCAACAATACACAAGTGTGAGAAGGAACGGGAGCACCTGGAACTCTCCGCCTCCGCCAGCCTGAATTTAAAAGTATACAATCACTAGAAAACTGCTTGGAAGTCCCTTATAAAGATAAACACACACCTATTGTATGCTCCAGTAATCAAGCCTACGTCTAAAGAAGGAATGAGAGTAAGAAAGAACTCATTCACAGCCGCTTTATATTGATAATAGCCAGAAAGGTGAAAACAACCCAATTGTTTGCTACTTTGAAAATGGACCAACAGATTAGTCTATTCACATGAACAGACTACCACCCAGTGATAAAGGGAGAAGGAATGACCCATACAGGCAGTATATAACAGAGTGTGGAAGAAGCCAGACGCTCCAGAGTACTCGCTCTATGGTTTCAGTTATACCAAGTTCAAAGAGAGGAAAAACGGTCCATCGTGATACCAACCGGAAAGTGTGTGCCGGTGGGGGTGCAGGTTGACTGAATGGGGGTGTGAGCAAACATGGCTGACGGAAACGTTCTGCTTGTTCACTGGGGTTTGGTTGTGTCAGTACACTTAATATCGGTGCGCTGTACCACTTGTGAATTCAACATCAATTAAAAGGGCAAGCGGGCAGGGCTCCCTAACTGCCTTCACATCCCCGCACCCTCCCGAAGAACGGGATCTGACTGGCAGTGCTGACTCCATCCAGTGCGGACTGTGTCTGAAGTACTTTCCAACTGATGCCTGTCGTGGCCGTCCTCATTCCTTTGAGACCACCTCTACAAGGTATTTCCTCCGGAGGGAAAAAGGGACTTGCTGGTTTTGTCATCTAACAGTAGTAGTCAACCGACATGCCGGATGCTAGAGCCAGGGCAGGAGTATTCTAAATTCCCGCAGCCCGAGTGTCCTTTTAGACCCGTCTTTTTTTCAGTAGACAACTGACAACCTACACCCAGCATATTCCTCACTTCCAGCAGGTTATGGGAGAAAGTGGATTTGGGAAGAAGGGCACCCGAAAAAGGCTGATGGTGTTTGCTCTGGCCAGAAATAGAATTACAAGTGTGCACTGCTTGCCTGAGAGCTCACATCCTCAGAGCTCAGGACATTTCCTTACTCTCCTCCGTATCTGCTGCCAGGGCCACAGTCTCCCAGGGCCTCTGACCCAGACCAGACCCATCCTGAAGCCCGTAGATAACCTACAGGATACAGAGGTCAGATACCAGAGGATCTTTACTTTCTTCAACTGCCTCTAAGCCACTACACACAGGGTAATTAATATTCAACACTACTACTTTGCAAATTCCAGAGACAGATTTGGGGCTCCTGTTATCATACCCGAGATCAGGACAGGCCTAAGAAGATTCTGCTTTAGGTTCCATCATGATGGGGGCAACTGGCTTCAGACGTACGGGAATGATCATCAGTGGTTTTTCACGGGCAAACAGCTATTTTTTCTAAGTAAAATGAGGGAACACTAAGCTTGGAAACATCAATTCAGAGTTTCTTCTGAAACACAAATGGAAGCCACTTGTGTCAGGAAAGTTAAAGGACTAATTAGTTAACATCCGATTTTTCCCATCTTTATAGTATCTATGGGACATTTTCAGGAACTACACAAGAAATACAAGAAAAGGGGATAATCAGTAAGAATTTGGAGGAGTTTCTTTCTTTTTTTTTTACAAACAAAATAGGAAGGGAGAGTATGAGATGCTTCCTTTAAGAAAGGGGAGAAGTGTGGGGGTCTATTTCCTACGGAAAAGAAGTTACAGAAATGAAGGAACAGAAGGTTCTTTCACCAACTCCTGTGACAAAGGGCAGAGAAATTAAAAGGCAAGCACATCCACATTTATATTCGTGTTAAAGATTAGAAACAACTACCACTTCTTTTATAGATTTTTTTAAATGGCTAAGTTGGATGTTTTGCAAGATGCATCTACTCTTCTAGAAACAAAGTTAGAATGTCATCTTAAGTGTGTGTGTGCGTGGTGTGTGTAGGGGGGGTTATGATTAATGACTACAAGCCTCCATAGCTGGGAAGTGTGTATTTGTATAATTATGTCAGCTCATTGTTTCTGCCCAGCCAACTTATTCTGAGGGTTAGTTTTCCCAAACCCCAATACCCACTGCAGTTATTGTGACCTCATCTAATCTTTTCCCCGGCTAAATGCCTGGCTAGAGGTATTTCTGATTTAATTCTTCTGATACACTTCTGACAAATCAGGAAAAGGAAGGATTTCCATTTGTTATGGACTGAAAGCCTGTGCCCCTCTTCCCAAATGTATCTGCTGAAATCCTAACCTCCAGTGGGATGGCATTAGGAGGTGAGGCCTTTGGGAGGTGATTAAGTTGCAAGGGTGGGGACCTCATGCATGAGGTTAGTGTCCTTACAAAAGGGACCCCAGAGAACTCCCTTGTCCCTTCTGCCATGTAAGGACACAGCAAGATGACAGCCTTTTAGGAGTCAGGCTCGAGATCTGTGAGGAGTAAATCGCTGTGGTTTATACGCCACCCAGTCTATGGTACTTTGTCATGACAGCCTAAATTGACTAAGACACCATTTCAAAATGATGGTCAGGGCACACGAAAGATCCCATGGCAGTTATGAAAAAGTATGTACACCCACCACAATAAAAACACTATCAAGGGCTGAGAGATTTCAACAACTGTCTGGGAGCCAGAAAACGATGACGTGCTGACTGAGGCGGCTGAGCAGAGGCAGAGTACGGCCCCAGAGATTCTCCGAGAGGGTTGCCGCCGAGGGGGGGGGGATCCCTGGAAGAGCCAGGGAAGCCCCAGAGGGGCTCCCAAACAGCAACTACAATGCAGCACAGAAATGATGAGGGGGGCAGAAAGGGGAAGATTAATAGGAAAGTCTCAGTATCAACAATTGTTCCTTCCATGCCCAACCCCTGTCTTTGTAAGAAACAACAAATGTTATAGGTCCCCAGGCAAAAACTTTAAGAGAGGATTCCCTAAAGAAATTAAACAAAATGCCTGGCGAGGACTAAACAGCTGGTGTGGCTCTGAGAACCCCACAGCCAAGCCCTCCTTACTCTGACACGCAGCAGCTCCCCAGCACGTCGGGGGCTGCACTGCGCCACCAGAGGGACCCACTGGTGCCAGATGCGCCCTGAGTGCAGAGCCCCCAGCTGGCCTCAACGCCACCTCATCTTTACGTGGATGATCAATCCAAGATAAATACACATCTAAAGAAAACCTGCAACATGAGAGTGGAAAACCAAGACAAACAACAAAATACTCAAAGTTCTAAAACAGAAAATTCAAGTGAGCAAAGATATTCTATAACAAACTCAAAAAAACACAACTTTTATTAGTGTCTCTAGAAATACATGAAAAGCAATAATTATATCCAGATAACAAGTACTCCCAGAGGACATACCAATCCAGGAAAAAGTCCATGAATTTAAAGATGGGAGCGCCATGCAAGCATTACTCTGGCACACCACATGCACGTGCCTGGTACCCCACCCTCACACCTGTGATTCGGAGGATTTGATTCTACAGCACACGCAACACCTCACCTACAATGTGCTGTCTTTACAGCACAGTCAGAGGTTTAACATGCACACGCAGAACACGTTCATGGCACGCAGACACAATGCCCATTGTTCAAGAGAACCTGGGTCTGGTTTTAACTGCTCTGGGAGCTTTCCGAACAGGAGGGGAGAAACCAAAGCTCGAGGTGTTTTTAGAGGAACATAATGAAGACTCCTGGAAGTATTAATAAGGAAGAACCAGCTAAATGGGAAGACTTCGAGATACTGAAACACACTGATGAGGTACGTGAAATTCCCGGAGAGGTTCACAAAGAAGGCAAACATCCCGCCCATCCAGATGATCTGCGTACCGTCCTTCCCAAAAGCACAGCAAGGGACTGGATTATTGGTTCAAAACCTTACTATTCCCAAAGCCCCTTTTTTATAACCAAAAATACTGTAATGACCCGTTTGCTATTCTGAAAGAAAATTCATTAATGAATATAACAAGTATACATGTGATTTTTAAAATATCAATATCCTAAGTGTAATATAAAAGAGAAACTAAAAAAGCAAATTTATAGTAAAACTATGTATTTCAATATATAAAGAAGTTTCAGGTTCAATTAACTGTAAAACAGATGCTTATAATTTACTAATGAAGAATAAGTGTGGACTGTAAGAGATCGAATCAGAAGCCTTCCATGTTAAAAGTATGAGGAAAAAGAGGAGAGGCATAGGTGGACAACAGAATGAAAATGAATGTATTCTATACATATTAAAAGTATGCACAAGTTATCTGTGTTTTTATGTAAAATAGACCTATGCTCAGATAATTATAAACTAATTTTTCACTGCATAAATATCCAACAGGGCAGTTGAAAGTCATGCGGGATACAAGGCAGTTCTTTGTCTTTTCCACTGTGAAACATCTAAAACCTTGATTCTTGACACAAAATGACCTTCATTATATCAACAGAACCAAACACCCTCCCAAATATCTATTATGTCCCCTAGGGGGCGGTACTGTTCCCATGGGAAGCCCTGCTTGGATGACCTATGAGAGGCAGTTTCCTTCTAGCCTTCATAGTCTATCACACTGAGAATCAAATCCTGAAGGACAAATAAGCAATATATCTAAGAAATACATCAATATGGAAAGGACTATAAAGAAATTAGTTTAGGCTTATAGCATTAACAGCAGCTATATTCAACATGATTTCCTCTTTCTGAATTCAAGATCATTGGTCACTCCACACAGAATATGGAGTGAGAAGCTGTATCTTTGTAACACTCAGATAGCAAAAAGTGATCCTGGTTTTTAACATTCAGATCTGCCTCATTAATGATAAAAAGGGAGTTTTTCACAGAGCTCTACAATTCTCATTTCCTCAAAACAAGAATTAATGCCTTCTTTCACATGTGGTCATTACAGGAAGGGGGAGCCATTTACTGTCAGTGTCTTTCTGATGCAATTCTACCACCTCTTTCAAAGAGAGAATTCATCCAAGAAGCCTTAGTCACTGCTTCAAGGAAAATGCCACTGCGCTGAATAGACACAGACTAAACCACACGCCGAGAAGCCCCGGAGCTGATCCCACGGTGAGAAAACAGATGGAGACACAAGTGGCAGAGGGGAGACCCCAGGTCAGAACAGACTAAGCGGCATGCCTCAGAATCTGGTCTTTAGTGCAGGGAAAAGTCTGACGATACATAGCATCATTGCTTCATAAATCAAGCTCAGACATCGATTTCCCCTCTGCCCAACTTTTAAAGCATACTTCCTAAAAATACAAGACTTCAGTTCTAAACCAGGAACCTATGCGTAATTAGTATCTTAGCAACTATAGGCACTGCATTTTTAAAATTCCATGCCCTGAAAGGAAAATGGAATCCTATACTTTAATATTTAAAAATGAAACTACATTTTGAAGAGAATGGATTTCCCATCAAAAGGATGTACTGAGTAACATTATAAAGCAATTCAGAGAGAAAAACTTCAGTTCCGAGCTCCTCTCATAGGGAGAGGAGCTATTTTTTTCTAAAAATCTCAAATCTACCCAAAAGGAAAAAAGGAACAATTTCTTCCATTTATCCTTACCTGGATTACCAATAATTCTTCTAAAGGCAGACACACATCCTTGTTTCTGTGGAGGAGTCAGTGCAAAGTCGAAAGCCCAGGAGTCACCCAAGACTCGGGCTGCTTGCCGCTGGAGCCTGAAATCCCCCTGATGAATGAAACTGCACGTCGTGATATACAAGTTCTGAGCCAGCTATTGGCTAAGTGAGGGCAATGCGTGTGGAAGTCTGATTTGCCACTTTCAGGGCATGCCTCTTACATCCCATCTCCGAAAGAAGAAAGACACTCCACTCCTGAGTGAGTCAAAACTGAAGAAAGGGTTCGTTTTTTTTCTGTAGCATTCTGCCTAACACTACGGAAACCACAAGGAGAACACACCACAGATCTGACTCCTCCACCAGGCAATGTCAATGAAAAAAGAAGTTACGATGTCGACACTGGAAATTTACAAATGACTCTCACACCACAGCCCGTTCTTTTGTGTTATGACTGCCTAAGAGTTACACATCGGTACAGGCATGGTACACACATTTTTAAGCCAAGAATTCTGAGCTGTGGTTTGGGGGCTCACAATTACCAAGTGGTAAAAAAGTCTCAGAAGACAATTAATCTTTGTGCTACACTGATGCTCAATCAGGAATTTAAACCAAGAATAATGGAACAAGGGTGTAACTGATCCTTCTAGAATTGGAGGTTTTCAATACATAGTCCTTGGACCCTGTGCATTAGAATGACCTAAGACT
Source organism: Phyllostomus discolor (assembly GCF_004126475.2). NCBI lineage: Eukaryota > Metazoa > Chordata > Mammalia > Chiroptera > Phyllostomidae > Phyllostomus > Phyllostomus discolor. The sequence continues at coordinate 77,075,150 of NC_040912.2, forward strand.
GGACTCAGAATCTCTGGGGTGGAGACCAGGCATCAATATGGCAACTAGCATTCTAGACTATTCTACATACTTTGCAAAGTCGGAAGGCTACGTTTCCTGCCACCAGAACTTAACAGCTGATAGTGGCTGCTGCCATCTTCCTTTACCATTCAGTTATCTCGTCTCTGGCTACTGCTGAGGCCCAAAGCAGTAAGAACACTAATACCTCCTCAGGACACAGCCTGGGTTTGCCTGGCCCCTCTGCTCACCCTCCACTGAGAGAGAAAAGCTCGGGCTTCGGAACCTTCAGAACCTGAAAAACGCACGGCGTGAGGCTGGATGTGAGCATTAGTTGAAGACGGTATGGCGGCGGGAACACACAAAATGCGCTGCTGAAAACAAGAGGAGGAGCAAGAGGGAAAGAGAACACTGACGTTTGTTGACTGCTGACAATGCTCCAGGCACCACGACAACGACTTCATACCCGTCTCTTTGCCAAAAAGTCTCACCGAGAACTAACTTGTGCGGTGTACGGACGCACACGCTCCGGAGTCCTCACAGGGCGGCAGGCGCACCCCAGCAGCGCGCTCTCTGGGCAGGGCTGGGCGCGGGCTTTCTGTGCCCAGCTCCAACCCTGCAGCCTACATAAAGAATTAAAAAAAGGAAACTCGGAAACAGTGTCAGAAATGTATTCACAATGATGTCATCTTCCCCTAGTTCTTGGTTCCTTATATATCCAACCTAAGATTCTGTGAGCTTTCAGAAAATTCTGACTCGCTTTCCACTGTCTGTTTTAACCAGTCCATTTTCTTTAGTTCAAAGGGCTGGGGGTGGGGTGACCCCGTTATTACATTATATATGGGAAGTTAAAATTCGAATACCACAAACAAGTATGGAAAATTGTCTTACTTTGATAAAAAGGGTTGTATTTTTTTTTCTCCAATATGCATGAACTTTCTAAGCAAGTGTCCTGGGTTCGGGGACCCCAACTCAGAAAATGGTGTGTTTATGCTCAAGCTCTTCCAACTGCGCCCCCCCCCCCCCCGCCCCATGTCAGGACGATGACACTCTCCGACAGCCTGACACATGCAGGACTACGAGGAAGCTGACCTGGACCGCTAGCTCCCTACCGTGAGCCGACCCCAGCGGTGCGTTCCGAGTATGCGGCCTTGCGGGTGAAACTGGGACCTGTCAGGGCAGAGGCCTCAAATCGTCTGTGAGTGCCGGGGCCCCTACACGAAATCTCAGGGGAAAGCCCAACGACACGCACCAGATGAAAGCCCGGCATCCCTAGTTGATGTGGTGGCCTGGCGGGCGCGAAGTCCCCCCTCACTTGGGCTCGCTTACTCATCTCGTCCCCACGGCGGATACTGAGGCAGCACTGCCACAACCCAAGGGCTCTCTGTTATCCTGTCTCAGACCTTGGCCATTTTTTAAAATCTGTACTTTATCACTTTGTTCTATGCGTGCTTTTGTATCTCAAAGCTGAACATCAAATAAATTTTTTTCAAAGTCACGTCAAGTTGTGTTTCGAATGCTGCCTAATAAATACACTGAGCTGGAATTCTGTTAACCTATTTGGCTTGTATGGACCCTCACATAAAAATTGTAATCTCTTTTGTATCTCTTTGGTAACAATACCCTTAGCATATCTGCAAGTTCAAGGTCACTCAAGGACACCCTGCCATGATTTCACTATGGCACAATAGTTTCAGACTATATACTAAACTCAAGCCAAAAAAATACAATGCACTGATGCCCTGAGATCTAAAATGAAGAATGAGTTTACCAGTTAATCATTACCAAAGAAAGGATAATACCAGGTCAGCACAGAGTGAAAAAACTGAAATGCTCTCATCAAGAGCCAACACTTTAAAAATTCTGCTTAAAATTCTGCTAACAGAAAATGGAAGAGCCTTTCTTTTTAAACACTTTTTCTGACTTTTGTTTCTGAGTTTTAAAAAAAGATAATGTGTCTCAATGCACCTCAAGAGCACATGTGACAAAATGTGCCAGAGTGAAGGGGCTGTCTTGGGGCGGCTGGGAATACCGCCCCCCTCGGGGACAGGCCCCGGTGTCCTGCAACCCCATCCCTCGGAAGAAACACACTATTTGAAAGCAGCGAATGTGGCGTCCCAGAGAGTGGGGTCGGCACTCTCACACACGGAAGGAAGTGACCTGTCATTTCAAAATGCGTGCTCAACCATATTCTCCTTTCAGAATCCAATGGATCCTCCCATGATTTCCACTTTGTTATTAAATGTATGGAGGCACACTAGTAGCACTCAGATGGTTTTTAAATAGTCAAATAGCCTCTTTCCAGGAACACTGACACTAGGTAGTCCTCAAATACCCAGTCTGTTCCCCAAATTTATTGCCGTTGGTGACTGAGGACTGGAGCCACTTCTCTCCCAGAAATGATGCTGCTAACACCAGTTACAACCCTGGTCATCCCACAGAAACTTACTTCACTCGTAATGTGCCTGTAATACTACATACCCGAAATCAAATGTCTATTACAACTGTGTTGCAGTGCTAGTAATTATATAAGGAATAGCATAAACAAAGAATAATTACCTTTTTTGTATGCAATGTGTAAGAAGGTTTTGTCAGAAGAGCATGAACCTGAATAAGACATTTAAGAGACTTGAAAACTGATGACACTAGTCACAATCCTCATTTTACCTTTAAATACAGTGAATTTTTTTTTCTTGATGATGATTACACATCTATGCTTTAGTTGTATCAGCTATGACTAGCGCCATTGAAGGCTCTCCAACACAGAACAAAGAGGGAAGAAAAAAACTAAGAAAGAGATTTACTTGAAATACAGAGAAAAAAATACGCCAGAGACATGTGTATGGCATTAACAGACTATGACCTGAATGGGGAATAATAGGAAAGGAAGAGAATGTAACGTTCAGAGTTGCCAGGAAGAGGGCGGAAGTGCTGGAGTGGACACCTCTCCGAGCCAGGGCGGCCTGGCTACTGTGTGGAGCCGGACCCAGGCACTGCGCAGCTGGGCACGTGACTGAGCGCGTGCGAAGCAAGGGTTTCTAACCCGAGAAAGCTTTGGGTGGTGAACTTGGTAAGGATCGGGCTGTTGATCTCTCAGATTTGGTCTGGTTGGTGACTCAGTTAATGAGATCAGAGTCAGGGGTCAGCACGGGGTGTGTGCTCAGCCCCATGGTCACAGAGCACAGACGGCTCTAAGCAGTTAGCTCCCAAACACGTGGTGCTGGCCAAGAAGGAAGAAGCCAAAGCCTGTGGACGGCTCGGGACAAAGCAACAATTCTCTAGAGCTCCGCTCGAACGATAAGTCATTCTTCTACAAGACACACTGAATGTCTTAATTAACTGGGGAGGGGTGGGTACAGTAGAAATTAGGTGTCACAATATGAAAAATCTGTTTCTACTATCATACCTAACGTTTAAATGTTTACTGAAAATGGTTATTGGACCCTATCTTATAGTGATGGGAGTTTTATACATAATTTTAACATTCCTAATGTGCTAAAAGTGAACCTGAAATGAAGTACAGTGACATTTAAAGGCCTTTTAAATAACACAAACTTTGGCCTTACTAAACAGATTGGTGGCATTCAGATGTGTGTGTGTTTGAAGCTGGGGAATTCCAGCTCCACTAGGAGGGGAAGTTAGGAAAGAGACCGAAAAGGAAGGGAATATTGGCTATAACCAAAGGTACCCGCCCCCCACCGCCTTTGCTTCTGGAAAGTCAAAGTGATCTATCTAATGCACTGTCCCCCAAACTTCTGGAAGACCCATTAACGAGTTGTGAAACAAATTCCATGCACTGCCAGCAGCATTTTTACGAGAGCAAAGCACAGAAGAATAGATAGAAAGCAAGAGATCATCACACTTAGTGGAACTACTGTGTCATAAAATTGTTTCATTAAGAGTGTGTGTGTGTGTGTTGCAGGTACTGTTTCCTGGTGTAAAACACAACCCTTTCCGTGAATCCCAGGCTGAAAACAGTTATCAGGAAAGAAGATTAAAGATCCTGTTTGAAATGAGGTGGGCGGGTCAAGTAGGATTTAATTTAATCAGTGCTTTCTCTGCCTCCGTGGCCTTATCTTGGAAAGGAACCCACAAAGATGCACTTACACTACTAACCTACAATTCTAAAGATAACAAGCAAGTCATTACTCGCTCACTCATCCAGGTCAAGTGTCTGTTCTCCTTACACAGGAGTTACCGAGAGAGGGCCAGAGAAATTCTTTCTGAGTAAACAGGGTCTTACGGTGATAGCTAACACACAATGAGAGCTCACTGTGCGCCCGATGGTGTTCTAGGCCCTTCATGTGTCAGTAGTCATTCTATCCTCTCAATCCCCCTATAAAGGTAAACATGAATGTTGTCCCTGTTTTACAGATACGAGTCTAAGAAATTAAGTCAGCTGCCTAAGAGGCAGAGCCAGCATCTGATCCAGGAAATCTGAACCCAGAGCCTTCACTCTCAATGCATCAGTGGCCGCCACAAACACCCATAACTGAGAGGAAGACTGTGACACCAGGGAGGAAGGAGGGAACAAACTCGTAAGGTAGACTGGAACCCCAAAGGCAGACTTACGCTGTTAGCACTACTAGGCTGTGCTGTCTACCCCAACTTCTCCTGTGGGACAGTCCAGTCCACAGTCTACGCCAGAGACAGCTAGCTTCTTTGACACTGATACCCTGGGTGCATTCTGACCGCGCTCCCCAGCAAATGAGTCCAAACTCCTTCTCCTTCTTCCCTGCCTAGAAAACATGTAAGAATGTGAGTGAGTGGGTCCCTACTTTTCTGTAATGAATCTAAGTCTTGTTTATTAATTAAGTATATACTTACTCTGTCCATCAATAGGTGTATGGATAAAGATATCTTTATAAAGATATCTTTATATATAAAGATATATATAAAGGTATATATAAAATATACCTTTATATATATCTTTATAAGATATATATAAGATATCTTTATATATCTTTATATACCTTTAAATATACCTTTATATATATCTTTGTGTTTATAAAGGTATATAAACACAATGACCTATTACTCAGCAATAAAAAAAGAACGAGATCTTGCCATTTGTGACAAAATGGATGGATATAGAGGGTACTACTATGCTAAGTGAAGTCAGACAAAGACAAATACCACATTATTTTACTTACACATGGAATCTAAAAACCCAAGACAAAGGAGCAAACAGAACAAAACAGAAACAAGCTAATGGCTGCCAAAAGGGAGAAGGCTGTGGGATGGGTGAAATTCAAAGCAAACAAACAAACAAACAAACAAACAAACAAACGTTTTAAACTTCATTCTCAGATGCCAGTACTTAAACATTCTTTAAAGACTTTATATTCTTTTTAGACAGGGAAGGGAGGGAGAAAGAGAGGGAGAGGAACATTGATGTGTGAGAGATACGTCCATCAGTTGCCTCTCACACATCCCCAACTGGCAACCTGACCCATGCTCCCAGGCATATGCCCTGCCTGGGAATCGAACCGACGATTCAGTTTGCAGACTGGCACTCAAACCACTGAGCCACACCAGCCAGATGGTATGTAAACTCTTACATCAGCCAATCATTTCTGACACATCTTCCAAGTCTTATCTCCATACACTAGTGACTCCTGTAGCCATCGTGATTACTGACAGCCTGGGTGACACAGTGCTTGTAGAGGGACCTCCTTCTTTGTACCCTCTTGTATCACTCTCTCCATCGCTTATAAACAGGATCTAAAGAAATCACAGGTAGAATATACACTGTGGCAAGTGTACCACAGTGTTTTAGAAAAATACGAAAGAATTATATGCCGAAGATTTCCTTTTCCTCTCACCTGCCCACCCTTGTCCTCTGGGTATACAGGCAGCCCTAGAAATAGGGCCTGTTCAAATAATAAATAAAAATAACCCTCTTCTTGGTGGCATGGCCACCTCCCCCAGCTCCCAGGCCCCAGAGTAAGAAGCTAACACAGTGCTATTTAAACGCTGACTCGACACTGTGCGTTTCTACATAGTGAAAGGAGAGGGAAGCACTCCTCCCCTGGCTGGCGCAAACGAATCCTGGACCAGGCGGGAAACTGTGTTTAGGTCTTCATCCGACCACCACACCCTGACCACACAACCTGGAACTTTCCTCTTTCAAAGCACCTGGTGGCCAAACACAGCACCTTTCAAACTTTAACAAAGTTTAATGCATAACAATGCACTGTACATTTTGATGTAGAAAATAAAATTATTAGAATAATTCAGGAATATTTCAAAGTACAATGAAACACTCAGATAATGGACAATATCCAAGGCTTATGTTTACTGTGACAATACCTTACCATACTCTGCTTGTATGTGCATTTTCCACGGAGTTGGCTAACAGTAAGGCAATGGCTTAATACACCTTTTTAAAAACACATATAGGGTAAGTCCTCTTTGGAGAAGTGTCTGTTCAGGCCCTCTTCCAATTTTTTAGTGGGATTGTTTGTTTTTTTGGTGTTGAGTTTTATTAGTTCTTTATGAATGTTGGATATTAACCCCTTATAGCATGTATGGATATGTTCTCCTATTCAGTGGGTCATCTTTTCGTTCTGTTGATGGTTTCCTGTGCAAAAAAGTTTTAGCTTCATGTAGTCCCATTTCTTTATTTTTTCTTTTGTTTCCCTTGCCCAAGGAGAAATATCAGAAAAAATATTGTACAGATAATGTGTTGTAGAACTGTGCACCTGAAACCTGTATAATTTTGTTCACCAGTGTCACCCCAATAAATTCAATAAAAAGGGAAAGTAAATAAAAATACATTAAGGCAGAGTGCTGACAAAATAAGATTTCTACCTGAATAATCACTCTGTACATGCCAGTGTCAATGCCACACTAGAAGCCCAAAACTCAGTTTTACCATGTATCATTGTAATAACTTTTAGGTTATTTCTAAGTATATTCAGGCTAGTTCTCTTCCAGGTCAGATTCCAGTATTTCTTCATACCAGATATTCGTTGCGTCTACCACCAACACTCTGCACATGGGCCAGGGGGCACATTCTCTGCAGTCAGAAGAGGATGAGTCACGTGTGTACCAACCTAGCCTGCCAGCTTCTAAGAAAGATAAACGAAGAGAATGCCTGCACTTGACACGGGTGACACATCTCACCAGTGGCACTGAGGACCGGGGCTTTTTCAGTGAAGATGCTCAGTTTCCTGCCCCACTTACCCTGTGTCCTTAACTATACTTGGGACCAAGGACACTCATTTTCAGGATGTACATTCATATGAGAGTAGCAGTTGTGAGAATCAGATTTTTAAAAAATGGGGACATTAAATGACTTATGGGGCAGGGGGTGGGGGAGTCAAATGTAAAACTGTAGCCTCAGCAAGCGCAGTGCACTGGTAAGTTCAAGGCCAACACTAAAAGTGCTTCTCCACCAATAAAAAAAGCAGGTGCATAATAACCATCTACACGGGAGCATTTTATTTACTGAGGGACTTTGCCAGGGGCCTCCCTAAAATACAGGAATTGAGGGTGTTCTTTCCTGGGTTGCACAGGGGTACACAGAGCTGAGAGGGACATGGAACTTCTCAGGGAGTGACGACCGTCAGAAACGATAGTGGTTCCGGTTTAAAAGTTATCCCGTAAGAACTTCGCTGTCATTGAGAAACAGGCTTTAAATTTTTTTCCCTCTCTGTGCACGTGTCAGGCTGCCCCTGAGCAGTGCAGTGGAAAAATACCGTGCGCTGGGGGTGAGTCGGCTTTGTTTTCCACTACACTTTGCGAAGACACACACTTTCCAAGTAGTGTGTTCAAAAACAAAATACCCAAAGACCAAAAAACTGAGGTTTAATATTCATTTGTGGAAATTATTGAAGTGCAGAAAACCTTTTCACAATGCATATGTATATCAAATCATGTTGTACACTTCAAATATTTTGCAGTATTATTTGCCAATTATACCTCAATATAGCTGAAAAAAGTCATGAAAATTTCTGGTTGAATAAGTACTATCTACCTGTCAGTATCAGTTTTGTTTTTTAATTGCTCTGGCCTTGTGCAAGTCCCACCAGCTCTCAGAAACTCAGTTTCCTTACCTGTAAATTGAAAAGGTTAGGGTAATGCCCTGGCCATGTGGCTTGGTTAGTTGGAGCATCGTCCCATGTGCACCAAAAGGTTGTGGGTTCGATCCCCAGCAGGGGCATGTACAAGAGGCAACTGATCAGTGTTTCTCTCTCACATCCATGTCTCTCCCTCTCCCCCCCAACACCTTTCCCTCTCTCTAAAAATCGATGGACATAAGAATGAGAAACAATATTTTTAAGGAAAAGGTTAAGGTAAATGCCCTCTAACCTGCCTTTCAATTCCAAATGCATAAATTATTTTGTGCCTTATTTTCCCCTTCAAATATCTTTGATCTTAATCCTACACTAATTTCACCTTAAGAGATGGGGGGGGTAGTGGGGGGACAGGAGGGCCTGTCCAGACAGAAGCAAGCACGAGGCCTGCTTCGCCAGGGACATTTGTTTTAAGAATAGGCAAATGCATTGGAGTCTACAGTGGAAATGTAACGCACTCCCTACGTATTATTTCTAACTTCTGGCAGCATTTGCAACATATTTTCAATTACAGCAACACTCCTCTTTTTCAAATGCATACTGAGCCACTTCCAAATCTACTGCAAGCCGACGTGCACTCCAAAAAACCACCCGGAGCCAAAACTGAACAAGAAAATGAGTCATTGCGAGGGACAACTTTAGATCACCCATGCTACAGTTCCTTTCCGTTAAGGTGGCAAACTGAACATTGACTATACAAGTATAGTCATTTGCCCCTTCAGTCAGAAGTGCTCGATTTATTTTCTTCCAACTGGTGATGTAGACATACCGAAAATACTGAAATCCTTTGGGATCCATTTGCCTGAAGGCCCGTTTCCTACTGAAACAGCAAGTTACATTGTATACAAGTAAAAATGCAAGATATTCAGGAAATACAGCCAGATATTCCGGAAATATATTCAGATATTCACGTTGGATACGCAGATTTTAAAGAGGAATGCTCCTGTCAATGTGTTTTTTAAAATATATATGACACAACTCTGTCCCTGAGGACGAAACAGGAGACCGTAACGTGAAAACATTTACTTGAGAATCTTAAACATCAGGGTCATCAGAGTAATGCTCAAACTTAGGGAAATCTGACTTACTTTTACATTGCATTAAAACGTCCTCCCTTTTAATAAGTAGTCCTTTCCTTCTGTGGCAATCACAGATAATCAACAAAATAAAACCAAAGATTTTTTTTTCCTAAAGCTTTACATCGTGGCAAATGACTCAGAGCCCACCTGCACGTGGTTCTGCCGAGACTCTGGCCATCGGTGGCTCCCGCCAGGCTCCAGATAACTGAGTTCTTTCACACACTGACCTGACTGCGCTTTCTTCTGTCATTCACGCTCCGCAAAACTGGACGACAGCAACCTGCCCTCACGCTCTTCACCCGGTGCTCAGCACACAGGACACACTCAACAAAGGCTATTAACGTCACTGTTTTGTTCTGCCATACAAATTATCACAACAAATAGAGACAGATCAAAACAAACCCATCCCTGAATATAGAAAAACAACTCGAATAATTTACTCAGAGTGTCATGAAGTACTGTTGTACATGGCAACTGCAACAGTAGCTGCTCTGTATTGAGCACTTACAAGGAACCGAGCGTTTTATTTACCTTCTTTTGTGACAACATAAATGCTTAAGTCTTTAGTACTGTGAAGCACTGAAGCTCAAAACTAGCAACCCACAGCACACTCCCTGTTGCAGACATTGTCTACGGCTTCCTTCTTTCACGCGTGCCCTCGAGAGAAGTGCGTGGCTGCCTGAAGGGCCGGACCTTGCACGGCTTTCGTTACCCGTCTAGGTGCCTATCTGCACTCCAGCGTCCCCTCTCGGGAAACGAATGGAGAAAAATGGCCAGAAACATTGGACATGTGTGAAATACTTTTTAAACACTTTGTTCTTGTTTGAGGCGCTTCAACTCCAACCGCACTTTCTGTTCCCAAATAATGCTCCTGCCATAATGTGTCCCCTTGCACCGTTAATACCACCCTTTCCACTTCTGCCGTTCTCTGAAGCCAGCACAATCCTGTCCTGTGATGCTCAGTTTATCTTCTGAAATGGATGGAGGAAGCGACGAGTGCCAATCGAGTGGGGCTGAGGCTGTGGGTACGGACCCCTCCCTCTCCCAGATGCTCCCAAAGGTGCTGGCAGGAGGGACCATAGTGTATATTCTGATGTTTTCCTGCTGCCTTCCAGGCACGGGCTGCGCACCAGAAGTCAACAAGGACCGGAAACTGTGCCGTGCTGTCTCATTCACTGTTAACAGAACTTTAGAATATTTTTCAAAGACAGGTGATCATTAGTTTAGTTTTACTTAAAAGAACCATTTTGTACATTCTAATCTTTAAAACTTACTGTATGTACTGAGTAATCTTAGATGTATATAATTACATTTCCTTTATAAATAAACTTGCCTTTTAAATCAATGAGAATTTTGCTAAAATAAGCATTGTATAGAAGTCACTATGATATTTTAATTAGGGCTTCAAAATAAATAAGCTATACATTTTAGATTGTTTTCTCCAGCAACAGACTTAAAACTAGAACCAAATGTATTTCTCATATAACAAACCAAGCTGCAAACCTATGCTGTTTAAAACTTAAGTTCTTAACTATCTTGGAAGAGTGAACTGTCATTTCCGAAAGTTTTAAATGGATCCTGGTTTACTGGGTGCTTTACAAATAGGGCATTTTGTAGCCCTATTAAGAACACACAAAGGTAAGGAATCAAGTTGTCCCATGAAATCCCTTCCTCTCATGAGGTATCAGCTTCTTGAATGGGTGACATGGTATGACTACATTTCAGCTCATTAAATGTTGAGGTGCAAACTCTAAATATTCTCGAGGAGATTAGGTGACCTACTTCAATGTATTCCATTATACAAGCTTACCAGCACACTGTGGAAGTGTGAGGTCCTAAAAATGATGACGAGACTGACTTGAAGATTGCAGCACTACATTTGGGCCAGCAGGTGTCTCTCCACAACCCACGACACCAACCAAAGAGACAAGAAAGTGTAGAAGAACCGCACCCCCCCATCCCCCATCCCTGTCCCATGTGATTCTGTAATCCCTTGGACAGTAAGGACATAAGTTCTGAGATCAGACCACCAGGTTAATTAGGTTTCTGAGAAACTGAATACGGAGAATCTAAACAAATAAAGAAATGTAATGAAAAGGAAGTTGTTACTTTTTGAAAAATTGTATTTAACATGCAAGATAAATTAGTAGAGAAATCTCATTCAGAATGGTAAATAAAATGATTCTTGGCTACTGGTCAGGAGAGCAATGTCAAATGTCAGACAGAAAAAGTGTCGAGGCATGAACAGCATGTGATAAAACAGAAACAGAAGCTTAATTACAAAAGGAAAGGGCGAGTGTGAACGTAAGATTTAAGTTAAGGAAAGTCTGAGGGGGGTTTTAGGCGTAAAAGAGACTTGTGCACATTGCTACTGGATATGGAAAAGAAAGAAAAAAAGCATGTGCCCCTACCACAGCCTAAAAATGCTGCGAGTCTGCCCAGGTACAATGCACTCGCAGGTTAGGAGACCCACTCCGAGGAGCATCACAGAGAAGAGGACATCTCGGTCACGGGTGTGGAGCACAGCATGAGGCACACAGTCAAAGACCCCACAATGGCCATGGTGGGGTAAGACGGGCACTAGGCTTTTCAGGGCGACTGCCTCGCAAACCCTACAAACGTCTCATCACTATGCTGTACACCTGAAACTGATAAACTACTGTATGTCAACTGTGACTGAAAATTTTTAAAAACATTATTTAAGGAAAGAAAAGAAGAGAAAAAAGAAAAAGCGATGGAATACAATAGGCCAGAAAATTCTAGCACAGCTCACAGAGAGTGAAGGTATTATTTCGGGAAACCATACATGCACATGTGTTACAGACACGTGTGACAGGCGGGTCCTGACGTAACACGGACAGGGTGCCGAAGAAAAGGTCCGAAAGCCGCTGCCGCGCTGAGTGCTCCACCGCGCCCACCTCTCTCAGGCTAGCAATGCCATCTGGAACGCCATCACCTAGAAAACCACTTCCCAGCGAGACTGGTTGTGAAGTCCCATTGTAGGGAGTGCGGAGGCCGCACGAGAGGGCTGGCTGGGCTCCCGTGGGCGGCAGGGGAAGTCCAGATGGATATTTCAGCGGCCAGAGGGTTCCCCCTGAGAAGAGGGGGGGTCTAAACCCCAACTGGGGCCCCTAGCCTACAGCACCAGAGCCGGGAAAGGAACCGAGATAAGAAAAACATGGCAAAACAGAAAACGGTGCAGTATTTAAAATAAACTCTGTCAACGGTAAAGCAGAAGCTGGGGGAAGGAAGGCACAATATGAATGCTCCCTTGGGAAAGGTCTGACTCTGTGTATGAAATCAGACTGTGGGCCCCGGCCCCCACCTGGCGTTTTCTCCCCGCCCTGAGTACAGTGTGCTGAGGTGTCGAGGGGGAGGAGCCCAGGGACGAGGGAGCACTAAAAAGGAGAGGGAAGGTGGGACCTTGAGCATCCCTCGGGCCAGAATGCCCTAGTCTCCCCACCGCGAGGTCAAGAAGGCAGGCAGGGGTGCAGGCCTGACGGACGGACGGGGACAGTGAGCAGGAAGATGACAGGTTCAATGCCACGATCTCAGCAACCAAGCCCAGAGCTCAGCACAGAACGTGGCCCTTTCAAGTGTTTGTTCAGCATGCCTCAGTAACACCAACAGTGTCATCATGAAGTCAGACCAGGCAGCCATATCTCCAAATGACAAGGAACTCTCTCTTCAAGAATTTTAAAGAAGCTTCTTTTGTTTCAGAATTGAAACTGACCTGCCACTGATAAGGTCATCATGAACGGAAGCTCAAAGACAAAAATAAATGGGAGTTCACATCCTCAGGGTGCGCAGAGATTAAGAAATTAAGTTTCTCAGGCCACTGTAGGAGGTCACACAGAGACATCGCCAGAACTTACCAGCGGCGTTCACACTTCTTTAGAAAGAATGGGTTTGTTTCTGTTGGATAGTTTTCGGTTATATGATTGGTTTGTTTTGGGCTCAGGCACATTTAAAAGAACTTAATAGCAAATACTTGTGTGATATTTACTATGTGCGAAGTACTCTTCTAAGGACTTCACAAATATTTACTCGTAACAACTTAACGAATGCATATACGACCCCTGCTAATTTCAGTTACCTGTTCAGTGGCTTATTCCACTCCATTAAAATTGTCTGTTTCTTCCACTTTCCTCCTGCAAAAGAGAAGGAAAGTATCACCAGTGAGTAGTCACAAACACATCATACGTTTTTTATCGCTGTTTGATATCTTCTGAACTTGAGAGCACCGAAGGGGCCTTGCTGAACTTCAGCCCATTGTCTCAGCTGCCTGACTTCACTCAGCCCCTGAGCAGAACCATCAAGGCAGTGTCGCTGTGTGCACGGGTGATGCGAGGCTGGACCGTGAACACCTCACAGTTTCTGAAGAAATGAACACTAGCGATAAAAAGTTGCATGCACACAGAAACAATTTAGAAGATTCTCCTCGACTCTGAATCTTTCTGCAAATCCACGCCTTTTCGAATTGCATTCCCTCTGAAGTTTGTTTCAGGTGGGCAGCACCTTTCCCCACTGGGTGAAATAATTGCTGTTCTAAAGATAGAAACAATTGGTGGGTGTAGCTATTACAGATTTACTTAAAAGTTGTTTTAAACGATCATGGGAGAGCAGCGTTGGAAGGGAAAATTTTGCCTAGGAAAGGCAGCTGTTCAGAGAGTCTCCACCAGGTGACAATGACCTTGGGGGAATTCATGACGTCTACATTTTGTCCCTGAACTCTGTCTGCAGGCTCCAAAAACATCAGGTCCAAAAATCACTTGGAGTCCAGGAGTGATCATGTGCGTCGACACGGACTCAGGCAGACAGAGCTCACAGCAGACTGATACACAGGGTGTGGCATAAGTAGGTCTGCAGTTGTGAGTACGTGAAGCATGGAGTTTCTTCTCGTATTATTACTCATTAATTACTGCAAACCGACTTTGCCTCCACCCTGTATAAAGAAAGCTATAATGCCTATGTGCTCATTTATAAGGAAAAACATAATTGTCAGAGAGCCTGGACACTTGCCCCGTCCAGCTTGACTAATGTAATGACATTTCTTTACTCAACACAACGTTTCTAAAACCCCAGGAACAGGCACTGCACAGGCAGGTCAAAGGTCAAGCCAAATTAGCAGCAGGCTGCCCAGTGAGCCTGCCAGAGCGATCGCAACCTAGACGCCACCGTCCTCCGACACCCTCTCCCCAGACCAGCTGCCGTCATCGTCCTGCACAAACACGAGCACCTCTGGCTGCTTCCTCAGCTCCCACTCGCCCCCTCGCAGGTCACTCCCCATGAAGACGTGTCCCGAGCAAACCTTTCAAAATGAGAGCAGATCGTGGCCTCGCCTCACCAAAACCCCCTCTACGGCTCTGCACCCGTCTTGCAATAAATACCTGGATGTGGACTGCAGGCCTTCCTCTGGGGCTGCTCACCTTTCCGGCCCCTCCAGGCACCACTCCCCCCCTCCCCCGTCCTCCCCGCACTCCAGCTACTCCGGTCTCCTTCTCCTCCCTCCGATTTCGCACACCCCGGTTCCTCTGCCCGGAGGTGCACACACACACACACATTCGGCCCTTGCCTCCAGAGCACGCATATGCCTGCAACCTGCAGATCTGAGCCCCAGTGTCACAGGACTCCAGCATGAGGACAAGGCTCCCTCAGCACCCTGACCGTCTCCTTTACAGCACTTACCGCAGCTTACAGTCACACATTTCTGCGGCTGTTAGCCTACATTAATCTCTCTCTCGCTGGCTGTGGAAAGCTCCGTGAGGGTGGACACCGTGCTCATTCTGTCAGCACGCTGCACGGCAGCGGGCACCCGGGACACCTGCCACACGAGTGCTGGCTCTGGGTTACCAGCTTCGGCTGCGCCCGTCACCACAACAGGGATGATGCTGCCAGGAAGACCATACAGCTTCCCTGGGTAGGCTCCGTGCCCCCCGATGTGCCCTCCCACCTCTGGGGTGCCAGTAATTAGATGAGCACCATCTACATTCTCTTCTGTAACCTTCCTTTCCTCAACTTCCACAGCCAAAATAAATCTTACGATACTGGAGAAGAAATAGAGCGCAAAGTTCAAGATACCTTTGGATAGCAACTGTGCAGAGAGGACTTGTGGCAGTGGGTTACTAAGAAACACTACAAACAAAAGGAAAACATACGTTGTAGCCAAAGGAAGTCCTTGGTGAGACAACACTGGCAAACAAATGCGCAGGCAGGCGCACCCAAAGCAGTAGTCCTCGGAGGAGGGGGCATGAGGGACCGAGTCTGCGGTAGGATGCTGCCTCGGTGGAGGGGCTGACAGCAAGGAAGCGTGGAGATCCCTGAAGGAGGCTCCGCACACTGCACCTCCTCCTGTCCCCGGGGCCTGACTCCGCATACTTGGCACACAAGAGGCCTGATGTGTAGTGACTGTGTTCTCCCATTTGCCTAACAAATCAACAATTAAATGACATTCCCTAACTTACTACGTAGGATGTTTTAAATGGCTCGCAGCTGTGCTTAATATTTTAAAGATGTTCTCCTAGCATGTCAGTCCTCTTATGTGATGAGGATGAGAGCAAAACTGATAGGAAGAAGTCCCACATGCTTTTGGCTCCAAATTTGTATCTGGTCTTGAGTTTGGAGAGGGCCAGCTGCACTCATTCACTCAACAAACAGCATGCACCTCGAATAAGCCAGCCATTGTTCTGGGGGCTGTGCGCACACACTCGACAAGGCAAACCCCTTCTTCTCACAGAGCTAACGTTCTTGGAGAAGACAGACAATGAACGTAAGTAAAATACAAGGTTTGTCAGGTGTGCGAATGGAAGAGAGTGTTAAATGTGAAATAGGGTGCTCAAGGAAAGCCTCACTGAGAGACTGACAAATGGGTGAAAACCTGAAAGAAGTTTGGGAATGAGTCACGTAGGTGTCTTCAGACAGTTCCAGACTGACAGGTCAGCAAGTGCAAAGGTCCTGAGGCGGACGGGAAGCCTGTCTGACAGGGGCACGCAGAGGAAACGACAGTGGGGCATGTAATCAGAGAGGTGAGTACGGGGCTCCTAGGGCACGAGGAGGCCGTGGAACACGACTGAGATGTTCTGGGCAGGGGCAAGTGTGATCTGGCTGCTGTGCGGAGAACAGACGGAGCAGAACGCACGGGAGGAAGCAGCAAGCAGCAAGACCAAGTACTGGCCCACGGGAAGAGCCCGAGCACGAGATCACAGTGGCTTGTGCTGGAAGGCAGCAGTACTCCTGAAAAGTGAGCAGATTCTTCCTGGAACTTGAAGGAAATGCCCTGTCATCTTAATCCTTTTACCACTGCAAGGTATTTTGGGTTTTGTTTTAGTTGTTACTTTTATAGAAGAAAATGTAGTGACTTTTTATCCGCTATAGAAGTAACAGATGACCATCACAGATAATGGAAACAGACCAGACAAAAAGAAATCTTTGCATCGCGTTACAAAAGGACTGCACACACACCGGCACTTGCTGTAACGGTCAAGTGCCTGTTCCGTCAGCATCTCTCCTTCACTTTGAAAATAAAGGCTTCTCTAGCTCATTCTACACCTGTGACCATGACAGGTGATGACTCCCTTGGACACAAGGTTTCCCACTTCAAGATCTACGGATGTATCAACAGGAGAAACCCCAAGCAGAGGTATTCTTCTTCTTTTTTAAAAGACCTTATTTTTTAAAAATATTTTATTTATTTATATTTATTTTTAGAGAGGGAAGGGAGGGAGATAGAGAGAGAGAGAGAAACATCAATGTGCGGTTGCTGGGGGTTATGGCCTGCAACCCAGGAATGTACCCTGGCTGGGAATCGAACCTGGGACACTTTGGTTCCCAGCCCACGCTCAATCCACTGAGCTACGCCAGCCAGGAGAGGTATTCTTATGAAAGCCAGGTTTGGGTCCCTACGGGCTAGTCCTGACATCTGCCAGCAGTGCCACAGCCCAGAGGCATGCCCAGCACATCACTGAGGAGGCCGCACATTTCTGCACAGACTCCCTTCCCTGAGAAACCCACGAGGATGACATGCCATCAAGTAAAGAAAGGGCATGCTGGGAGTCTAAAAGAATTACAAGCACCCTTCTTATTCTCTCCTCTGTGGTTAGTGGGGCGGGCAGGGGAGAGGGACCCGGAGGGCATTACACTAAGTGAAGTCAGTCAGTCAGAGAAAGACAAATACCATGTGATTCCACTTATATGTGGGATCTAAACAACAAAATAGACAAATGAAACAGAAACAGACTCGCAGACAGAACAAACTGATGGTTACCAGATGGGAGGGTGTCGGGGGACTGGGTGAAAAAAGGTGAAGGGATTAAGAAATACAAACCAGCAGTTTTAAAAGAGCCACAGGGTGTACAGTACAGCGTAGGGAATACAGTCAATAATACTGTAGTAACTATTTATGGTGCCAGGCGAGCACGTGGAATATTGAGCGGACCACTTTGTGAAGTACATGACTGACCACTACGCTGTATGCCTGACACCAATATGAAACAATAGTGAATGTCAACTGTAACTGAAAAAAATTAAGTAAAAATAAAATGTATAAGCAAATTAAGCACAAATAAAAGTAAAAACAAAAACTACTTTAAAAAAAATCGGGGTCACCGTCTGTGACGGCCGTCTCGGAGGCCGCGGGAGCGCAGCCCGCTGCCGTCGAGGAGCCGCTCGTCCCTGCCGCACACAGACCCCCGGACTCGAGCCCGGGCTGTCTGATCAAGCACGCTCGGCTGGCCTGGTCTCCAGCCACAAGCAAAATTAAACTCTGATGCTCGACACTGAATACTTAGAGCCGAGATGCTTCATTTGTTCGGCGTTTCTCCAAGTGCGCCCAGACGGGGAGATCGTCCGTGTGGACCCCGTGCTGCCATCGCCCACTGGAGCGGCGCTCTTCAAACTCCAGGGTGCACGGGAATCCCCTGGGGCGGGGGGGGCGCTTAAAATGCGGGTGCGGATTCAATGGCTCTGGTTGGGGCCCGAGACTGCATTTCTAGCAGGCTCTCAGGGGTGCTGCTGTGGGGCATCCACAGACCCCAGTATGAGTAGGTACAGAGTGGTGGGGATACTCACCCTCCTCTCTCCTTCCCTCTCCCTTCCATGCCCTGTAAGGACCACTGACAGAGGCTGAAACAACTGCACTTAAGACACTGTTTT
Organism: Phyllostomus discolor; assembly: GCF_004126475.2. NCBI lineage: Eukaryota > Metazoa > Chordata > Mammalia > Chiroptera > Phyllostomidae > Phyllostomus > Phyllostomus discolor. The sequence goes on from NC_040912.2 coordinate 77,093,457, forward strand.
ACCCCGAAGACAAGACTGTGCCTTTCCTACTCGGGTAGTTAAATCCCGGCCATCAGTCTTTTCTGGAGTATCCTTAACTAGCTGATTAGATCAGAACCTTCCACTGAGCCACCACATAGTGTTTTCTTCTCCCCTTCCTTTAGTCGGCCACTCCCATGCAGGCAGAAGTCCCTACAAAGGGCCACTGCTAACAAGCAAGCTCCCGTCTTCCGTGGGGAGCGCAATTCCGGAGTGAACGACCATTCTCCAGCTCCGCCTGTGTGTGCAGAGGCTGCCCCACAGACACGCCGGGCTTGGCTGGGAAAGTACAGAATTTTTATCAGTGATTGCTTAACAGTGAGCCCCAGAGAATCTCTCTCCAGGACCCAGTCCTGCCCCTTTCAGACAGAGGGGTCTCACATTACACACACGGCCAGATAGCTCCTACAGAATATAACCGAATACTTTCTAACCACAGATAATTCATGACGAAATGGAGCCTGAGTTACAACATTCCCCTCTGATTCTTCTGAGTAACTTTAATTCATTGCAATTCATTTTTGTTAAAACATCTCACAGGTTTTTATTTATTAGTTTTCATGTGAAGTATAATAATGGAGAGATTGTAAAAAAAAAAACAAAAACAAAAACAAGCAAAACTACTTCTCCAGGACAAGGATCCCCAGCACAAGTGTGAGAAAGGCCAACTTTTCCTTTCTCTAAAGCTCTAGGACGACAAAGGGAGACGGTGTGGAGGGGAAGCGGCAGAACTAACCCCTCAGACCGTTCCCCACCTCCGGGAGCCTGCAAAACCCGACGGAGGAACCCAGCAGAAAAGAGGCCAACAGACAGGAGGGCCCGGTGGCAACGGTTGCTTTGGAGATCTACGAGATCAACCCAGGAGATCACAATCAACTGTTTGTACACTCCGAAAAGGCCAACTGGCATTACCACTGGGTTCTATTAAGGAGGCAAACTATTCACCAACTCTAGTAAGAAGGAGAAAGGTGTGCACAGCTTGGGGCAACATGTACAGGAGCGGCAGACCACCTACATACAAAAGCCTATGGCAGAGAGGAGACAGGCTCCTCCTGTGTTGCTCCTTTGGCCTGAACCCAAAGGTAAAATAGAAGAGGAGGACTTGGCACAATATAAGGAAACACTGTCTAACAAAATATACTTCTCCACCACAGAACTATTTTTTTTTTTTGCAAAGTAGTGAGCTCCCACCGCTGCTGAAAGCCTCATCCTGCCACGCTGACCCTCCCCAGCATCTGCACATCGCAACCCCGCCAGGTGCCTGCCATTCCCCAAAGTCGGTCTCACCGCCCTCGGCATTGCACGCATCGCGCCTGGGACGCTCCTCTGTGAATCCTGCGCTGTCTCCCCGCTCTGCGCAGGGTGATCGCCCATACCTCGTCCCTGCGCCCCGCCCCTCTGCTGCACACACTCGTAGACTGGGAGGCCTCCGAGGGCAGGACCATCACGGGGCACTTATCTGCGTGTCTGCAGCGCCCACGGAGTGGCCTGGACGGAGCCCTCGTTTGATGACAAGTGAAGGCAGAGGACAGGAGGGAAGCAGAGAGAGAGAAGACGGTCCCTACATTATCGTCTGTCATGTATACGGCAGGAGGGATTCTGATACTGGGAAGGAAGTTAGTTTGAAAGAACCTATTCTATGTAGCAAGACATGAATTCCTGTGGCCTTCATCGAGGTGTATCATTTTATGTATATTTTAATCTAACTATTGTTAATAGCTGTTTAGAGATAGTCCCAATATTTGATTTTATGTCTATAAATACAAACATATGTGTGCGTGTCACTTAATAGTGAAAGTAGTTTTTCCTGTAAGTTTGCACACTAAAAAAAAATACTCCATCGTTACTGGGAAGCCTACAGAAAACGTGCCCACGGCATTTCCCTGAAGCCTGGACGGAGCACGTCATAAAGCAAGTACAGGGACCGCTCCTGGCGGGGCACCCAGCGATGCTCTGCGAGCCTGTGAAAGCGCTGCACACCAGAAAGCAAACTGCATCTTCGAACTTCCCCCAATGCATGCCATCCCTTATCCTAATTGCTAATTAGCACAAGCGAAGGAATGTTTATTTTACAGTTCGTTCTTATTTTCCTGAGGATCTACACCCAAGTTAATCTGCTTTTTGGCCCACCACTGGCAATTTTCAAAACACGGCAAGTACGAGCTCTGTGGTCACTTACATGAAGGGCCACTCTGACTGGGACTTGTCAAGGGAGTGACAGGTGAGTCAACCTGGGAACTGCAGAACCACTGCTAGTAACAAGAATCACTACTGGGGAGGATTTCCATAAACCACGCCAGCTCCTCTCCCAAAGGGCAGAAGACGACAAGTGAGCCCACACCTGAGACCCGACGACCGTCCCACAGAGCCTGGCGCTGCATCAGCACGCGCACCCGCACCCACACCGGGTGCCCTCTCCCCTCCCCTGACAGACGGCCATGAATACATTCCCCCCGTTACCTCCCAACCGCCTGCTCCCTTCAGTCCCACGTTCTCTTCTGGGCTGCTGCCCTGGGTGGCACCTGGGTGGCTTCTGGGCCCTGTGGGTGCCACTGCCACCCCAGGCTGCTGCGGGGCAAGGCGTGACAGAGGCCACAGCCTCCCGGCAGAGGGGGGCAGGGCCTTTTGCAGTGGAGCTGCCACCCCCTTTCCTTATTCTAGAGGGAAGCACAGTGGGTCTCCTCCATAACTACACCCTTCGAGTCTAGGAGTTCATGAAGGTCTTTATTTCAGTTCATGGAACTTTCAAGAACGCCTGAAGACAGTTTTTCAGGGGTGTCAGGCGTAAGTCTTCTGGCCTGCCATCATCAGCATCAGACACGCTCATTTTAACATCAGCTTTTTCTTTAAAAAGCTCTTTCTCTCCTCCAGGTTTTACAGTGACAGTGAGGTGGGCTGGCCAAGTGACAGAGAATGTGGCGACAGACGCCCTGAGCACAGCGACAACAACCAGGCGGCCACCGCAGGGCCAGGCAGCAAACACACGGAGGAACAGGATGTCTGGTGGTTATTCTAGATTTGAGGCTGCTGGTAGGTAGGGTATAATTTTCAAAACAAAATCTTCTTTACTTTTAGTTTTGCCTGTTCTTTCACATATCTGAGCAGTGGGTTTTGCTGCCTCTGAAACTGCTCAGTCAGCCACGAGGAGAAGACCGCTTCTTGGGAAGCCCCTCTGGATCTGACGACTCTTGGGCAAATGCCAGTCTCCCCTCTCGAAGCCAGGCCAGCGTATTAGGAAGAATGCACTCAATACCCACCACCCCATAATGGCTTCCATAATCTGAAAAGGAAACCGAGGAAAAGCAGTGTCCCTGTGGGTCCAGGTGTCCCAGGTTCCCATTCACCTTGAGAGGACCCCAGGGGGCTGGGGAGCGGCACTTTTTAACCGAAGAGGAAGTATGATTCCGCAGCCTCAAAGAGGTCACATGGCGTCCTAAGCGTAGCTCCTGCCGAGGGTATTTCCCTGGGCGGAAGCCCTTTTCCACCCTGTCCCAGACGGCTTCCCACAGGACAGGGCCCAGCACACGCCCGTTCTCACAGTCACGGGAAGAATGCACCTGCTCTCGGGAGACGGCTTAACTAGGACAATGGGATGGAGTGCTCGACAGGCTGCAATGGAAAACATGAAACGAGCCGGGAGCCAATAACTGAAGGTCATGCAGACCACAGGTCCCGATGCAGCCCACTCCGCAGGAACAGGAAAATAAATCCCTCTCTGCAGGGCTGTACTGAGCCACCCTCAACCACCTCCCCAGGATGCAACACCTGCGGCACACCCCGGCGCACCCCCCACTGCAAGGGGGGCCCCACTGGGGGGCCTCTGCCCCCACTGCAAGGACAGAAAGTTCCAGAACATTTCCAAAGGGCTTTGCCACAGACTTTGAGACTTGGGATCCGTGCAGGGAGCCCTGTGGGTCACTGTACACCGTATGCTGCCACCCGGGGCTTGGGAGAGGTCTGCCCAAGTGCAGTACCAAGGGCCAAATACGGAGCCGAACTTTAGAAAACACACACACAAATGAGAAGGGGGTTGTTCCTCTGGAGTCGGGAAGGGAGAAAAAGCATTTTTTTAGAAATGAAAATACAGGGTCCGGCAGAAGTAACACATACTTGAGTGTGGTTTTGGTAGGGTAATAATATGGGTGCAATAATTTATAGTTTTAATTTGAATACTTCACGTAAAATGTTACCTGGTGTGTTTGAGTGTGATACTGTTAGGTTACAGACTTACATGCTTATGATTCTGTAATTCAAGATTTTGTAATAAAGAGGGGCATTATTTGGGGTGGTCCCTGTATGTTTCTCTAGACTGAGAATGCAAAGAAATGACTGGGACCCTGGCCAGGTGGCTCAGTTGGTTGAAGTATCATCTCATGCACCAAAAGCCTGTGAGTCAAAGCATATGCCTGGCTTGCAGGTTCAATCCTCAACAAAGGTGCATATAGAAGGCAACCAATCGATGTTTGCCTCTCACATCAATGTTGTCCTGTGCCTGCCCCCACCCCATCAACAAAAGCATATCCTCCGGTGACAATTAAAGAAAAAAAAGGACCGGGAAGCACTGGTGACACCACAATCTCAGGCAAGAACAGGGAGTTCACATAAGCTTGGGTGTGTCCTTGCTTCCATTCCCGCCCGCCCACAGTTCCTGGGGCAAACAAATTCTTGGCTGAGCAGGTATGTGTGGGAGGCCTGATTTATTCTCCAACTATTAAAGCTGTGCCCAGAACTACTTAATCAGAAATGTTCAAGGTCATACATTCAAACACAATGCTACAGTCTTGTAAAATAAGCAACTCTGGGGTCTGTGGGGAGTGTGAGGCGAGGGGAGAGGAATTAACCATCCCCATTTGACCTAGCTTCTTACCCACTCTTACTCTGTACCTACTACATATTCTCAGGAAAACGGATAAACTTGAAAAACACACAGCTAAGAAAACAATACCTAATTTTAATTGAATGCTCACTCTATTGTAAATACTCTGTTACTACAGATTAACATATCTGACCCTTGACGGTCCTTTGAAGGGGTACTATCCTCATATGAGTTCGTGCCCATTTACAGATGCAGAGAGACTGAGTGACCGGTCCGATGCCCGACAGCACCTGGCAGTCTCGCCTGCACCGGGCTGCACGCCCCCTCTGTGCCCTGCTCGCCCGCCCCAGCGTGCGACAGGAGCTCTTTTCCATTATGGCACGTCCAGTTGATTTTTCCTGTGCAGTGGAGTTTTCTTTAAGCCACTCTCCTGGGAAGAATATTATCAGAGCCAGTCCCCGCCACAAAGTACAGATAGGACAGTACCAACTCGGCTGTTAAAAAGCCATATAAGCTGGCAAAGTCCCAAGGCTCAAACCACAATTCCCCTCACACACGGCTGATTAGAAGCACTTCTAGGCAAAGCTTTGATCCCTGTTAAAATGTAAAAGCTCTGGGGGGGTGTACATTTTATGCTGTTATCAGTTTACCATTGTTATCTTACAAATACAGTTTAATGATAAGAACTTCAGGTGGTTTCCCGGCATCCAGTTCACCTGTCCAGTTCTGACTTGTTCCCTGCCGGGTGCCCAGAACTCCCCAGGACCTGGCACATAAATAGGTGCTCAATACGCCAGCGTGGGTGAGCAAACAGGTGGGTGGGAGGAATGAACGGCCATAATTCTTGCAGAGGCCAGGCTTAGGACAAACTTATGATGCATGCAGACATTAAAGGGGCAGCCCAGTCAGGCCAAGTATCACTGGGAAGGTCTAAATCTGAACAAACTGATGTCTAATGGTAGTAACTTTGGGAATAAAAAACTTCAGGCATGTTTAAATACGTAAGAATGGTCCCTTTTGGAGCTTATTAATAGATTACATTTTAAAATGAGTATAGAGATAATTTATTAATGAAGAAGGTAATGTGTTTAAGAGGGTAGTGTTACCTACATTTTCCCCCTAAAATTATAATCTGTCAAATGGTAAAATGCCCTAGAACATTTATTCTCCCTAATATTCTCATATTCAAGTCCTGTATGTCCTCAGGGCCTCCCCACGTCTTCTCTTCCAGGAAGCCCTCCTTGATTTTCCGTCTAGATACCTAACTCCCCAGTCTGTACTCAAGGGCAGTACACTCTGTTCTTTCTTTGTGTACATGAACTCACTTTCTGAATTGTAGTTTTTCTCTCTATACTCCATAGTTGTCTCCAAACTTACCTCTGTATTCTACAGGAAACCAGACATTTTTCCTAACATAAATCAAGCATCCAGTCAATATTAGGCTAACGCTTTTAAAAAGACTCTCATGAAAGTGCTCTGAGGATACCGACATATGTTTCTAATGTTTAAATATATTTTAGCTATTTTTATAAACTATAATTCTTTTTAGAATTACACCAAAATGGCCCATGTGCAAACTTCTCACCCCCTGCAGACGTCCCTGTGTACCCCACACCAAGGACTCGGTCTGGGAGGGCTGGGCAGTCCCCACGGCAGACTCCTCTGCCACCTCTCTGTGCCACGTGGACTGCGGGTAAGTGTGACGCTGGCAGGGGAAGCTGGAGCCCACGTCAGCCTTGTGCAAACTCCTGGTGTGCCCGGTCCGCTCTCAGGAAGCCGGTCCAGCAGGCACACGTGCGCCCAGCCCCACCCGCGTGTGGGCCTCCATCAGGTGCCAGGCAGGACTCGGGGGCACCGGTACGGCTCTGCCTACATCGCACTGAAAAGTCCTTTGTGACGGTACCCTCCTTGAGAGAGGGTAAATGTTTGTTCTAAGAATTAGATATTTCCTGTATGACTTTAGATTTATGATAAGGAATGTGAGCAACTGTTTCCATAACTTTAGTTACAGGGTTACAGTTTTGAAACAAATATTCCCTTAGACTGGCTGAAATGAAAAATATCCTGGGATCCCAAGGCAGGTTATTTAAAACTAAACAAAAACTAAAAACCTTTGTTACAATTTCCAAATAATTATAACAGTTTTTAAAAATATTATGCATTTAAAGCAAAGTATATACCTTTATTAAACAAAGAATAATATGAATATAGCTATTATACAGTTATTGTCAACACCCGATTTAAGATTTTAATTTTTTCAGAACTGTCTCGTTCTCATTCTGCAGTATACATTGTAATTGTTAAGCTTCAAAAAACTTATACTAACTCTGGCTGGGTGGCTAAATTGGTTGGAGTGTCGGCCCATGCACCGGGAGGTTGCGGGTTTGATTCCCAATCATGGCATACACCTAGGTTGTAGGTTCGATCCCCAGTCGGGGTGTATAGGAGGCAACTGACTGATATTTCAATGCTTCTCTTTCTCTTTCCCTCTCCCCATCCTTCCTCCCTCTTTAAAATCAATAAGCATATCCTTGGGCAAGAATAAAAAAATTATACTGGTAAAATGTTACTTTATCTGTTTTATGTGGTAGACTTCATACAAGCTCTCATTTGAGGAAAGGACTTCCTATCCCCCGAAAGTCTGAAAACCAATGTATAGCTTATGAACACCGATCTGTGGACCAACTGCCCAGATGAGCTCTTTAACTTAGGGATTCCCGGGCCCTGTTCTTTGTAATTCCTTCCCAGCAGACTCGAGATGGAGGACAGAGCCTGGTCTCAGGGGTAAGAAAACAATACAAAGGAAACCACTGATCTAATCAACACATCACCATCTTCACAGAATTCTTGGTCAGAGGCTTTGATAAAATCAAGACAAAATCTGTCAACAACATACCCTCCCCGTATGCGAACTCTTTCAAAAAAGGAAACAAAGTTAGTTTTGCATTGTATGTCCTCTAGTGAACTCATATTGGACCTATTAATACCACCACCGACTTTTCTCAAAGTTCACAAATCATCTACTTAGCTGTTTCACTGCTGATCAAGCAGCCACGGAGCACCCATTTGGCTTCCAGAATGTCTTGCCTTATTTAAAATTTGGACAAAAGAAACCTCAAGTTTAAACTAGAAATAAGATATACACTAAGAAAAACATTCAATAAACATGACACAAATTTAGGAAAAATTAAAATTTGGACAAAGGTTGTTTTTCTCCTGTGTTCAACCCCTTTGCAGTTCTGCATGGTTTTCCAAGGGGGTCAACCCTGGGGCCTCCGGAGGCCGTCCGCAAGCTCCTCCCGCAGAGCAGAGTGGAGACCCACTCTCTCATACCAGCCGCAGGTGACTCCTCACTCTGAGCTCCACTTGCCAGGGGACAGCTGCAGTTCTGAACTCCTTTCAGTCTAAAAACCGTATTTTTCTGGCTTAAACAGATAGGAAGTCAAAGCAGCAGTTGCACAGAGTCACAGATTTTTGGCGTGGGAAAGCGGGATGCAACTACTCCACCCTGTCTGTTTTCAGGTGCGGGAAGCACACTGCAGAAATATCCTCAAGGTGGAAGGACCTTGGCTCGGCAGCCACGGTTCCAGGGCTTAGGTACAAAGAGATCTAAGTTCGCATGCGGATTCTCTCTCACTAGCTGTAGGCGCTTGGCCAAACCCCGCAAGCCACAATTTCTTTATGTGTAAAAATGGGAATACCACCATCTAAGATTGTTACGTAAATTAAAACAAAGATACTTAATGGTCTTCCAGAATAGTAACTGCCTCCAAGTAAGATACTTGGAGTGTTGGAGTGTTTGAAGGTGGAGGCCAAAGGAATTGAGAATCCCTCAGAGCTATGGGTATGAAGGTTGTGGGCTTGAACAAGGGACTACTCAACCCCGGGGTCTGACTTTCCCAAAACTGAGAGGGGAAGGTGTTAGGGTCTCATGAAGGGCAAGCCCTGGGCCACTCACAGATCTGCTGGAGTAGGGAGTTCTGATGAAGATGGCTGGCAGGGTTCTCGGGGGGGATGCTAGCGACCACGTAGTTTGGGGGAATTCTGCAAAGACTCCCTCGGTGAGGGGGCAGAGTCACTAACTGAGCCCCTCTTGGAGTGGACCACAGGGGTCTGGGCCTAAGCAGGAGCAACCATGAATGGATGAGACCGGTAAGTCCCTCTTCCCTTCCGGGAGGAATCTCAACAATGACAAAGAGTACGTTTTCAACAGTCTGAAAAGTGGGAATCTTCACGAGATTTCATTTATTTAGAAAAATGGTTTGATCAGGTTCAGCCTAAGGTCACACAGCTAGTAACAGCTGAGCCCGGATTCAAATCCAAGTTTGTCTGATTCCAAAGCACTCACTCCTATTACCCAGGCTGCCTTTGTTCAGAGCATGAGATCCACTGGCTCTGTTTCCTTAGGTGGAGATTAGTACGTAATTTTCCAATTGAAAATATTTTCTAACTGACAAAAACACTTTTTGGTAGGACTTCTGGATGTTCTAGATCTATGGGGCCACAGTTACAATGCTTCCCTCTTCGAAGAGGGAGACTGGAGAAAAGAAAACGCTGTGAAAAATATGCATAAGAACAACGCAGGCCAGTTTTCTAGAAACGTGTCTGAAACCCAATGTAAGAACAGAATCTTGGAGAGTGAAGTAAAAAAGTTTCCCCGCTTCAGACGAAGCCCTGGGGATGCCTCAGGCAGCCCGTTGGTCACGCTGCTGGTCAAGATAGCCTGCTCCCGTGTCCACAGGCACTGGGCGTCAAGCTGGCAGAGCGGAGCGAATGGCCCTCTATGCACCTCGGCTCTGAAGGGGAACGTGAAATAAGCAGGAGTCTCGTCGGACAGCCAGATGTGAGGGGTTTGAGAAGAAATCTCTCACCATCTAATGAATTTGACTTCAACCAAAGCACTTTTTGGTTTTCAAATACTATTTGAACTCCAGGGGTTCGCCGCTTGAGGTGCCCTGTGCAAAAACAAGACATGGTGGTCTCAAGGTAGACTTAACGGACTTGCAGCGAGTAAAGAGGACAGAGATTCCTATCTAAGCTCTGCCTCCCCAAGGGAGGCTTAGCCATTGCTGATGCCCAGTATTTCATCCATCACCTGTTGACTTCTTCTTTGCAGTGTGCTGCACTTATCAGGCTGGGCTCCCCTCAAGCTCATCCTGTTTACAGCTGGTCTGCGTAATACTGTGCTACATTTTAACATTTAGCAAGAAGAGCATTTAGTAAGAATGGCCCAGACCTTGAGACCCTCGTCCTCTCTAGCATAGCCACTAACAAAGGCCAGATTTACACAAATGACTTAATGCCATATAACAAAGGAGACCGTTTTAAATTAACATGCATTTCCTAGTTGTGAAATGCAAGGCTTGAGCACGTGTGAAAAGATGCCGAGAGGATTTCTATTTGTCCTGCTGGAGGTCAATGACAGAAGTAAAAAGCCATGTACCAAGGTGTGTGGGGGGGAATTAGGCAGGTTTACCACGAAGGCCTGGCTAGGACAGAGACTTTGGAAGGGTCCCTGGAGCCCTGCCGGCAGACCAGCATCATGGCGTCACCTGGAGCCCGTGAGAAATGAACGGTCCCCAGCTCCATCCCAGGACTACTGAATCAGGACCTTTGTTTTAATGAGGTCCCCCAGATCTGCAGGCACATTCACGTTTCTGCAGTACCACACTTAAGTACAACCAGAAGTCTATACTTAAGTATAGATTTCAGTTCTGTAACTGTTATCATCTGCCAGATCTTTCTCGTGAGTGAAAATGTTCCTTAAGTATTTCAGAGGAAGAGAAAGGCTACTCCTCTCCTTGGGGAAAAGACCTGACTCTCATCAACCTGTATACAAGCCCGACTGCACGGGAGTGTGTCACCTCACAAGCCTTCCCTGACCATATACCGTGGATGCTTTGCTTTCATTTTTGTTTCTAATTGTCCTCAAATGATAGTGACTCCTGGGACTTTAAAAAAAAAATCTCCTAAACTGAAAAATAAATGTGAAAATTTACGTTTACCTCTTAGTGTCCTTTCTCTTTCCAAAGCAAGTCATTAATAGTGTGTGAATTAATTCTTAAATATGAACGGGGCATTGTAGATGAACACAATTTGTGAAACAAACAGACTTTTTTAAACAACATCACATCCTCTACTCAACTGCCTCAAGCTTCTTTCAATTCACCTCTTGTTTAATTTAGATTTCTAACCCTGATCCTCCTTAGAGCAAAGGACAGATTTCATTTTCTCTGGTGTCACATACTCAGAGAGGCTACAAGTAAAGGGGAAAAATACCTACGGTTTACCATTTAGGTAATACTTATAGACATAAAGATATTTGCAAAAAATAATCAGTCTACCTTGTCAAAAGTTGAGAAAGCCTGAAATTACAGGAAAATTCTGTACTTTCAAATTTAAAACAAATTTTAAATTATATTTGAGTGTGTACAGACTGGGGAGACCAGAAAAGAACAACTGATTCAGCAAAATTTTAAAAATGTAAATAAGTACATAAATAAAGATAAAAAACAGTAAGCGGGTCATTTGAGTACAAATTAACCTCAAAAAGTAGTTATATCAGTGAAGAACTGTGAGCTATTTTGCATTTAAAACTTAAGCACCCATTCAATAAAAAGTATTGGAATTCTTCTGATATGCTAGCGTGGCATGTTGTTTTAGTGGTCCCCAACAAACCCTGTGGTCCCCAGTGGCCTTCTGCTAGCCACACCCTGGGTCACGCCCTCCTCCCACAACAACTCTGAGCTGGACCAATGGAATATCAGCAGACATGATTGCAAGCTGAAGCTTGATAAGCACTTGTATACTGGGGCTTTCCTCTTAGAATACCTACTGACATTCAGCTGCCATATACAGATGACCAAGCAAGCCAGGAAGAAAGAGAGATCAAAACCTTCCAGCTGACCAAATCAAGGTGATGGACATATGAGAGAAGTCATCTTGGATATTCTAGCCCCAGCCACCATCTTGCTGCAACCGCTCTAGATAGACACACCAGCAGGAGAACCACCCTAGCAGAGCCCCAGCCAACACAGGAACTCATGAGCAAACAAAAGGACAGCTGTGTTAATCCAATACATTTTCTGATGGTTTGTCATACAGTAATAGGTAACAAAAAGAACTAAGAACTATATCTGGTTTAGAATGCAAGAGACTTTTTTTTTTTTTACAGAAAAGACAGAAGTTTATTTCTTTTCACATAAAATCAAGATGGGTGGTCAAAAGTGGAAAGTAGTTCCCAGTGTCTGGCATCCAGACACTATTTGTCCATACATGACCTTGACCTCATGGTCCAAGATGGCAGCATCCAAATTTAAGGCAATAGAATTGAAGGGATGAAGGAGCCAAAGGGAGCTTATAGCTATCTCTCTTTTTTTTTATATGTCCACAAACTTGGACTCACTAAAAACAAAACAGGTTATATTCAAAGCTTGAAAAATTTCCCCAGCTGGACAAACTAGCAAAGACTAACTTCTTTCAGAAAAGCTATTTGGCCTGAGGTAGATTCAATCCTTACCATCTTGGGTAGAGAGGGAAGCAGCTCTGATCTGGGGTGGAGGGTCAAAGGGAGGCTCAGATGCCCAGCCTACATCCTTGATGAGGTATCTACATGGCCTTCCTTCCCTAAGTCACTCCCCCCTCTGTGCCTCAGCTTCCTCAACTGTGGAATGAAGGGTTTGGATTAGGAGATTGCTCAAGGTTCTGCCCATTTTATAATGTCATCTGGCTTTTTAATGTTCTGTTTGGGTCTCTGAGGCACAATGAACTCTGCTTATCTACCAGGGGAGTTATTCTGAGAGAGTGCTGGATCCCAACAGTCGGGCCAACCACTGGAGTGAAGGCTCCGGCTCCATGCAGGACGCCAGCATTTTCACCCCCAAAATAGCTCTTCCTTCTGTTTCCATCTTGATTGGCTCTATCTACCCAGCAGCCCAGATCAGAAACCTGGGGGTCACCAAGATGCTCAGAGTCCTCCCTCTCCCTCAACCCCCACAGCTGGTGAATCACAAAGTCCTGTTCTGTCTTAAAATCTCTGTCTTAACCTTCTTCTCTAGCCCACTGTCCCTGCTTACTTCAGGCTTGACTAGTGCTGTCTTAGAATTTTGGTACTGCCTCCTACCTAATTTTTTTTTTCAAATTCTATTTTAATCGTTGTCCAAGTACAGTTTTCTGTCCTTTACTCCCATCCCATCCCAGCTCACCCTCCCACCCCTCCCCACCTCCCTCCCATTTAGAACGCAAGAGACTTAGGTAATTTTTTTCTGCCTTCTGTCACTGAGTTACAAAAGATAAGCTCATATTTAAAAGGACATTTGGTGCCCTGGCCAGTGTGGCTCAGTTGCTTGGAGTGTCACTCATAAATGGAAAGGTCATGTGTTCAATCCCTGGTCACAGCTCATACCTAGGGCTGTGGGTTGGATCCCCAGTTGAGGTGTATATGGGAAGCAACCAATCACAGTTCTTCTCACATTGTTTGTTCCTACCTCCCTCCCTCCCCTCTCTGTTCCTCTATCTTTGAAATGAATGGATGTATATCCTTGGGTGAGAATTTAAAAAATTAGAAAATAAAATAAATAAAAGAACGTTTAGTAAGTTCAGATAGAGAGTAACTAAAGATGAATCTCTCAAAGAATTGGATAGTGTTACTGATAAAAGAAAATCAATCTTTTCTCTATAAATATAGAAGTAGGGATGATAAATCACTAAGGCAAACGCAACCAGAACACTATCATGGAAATCAGAGACCTTAACTCAGTTTTAAGTGCTAAAACATTTAAAGCACAAAAGTTAGAAACATACCACTATCACGGAAAGTAAACCTGGGATTCAGATAGAGGTTTGATAATGATTTGAGCCCAGAAAATCGTTCTCGGGTTTCTAGTCCAGATCTTCTGCAACGAGACATAAGGAAGAGATGGAAGAATGAAGAGACGATGGGACATACTGAAAAAACAGAAAATGTGTTTATCAGGGATTCCAAAAGAATTGAAATATGAATTAAATGGTCTAAGAAGGAAATGATTACAATCTACTTGAAATAATGCTTTCACATTGTTAAATCATTTTATATTTATTATCTTTTATCAAACTCACAGTAACATCTAAGGCAGAGATTCTGAACTTGAGAGGAGGAGGTTTGCAAGCCCCCACCAAAAATCCTTCCCCCAGAAAAGGTATGGGCCCCAGAAACACAGAACTACATATATAGTTTTTTTTTAATTATATTTTATTGATTATGTGTAATGTTACAATTGTCCCAATTTTTTCCCCTTTGCTCCCTCTACCAAGCACCCCTCACTCCCTCAGGCAATCTCCACACCTTTGTTCACGTTTGTGGGTCATGTGTGTAAGTTCCTCGGCTGCTCCATTTCCTGTTCTGTACTTTACATCCCCATGGCTACTCTGTGACTTCCAATTTGTACTTCTTAACCCACTCACCTCTTCAACTGTTCCCCCAAGCCCCTCTCCCATTGGCAACCTTCAAAAAACTCTCTCCATATCCATGATTCTGTCTCTGTTCCTCCTGTTTGCTTAGTTTGTCTTTTAAATTCAATTGTTGATAAGCATGTGTTTATTGCCATTTTATTGTTTATGGTTTTGATCTTCTTTTTCTTAAATAAGTCCCTTTAACATTTCATGTAATAATGGTTTGGTGATGATGGACTCCCTTTAGTTTTTTTCTTGTCTAGGAAGCTCTTTATCTGCCCTTCGATTCTAAGTGATAGCTTTGCTGGGTAGAGCTATCTTGCCTGTAGGTCCCTGCTTTTCATGACTTTTGAGTATTTCTGGCCAGTCCATGCCAGCCTGCAAAGTTTCTTTTGAGAGGTCTGTTGACAGTCTTATGGGAACACACCCTTGTAGGTAACTAACTGCTTTTCTCTTGTTGCTTTTAAGATGATCTCTGTATCTTTAACTTTTGGCATTTTAATTACAATGTGTCTGGGTGTGGGCTTGTTTCTGTCCATCTTGTTTGGGACTCTCTGTGCTTCCTGTACTTGTATGTCTATTTCCTTCACCAAATTAGGGAAGTTTACTTTCATCATTTTTTCAAGTAGATTTCCAATTTCTTTTTCTTTCTCTGCTCCTTCTGGCACCCCTATGATGCCAGTGTTGGTGCACCTTAAGTTGTCCAAGAGGTTCCTTACACAATCCTTGGGTTTTTTCGGATTCTTTCTTCTTCTTCTTGTTCTGATTGCTTGTTTTTTGTTTACTTATGTTCCATAACATTGCTTTGATTCTTAGCTTCATCTTTTCTACTGCTGATTCCCTGTAAACTGTTATTTCCATTGACATATCCTTCATTTCTGCCTGGGTCTTTGTTGTGCTGTTGAGGAACTCACTAGGTTCCCTGAGCATCCTTATAACCAGTGTTTTGAATTATGCATCTGAAATGGCTCATCTCCTTTTAGAAAAAGAACTAAACAAAGTTTTAGTTTTGATCCGTTCTTTCATCTGGGCCAGGTGTCTTTGTCTCCTCATTTTGGCAGCCTCCCTGTGTTTGTTTCTATGTACTAGACGGAGCTGCTTTGATTCCATTCATGTCTTGGTAGCGTGGCCCAATGCAGTAGGTGTCCTGTAGGGTCCAGTGACACAGCCTTCCCTATCACCCAAGCTGGGTACTCAAGATGTGCCCTTTGTATGGGCTGAGTACACCCTCCTCTTCAAGTTGAGCCTTGACTGCTGCTGGCAGGTCAATGGGAGGGATTTACCCAGGCCAGTCAGCTGCAAGGACTGGCTGTGACCACGGATCATCAACCTCCACCCTCCGTGGAGGATCAGACATGCAGGGGCAGAGTGTTTCAACATGGTCTCTAGCTGTCCACTGGGTGAGCAGGCTCTGCGATTTCCCAGGTGGTGAATGCCAGGGTCAGTCCTGACCTGTGTTCCACCAGGGCCACCCAACATGAACTACAAAGCAATCTGCAGGTGGCTGCTATGTGTACTAAGCTCGGAGGTTCCCAGGTGAAGCCAAACTGTGATCCAAAACTGGCTGCTGCTAGTGCCGGGTCTACAGCCACTTAGCCAGAAGTACAGGAGCTGGGGGCTCGCTTGCTAAGGCTAATTATTGCCTGTATTGAGCAGGCCATGTTAAATTTTCTTATTCCCCCCTAAAACCATGGTCCACACCACAGGCCACATGACAGCTGAGCCACAGCCCGTATTCCTCCGTCCAGTCCCCGCCCTCTGGGAACACCCTACATGTACAAGTTTTCAAGAAGACCATCTGTGAATTTCACATTAGGAATCTATGTTCTTCAGTTAAATAGGTATTAGCCTAATTTCACTGATAAGTAAACGCAAGTATTCAGAAACTGTGAGTTATCTAAGATGACATATTAGTGATTGACAGGATGAGCAACAGAACTTCAGAGGTCATACCACTAAACTCTTGGTCTTGAGTTTGCTTTACAACCAAGACAGGACTGCTGAGCCAAAGGAAAAATAAATTCTTCCCATTACGCTACTTAAACCATCCAAGAAATGGAGAGACCTGTGAAAGTGGAGGAAAGGGGAATGGGCAGGAGAGACCAGCCCCTTCCTGGCCACAGCATCGGCAATGAGGTCAGCAGAACGCATTCATGTCATATATGCCAGACACCCACCAATTCCAAAGCTCTTAACCTGGGATGCAATTTCTGTTCAATTATTTCAATGTGGAATTCATCATCTACTTTACTGCTCTAGCACAGATGGTTTAGCGTCCTCTCTTGTGCCCTAAGCAAATTCCTGCAGGTTCTCCCGGGAGCAGCACAACTGTGGTTGAGGAAATGAGGGGTGGGCAACTCAGCTGTGCTCAGGCCACTCTTAAAACTTCTCTGAAGTGCTCTAATACATTACTGTTTGTGGCTGTAGTGGCTTTCCTGACTGTGAAGACTTCCCACTGGTGAGTGGAGCACACACCTTATTCCATTACTCATGAATTCACTGGTCTAAGCTGAGGTCTTCATGCCAGTTGGGATCACTAATGTGAACTTCACAGAGTGCAGACTGGAGATTAAAGTTCACACTTGAATTTGGATGATACAATGCCCAAGAAGTGTAAAACATTTTATTTTTTTTTTGGATGGTTTAGTATTACTGGCTTCTCTTATTCCCTAGCTACTTCAAAGCACTTAGAAAAATCTGAATGCAGAATGGACTTTTCTGTATTCTAGTTGATTATTTCATCATTAAGTTGAAAAGCTTCTTGCTGATTTATCTTTAGGGACAGTTACCAAGTTAACTTTCCCCCTTCTCCATGCCCATGGGAAACACACACCACTGAGTTGGGGTACTGGTGAAGTCGTTGCCAAGCTACTCTATCATTTCCAACATCCCTGGTGGCAACGACATCACCTGGACCAAAAAGATTAGGCCATCTGAGGACATAATATAGGCACTTACAGCTCAAAAACACTAGGGGCAGATCAGCAGGAATATCCATCTCCAATATCAGTCTTTAATCAGAAAGTTCTATTGTACCGTAAAATCATTTTTAAAAAGACAAATCTTTAAAAATATTTACCTGCCTCTATAGCCTGCAGCTTCACCCTTCAAGCCCTCCACCCCATCTTCTATTTTCTGCACAACTGCCACCTTTGGCATTAAAACCTCCCATAAACCACACCAATTCTTTCTCTGGGAGAAGAAAGTTCCCAGAAACAGCTCCCATGGCATTCCATCTCTATTGCCCCAACAGTACCATTGTCTTCTTCCTTGTGTGGTTTTATTTCTTCTGTAAGCACCATGAAGCATAGGACCTGTGTGATTTGGTCTTTCTTCTACTGTCTAACATCTTGCACATACTGTGTGTGTGTGTGTGTGTGTGTGTGTGTGTCTGAGGAGGGCATGTGGATACACACCAAGATTTACTGAGCATCTATTATGCCCTAGGCACTGTGCTTTACCTACACTATTGTTTTTCATCTTTACAACATCTCTATCACATATCACCCTCATTTTGCAGGTTAGAAAACTGAAATTTAGAGGGGTTATGGCTTGGCCAGACTCAGAGTTAGTAAATAGCAGAGCTGAATTTCAAAGTCAGGTCTGACTAATTCTAAGAGCCAATGAACTTATAAAGTTAATACCCAATAAGTGTTCAATAAATCAATGAACAGCAATTCTATACAAGTATTGCACTGAGAACACCTGGGAATCAAATGCTTTAAATTCAGCAACTACATGTAACTACACTAGAAAGCAGAAAGTGGCACATCCAAGAAAAGAGTTTGCATAAATGCTAAGAATGTTTAGAGAAGCATAAGACTGACTTTTCTGGAGGCGGCGCGGGTGAATGGAAGGGTGGGTGCAGAATTAAGATAATCATGAGAAAAGACAGCGCTGAACTGCAACTTGGATTTGGACAAGCAGAGATGGGAGATGATAATACATTAAAGATTAAACGAGACTCACCCTAGCATTCTTCCTAAAGCAGAAAGGCAAAGTAACAAATTACATTCAATAAGACTGTGTCGTTGACAGCAAAAACAAATTCATACACTTGTTTTTATGGAATATTAACTCTGGAAGCATTCAGTAAATAGTTACTGATGATGGAAGAATAGGAAAAGGGCTGTGGGGGCTTGCCATCTTCCTTCGAATATTTAACTCAAGCGCACCGTTCCACATGCAGTCTGGGTTTATAATACACGTTAATTAAACATCCTCCTAGTCATTAACAATCTTTCATTAAGTTGTATGTGCTCTCTACCGAATCGTAAGTCTTTACGTGTTCTTCATATTCGCAACAACCAGCCTGAATCACTGTCATGCCAGTTTTCCTCCCAAAACTAAGTACAGATGTATTTTAATCTGCTTATCTGTACATCAAAGGATTTTTCTTTGGAAAACAGCTTTGTGTTAAGGGAAAAAAGTCAAATAACCAAATGTGCTCATCCAACTAAAAAGGAGCCATTTACATGCAAAACGATTTAGAAATATAAAGGCAGGTTTACTGTGACCACAAAATATCTGACCTGCTTCTGCAGGAAAACAAGCGCCCCTCTCATGGCACACAAAGTGAGCAGGTGTGGTGTGCCGTGTGCAGGGGAACCTGTTTCTTCCTTCCCTTCCTGTCCTTTTGGGAAGACACAGCACAGTGAGACTTTCTTTTAAGTAACAGCATCCATTCTTGTGACAAATGTTTGCCACAAGTGGGGGCAGAAGAAAGGACTAAAAAGGCAAGGAAAACAGAAAAGAGAGCCAGTCAGACGCCATCTGCTGACGGAAGGGAGAAAAAAAGAGAAATTTGAGAGCGCCACTTCCAGACTAGCGTTTGAGGCAACACTGTAAATCAGCTTTTCAACCTTCTTCATGAAATAGGAAATTGTACTATGAAAATATGTAGAGTAAGTTTTTTACTTTCGTGTATTTCATGTACTGAAAACTACTATTACTTTCCCCACATGCAGCCATTCCCCACATGCAGACCACGGTGGGCATTAGAGCAGGATCACACTGAATGAAACGAAACGTCCCAGTAATGTACTTCAGCTGACATAGGCAGAGCCGGCTAAGGGATGGTTGCTTTGGCTGGGAGCAGTCATTTAGGTTTTAAACAAACCTGGGACAGGAGAAAACAGTAATAGATACTAAAGCATGATCCTTTACAGTCCAACTTTTGCTTTTTTTTTAATCTTAAAAAAACTGTGTCCACAATTAGTGTGATCTTTTATTATCCAAAATAGGATATTGGACATTACTCACCACTGATTACAAGCTAGCCAAGCAATGTATCCATTACTCATGCTATGCTACAAAAAGGCACGGAATCTTACTATAAGCTTACACTGTTTGTATATGGAGCGCCAGACTGAACTGTCAACCAAGTAATCACGCAGCTATGCCTGCACCAGACACTACCTGGCCCCACCCACCCTCCTGGGCCTTATTTCTGGCCTGTCACAGCATCCTTCTGCTGGAGGGCAATGCCACGTGCAAGCACAGGGGCCACAAGGCAGGCAGAGTTTCAGAAACTACTGCCGGCACTGTCCTTCAGCCTCGACCAGGGACTGACCAGCTCCTACGCCCTCAGGTAGGATACGCTGATGCACTGGCTCCAGAGTCCCCAGCAAAGTTGGGCTCCGAGTGCCTGCAGCGGTGACTTGCTTGCTACACTATGGGTGCTTCCCTGTCTCAAGGTGTTTCTTTCTCCTTCCAAAAGAACTAGGTGCACTGGCCTTCACGCCTCTCTCAGGGGAACTCAATCTAAGAAAGTGCCTCATAGCAGGATGACCTAAAGACGTACTTACAAAGCACAGCAGGTTCTTGTCTCAGTTTCATCTTAAATCTTTCAGCAACAGATAAACTTCAGATTGTCAGTTCTACCACAGAATGAGCACACACAATCTGGACATACTTATACAATAAAATGTAAAGATAAAATATCAGTGGTATTTTTGTGAAGATTAAGAAGCGGCCCTGGCTGGGTGGTTCAGTTGGTTGGACCATCGTCTCGTGCACCAAGAAGGCTGCAAGTTCAATACCTGGTCGGAGCACACACAGGAGGCAACTGATCGATGTTTCTTTCTCTCACATCAATGTCTGTCTTTCTGTCTGTCTCTCTCCCCCTCACTCCCTTTCTCTCCCCAAAATCTATGAACTATCCTCGGGTGAGGATTAAAAAAAAACATTAAGAAGCGGCTAGACTCACATAAGTAATTTAGAATATTATGATTTTTTCAATTCTGATAGTTAATTCTATCTCAAACAGACAAAATGACTGACTTTGGTAAAATGAAAAGAAATTCTAAAGCATGTATCTATCACGTGGAAAGTTTGGTTCCACAAACAACTCCTGAAGACCTACTGTGTTCCAGACAGCGTGCTCGGCCCAACTTGGGACACAAGATGAAGACAACACAGGCCCCACCCCTACGGAAGGCACTGTCTGGAGAGGGAGACAGACCCGTAAGTCAACGCCTACACTGGAGTACAAGAAGTGCGATAAGCTGTGGACACAGACACTAGAGGAAGGTCTGTCTGCACCGAGAAAAATCAAATAAGCTTTTGCCAAGCAGGTACGGTCTGAACTAGGCTTTCAAAGATGCCTGCGGGAGCCAGCTGGCGTGGCAGGACCGGGCAGCGGCAGCAGCCCGTGGAGGGGCAGGGGCGGAAGCAGCTGTGTGTTCGCCTCTCCCCGGCTCCGGTTCCACAGAAGTAAAATTAATAGGTGCATGCAAAAAATTTACTTTTCTCCCAACTGTAATATCCTCACAACAATTACTTACCTTACAACAATTAGAGATGTTTTCGGCCTCAGAAAAAGCCTCTAGAATCAGCATTTTAGGCCCTCATCTATTACCCTTGGGGCGTAAATAAGAGAAAAACTATCTGACTCAAGGTCTAGTTACTAGCTACATACCAGCTATGGACCTTCTGGAAAAGGTAAAACCATGGATGCAGTTAAGTATCAGGGGTTGCCAGGGCTGCGAGGGGATGGGGGGCAGGGGGACGAACAGGTAGAGAGAGCCCAGAGGATTTGATGCTTACACGTCACTACACATTTGTTGAAACCCACAGGAAGTACACCACCAAGACCTGGGGTGCAAATGATGTGTCCAGGTAGGTTCGTCTCGGCTAACAAATGTACTGCTCTGGTGGGGGATGTTAAAAATGGGGGAGGCTATACCTGAGTGTGGGGGGCACGGTTCAGGGGCGGGGTATGTAAGACATCTCTACCTTCCTCTCAATTTTGCTGTGAACCCACATCTGCTCTAAAGGTATATTCATATATATATATATATATATATATATAAAATCACAAATGTTCATTATCACTTATTAAAAGAAGCGGAAAACACTCCCTTTTTAAGAAATAAAACTTATTTTGTCATTTTCTGCATTTTTGGTTTAATTTAAACTTATTCTTAGACTTTCAATAGACATTGATTGCTACTGTCCATTAACCAAGGGAAAAAATTTTTTTAAATCTTTACATAAGAGATGAGAGGCTGCAACAGAGACTAGAGACTCTGGAAACTGTGCTGCAGTTTGGCGTTCTAGGAGTCTTCCTGGTGTAATTAACAGAAATATGGCGATGCTACAATCTTACGATATTTTTCCTCCTTTCTGGCTGTCAGGAAAAAAAGTTAATACCCTTACATTTTTGAGGTCAAATTACAGCTTTTATCCAGAATGCACCACCACCAAAAGAGGGCATAAGCAAAAGCTCTGGTTATAACACATAAACAGTATTGTTTCATTGTAAGACTAGAGAGAGTATTTTTATAAAAGCATAAGAAAAATACTCAGATTAACTTCACAAACAGTTATGACAGGTGCTATTCTGACACTTAATACAACAGAAAAAAGAACCTCTCACAACAAAAGGATCCAATTTCACACAGTAATCAATGAGCAAGGGTCTTCTACTGTCTTCACCATGAAAGAAAGATAAAATTAAAATAATTCGGGCCTTACCGGCATCAATACCCTGGGCCTTGTAAAAAATTCCCCAAATCACTCTTTCTGAACGCTTAACTCCATAAAAAACAGACAAAAGTCGCCTCTGACGGCTGACGAGCCCTTCCGGACGGGCTGAGGCAGGCACTGACCTATACACTACGGCAAGAGCTCCAGTCCTGTCTGTTGACTGTGCGTTTGTTCATCGCTTAGGGGCCGCCTGGAAGTAATTCACGCTCTGCATTCTCTTGCAATGACAGCTTATTTTAAGTCACTGGTACACACACAAATACAATGACTTTCCAGAACACTCTTTACTGGGCACCATCTATGCCCCCACGGGCGCTCCCTCTTCTTGCTCATCCCGCCTATCCCAGACCTTGGCGGAAAATCAGTCGTCGACTCTCTTGTTCCTGTCCCTTCCCAGTCTGGAGATGCCACAAAAAACCTTGAAAGTAAGAAACAAACTCAAGTAATTTCTACTAAGAAGTGACAAAAGGCACATCAAGAGACCTCGGCCCTGGCATCCTCACTTATTAAGCTGTTGGGCTGTGGCAAGCGACTTCGCCTTTCTAAACCTTAGTTTCTTCAGCCAGCAGACGAGAAGGCAGCATGAGATGGCCTCAGAGGACAGGCCCGGCACTGCAGTTTGGCTTCTGTGAAATACACACAAGCAGAAAGGCCCTGACCGTTAGAGAATGTGGCCTGGCACGTGAGAGCAAACAGGACAGCAAGAAAGTCCCTTGTCGGCAACAAGATTCAAAGCTTGCATCTTCTGGGGAACTCAGCCTAGTGAGACAGTAATTTCCAAGACCATTATTAACTGCCTGTACAAAGAATCATGAAGTAGTTCCACAGGAGGTTACATTTAAAAAGGTATAATTTCCATTTTCAAGTTAAGTTTCACAAACTGTGCTCAATAGTTAAGATTTCTTAACACCCGAGACTTTAGAAAATGCTAAGTGTGCACTGTAAATTTCCAGAAGGAGGATTAGAACTCAGCACTTTCCCGAAGTTATTTGCCACAGAATCCTTTTTAATAGAGCAAATCCTATAGACACAGCGTTCCCAGGGATACGCTCAGTTCAGAGTCCACTGTAGAATGACAGCAATGAGTGAACCTGAAGCACCACCCAGGGCACCCACAGCAGCACTGGCCATAGGTCAGGACCTTTGTCTCTACCGAAGGCCCTGCTGCCACCTAGTTCTCTGCGCTGGACCCAGCTGACCAGCCACCCCAGCGCTGCTGGGCCCCACGTGCCCTGTAGGTGTCAGCTGCCAGCCTGCCCAGCCCAGAGCAGCAGGGCAAGCAGCCACCTGAGGTTCCATGTCTACATTTTGCAGAAGCGCCAGCTGCCGATGCTGTCCCCAAGTGACAATCCAAAAAAAACATGACCCTCTTTCCACTGTCATCCTGATCTCTACATTATCACATAATGAATATGGGGAATGTTCTGAAGTTATTATTGCATAGTAAGGAGAATCCTAAAACATCCCAAATTTTGTTCAATGTTGCTATAACTGGAGAAAATAAATGACAAAACCTCTCCTTGCACTACTCTTTATTTTCCTAGAAATGTCCCGATTAGCAAATGACAAGCAAATACTGGAAATTAGTGGAAAAGACAGGTTTCTTTGAAATTTAAAAAAAAGGGCTTTCTGATAAGTATTATTGACTGAAAGGCAGTTAACATGTTTGTCACTTTCAAAAAGCCACAAATGAATTTCTCTGAAAAACCCAACGTCTTTAAAAAATCCACAACATTGGGACTCTGCCAAAGCATGAATGTTACAAAACCCTGTGGCACATGCCCTTCTTTATGTTTCATGTCACCGAGTGCAGCAAGGGCCGAGCTCCTGGCGGTGTGTCGGAGAGCTGAGAGCTCGGACGTGGATTTGCACGCTGGCTCTATCCGGGGGTCTCTGGGCTAAGTTACCCTTAGTCTCCCAGTCCATCAAACTAGAACAAGAACACCTCGGTCCCAGGATGGTTCGAGTTTTGAGTAAGATAGAACTGAATTTGCCTCGCAGGTCAGGAACTGCATTAGTCAGACTTAGGTCTAGCTGAGAGTGACAGGAAGCCCAAAGTCCCAGTGGCTTAACCAAGAGGAGTTTCTTTCTTTATCAGGGAAAAGTCCAGCAAGGCAAGTGTCATCTCCATCTACACTGTTGCTCCACCACGTGTGACCTCAACTTCACGGGCCAAGAGGGTGACACCCACATTCCAGAAAGACATAAAAGGCAAAGGGGGACACATGTCGTCCCTTAAGGAAGGTTCTGGAGAGGCCACATAATATCACTTATCTCCCATTAACCAGAATTTCATCACAAGGCTCGAAAGTTGCCACGTGCCCCAGATATGGCGTAGGGGCCCAGTGACTCAGGGAAGAAGTGGTTATGGATACTGGGGAACAACCAGCAGGCTGGCTGCACCTCGATACCCCCAAATGGCTCCCACCTCACATGGCTTTACCTTTGGGCAGGAGTCACCTTCGGTCTGGGCATGCAGGTAACAGTCACACCAGTTACTTGAGGCTGGCATCCATTCTGGAAGTCCGGGTTCCTATGCTGTGCTGGTTGTTACACGTTCTGAAAACTGCCCTTGCCTTTGGGGAACACTGCTTTAAACCTCCACAACAAACAAGATTTCCTTTGTAACATATGCAGTTTAGGACACAATTTCCCCCTAACTGGTTTTAACACAGTTTCTCCCCTTAATTTTCCTTCCTGAAAAAAAGTACAGATACTAGCAACTTACTTTAAGTAAAAAAAAAAAAAAAAGAATTTTGCGGGATTACAGGTTTCTGTTTTCAAAAACTAGTAAGACCTCCGTTCACTATACAACCACTCCATTTCTGATGTCCTGGTCCCCTGGAAGCTGGAGGACAGAGACTTGATGGTGGAAGAAGGCAGCTCTGTGCCCAGAGCCCAGGGCCCGACGCTGCTGGACCTTCCTGTCCCTTGGTCACTGATACAGTTGCAAGCAAAGGATGGGGTAGGGGGACCATGTAAACTATGCACTCCATCCTCAGTGCCCATGTGACTCACATGGGGGCAGTATGTGCTGAATAAGCAGTGGTGCATCACTATTCAAATTAAGCGAAATTAACACCGGCATTCATCTTCTTGAAAGGCTGGAAATGGAGCAGGGTGCCCCAGATCTAGAACAATTTCTTTTCAACCTCATCTTTCTGGGCTAATTATCTCCTAGAGTTTAAATCAGCATTTCCTGAGCTCTGGTAAGAAAGATTGCATGAAAAAAATAATTCGGTACTAGGAATATTTTTTCTTCTAAAATGTATTACATTATACGTGGTAGAACAGTTTTAAATAGCTTTAACTGCCACAAAATAACCAACCCATAAAGAAACGGCATGCTGACCTTGGTCCTGGTGTGCCCAGGGGCTGCTGAGCGGTCACCTGACGGTCACACGAAACCCCTGCCCAGCCCTGGCTCTCAGTCAGCTGTCTAACTAATTCTTTCTGTCCTAAGTGCCCTTTTCCTCCTAAACAGTCTACTCTGCATCCTGCACATTTTAAGGATGTGTTTTAGTTTTTCCTTCCTTATTTTATTGACTGATTTTTTTTCTAGGTGATGCAAGCACACA
The DNA here is from genome assembly GCF_004126475.2 of Phyllostomus discolor. Taxonomy (NCBI): domain Eukaryota; kingdom Metazoa; phylum Chordata; class Mammalia; order Chiroptera; family Phyllostomidae; genus Phyllostomus; species Phyllostomus discolor. The sequence goes on from NC_040912.2 coordinate 77,119,287, forward strand.
GTTACAAGGCACATGAAGAGAAGGCTGTACGGTGACGAAGTCCTTCTCTGTTCCACCCGTCTCCCTCTTGTACCGATTCTCTTCCAGACGGAACTACTCCTGTTTCTTACAAACTAGTCCTGGTGGTAAATGGCAACACAAATACATCCTGTTTTGCACAAAAGGACAAATTTCAAACATTCAATTATTTTGTCATTTTCATTTTTGTCAGCACTTATTGTAACTAACATTACTACTTTCTGTTCTAAACTGAATGGTAACACTTATAGGCAGATGCTGTTTAACAGTATGTATGTTAAACAGTCACCAATTCTAACCATGAGAAGCTATCTGAACCAATTTTCTTTTCCATAATTAACTTACTATAGCACACTAGTTCTCAAAAGATAAACGTGCATCTTCTGAGAGAAGAATCGGAACCTTGAGTGGGGCAGGCACAAAAGAGCAAGCTCTCCACCCACGCCCAGAAATTCTGGCATGTCCTCCTGGGCAGGGTCCCCAGCCCTCACCTGTGGACGAGTCACTGCATCTAATGAGAACCTGAAGAAAGCTTTAGTGCAACGCTGTCCAAGAGAACCCTCTATAAACTGGCATGTTCCACGTCCACACTGTCCAATACCCAGCACGTGTGGCTAATGAGCACTTGAAATTGGCCAGTACAACTTAGTCCCTCAAGTTTAATTTAAATAACTACATGTGCCTAGTGGCTGCTAGTGCTGGTCTACTGAATAATGGGAAGATAGAAAAAGATGAAAACCCCAGTTATAAAATAGAAAAACAATAAAAAAGTGTGTGTATGAATATGTGTGGTAAGCATACCAAATTAAGCTCAAGACATCCTGAATCATCTTTCTTAACATACACAAGGCCAAATGGACTAGTTCAAAAGATATTTTGCTTAAATTTGGAACAAGCATTAAAGATATGTTGCAATTACCTCTAAAATCTAAAAATAGTTTTATTACTAGAACTCTGTTTAATTATGCACTGTTTAAAATTTTTCCTGGCATGATGTTTCCTGTGCGTCACACTAAAGTAACAGTTAACTCTGTTAGGTGAAAAAAACAAATTGCAGAAGAGTGTACATAATACAATTATTATGTCAACTATACATCTACACACACACACGAGGTCTGTCTAAAACAAGCCCAGCTACTGCTAATATAACCAGAACGATTTGCACAGCACTCACGTAACCTGGCAGCCAACGACAGTGTACTGGAAGGCACATGCATGAACAATGGCAACTTCACTGTATTAGTTAGTGGGGGTGGTGGTAGATGCCATTGAGTGAGCATGTGTACCATGTGGCCGTCACACTCAAAATGACTTGAGCAAGAACAGAAAGGAATCTGCATCAAATTTCTCATGAACCTTGAACATCCCTCCATGGAAAATATTCAGATGATTCAGAAAGCTGCAGTTACGGACAACTGGTGATTGGCAGCTTCATCACGACAATGTACCTGTTCATGCATCACATCTCATGCAGAATTCTTTGGCGAAACATCAAATCACCCAGGTGACTCAGCCACTCTACAGCCCAGATTTGGTGCCCTGTAACTGGCTTTTCCCAAAACTAAAATCACCTTCAAAAGGGAAGAGATTTCAGACTCTTGATGAGATTCAGGAAAATATGATGGGGCAGCTGATGACATCTGGGAGAACTGTGTGAGGTCCCAAGGTGCCTGCTCTGAAGGGGGCTGAGGTGTCACTGTCCTATATACAATGTGTCTTGTATCTTCCTCAATAAACATTTCTAGTTTTCATAGTACATGGCTGGACACTTTCTGGACAGACCGTGTATGCATATGCACATACATGTTTGTATATGAACAGAATTCACCCAAAACAGTGCGGTTCAACAGCACATTCTGCAATGATGGAAATGTTCTGAACCTATACTGTCCAACATGACAGCAACTAGTCACATATGGCTACCGAGCACTGGAAATACAGCTCATATGACTGCAGAACTATTTATTCATATTTAATTTTAATTAATTTAAATGTAAATAACACAAGTGGCAAAAGGCTACCTTACTAGATGGCACAAGTCTAAGAGAATAAACCTCAAATTATTAAAATAGCTACCTCGGAGGGGTCACAATTAGAAGGAAAAAAGACAACTTTTTACTTAAACTGGATATACTACTATATTATTTGAATTTAATTATTTCATTTTGTATAGCAGGCATGGGTAACCCATGAAACAAGTAAATAAAAAGGCAAGTTGTCATAGTCAAGCAAGCTGTTATAGCAGGCTGTTTTAGAACAAATAAGCATGGATTGGGTGCCCTGAAAAACAGAAACGTATTTCCTACAGTTCTGGAGACTGTAAATCCAAGATCAAGGTGCCAGCATGGTCAAATTCTGGTGAGGGCTCTCCTCCTGGCTTGCAGACAGCCACCTTCTGGCTGTGTCTTCACAAGGCAGAGGGGGTCAAGCTCCACCCATCCCTCTTTCTCATCTAACAAGGAGCTAATCCCATCATCAGGGCCCCACCCTCAAGTCCTTCTCTAGCCCTCATTATCTCCCAAAGGCTGCATCTCCTAATACCAGTAAGACTGGGGGTTAGGGCTACCACATATGAGTATCGGGGGTGGGGACACAAACATACAGCTCATAACAGGAAAAGAAAGGGAGATTCCTTTACTTCCTGTATTTTTCTCCATTCTCTTAGCTCACCAGGAACTCTAGAAATGTGTACTATTAGGTTTCTAAAAGCTGGTTCTTGAAGGGCTGGGACACAGTGGCGTTTCTAAGAATGGCCATGGTCTCAAGACGTTGGGATATTTCAAATTCCAGTTTGAAAAGAACATAATAATGATCCAATGTTCTCATCACTTTACATAATTTCTCGATGCCCTCAACAACTGAATGGTGTTTCAAATAATGCCTGTAAGCTGGCATCCCCAACGCAGGCTTCCAGGTCCTAGGCAGCCTGCATGTTCACCCACGCTCAAAGCTGCTTCCCCGTGCCCCACGAAGAGGTTAAGGTGCTTGGCAGGGTTAGGAGGAGGCGGGGTCTGGGGGTGGCTGCTTAATGGATGCAGAGTTTTCTGTTCGGGTGATGAAAATATTCTGGAACTCGACAGAGGTGTAGCTGCACAACATTAATGCATTAAATGCCAACCAACCGTTCACTTGAAAATGGCTAAATTTATGTTGTGTACATCCTCAAAAAAGTGAAAAATCTATTTTTAAAAAAGGGGGGGGGCAACATTTTATCATCAAACAGACCTACACAGAGGGCCTCAGGGTATGCTGGCCCAGCACACCCCTCTGCGAGTCCCTACCAATCGACCTGTGAGTGTTCCCGTTTCCCAACAAAATCTTGTCTTTTGCCCATGCGGAGGGACACTGTAAAACCCACTGCTCTCCAGTTACTCTGTGTCAATATTTTGTCATGCTGCTCTGTTTCCTACCCACAGTCCCCAAGGAACTCTCACTAGGCATTCTCCTGGAATCTAGCACTGTGGGAAAATGCCCCGTTCCCTTCCCACAGTGGTGAGAAAATCCCTCAGGAAACTTGAGTGCATCCTTCACTGCTCTGGCTTCACCCGACCACTGTGGTTGACTCTGTGTGAATAATCAGTGCCATCATTATGACTGTGGTCAAGAAAACGATAAACCAATTGCTGGTGGGCTAAATTAATTAGCTGACTGTTCTGATGTATTATACCATCAGGCAGTAACCCTTGATGGGAATGCTGATAGTATTTTTTTACATTCAGCCACAATCCAAGCTGCTTTCTTGTGCTCTACAGAAAAGGTTAATGCACTTGCCAGGGCCAGGAGGGGGAGAACTAGAAAGTGACTGCTTAGTAGGTGCAGTGTTTTCTCTTCAGGTGATCGAAGCAGGGGATGAAGAAAACTGCTTTTCCTCGGCTCTCCCTCACATTCTGTCACGTCCAATCCAGCTGCCCTGGTCACGCTCTAGAATACATTTCTGAAACGTATTTGACTATAAAACCCTTTTCACACAGCACCCACCAACACCCTCCCTGTAGCGTTACCCCTTCTTTCCCCGTCTCTGTAACTGGCACCTTCCTTCACCTAGCTGTTCTGTCTAGAAATCTCGGCATTGTCTTTGGCTCTTCTTTCTTTCATGTCCCACAGCTGATCTATTAGCAAATTGTACCAGATAGACCTCCCAAGTCCCCCCCACCCAACCACCACTCCCGACCCCCACTGCTACCCACCCAGCCTCAGCCCCCACCTCCTCTCACCTACACCTCACCGCTTCCACGCTGGGCCCCCACCCCACCCCAGCATCCAAAGGGACTTTTTAGAATTAAAACTCCTAACATGTCTTTCCCTCTTTTCAGAAAAGGTCCCCATGCCCTGGGAATCAAAGCTAAACTGGCCCCCAGTTTAGGGCCCTAAAGAAACTGGACCCAGAGCACCTCCAACTTCATTTCCAAATGCTTTTCCCTTTGCTGCCCATCGGCTCCAGCAACAACGCTGGGGCCGCCGACTGCTGCTCTGACATGCCGAGCGCAGTCTCATCTCAGGACCCCTGGACTTGGCAGTCCCTGGTGCCGGGAATGCTCTCTTCACCCCACTCAGTGCGGGTGACTGAATGTTGTGTTCCCCCAGAATTTAAATGTTAAAGCCCTAACCCCCAAGGTGTCATATCTGGAGGTGGGCCCTTTGGGAGGGGGATGATTAGGCCGTGAGAGTGAAGCCCTCATCCTTGGGATCAGTGCCCTTCTGAAGAGACAGGAGGCAGATGATCTCTCCCTCCTCCACATGAGAACCACAAAGGGGCCTCCTGCCAAGGCCCCACCCATGCTGGCACCCTGATCTCAAACTCCTGACTCTGAACTATGGGACACAAATGTCTGTTGTTCTTAAACCTCCCAGGCTATGCTCTTTTAGTTACAGCAGCCCAACCAGATTAAGACACTCAAGTCTTTGGTTAAATGTCACCTCCTCAGAAAGACCTGATGACTTAGCTGAAACAGCAGCATGCCCTTCCACTCCCTCTCCCCTCTCCCCCCTTCCTCAGCTCTACTTCTCTTCACAGCACTCACCACCATCTGACACAGTTATCACATGTTTACTGGTGCCCCGCGTGGGTCCCACACCAGAACAAAAGCTCAGAATGGGCAGAGATGCTCTTTGGAGCCTTGCCACATCCCCAACACTCAGAATGGTACCTGGCTGGGAGTAATGCTTAATAAATATTTATGGAATAAATAGTTCTCAAAATAGGCTGTCAAAATAATCTGTAAATTGTTTGTCTAGAATAAAACAATAGGAGTTCTGGCCAAGATGGAGGCATAAGCAGAAATGCTTCTCCTCCTTGCACAATCAAAAGAAGGATAACCAGTTTAAAAACAATAAACCACCAGAAGTGCCAAAATATCAAACTGCATGGAACTCCAACAACTAAGGAGTTAAAGAAATGTTCATCCAGACCGGTAGAAGAGGTGGAGATGGACGGCGGGGGTGGAGAGGAGGTGTGGGGTGGAGCTCACTGGCAGGGGCGGGGCTGGCTGAATGGGAAACTAAAGACTCAAAACCTCTAGCTGTAAAATACTGTGGGGGTTGTAAGGTGGGAGAAACTCCTAGTCTCACAGGAGAGTTTGTTGGAAAGTGGGGCTAAAGCAGAGTGAGCAAATGGCATTGTTCCCTCTCTGATTCCTCCCCCACAAACACTACTACAATGCAGCGAAGAGGGTTGCCCCACCCTGGTGAATACCTAAGGCTCCACCCCCTTACAAGGTAATGGGCCAGGCACCCTGAGACAAAGAAATATGGCCCAAATAAAAGAACAGATCAAAACTCCAGAAAACAATCTAAGTGACAAGGAGATAGCTAACCTAGCTGATGCAGAGTTCAAAACACTGGTAATCAGGATGCTCACAGAACTGATTGAGCTTAGTTGCAAAATGAAGGAAAAAATGAGGGCTACCCAAGTGAAATACAGCAAAATATACAGGGAAGCAACGGTGAAGAGAAGGAAACCAATCCAAATCAATGATTTGCAACAAAAGGAAGAAATAAACATCCAACCGGAAAAGAATGAAGAAACAAGAATTCAAAAAAAATGAGGAGAGGCTTAGGAACCTATGGGAAAACTTTAAGCACTTCAACATCTAAATCATAGGGACATCAGAAGGGGAAAAGGAAGAACAAGAAATTAAAAACTTATTTGAAAAAATAATGAAGGGATACTTTTCCAATCTGGCTAAGGAACTAGACTTCCAGGAAGTCCAGAAAGCTCAGAGAATCCCAAAGAAATTGGACCCAAGAAAGAACACACCAAGGCACATTATAATTAAATTACCCAAGATTAAAGACAAAGAGAGAATCTTAAAAGCAGCAAGAAGAAAAGAGAGTTACCTACAAAGGAATTCCCATAAGGCTATCAGCTGATTTCTCAAAGAAACCTTGCAGGCAAGAAAGGACTGGAAAGAAGTATTTGAAGTCATGAAAGGCAAGGACCTACATCCAAGATTACTCTATCCAGCAAAGCTTTCATTTAGAATGGAAGGGCAGATAAAGAGCTTCCCAGATAAGGTCAAGTTCAAGGAGTTCATCATTACCAAGCCCTTATTATATGAAATGTTAAAGGGACTTACCTAAGAAATATAAGATCAAAAACTATGAACAGTAAAATGACAACAAACTCATAACTATCAACAACTGAATCTAAAAACCAAAAACTAAGCAAACAACTAGAACAGGAACAGAACCAGAGAAATGGAGATCACATGGAGGGTTATCAGTGGGGAGGGGAAGAGTAAGAATGGGGGGGGAGGTACAGGGAATAAGAAGCATAATTGGTAGGCATAAATTAGGTGAGGGGAGGGTTAAGAATAGCATAGGAAACAGAGAAGCCAAGGAACTTGTACGTACAACCCATGAACTAAGGGGGGGGGCAACGCTGGAGGGCTGGGTGGGGCAGGGTGGAGATGGGGCAAAGAGGAGAAAAAAACTGGGAAAACTGTAATAGCATAATCAATAAAATATACTTAAAAATGAAAAATAAAATAAAACAATAAAAACAAAAGGAGTTGAAGTGGGAGAGAGGGTAGGAACTACTGGGTTGGCCAAAAAGTTAGTTTTTTTCCTGTAAGATGGTGTTAGTAGCGCTTAGTTGTCTTTAACTTCATTCACAAAAATTTTGTTAGATTGTATTATGACAGCTATCGTATCAGCGTGCATTTAAAAAAAACATCAAAATTGGTGAATTTTTGAGAAGCCATTTTAAAATTGAAGATGGAAGAAAATAAGTGACATTTTTGGCATATTATCCTTTATTTCATGAAAGGTAAAAACGCAACTGAAACACAAGAAAAGATTTGTGCGGTGTATGGAGAAGGTGCTGTGACTGGTCAAATGTGTCAAAAGTGGTCTGCGAAGCTTCGTGCTGAAGACTTCTTCCCACTGGGCGATGCTCCACAGCCAGGCAGACCAGGTGACATGGACAGTGATCAGACTGAGACGTTCACTGAGAACAATCAACATTATACCACGTGAGAGACAGCCAACACACTCAAAATATCCAAACCAATAAAGTTATTGGTAAAATGAAAAATACGTCTTTTATTCTACAGAAAAAAACTAAATGGACTTTGTGGCCAACCCAACATTATGATCGGAAAACAGGAAACACACTCCAGAAACAGCGGAAGCCTACTTCCCATCAGTAGGGCCAGGCCAGCCCCGGTACAAGCAGCTTAAGTTCCCCAGAAAAGTGTGTAGGTGCTGGTCTCCCGCTAACTGAAATAGACACATTTGGATTATTAAAGTGAAACTACTGCTGCCAGTGATTTAGAAAGTAGTTCCTATACATCGTCAGTAACAGATAAGCCTGCCTTTTTACCTCTTTCAGATGTAAGGCACTTAAAATTTCAAACCCATGGTGAGGTATTTTAAACCAGGGGTATCACACTCATTTTCACTGGGGGCCACATCAGCCTTGTGGTTGCCTTCAAAGGGCCGGATGTAATTTTAGGACTCTGTAAATGTAAATACTCCTTAACAGTTAAGTGAGAGGTCGGTGCTGCCACCGGGTAGAAACAAGGTGCTGGACCGGATAAAACAAAGGGGAGGGCCGGATTCAGTCCGCAGGCCTTGCGTTTGCCACGTGTCTTAAAGCGTAAGTTTGAAGCTGGCTCTTTAAGAGGGTAACAAAGGGGCAAATAAAACAATTCGGTGAGAACATGTTCCACATGAGTATCACAGCGCTAACAATTGCACTATAAACTGAATAAAGGCAGTATAATTTTCAGGCAGAATAAAGATGCTGCCCTTCGGCAATTATGTGGAAACCAAATGGAGGAATAAAAATAGCACAATGCATGACTCTCCGCTAGCTAGTTCTCCAGCTCCTCGCTAAAGCTAATGTTCAATGTTACGCAGTCAGTCAGAGACCATGAACTCTTCTGTTTGTGGCCCACCTTCTAAAAAAGGCGATGTGGGGAGCAGAGCAACCGTGCTCAAGGTACCTGAGAACACGAGCTTTGCAGCCCGACCTGGACGGTGTCCCACTGTGCGGCTGCTGCGTGAGAGACTGATCAAGTGACTGCAAATGCCTCAGAGCCGCAGTGCACTCCCTGGAAGCACAGGATGGAATTGGCGACACGACAGGATTTTTTAAAGATCACATAAAATGATGTGTAAGAAATGCTCAGCACCGACTTTCATGATCAAGTGCTGGAATTACTACAATGGCCAGATGTTTCTCCCTTATAATCACCAGAAGGTGTGTCATTCTCACAATCTGCACTTGCAAGTGTCCAGTTCTGGAATGGAAGAGTTGATAAATCAATGAATAATGTCTCCTGAATGTTCATACTTTTACGTGAAAGCCAGACAAAGAGCTGCAATTTAAAAAGAGTTAAAAAAAAAAAGAAAGGAACATCGCGCCTCACAGAGGTGGCAGGTGGGAGTGGCAGCATTTACGAGGAGCACCAGCAAAGTGGGCAGCAAGCCTCCAACAGCGGACCAAGGGGTCAGCACGCCAGGGGCTAAAACAGAACAGATCTCAGGTTTCCTTGGCAGGAGGGGGCCATGATCCGCAGAGCACTGGTGAGCCACACCGAAGGCAACGCTTTAGAGCACTAATAATAAAACAGATCTATCTGGGGAATTCCTGCCCACTTCTCATCTGAAAGATGCCAATCAAACCTTCCCCTCTAGGGACTACTTCTGCAGAGTATGAAACGATTCAGCAGCCATGGGAGACAGTTACTGTCTACGGCTTGGCGTAGCATCTAGCTAAGATCACAGAGTGAGTCCCACGCACACTCATACACACAGCACGAGAGCAGCTGGGTCCTGCCACTCTACAATAAATTCCAGTTTTCCTCCAGCAGAAGGCAAAGGAGAGAAGCATAAGAACGTTTCACTGCAGTTAGAAAACAGACATTGGTACTTGCCTTTTGAGAGAAGTCAGTTTGACAGAGATGAAACCAGCCAAGATGACAAAGGCAGTGCGACAGGAAGAAGAAAAGCCTGGAGGTCATCAGGTGGTGGATCCCAAGGGACAGAGGCAGCTCAGTGGCAGGTGGGATGGAGCCGTGCTACACGAGTGCATCACCTGACCAGAGTAAGGGGGAGGAGAAGCATCATACATTTGAAGAGTGAGTTGGCTTAGTAACGGTCACTATGCACGATCGGAATGACAGCAACCTGAATAACATGGTGCAACCACCGCCCAGTGCTGGGCAATCCCTGAATTCACACGAACAGGCACCAATCTGCCCTGTTGTATGATTTTCTCCAACACTGCTCAGCAGCCCGGGTGCAAGCAAAAGGACAAGACCATCAGGAAGTATACGGCTTTGGCAAGACAGAGATTTAAAACCCGGTCCATGGATGCTCACCTGGACGGAAAGGAAGATAGGAGGGAACAGACAGGTACAGAGCAATGGAGCCAGCAGACTAGGGAGCTCAGAGAGATCAAAGGAGAAATGGGTTGTAACTCTGGGACCAGGTGGATGGACAGGTGGGTGTGGTCAAACAGGGACTCCCTGGCTTACTGACCTGAGCCGTGGGTAGACAAGGTCTAGGGAGTGGGGAGCTGGAAGGTTGTGAGATCACAGACGATGAGAAGCCCCAAAACTCATGCAGTTAGGGACAGAGGTGGGTCATCCAATGAGGCTGGGTCAGGGTGGAGCACAGGTATCAGTGGAGAGTGGGGGTAATGAGAAAGTCAGCAGGTTATGATTGCAGGGGGTGCAAAGGCATGGTCAGACACATGGCTGATGCTCCAAAGGGCACCTTCTTCATTACAGGAAGGTGAAGCAGCCAAGACCTAGTGCGGCAGGGCCATGGATGGGCACCAGCAATTCCATCTTCTGAATAATTTCGTATCTCTGTAATAATAAAATTAATCTACCTAATTGGTAATTGCTGCCAATTTTTTAATCTAAAAGATATGAATCAGTGTTTCCCCTGAATTTATACAAAATAAATACTAGTAGACTATTTCTATAGATTGTTACCTAAGATAAAGCCTTTGGCAATTGTGAAATTCACCTCAGTACCTTTAAAAGGGGTCACACAATTACCCACATACTTACAGAGTTAAGTAAGTAAATCAGTTATTTCTATTAGAATTTTTAAGGGCCAAGTTTTTATCACATCTCACACCAGTTGGAAACAAAGATTTGCCTTTAAATTGGAACTCTTTTTTCCTTGTCTTTTATACTGAGGATGCAGGAATCTGGTACATTTTTACTATCTCACCATCTTCTATTATCTTGTCACCGATTCAACCTAGGAACCCATTTATGATGCAGCATTTTGTGTTACTAAGCAAGTATTGGGTTGGCCAAAGAGTTCCCCTGGTTTTTTCTGTAAGATAGTGACAGTAGCACTTTGTTGTCTTTAACTTCATTCTCAGCAATTTTGTTCGACTGTACTGTGGCAGCTGTCATATCAGCATGCATTTTTTAAAAACATCCAAATTGGTGAATTTTTGTGTAGCCATTTTAATATTGAAGATAGAAAAAAATAAGCAACACTTTTGGCATATTATGCTTTATTATTTCAAGAAAGGTAAAAACGCAACTGAAATGCACACGGAAGGTTTGTGCCATGTGTGGAGAAGGTGCCATGACTGACGGAACGTGTCACAGTGGTCTGCGGGGTTTCACGCTGGAGACTGCTCACCGGACAACGCTCCGCAACTGAGCAGACCTGCTGATGTCGACAGCGGTCAGATTCAGACATTAACAGAGAACAATAACCATTACACCATGAGGAAGATAAGCCAACATACTCAAAATATTCAAATCAGTCAAGTTATTGGTGAAAATGAAAAGTGTGTCTTTTATTTCATGGAGAAAACTTAATAGATTTTTTGGCCACCCCAGTATTTCATGGCTGTTCTTTTCCTCTGAATAGAGGAACAGACCTGCTCAGGGATGGCCTCCTTTGGGGAAATTTCACTGGTACCCGCACCTCTCCTCCCCATTTCCCCTGCAAGAACAGCTCTGTTGATGGCACTCAGTACATTTTGGTGTCAACCAGAACAAGCTTTATGACCTCAGACAAGTACTTAACCTCCCTGGGCCCTAATTTATTCATGTGGAAAATAGAGAAAATAACAATAACAAGTAACAGGGTTTTTGTATCCATTCACAAGTTAAAATCAATGCCTACAAGGCACTCAGAACAGGGCCTGGCACATGCAGTGAGTGCTGCACAAGGTCTTCCCATCAGTAGTTATTTAAATGTCTCTCCATTTGGACTTGTCAGCACCTCTAAACTAAAGACAAGGTCTTCATCTCTGTTTCCCCTATGCCCAGTACAGTAACTGGCAAACAAATCTAATAAACTGATGTTTATCTTACAAAAATGTGAAAATGTGTATATTAAAAATCATAAGCCAAAGCATTACCTTCTTTATAACCCACCTGGTTTAAAAATAATGTAAGGCCGTTCACAAACTACAGCCTGGCATTTCAAGTGTGTAATTAAATGGAACAAGTTAAAATTAAGGGCAGAACTGCATCATTGATGCCACTAAAATGTCAGCGTCAAAGCGGTTTTCTTTAGGATTAAGTACGTACATTCACACACACTGTTTGTCTAAGAATTAAACCTTTTTCCCTTTCACTGTAGAAAGAACAGTGTCCAGAGCCTCCGCTCCAGAATAGGACCTGCTATTGTGATTTCTTCCCCAGATCCAGGGAGGAGGAGAAGAGGGTAACGATGAAGTTCACCCACTTAATCTGCCCCATTTCTGCCGGAGAGTCTCAAAGTCATTGGTGATAGAAGGGAAGCAGCAGCGACATTCAAAAGAAAATTCAAATTCTCGTGGCCACCAGCTCCAGACGCTCCTGAGACCCACGGGTGCTCTGAGCGGGGAGCCAGCTCCTCCAGGCTCCAGGAGAAAGCAGCCCTTTGCTGCTGTATTTTAGCTGGAGTTCCACATTTCCTCACAACAGCTGGTCTAGGGTCATAATACAACCCTATTTAAAACTGGCACTGTTAGCGTTTTAATATTCTGGTTCTTTTCAGATTTCCAGCTCTACTGAAAATGAGTCTGTCACATAACTAGTAGGTGTTTCCTCTTTCCTAATGCCCCTTACTTATTAAAAGGGAATTTCGGGAAAGTCCATGTGAAATCAAGTCTGAGAGCGTTAGTGTTTCAGAGAGGAATAGAAACAATCGCCACACCCAAGCAGAAACCTATATAAAAAGGATGAGAGTGAAGAGACAAAGGAAAACCTTCAGCAAATGCAGGCTGTTGGTGCGTACTTGGCCGAGAGTCCTCACTCCTGCTCGCGGATGGACGAGCCTGCTCCTTTCTCCCAAGCCATGGAGCGGTATGTTTCCATTGTCTACGATAGACTCAAATAACTAAACCCTTGGAATAAATGAGTATCAACTCAAGCACTGAAAGAACAAACAAATGATGAATAAACTTCTCTTCTCCACACCCTAGAATTTCTACTGATGACAACAAAAACTCGAACAAGCACAAGAAAAGATGATGTGCTTTTCCAAATAACTTCACAGCTGAGTGAAATCACTTTCAGCAGTAACTTCTCTTCTGCTTCCCCAAATGAGCCAGCATTAATAAACATTTCCATTAGAGGAAAAAGTAGTAAAAAGAGAAGGACAAAGCACAACACACAAGTCTTCGTAGTGTGTTTTTCTACAATTAAGTGTTAAGCTTTTAAATGAAAAAAAATTAATACTGATGTCTCAATCTGACAGGGATTGCATCCGAGGATTAAAATTTCCAAGTACATACCTCTTAGTTCCTCATCTTTTAATTACTGCATAAATGGTTGCCTAGGAAACCTCCTGACTGGATGAAGGGCTCAAGTGAACTCTCATTTCCCAGCTTGCAGGTATGACTCACTCACTACCTTTGCTCCCATAAGTAAGTCCTCCTGAGTCCTTAGAGGCAGATATTTTTGCAACCTTCATGACATTAGAAAAGCAAAATGAGAATAATTATTCATTTTGAATGTAGGTTTCTAACAGGAATAAAAGTTAAGGACAATGCGCTCTCCACATGAAGTGTAGGAGAGAAAGGCATGTTCTCAAATGTGCCCACACAACCTATATGCAGTGTTACTTTTACAGCAACCTGTTAACATGACAGTGATACAATGAAAGAGAATATCGAACAGTAAGGCCATCGAGAAACCAAAGGTGAGTTGAGGGGTCTGACCCCCCAAACCACTGCAAACGCACGGCACCCTGAGGTCAGCTTCCCTCACGTTTCTCGAAACCTGGCTACACCTCTGCCCCAAATCCTTTAACAGTGACAAAAAAAACACAGCAAAGATCACCATGCGCCAACAGGTATGTCACCTGGGACAAGGGCACATGTGACGGTTCTATCTTAACCCTGGCAGATGCCCCGCAGAGGGCTAAAGTAGATTCAGCCTGCAGATTTCTGAGGAAGGGTAGAATCTTACGTAATTATAGCAAATTATAGCAGCAATAACTGAGAACAGCCTCAAGGCCAAGGCCAAGGCCAAGGCCAGATGATACCATGGTTCTAGAACTGCTTTGTTTAATGCCTCCCTGTGTCCACACTCTTTTGTAGTGTGACACGGGGCAGTCCTCCCATCAGAAGGTGAAATGTATTTCTCCACCCCTTAGCATCTGGGCTGGCCCTGGGCCTGCTTAGACAAATCAAACAGGGAGAAAGTGGCTTTGGACAGGTCCTGAGCCAGGCCAAAAGGGGCCTGCCTTGCAGCCTCTGCTCTTGAAACTGCTCCTGGGACCTCAGGACACAGATGGGATCAGCTGGGAAGGAGGGGGCAGGGCAGCTGGGCCCAGGGCTGGAGGCAGAGTCTGCCTGCCCCTACCCCCCACCGAGGGCCTTGACTCCTCTCTCTGAGCTCTTATCTCAGTCTGGCTGCTTCCGCTAACATCTTTTCATCCTCATCTTAACATCATCATCTCTCTTTTATTGTGGTAAGAACAATCACCATCTCAATTTTAAAAGTTACAACCTACTCCTCTGGAGAAAAAGCAACTACTACTTCTACTACTTCCCACCTCCACTCCCCAGCTATGCTCCTGTCTCAGAGCTATTCCAGGTGGAGGGGCTGGGGAAGGAAGAGGGCAAAGGGACAGACAGGCTGCACTCAAAGCCCTCATCATTTTTCCCTGGAAAATTAACGGATTCTGCTAACACCTACCCCTGCCGCTCCAGCCTCACACTGCAGCTAGTGCACTCCCCATGCTAATGACTGGGCTTCCAAATTCCCTCAGCAGCTACCTGACGCTCTCAGAGTGAAATATCTACACTCTCCTCCGCTTAGTTTACACAGCTCTTCACCACAGACTGCTGAAAACTTGACTGCACTCCATGACGACCTTGAACCTATAAAAGAAAAACTTCCCCAAACCTGGTCTGGAACAGAACCAAGTTGCCTACCACAAAATTCGTAGCATTCTAGTGGGGAGAAATCAACAGCATTCCAGATAAAATTGCTTTTTTCTACAGCAATTTTCTAATGAAGTTCAAGAAGACTGAGGCTTGTTCTGGACAACCCATTCCCATTCTCCAGTTCAACTCTCAATTGTCAGTTAGAGTCTAAAGCTTTTTGGGGTCCACGATGGCAGCAAATGAGGTAGAAGCTACACTAACCCCCGCCCAGGACCAAACTGGAATAACATCTAAATTATAGGGAAGGCAGCCCGAATCACCAGCTGAAGACTAGCTGGAGAGATGCCTTATAAAGAAAGGACTTACAGAAGACACACTGAGACTGGTAGGAGATGCAGAGGCGCGAGAGGGCTGGCAGGGCTTCCACAAGCAGCAGCTGAAGTTCTGAAGGCATATCCCAGCAGAGGGGGGATCCCCCTGCGAAGTGTGGGGCCTAAACTCCAAGCTGGGCTCTGCAGTCTAGGTCACCAGAACGGGGAAAGGCGCCAACATAACATCTGGCTGTGAAAAGCCGCGGGGCTCCTGTCCACCAGGGCAAGATGGCTCAAGATGCAGCCACCCACTTAAAGAGCCAATGCACACAATTTTGTTTGCAGCTACTTACCCTGGGCTCCAGCAGAGGAAGAGCAAAGTGGACTAGAGCTGCATGAGGACAGTCTGGGGTTGACAGCTCTTGGGAGAAAACTGAAAGGACAGCTACCAGGATACCTGTGTGGAGTGACTTTCCCACATGGCAGATACCACCTTTCTTGGGTGGAATACTACCCTCCAAACCACATCAGCCTGGGGCGGGGGGGGGGGAGCAATAGCCCCACCCAATGTAAGAGCACTTACATATGGGAAGCAAATCTTGAGAGGCACAAAGGGAGAGACTGACAGTAATACGGTCATAGCAGGTGACTTTAACACCCATTGACATCAATGGATAAATCTCCCAGAAAGAAAATCAAGATGGAAACAATGGCCTCAGATGACTCACTAGATCAAATGGATTTAATTGGTATCTTCAGAGCATTTCACCCCAAAGCAGCAGAATGTACATTCTTTTCAAGTGTGCATGGGACATTTTCTAAGATAGCCTACATATTAGGACACAAAACAGTATCAGTAAGTTTAAGAAAACTGCAATAATATCAAGTACCTTCTCTGACCATAATGCTATGAAATAGAAACCAACCACTTAAGAAAACTGAAAAACACACAGAGACATGGAAGCTAAATAACATGTTACTGAACAATGACTAGGTTAACAGTGAGACCAAGGAAGAAATCAAAAGATACCTTGAAACAAGCAAAAATGAGAACACAACCGCCCCAATCTGTGAGACACAGGGATGCAGTCTTAAGAGGACAATTCATAGCACCACAGGCCCACCTCAAGAAACAGAAAAGCTCACAATCTAACCTGACACTTAAAGGAACTTGGAAAAGAACCACAAACACGGCTCAAAGTGAATAGTGAGAAAAGAAATAATAAAGATCAGAACAGAAATAAATGAAATAGTCTAAAAAACAACAAAAGATCAATGAATCCAAGAGCTGGTTCTTTGAAAAAATAAACAAGACTGACAAACTTTTAACCAGGCTCCTCAAGAAAAAAAAGAGAGAAGACCCAAATAAATGAGAAATGAAAAAGGAGAAGTAACAACTTTTACACCAAAGAAATACAAAATACTGTATGAAAATATTATGAACAACTACATGACAACAAACTGAACAATCTGGATAAATTTCTAAAGATGTACAGATTCCAAGGCTAAATCAGGAAGAATCAGAGAATCTGGAGTCCAGCTTCCAACTAGTGAAATGGAAGCAGTAATCAAAAAACTCCCAACAAATGAAGGCCCTGGACTAGTGGTTCACGGAACTAGAACGAATATTCCAAAGTTTTATATGGAAACACAAAAGACCCGGAACAGCAACAGAAACCCTGAGAAAGAAGAACAAAGTTGGAAGAATCATGCTACCTAGTATCAAACTATAATACAAGGCCATGGTAATCAAAATAGCATGGTACTGGCACAAAAACAAACATATAGATAAATGTAATAGAACAGAGAACCCAGGAATAAACCCATGCTTCATAAGCCTGGGTTTATCAGGCTTGTGGTTAATTAATATTCAATTGATATTCAATTGATATTCAATTAATATTTAACAAAGGATGCAAAAATATACAATATGCTAAAGACAGTCTATTCAATAAATGGTGTTGGCAAAACTGAATACATGCAAAAAAAATGAAACTAGACCACCTTCTTACACCACACACAAGAATAAACTTAAAATGAATTGAAAACTTAATGTTATATCAAAACCATAAAAGTCTTAGAAGAAAACATAGGCAGCAAACTCTCAGACATTTCTCATAGCAACAGTTTTTCTGATATCTCTCTTCAGGCAAGGGAAACAAAAGAAAAATTAAAAAGTAGAACTACATAAAACTAAAAAGTTTTTATATAGCAAAGGAAACCATCAACAAAATGAAAAGACAACGCACAGAATGGAAGAACATATTCACTAATACATCTGATAAGGGATTAATATACAAAATTTATAAAGAACTTTTAAAACTCAAGACCAAAGAAACCAAAAATCCAATTTAAAAATAGGCAAAGAACCTGGACACTTCTCCAAGGAGGACATGCAGATGGCCAACAGACATATGAAAACATGATCAATACCACTAATCGTCAGAGAAATGCAAATTAAAACCACAATGAGGTATCACCTCACACCTGTCAGAATGGCCATCAATAAATCAACAAACAACAAATGCTGGAGAGGATGAGGAGAAAGGGAAACCCTTGTGCACTGTTGGTGGGAATGCAGATTGGTGCAGCCACTGTGGAAAGCAGTACGGAGTTACTTCAAAAAATCAAAAATGGAACTGCTTTATGATCCAGTGAGTCCACTTCTAAGAACTTCTCTGAAGAAACCCAAAACACTAATTTGATAGAATATAAGCTCCCCTATGTTTACTGCAATGTTATTTATAATCACCAAGATTTGGAGGCAGCCCAAGTGCCTGTCAGTAGATGAATGAATTTAAAAAAGCTATGGTACATCTACGAAATAGAATACTACCTGGCTGTAAAAAAAAGAAGAAAATTTTACCCTTTGCAACAGCATGGGGGACCTGGAGAACATTATGCTAGGTGAAATAAGCCAGTTAGAGGAAGACAAATACCGTATGATTTCACTCATGTGTGGAATCGAATGAGCGAACTGAACTAACAAGCAAAGTAGACAAAGACTCATAGACAAACAGCAGGATGACAGCCGAGGGCGGGGAGGGGTTAGGGAGAAGGGACCGAGCAATAAAGGAAAACAGCGGAAGAACTTGTGGATGCGGACAACAGTGTTGTGACTGCTGGAGGCCGAGGGGTGGGTGGAGGAGGGAGGGGTACAGGGGAGACAAATTGTCATGAAAAAATACACAATTACTAACTTTTAAAAAATAGTAACAGATTTTTAACCAGACATTCCTTTCAATGATTTAATCATTCTTTCTTCCTATAAGGTGTTCCTACCAAGAGTGAACCTACCAGGGGCCCCTTCCCTTGCGCTGCAAAACTGCAACGAAACGCTGACTCGTGCTCATAACTGAACTGTCTGAGAAGTTTTCTTAACCAACCCCAACGTCAAGTAGGTCCTAACACCCTGCAGTTTCCAGCACGCTCCTGGGTCTCCGGCCTCGACAAGCCACTGAACAGGCAGCAACTTCCCCCAAGAGCAGCCCCAGAACCTGACAGAGGGCTCTGAGGGCACCCCTGGTTCTGTCTCCCCCGACTTATCACAACCCCCATCTTCTCTAAGTTTCCTGGCAGCCGCCCTCCCGAAGCCAGGCCCTGCGTCGGTGCCTCCAGAACGGCTCGCCTTGAGTATCTGGGCTGCTTTTCAGCCACAGCCGCTGCCACACTGCAAGCTCCGTGTCTCACTAGACTCCAAGCTCACCTGGGACAGCCCTGGCCTTTGTATTTCTGTACCTGCCACCTCATCACAGAGCCTGGCTCAAAGTGGGCACACGATAAATGTTTGTAAGCTCAGGTCTGAAGTCAACCCCACTTTTAGATGCTCTGAGTTAGAACCAAGACACAATCAGATGGGATAATCTAATCTTAAGGCTCTGTTCCTGCATCTTAGTATGACAAAGCTGAAAAAAGTTGTCCTGAAAGAGGTCACCACTGCGCAGCCTAGAAACCGTCCCCGAGATTCAGTCTGGCTGGTTCTGAAGACAGCCTCTCTCTGGCAGGGTGGCCGGGAACCCACGCGACCGCCCCCGCAGCGCCCTCCGACAAACCCCGCACAGAGCCGGGCCTTAAGGGCTGACTTGGGTCCACTGAAAAGCACAGACAGGCAAACAGGAGGTGATTCAGATGTAAAATTTCAAGAAATTTTACAACCAGAGGGAAAATACAGGGTATTTTACAGAAGAAGCAAAATTCAAGGGGGAGATATAAAACATGGATAACAGCTTTAAAGTATCCTCACAAAGCTGAATCTTCCTGGCAGAAGAACATAAAACCTCAGTTTTCCATGAAACTGTCAGGTAAGTTTGAGATGTAAAGGCCTGAGAGATGAACTAGGAAAACACAAGAGAAACTTTTTTGTTTGTTGGCTTTGGATGAAGGTTGGAAGACTTCTCAAAGCCTTCTGGGAATGCAGCCTTGGTCCCCGCCCATTTCCCCGATCGGTCAGTCCTCTCTCTCGGAAACTGTCCTAAACAACAGACACCGCCCAGAAGCCTGGGCACCATGTTGGCAGAGGACGAGGCAGATGACCCCCCAGGCACCGCATTCTCTACACCAGTTACTGGTTTTCCTCTAATTTATGAAAACACCCATTGGGTGGCTAATTCTGCAGGTGTGCTTGCCGAGCGGTAGAGTGGGCGGACGGCAGGCTCCTGTTCACGGCTGGGGTTTTCCCCGAGATCCTGGGGAGACAGGTGAGTATGTAAGCCCCAGAGGCCAGGCATTCCTTCACAGAAGCTTCGGAAAGCACAGGCACAGCACAGGTGGTCCACACTGGAGGTTTCTGACTTTTTCATAATACACTACCTGCACACGCCATGTCATGGGATTCATCCCAGGATATTTTCCCAAAAATTGCTCCACATTTATCCTCTTTTTTAAGACCACGTCAAGAAACTGACCTCTACAGTAACAGCAGACAGTAACCCTGCCAGATTAGAGTGGCAGAATCCTGCCTGACTCTGAGCTCGAAGGACAGGAGAGCCTGCAGCTCGAGGGGCGGGGCGGGGCGGCAGGTGGGAGAGGGGCACACTTAGTGTGGAACAGGGCAGGTACGGGCCCACTGTATCCCAAGCTCTGCAGTTTTCGTTACTTACTGAAGAAAAAAAGAGCCAGGGTATAACCAAAGATCAGATACCTAATGGGCCTTTAACCTACCTGAGAACACATTTTTCATATTTCATTTCATCATGCTCAGCTCTTCTCATTCTTACACAGCCACACACAGAAAAAAGAATGAGTAATATTCAGACACAGTAACGGCACACTGAACAGCCCTCCCGCAACGGAGCTATCGGACGTGTGCGATGTTAACGCCATGCCACATTCTTCGCACACATGAAAACCTCAAAGGGGGCTTATTATAGAACACGTGGGAATCCCCCTGATGAATTTAAGAATCTTTTAAGTGACTGAAAGCAGAATTGAGGGGCCAGGGAAAGGACTTCCCCTATGGTTGATTAAAAGCACTATTCTGTTTCTGAGTTGTCACACCAAGGAACCATGAAGTGAGCAAAGCTCTCTTAATTTTTTAAACGTTTTCCCCTAGTACTGGGTTCTAAGGCTGACAAGGACAAAATACTAAGTATATTTTGTTATACTGATTCGATAAGCTTCAGAATGGATAAAACATTCTCCTGCTAACCTTCTTTCCCCACCTGCGGAAGACGAGACTTCCTTTTGCTGGAAGAATTAAGTACCAGCTGTGCAGCCCCAGGAGCAGAATGGCCCAGGTGGCACAAGGATGCCCTGCGCAGGGTATAAAGATGCTAAAATAAAGCCAATAAACCAAACATGTAAGGACTGGAGGAAAGACTCCACACAGCTACTAACTACCACCTAATCCTTCTTAGGCCTAACTATTTTTATTAATTCCTAAGACTTTAAACACAAAATCTATACAGTGGCCAAAAAGAGTATAGCCATGATTCAAACACAACAGGGTACAGATAAACAAAACAATTAACAAAGTTCTTAGACCGAGTTTACACTGTACCTGGTGTCTTACTTACAGAAAGGGGGGCAGGGGACAGAGTTGTGGGAGAGAAACCTAGTGACTACTCCCCTGCCCAGAGATCAAGGTCAAGTGGGTCTCATATTCCCTTCAGACAGTGGGGATAAGAATGTCACTTCACCTCTGTGGTGTCCTCTCAAATACCCATAATCTCAGCCTAATAATCAGAAAAACAGAAGCAAGAGTCAAAACTGAGGAACATCCTACACACTATCTAACCAGCATTCCTTACTGTCAAGGTCATCGGTAACAAGCAAGTCTGAGAAACCGTCACAGCCCGGAGGACTCTAAGGAGACATGACAAAATGTAACAGCAGAGGCTGGATGGATCCTGGAACAGAAATAGGACATTAGGGAAAAACTAGTGAAATCTGAGGGAAGTGTAGATTTTGGTTAACAGTAATGTACCCAACCAAGTTCGTTCCCTAACTGTGACAAAGGCAACAGAACACTGTGAGAGCCGGCAGCTGGGGTAACTGGGTGAGGGACCCATGGGAACTCTGCACTACCTTCGCAAATTTTCTCCAACCCTAAAACTACTTTAAATAAAGGGTTTATCTCAACTTTTAAAAACGGAGCCCACAGCACCACGTGTGTGTTGCAGCACCGCTCACAACCACACACACAGGGCAGGATCCCGACCGTTCTGGGCAGTGACCAACAGACACCTCAGTCAATTTGGGAGCCTGTCTAAGCTGCCAAGAGACCACAGATGGCACGCATGTGACAAAAACAAACATCTCTGAAGTACCTAACACTTCCATCTGAAGTGAAAAACAGGCAGTTTTATGCAAGAAAAAAGACAAAAGGCTAACCAGGCTGGCCTGGAGCCGCAGGCACTGTGAAAGCACAGGACAAAAGCAGCCCCCACCCCTCACTAGCCCCCACCCCCGCCCGAACCCAGGCCCTGTGAACAAGAGTTACACAGACTTCCCTCGCACGCCCAGCAGGCTTTGTGCACCATGTCTTCACCTAAGAAAGGGTAAATCAGGGGGAAAGCAGGAGTGCAGATGTTACCGACTATTTTCAAGAATCTGCTCACCCCGGGCACAGGTGGCGCCACACAAGCCTGCCTGGAAAGCCGGGGGCCAAGCCTCCAACGCACTGCTCGACACAGAAAACAGTGTCTTTGCACAGTAAATGCGTGGTGCGCATCTGCCTGGTGGGACTGCTTTCCTTGTCTTGAATTTTAATCAAGAAAGAAATCTGGGGATTATCTTCTCCAACCCGAAAGTTCCAGAATTCGTAAACTTTCAACAAATATGATTTATATCTTGTTTGAAAACATGTACCCCACACATGTAAGATTGAAATCATACCAAGTATCTTCCCGAACCTCACTGGAATGAAACTAGAAATCAACAGCAGAAGACAAACTGGAAAATACACAAGCATGTGGGACATAAACAACACTCTTGAATTAACAATACGCCATAGAAGAAATCAAAAGGGAAATGAGAAAATACCTTGAGAAAAACGAAAACACAACATACCAAAATTTATGGGATGCAACCAAAGCAACACTAAGAGAGAAGTTGACAGACGTGAACACCTACAATAAAAAAAAAGATCCCAAATAAACAAGCTAACTTCATGCCTCCGTGAACTAGAAAACAAAGAATAAACTAAGCCAAAAGTTAGCAGAAGGAAGAAAATAATAAATTTTAGAGCAGAAATAAACAAAATCAAGGGTAGAAAATAAATAGAAAAAAAACAAAACTAAGAGTTGATTTTATGAAAAGATGAAAACTGACAAACTCTGACAATGACTAATAGAGAATGCAATAAAATCAGAAATGCAAGAGGAGACCTAGTAACTGATGCCACAGAAATAAAATGTTTATATAAGCAACTATATACTAATAAGTTGGATAACCTAGAAGAAATAGATAAATTCCTACAAACATACAACCAACGAGGCTGAATCATGAAGAAATAGAAAACAAACAAATCTACAACTAGTAAGTAGACTGAATTGGTACTCAAAAACTTCACAACAAAGAAAAGCCCAGAACCAAAGTTGTCACTGGTGAATTCTATCAAATACTTCTTTTCTATCAAGAAACCTTCCTTAACTATCAAGATACTTTCCTTAAATTGGTACAAACGTAAGGACAGACATGTAGACCAATGGAACAGAATAGAGAGGCCAGAAATAGAAGCGCACACATACAGTTAACTGATCTTCAATAAGGGCACCAAGAATACACAAAGGGGAAAAGGACACTTTCTTCAATAAATGGTGCTAGGAAACTGGATACCCACATGCTAAAAAATCAACCTGGAGCCCTGACTGGTGTGGCTCAGTTGGTTAGGTGTCATCCCACAAAGCAAAAGGTCACTGGTTTGATTCCCAGTTAGGGCACATGCCTGGGTTGGGGGTTCAGTCCTCAGTTAGGGCACAGGTAAGAAGCAACCAATGGATCTTTCTTTCTCACATCAATGTTTCTCTCCTCTCTTTATCCTCCCCCTCTCTAAAAATAAATAAAATCTGAAAAAAACAATAAAAACATGAGATTAGACCTTTATTTTTATATCATACACAAACATCAACTCAAAAATTGGTTAAAGACTTCAGCATAAGATCTGGAACTAGAAAACTCCTAGCAGAAAACATGGGGGGAAGCTTCATGACATTGATCTTGCAACAAAAGCAAAATTAGACAAGAGGGACTACAAACCAACAAGATCTTGCACTGCAAGGAAATAATCAACAGAGTGAAAAGAACATCCACAGAATGGGAGAAAATATTTGCAAACCACATATGGATATATAGTTATGGATATGCTACTATCCACAATCTATAAAGACACCACCCTACAATTCAATAGTTAGTGTATAAGTAAAATGATTTAAAAAATGGGCAAAGAACTTGAATAGATATTTCTCCAAAGACGACATACAATTGGTTAACAGGTATAAAAAAAGATGCTTGACATCACTAATCATCAGGGAAATGCAAATCAAAACCACAATGAGATATCATCTCACCTGTTAGGATGGCCATTATCCAAAATAAATGGATAAATAAATAACAAGTGCTGGCAAGGATGTGAAGAAAGCAGCAGCCTTGTACACTCCTGCTGGGAATGTACAATGGTGCGGCTGCTGTGGAAAACAAGATAGAGGTTCCACAAAATATTAAAAATAGAACTGCTATATGATCCAGCAATTATATTTTGGATATATTCAATCCAAAAGAATTGAAAGCAGGGTCTCAGAAACATTTGTACCACTGTTCATTGCAGCATTATTCTTATTAGGCATGAGTTCATGAAAACAGCCATCCACGAATGAATGGATAAAGAAAATGTGGTATACACTTACAATGGAATATTAATCAGCCTTTAAAAAGAGGGAAATCCTGCTACATTCGACATTTTAAAGAAACCTTGAGGGCATTATGCTAAATGAAATAAGCCAATCACAGAAGGACTAGTACTGCATGAGTTTCCATTTACATGAGGTACCCAAAGCAGTCCCCCTTGCAGACACTCAAAGGAGAACCTCGGTTGCCAGGGGTGATGAGGAGTTGCTGTTCAGTGTGTATAAAGTTTCAGTCATGCAAAACCGAAGAGTTCTCGAGACCTGCCATCCAACATTGTGCTTACATTAACAATAATGTACTGTACACTCAGGAATTTACGAAGGTAAAAGAGAGTATCACCATTCTCTTTACGTTCAGGGATACATCTGCACTTAGTAAAAGTGTAAAAACATATGTGAGAATGATCAACACCAAATTCAGGAGAGTTACCTCTTGTGGAAGAACACACATCATATTTTAATAGCTGTATAACATTTTAATTCCATAATCTTCCTTATGCTTTCCTCACATGCCTGCAATATTCCGTAATTTTAAAAAAGTAACTTTAAAGAAAAGAACAACTTGTCCCTCTACCATTTATGCTCTACCGTCTTTTTACCACGATGAACAAGAGGGATGACATTCATGTGGACAACAGATTATTGTGTTTGGATGTTACCAAATTCTGAAATAAGAACAAATTTTGTGGTGGAAGCAAATAAAAAAAAGAGCTACAGCATTCTTTTCTTTTTTATATTCTTTCTTCTTTTCATGTTGCAATCTCAAAAGCATTTACAAGTTGGAAACTCCTTAGTGTATCAGCAATGATCATTCTAAATAGGCTCCTACACAGATAAAATCCTGTATAACTTCTATAGTAATTTTACTTCTCTTCCTCCTGCTTAAGAAATTATCAGATTTCAAGGGAATAAGAGTAAAATTATAGGGGTAACTTTACTTTTGTCAAGCTTCAAACACAATGGCGCCACAATCTGAATCAAGGCAGTATGACTGTGAACAAGGAACCAGCCTCAGAGGAAACTTCTAAAAGCAGTATTCAGAATGAAAGGAGATGCCCAGAATTGCTCTTTCTAAATTCCAACATCTCCCAATTTAAAAAGCTGCTAAAGTATAATCATAATTATGTAAAACACAATGTGTGCATGAGACAAATGCTAGCAAAATAAAAAGCTGTCCTGGATAATTTAAATCAAAAAAACACATTGACATGAATCATTCACATAGCTGACATAAAACTGTTTCCCTAAATTAGAATAATTCCACAGCTGCCAACTTCACTCTGTTTATCTCTGATCTTCATTTCCAATGTCCAAGTATATTAAAGTTACGTCCATGCCCTTGAAGTTGGTCCACAGAAACCATGTCTTTCCACATTCCCACCCAACCTTCTGAGCTATGCATGACAGCAAAACATCACATAAAGTAATTCAGAAGCTGGAACAAAGGGAAAAAGTGTGGGGGGCAGGATGAAAAACTCAAAGATTTCCTAATTTACTAATTTAGGGCAACACAGGTTTCATACAGATTCAAGGCATCGAGCACAAACCATCTAAATTTTTCTTTAGACAACTGTAATTATTCAGGACCAGTACCAAGAAACTAAACTTTGTGTCCTATTATTTGTTTGATAGAAAAGATTTCTAGACACAGTTGGAAAGGAGGAGGAAAACATAATTTAAAAATCAAAATTCTCAAATATAGGCAAAAAAAAAAAAGACTGTTTTACCTGGAATGAAATCTGTAATGATCTGTGTTTGACAAAAGCTTTCCCATTTTAAAGGAATTTTATTCACAGTCTCGTCCTTTTCATCGCTATATGTTTTGAGTACTTCTGCCCCTTGACACTGTCAAAAAGTCTTTTTCTTTAGCATTTTCCCAGCAATCACCTGGATCCTAACTCTTCAGGCACATTTTAGAAGGGAATTCAGACAAGTTCAGGTTGATGACAACGTAGGCACGCCCTCTTGTGGCACAAAAGAAAACTGCCTGTCACTGGTACTCAAGCCCAGGAAGTCATTTCTGTTTTCCAGCAGTGGAGCAGGTACTTAATGTCTTCAAGCAACTGACTTCCTCAAGGTAGCTCAACCAATACATTTAATGTAGCATCTGACCACACATTACAAAAAGGTAAGTCTGAAGCAGTAAGCAGAACCTATTTCTAACTCTTACCGTTTGATGTAGTTTCAAAGCAACAGTTTAGGTTGTATTTTTTGTTTATATCCTCATGATCACTAACAAAATAAGCAAGTGAATAGTGGGCAGAACTTTCCATAAGAACAAGGAATTATTTTCCCAATTATTTCCAACACTCTCAACAAGTACAAAGACAAGGTATTGCTTTGTGTATTGTGGATCTACTTGTTGCCAGAAGTACTCCCTTCAAAAGGACATGGCAGAAATCATGATTTCTCTCCCAAATAGTGAGTTGTCTCCTTCATGTGCCCCCCAGTGCATGTGACGCTTATGTCACACCCTGCACTTCTTTATCCTCGCAGGTGTGTCTTATCTTCCGAGTGACTGAAAAATACGAGTGTCCCACAAACCTTTGTTGAGTACAGGATATGTTTTGGGAAGAGGGGAAAGGAGAAAAAGTAGAATTTGCTTAAAGAACAGGCACTTTATTTGGAAAAATGGCTTAATGAATTTCAGTCAAGGAATCAGTTGTTTCTGCAGTTTTTTTGTATTTGCATGAACTTGGGTAGAATCATGAGCAAAAAGTCTTTTTCTTTAGAACCTTTTTCTAGGGTTGTTGATTTTTCATTAAAAAAATTTTCTGCCTACAAGATGCTCACTTTTACCTAAGGAAGTTAAATTCAATCTCCTATTTTCTGTAGGAGGATATACAGGAGCAAAGGCATGCAGCCTCTAGACCCAGAGACCCCAGCTCCTAGTCTGCCGCAGAACAAGGCTCGACCCGGCTGGAAAGTGCTCCAGAAGCGCTCCTCCCTTCTGGCTGCGCTCTGTGCCCCGCACCGTCACACCCACAAGGATCTCCCACCCAGATTCCCCGATGTCTTCACATATATGGGGTTGGGGGCAGGTGAGTGGACACCCTAGGCCTAGGAGGATGTGCCTTTCTGTACCTAAAAGAGACAAAGGTGTTAGCTGCCATCAATTTCCTCCCTGAAGAACTGAATGGTGAAGACAACCTCCCACCACACATTTGAGCTACTTTACACGAATAGAATATAAATATTAAGAAACTAGCATTTCTCTTAATAGGGAGTGTTAACAAAAAATAGGGAGTGTTATCAAACATAAAACCAATCATTCTAAACCAATGTTCATATGCAAAGGAAATAAAGCTGTTACCAATCAGAAAATTCCGGGAAAGACAACTACAGTATTTCCATTTTACTGTCAGTGGGGATATAAAACTGAAAGCAACAAAGAACAAACAAGACGGACAAACACACACTCAGACACAGACAACAGAATGCTGGTGACCAGAAGGAGAGGGGGCAGGGAGAAGGCAGTAAAGGGTCAAGGGAGTTAAACATATGGTGAACAGCAGTGCAATGTACAGATGATGCCTTACAGAATTGTCCACTTGAAAGCTGTTAAATTGTATTAACCAATGTCACCCCAATAAATTTAATTTTTGAAAAACCTAAAGAGTATGTGACACAGAACATTAATTCAGTAAGTCTCACACCAAAGTATTCCAAATCAATATATTACAATGAAATCAGCAATATACTCCAATTTCTTGAATGGTCACATTAAAGAGAACTTAACATTTCCATGGCTACACATTTTCTAACAGCTTTACTGAGGTACGATGTATATGCCATGAAAGCCTAGGTGAGTTTTGGTGAATGTACACGACTGCACGGCTATACCAAGAACACGTCCAGCACCCCAACAGTTCCTCTGTACCAGTCTCTAATCTGCTCCACCAATCTGCTCTACGGCTTTGCCTTCCCTAAAACTTCACATGAACAGTATCGTGTAATATGCAGCCCTTTGTTTCTGGCTCCTTTCATTTGGTATGATGTTTCTGAGGTTCACCCATGTTATCATATACATCAGGAGGACTTCATCCTTTTTCATACCTGAACAACATTCCACTGTGTGGACAACATTTTGTTTTACTCATTCGCCAGTTGATGAATCTGGGTTGCTTCCAGTTTTTATCCACTGTGAATAATGCTGCTGTGAACATGCTGTTTGTTTGTTTTTGAATGGGCATGTTTTTAAGAATAACCTTATTAAATTGTAATTGTTTCATACTAAATTGCACATATTTAAAATGTACAATTTGACATATGTATACACCATGAAACTATCATGCATAAACAAGAAAAGGAACATATACATCACCCCCAGTGTTTCACTGTGCCTTTCCCTTTGGAATCCTCTTCTTCCTTCTCTCCCGAGTCATCCTCAGGCAACCACTAATCTGCTCTCTGTCACTATAGATTAGTTTGCATTTTCTAGAATTTCACCTAAATGGAGCATCGTCGGGAGGAGGGGGTGTCTGAATTTTTCATACAGCATTAATTATTTTGAGATTCATCCACATTGTTGTGCGTGTGTGTGTATATATATATATAATCCACTCCTTTTCATCACTGAGCAATTGCAAATAAAGCTGCTATGAACACTGCATACGAGTCTTTATCTGAACACACTCTGTTATTTGTCCTTAGAGCACAGGGGGCAAACACAAGGCCCACGGGCCAAATCCAGCCCTCCACCTTGTTTCTACCCAGCAGCCGCACCAAGCTCCCGCTTAACTGTAAAGGAGTACTGACATTCATACAGTCCTAACATTACATTCGGCCCTTTGAAGGCAAGCATGAGGCTGACGTGGCCCCCGGTGAACATGGGTTCGACACCCCCGCCTTAGAGCACACCTAGGATTGGAACTGCTTAACTGTGTGTTAAGCTTGTAAAGAAACTGCCTGTCTTCCAACACAACTGCATCACGTTATGTTCCCGCCAGCAACGTGTGAGGTTTCGGGTGTTTCCACATTCCTGCCAACAAACACAGGGATCGTAATCTTTTTAATTTTATTGATTAGAGTGACTGTGACGCAATTATCTTATCTACAGCTTTAATCTGCATTTCTCTAATGACTAATTACATATGCTGAAACTCTTTCCATGTGCTTCTTTGCCATTCATACATCTTCTTGGGTGAAATGTCTATCCAAATCTTGTGCACATCATTTACATCAGGTTGCTGTCTTACGACGGATTTTTTCCTAGATAAAAATCCTCTATCAAACGTATTTTGTAAATATGTTTTCCTAGCATGTGGCTTGACTTTTCACTTTCTTAATGGTGGTGTCTTTTGAAAACCAAAACTTTAATTCTGATTAAGTCCAATTTATCATTTTTTCTCTGACACTTCACGCTTTTTACATCCTATTACTACATCTTTGTCTAGCCCAAAGACACAAAGACTTCCTGACATGCTTCTGTCTTCACATTTTGGTCTACGACCCATTTTTAGTGCATCCGCGTGTGTGTGTGGTAAGGTAAAAAGCCAAGGTACATTTCACTTCACGTGGCTTTCCACTGTGGCAGTGCTGTTTGTTGACAAGGCAGCGCTATCTCTATCGAACCACATTAACACATCGGTTGAAAAGCAACTGACCACTTCTGTGTTCTCTTTCTGGATATTCTGCTCCACTGACTGAGACGTCTGTCTGCAAATACCACACTGTTTTTATTACTGCAGCTTTACAGTAGGTTTTGAGATCGGGTAGTTTAAATCCTCCAACTGTACCCTTCTTTTTTTTTATATAAATATTTAGCCTTTTACATTTTTTTCTTTTTTTTTAAGATTTTATTTATTTATTTTTAGAGAGGGAAGAGAGAGAGAGAGAGAGAGAGAGAGAGAGAAACATCAATGTGCGGTTGCTGGGGGTTATGGCCTGCAACCCAGGAATGTGCCCTGGCTGGGAATCGAACCTGGGACACTTTGGTTCCCAGCCCGCACTCAATCCACTGAGCTACGCCAGCCAGGGCTTGTACCCTTCTTTTTAAAAGTTATGTTGACTGTTCTACATTCTCTGCATTTCCACATAAATTTTAGAATCTGTTTTCCAATTTCTAGAAATATTCTTTTCCAAAAATCTTTTCTGAGATTTTGACAATGGCTTTGATGAATCTATAGATCAATTTGGGGAAAGCTGGTGCATTAACAAAATTGAGTCTTCCAACCTATAAACTCAGTGTATATTCTCACTCATTTTCTTCAGAAAAATGTACTGTTCAGGATACAGGACTTACACTTCTCTTGTTAAATTTATTCCTAAGTATTTTGGTCTTTTTGATACTGTTATGAATGGATATCTTTCTTGACATTTCATATAATTGGAATCATATAATCAGCTTTTTGGGACTGTCTTCTTTTACTTAGCATAATGTTTTTAAAGTTTATCCACATTGTAGCATCTTTCAGTACTTCATTCTTTTTTATTGCCAAATAGTATTAATTATGTGATATACTACATTTTATTCATCTCCTCATCAGCTGATAAAGCTCAGGGCTCTAAGGGTTGATGCTTCTTTTAGTAATCTGTCTAAACTTAAACTACAGAACCTGTCTCTTTCAATGAAGTGTAGCCCCTGATGATTTTGCTGAGTTTCCAAAATTCTCATTTCTAGTTTCTGGCCTGGCTCCCTAGACATCACCTCTGTGTCTGCCCAGGTTAGCGTCAGCCGGAGGTCTGGGCAGAGGTGGTGCCCAAACACTCTGCACCTGTGAGGGTTCCCCACTCGGCTGATGGAGTTGTCTGTGGGCCAAGGGGCATTCCAAGTTGCACTCAAGCTTTTGAGGGGCCTCTCTGGGCTTTCGCTTTTTGTGTGACTGTCTTGAGTACCCGTCCCCTGGCCACAACAGAGTTTAGCAGTCACCAAGGAAGTGCGGAGAGCTGATCGCAGACCTTCTATGGCTCTCCCGTCGCCAGGCTCACCCTGTTCAGTTTCTGCCTGGTGGCCCCAAACCAGGACTGAAAACCTGAGATGGCCAAGCTGTAGGTCCCCCCCATCCTTCCTGAACTGAGTATGCCAATTTTAGCTGTGGGGTTTTCACCCGCAACCCCAGCCTCCACTACCAAGTCCCTCACTTCCGGTAAAAACTGGAGGATGACAAAACTGCCATTCTCACCAACTAAGGTGGGGGTGGGGGAACAGACGAGGCCCCACACAAGGAGGCCACAAACTCCCACTCTTCTCACCCAGAACACCAACATGTTTATCACCCACTTTTCCAGTGACCAGAAATGATTGTTTTTGTCAACTTTGTCCAGGTTTATACTTGTTTTGTTGAGAATCGCTCATCGTCTTCACATCATCAACGGGAGTGACCTTGGCTACCCATTTTAAACTTCTCAATTTCCCATCACATAATCCTTATGAAAATAAAGTATGACCATGATTCCACTTCGAGTATCAAATATAGAAATGCTCTCAAGCCTGACATCAAATTTATCATCATAGTTTGAATATTTTCCATGAAGAGAGTGGCTCTTCCACATAGTTTCAGCAAACCAACGTTTATGTGCCAAAACAGTCAGATGTTCATGATTCCGAGGTTCCTCAGGGACAAGCTGACTGATTCTCTGGCTCTCGGCCACGTCTGTCGACCACGGTACTCTATGATGGCCCAAATACGGCGGACTTGGGGTGTTACTAACAAAGCCTGACGTACACAAAAGGCAAATTCTTGAAGATTCTACTGGTATTACTATGTACTGTAATTATTCTCAACCCGATTTTGTTACATTCCCATTTTTCTCCAGTTGTTGTAAATACTGTCACTAAATCCTGAAGCCCACCTTGTTTTTAACACTATTACTTAACATTTACAGAATGCTTTATAGTTGGCGAAGCACTTTCACCCGCTATGCTATTTGATCCTCATAAAGACCTCGTGGAGTAGGTAGAGCAAATATTATCCTCACTTTATACCTGCTGGAACCGAAAGACACAGCGGTTCAGTGTTCCACATAGTTATTGATCAGACCTGAGACCCAGGTATTCTGGCAACGTCTCGTCTCAGGGCCTTGGGAGTGTCTCTGCCTCAACTTCTTCCGATACTTTTGGCAACTTCCTTTAAGTTGGGGGAAAGAAATTACCCCCAAACACTAGTTCTCTCAACACTTCCAGCGGAGGTAAACTAGCTTAACATTTGTTTCCTTAAAATTTTTAGTTATCAGGATGTGAATGCAGACCCTGAGCAAGAAGAAATGAAGCCAAATTTCATAACAACTACAAAAGCAACCGTTAACCCAATTCCTACCCACCTCCGCACACACACACATTCTCTACAAAACACAACTCTATGAAACCCTCCTAGTGGGAAACACTGACACACACCCCCCCCCCCACACACACACAGGTGATGGTGTGATGGTGTTAAGTATCACAAATCTGGTGGGTCATTGCAGAAGATCTTAAAATCTTCCTAATGCATGCACTGAGAGAAACAGGTAATATCTCTCCTTGAAAAAACTAAACCCAAAACTTCCTTGACCCCTCTTGACTCTACAGTTTCTGCACAGAGAATCCGTACATCCCCCCCCACCCCCCAGCCGCCTCTCTGATTCATTTTCTTCGACTCTCCCTCCAATCCACTCTGCTCAGGCTCTAGTCTCTCCCGCTTTGCTGAGACACTCTCGTCCTCCTCATCGCTAAACCCGGCCGGCACCCGCCGGCAGCATTCCCACGGGCTGGTCAGTCGCTCCTGCCTCCCTGAAATGCCGTTTCCTTGGCGACTAGAATACCCCAGTTCTCGCCTGACGGTCCGTTCCTCAGGTCCGCTCAACCTCTGTGGAACCCATGTCATTTCTCAACCTCCAAGTGCTGCAGCCGTCCCTGGCTCTCCCCTTTGCCACCTACTCTCACGCCCTTGCTGCTCCCACCTCTTCTCGGGGCTGTAAATGCTGCTGGCTTTGACCTCTCTCACTGAACTGGACTCTGCTCCTTGATCTTTCTGCTTAGATGACTGAAGAGGCATCTCAAATTTAATGTGTCCAAAACTGAGCTCTTGGTGCTGCCCCAAATCTATGCCTCCCCCAGTCTTCCCCAATTCCATAAAAGGCAACTCCGTCCTTCAGTGGTTCAGGCCAAAAGCTGAGTCGACACCGACACTACTCGTACTCTCCCATCCACGCGCAATTTCACAGCGACGCACTGTAACTGGAGTTCCACCCCTTCCCTTGCTTATGGTCTCAGGAGCAACCACCTTTCAACTGGGTCACTGCAGTAGCCTTGAACTGGGCCTCTCTGCTTCACCCTTGCCATCTCCCACCCTCACCCCAGAGTATTCGAATCACAGCAGCATCAATAGAAAACCCGTCTCACTTCTCTTCTCAAACCCCACCAATTCCTTTTCATCTGGCTCAAAGCTGAAACCCTTAAAATAACCACTGCTCACGTGATGCAATCACCCATCACCTTTCATCTCCTCCTCTCCCCGTCACTCACTCCACTCCAACGCTCACTGAGCCTCCTTCTACCATTCCAACCAGACAGGCACACGCCTGCCTCAGGTCTTTCCTTGTGCTATTCCCTCCACCTAGACCAGCAGTCCCCAGCCTCTCTGGCACCAGGGACCGGTTTTGTGGACGACAGTTTTTCCACACATGGGGGCTGGGGGAGACAGGAGACGAAGCTCAGGCAGTAATGCGAGTGAAGCTTCGCTGGCTTGCCCGCCGCTCACCTCCTGCTGTGCGGCCCAGTTCCTGTTCCCACCAGGCCACCGACCAGCACCAGTCCGCAGCCTGGGGGTTGGGGACCCCTGGCCTAGACTGCTCTTCCCCCAAACATCCACAGGGCTCTTTCTCTCACCTTCTTCATCTCTCTGCTTGAATATCGCCTTCTCAGTAAGTGAACTTCTCTCTTACATTTTATGCAGAGGACTTACTACCTTCTAATATATTATGTATTTTACTTTTTTACTTATTTTAGCCTCTCCAATAGAATGTCAACTCCATAAAGGCAGGGAGTTTTGCTTATTTTGTTCGCTACTGTATCCCAGTGTGCCCAGAATAGTGTCTGGCACATGGTAGGTACTCAATAAACATTTGATAAATCAAAGAATCATATTTTTCAAACAATACAGATTTATGTTAATTGATCCATACACGGACCAGAAGATTAAAGGCCTACAGAGGGCTGAATAATGGATGACTAAAAATGCTCATTGTATGTGATGATAGAGGCCAGTTCTGTCCATTAGAAATATAGTGTAAGCCACAAGTAATTTTCAATTTTCTAGCAGTCACATAAAAATGTAAAATTAATTTTAATGTTTTATTTAACCCAATATATCCAAAATATTACCACTTTAGCATGTGGTTCATACAAAAATGATGAGTAAAATATTTCAGGCTTCTTTTACACACTAAGTCTTTGAAATGCAGTGTTTTATGTGCTGTGCAGCAGCACATCTCAGCTGGGACTAGCTGCCCATCACGTGTCACAGGTCCACGTGGCCAGTGACTGCCACTCGGGGCAGCAAGGACGCAGATAACCATCACATAACCCCGTGTGGCGAACATCGCGTACGTTACTGTTTTTAAACCTGACATTCCAAAACAAGGCCCTGGTACCGCCACCTCATCGTTTCCTCGTTTGTCAGAACAGTTTCAACAGCTATAACAAGAGTAATAATAGTTTCCACTCTGAGAAACAATTTATTATCAAAATAACTGGTTCGATTTTAAAAAATTTCATTCAGATATTCTGATTAGAAAGAATGAATGCCCTTATTCCCTCAGTAATAAAGTTAAATTCGATAAATTCTGTGCTCTTATCAACATTAGCAGGAAAAAGTCATTATTTCCAAATAGAAAAAGCTATTAAAATTCAATTTACACTAAAAACAGTATTTATTTCAAGTTAACCAAAATACATTGTGTAAAAGACAGATATAGTTGTATATAGTTGCATTTAAAAATTTAGGAACAGTTGCCTTAGTAATAATTTTGCATTTCATTATATAAAAGTGAAAAAAAAAACCACTAAGGAGAATGCCTTTAAATTTTTTATATATGCACTTAAATCCTCACTATGCTTCTTAATAGCTCAAGTATTATGCATGGAAATGTTTTATTTTTTTAATCAGCAAGGGATTAATTTCTTCCAGAATCTCATTATTTACAAATATTCACTTATTGGAATGATAATAATTGCCATGATTATTCAACAACAAAATTTAAAGAACCCAATTAAAATGCATAATATTTAAAACTTTAAAGTTATAAAATTTCACTTTTAAGAAACAGTAACAAGAAAACACACAGCAGCAGCTACTTACTCAGCTGTTACAGGGTGTTGTCTACCATCTCCCACAAACTGGCAGGTTGGAGCTCAGATCAGCCAGGCAGAGAAACTCCAGATGGTAAAATGTCCCAACTCTTCCGACTCTGGAAAGCGTTTACAAAATGCCTGCATGAGGAAGAAAACTGGAATTACAACCAAGACAGAACTCTCGCAAGTAGACTGTCTAGACAGGGAATAACTTCTGTTTCTTCTTTTCTTTCTCTCTCTCTCTCCTTTTTTAAAAATGAGGACTCAAAATAAGTTAATTCACGGCCCGGGAGTTGCAGGTGACCTGCTATAGCAATACTTGGTATTACAACTGCCCTTCTGTTTTAAGAAACGTCTTTGGGGAAAAGCTGAAATCAGCACGATAACATGTGTATCCTGTACTGCAACTTTTTTTACCAGTCTGCCCCTTCATCTGGTGAGACCCTCTATCTCTAACCATATAATTTATCACACAAACCAAGACACTTTTGAAGGTGAAAAAGGGTACTTTTAAGATTATTTATTAACCAATAAACTGTTAATACGTTGTCTTTATTCTAAAAAATAAAAATAATGTACATTCACTACATCAAAGCAAAAATTCTAAGATTTCTTTATGTTATGTGAACACTTAAAATATAAACAGATTAATTATTCTTAGCACACATTCGTATACTTTAATCTGTTTTCTTATTAGAGTCTATCTCTAATATTGTGTCACTGGTATTTTTCCTGGGGAAAAAAAGGTTGACATGGTCTTATTACTTTTAATTTTTCACAAAGTTACTACAATTTTTTGCAAAGTTTCATATTTTTTAACCCTCACCCAAGCATATGTTTATTGATTTTTAGAGAACGAGAAGGGGGAAACAGAGAAACATCAAAACATTAATCAGTTTCCTCCCTTACGTGGCCAACGGGAAAGCAAACCCACGACCTTTCTGGTGCACGGGATGGCGCTCCAACTCACTGCGCCACCTGGCTCCAGCACGAAGTCTCGTCTCTTGTTAAACTGAATCTTCGCCTGACTCCCCCCGCCCCCGATACTATTTTTAACAAGGCAATGCTCTTTTCACAGCCACTGAGAAACCTGGTCAACTCAAAGCAAATTCTACTAAAGAGAAGGATATTTTAGATTCTTTTTTTATAGCAAAATGATAAATATTTCAGTCTAAATATTTTCGTAGATACTATCTTCTCCCCTAGATTGGTATTCTTTCCCCACCCCCCAATGTTGCCCACTCCGAGCCAGTGACCACGACACACTGCAGGACAGATGGGCTTTTTCCCAGTGCAAATCTAATCCTGTCACTTCCCACATTACGACTCTTCAGCGGCTTCCCACGGCTCTTAGGGTGTAACCCAGAATCTTAACATAGGCACCAAAGCTCCGCTCCACCGGTCTGCTCCTACTTCTTGGGCCGCAGCGGCCATCCGCAAAAGCACCAGTTCTCCCCTGCTCCAGGGCCACCGTGTGTTCTGTCCCCTCTGCTTGGAACTCTGTTCCTTTCACCCACCGCCACCTGGCATAGCTGAGGCCTTCTAATGCCGCCAGTCTAAATCACACCATGGTATTCTCTCTCTCAAAAGTACCCTGTACTTTTCCTACTAAGCCTTCATCAAAACCTGCATTTACTTACTTGTGCTTTTAGAAAGCCAAGCCTCACCCAACGACAGCCACTTCCTGAGAACGTAGGGTCATTCCTACTTAACGCGCCCCTTTATCCCCACTCTCTCCCCAGAACTTAGCTCAGTCCCTGGCACCTTCTGAACCTTCCATAAATATTTGGTGAATGGAAGAATGAAAGACTGAGCAGAAGAGGGCAAGGAAACAAAGGACAAATCCAATTATTTCAGTCAACTTGTTCTCTACGACCAAACCACCTCACAATCCCAAATCCAAATACATTGATTTTCCCTCTCTACAGGGTGGGTCTCATCTGCATATAAACAGTGAGACAGAGACAGAGAGAACACCTTTCTCTGGGCCCCACATCCCCAGGAATAACTGTCCCGTTTCTCCTGGCATACTCCAAAGAGCTGTCTCCCATTCTCACCCGAACCCACCATTCCAATCAGGCTTTTGTCCTCACGGCTTTCCTGGAACTACTCTTGTTAAAGCCACCAATGACTTCCACCTCAAACTATCCAACAGCCAGGTACTGAGGCAAGCACTTTAAACAAATTATCTCATCCATTTAAACCACTCACCGCGATCACCCTATGAGGCAGGTACCATTGCTATCTCGGAGAAAGGTTAACTAAATTCATTCAAGGCCACTTGAGTAAAAAAACATCAGAGAGCTCTGGCTGGGTGGCTCAGTTGACTGGAGCATCATCCCATACACCAAAAGGTAGCAGGTTCGATCCCTGGTCAGGGCAGACGGAGAGGCAACTGATGGATGTTTCCTTCTCACATCCGTGTTTTTTTCTCTCTCTCCCCTGCCTCCTCCCCCTCCACCCCTCTCTGACATTAATGAATACATTCTTAGATGAATATTTTAAAATGTCAATTATTTCTCCATGAAACTAAAACAGTAACTTTAAAAAAGCATCAGAGACTCTTTTTACTACATCTAACAGTTTTCATCTTACCAGACCCATCAGCGGTATCCGACAGAGTGGACTACTCCCCTTTCTGTAAACACTCTCTCCGCTTGGTGTCCAGGACCCCACCCTCTCCTGACTCTCCTACGTCGCTGGCCATTTCTTCTTAGCTTACTCATTATCCAAACCCCTTAGTGCTGGAGTGACCCAGGGTCTCACCTCTCAAACTGCTTTCCACCTGTACTCCTCCCCTGGAGGCCATCTCACTGGGTCTTGTGATAACAGCCTGGACCTCTTCCCTGAACTTGAGGCTCCTGTTTTCAGCTGCCTCCGTGTCATCGTCCCCTGTGTGTGGAGTAGACATTTCCCACTTCCCATTCCCTGTCCAAACTCCCCTCAAAGATGCTTCCCCTCCAAGACTGATGCTCCTCCAGATTCCCCATCTCAGTAAATGATAATTCAATCCTCCAAGTCATCCTTGACTTTCCTCTTCCTCCCACACCATATCCAAGCCATCAGCAAATCCTGCTGGTTCTGCCTTAAAAATGTCTAAACTCGAACTTCTCCCTCCTCCACCACTACTGCCACTCGAGCCCCCACCATCTCCATTGGGAGTACCCAAGAGCCTCCCAGCTGATTCTTCCCTTGCCTCACTGCACACCGATTTCAAAACAAAAGTCCAGAGTCATACTGATAGAGCAAAATGACGACGTGGCCCTCCTCTGCTCAAGACCCACCGATTATTTCCCACCAATTCAGAGTAAAAGGTGTTGTAAAGGCCTTCTACAGGGTCCACATCTGGCCCCAGGGAACGGTAACATCTCCCACTTCGTCAACTGCCATCCTCTGCCCTGCTCATCTCACCAGAGATGCTGCCCCACAGCTCTCTCATGCTCTGCCAGGATGTAAACACACTCGGCCTGGCCTGAGGCTTTGCATTTGCTGATCCCTCTCTGGAGAAAGCACTTTTCAGGTGTATCTTCACAGACACTTGCACAGTGCTCCCACACCGACTTCAGACCTTCACTCAAGAGCAGCTTTGAGGCCACTGGGTATCACGTAACACCGCATCCCTACCATTACCCCTTCTACTCCACTTTCCCTGATTTACTTTTGTTTATATTCATTCATTCACTCACTCACTCACTCATTCATTCATAACACCCCCCACTTGGTACCTCCACACCTTTTTCTGTCTTCTCTCTATAGAATTTAAGCTTCATAAAGGAAGAAATTTTTGTTTTGTTCAATACTCTGTTTCTCAGCAGCAAGAAAATGCCTGGCACATAACAGATCTCTAATATGTTGTATATTTAATGAATAAAATGAATGGTTGAGAATATCACGGGCAGATAATTTAACTAAATCTCCAGACCCTACGGTTCTTATCAGAACGCTCTTGAAGAACATGGGCCCTGCAGTTAGAATCCAGTTTTGCACAGTAACCTGAACACAAAATCTTCATATGACTCTATCATTCATGACCATATTTCCCACTGATATTTTATTGACAGTTTTCCTGTATTACATGAATATTACTAACTTTCAGAGTTAAATAGAGTATTTCAGAATATAGCATCTGGGTCTTAATTCCAACTGCTCAAATTACATTCCAGTCACCCGATCGCTCCCTCCTTTGGGAAGGTACATGGTTATTTACTAACGCTTCGCCTGTGAGGGTTGTCCTTGCAGAATCCCTCTGGAGCTCTCAACACCACGTGATTTGCTGCACTACCTGTAGGGAGACCTTGCAGTCATGCAGAGGCTTAACCTGCGTGGTAGAAGAACAGTGCCTGAGACACTGGCTGTGGCTGCTATCTTTTTATAAGGTTCTTCCTTAAACTTCTCAAGTATATCTATAATTGCCTTAACTCTCCCAAAGACATTTCTCAGCCTACCGGCAAATGATTTCAAGGTCCTCTTCATGAGTGAGCCTGTCTTCCAAGAATGGCACGACTCACTGGCTGCACCAGCCTGCACACTCGTACATCTCCAAACCACCCTAGACTCCAGGGCTCCACCAGGTTCCTAGTGGATCCCACTCAGAAATATTTGATCAATGCAACATCTTTATGCGCTGAACTACAGTCCACAGATAAAACCAGAGAAAGCTGGATTCTAATATAATTATTTGCCCCTTGAACACTGTTAAATCTTGCCTCATTTCACCAAGCAATTCCAAACCCTTTGCATTTTTCCTGAGTCATTATCAACCTACAACTTATTGAATAAAAACTACACTTTCCACACATGCTGTTAGTGCTCTTAAATATCAATATAAAACATTGCTAAAATGAGGATAAATCCCAACATGGCCAAAGTATATGACCTCGTATAAAAATTCTAGAACTGTATGTATGGCCATCATCCATAACATGAGAGGATGGTGTTATCCTCAATGTTAATCAAGTACCTACTATGCGCCAGGTATTTTATCCATATCATCATACACAATCCTTTAACAGCCTTATATGGTAGGTATTCAGCACCAAACTTCTAACCCCCCCACGGCGCCTCCCTAAATCCCACCAGTGCATCCTTTTACATGCTGACTACATGTGGCTCAGTCTTAAGAAGAAGAAATTGGTCTGTTTTTACCAAAATAAGGAGCTAATATCTAATGCCTATAACAGAACTATTGTATCTAGTAAATATGGAAAGATCAATGTTAAACCTACAGGACAGGCTAAAGTGTTTTAAACTTTTTGAGTTAACTCAGCCTAGTAGGCTGAAAGTGTGCAAACTTTCTTCTTCAAAGGATACAAACATTCTTCAAAGAAACTGCACTATGATGACCATACTTAAGTTTTCCAGTTCAGGTTTTCAGAAGGTGGACAGTTTGTTGTATTTTTCCCTCAAATAATTCAGGCAAAAGTTGTTTTTTCCATGTCATGTAAGTTCTGAAGTCTTACATTACTTTTTGTTACGCCCATATTAATGGGCGTAAGCTCCTTGAAAAAAAAAAGATTCCATTGTTGTCTTTTACTCCAAAGTGAACTAGCCTTCCGAAGGGGCAAAAATAGAAGCCCAGCCCTTAAAAGTCCATGAAAAATGTTGTTTGCTTCCTTCAAAGCTTAAAAGCTTCACATTAGTCATCAAAATAAAACCATCTCCCACTGCAGGTGTTTGTCAGATGACTTGAGATGAACAGAGTAAAATCGGCACCTATACCAAAAAAACACTGACAACACCTAGTACTCTAGAGGAAAAAAAAGCCAATCTAACGGTCCTACTGGTGGCTGTGATTTTCTAAGCTCCCTTCCTATGTCTGGTCTCAGACCAGCAGAGGAGCTGGGCTCCTGCTCCCGAGCTGCTCTGCACCCCGGCCCCGAGCCAGCCAGCACACGCACCTCCTGAGCACTGCGCCCCAGACTCCTGCGCCTCTGCCTCTGGAGACCTGATCCACGGGACCCTGCTCCTGGGCCTTTTACGTAACTGTGGTTGGAGATATTTTTCACCAGGTTCTTTAAACAAAGATTCACGTGACAAATTTCTGCTCGAGTTTAGTTCCAGGAAATGTTTGGTTTCTGCAGATGTTTATATGCTTCCGGTTGTCAGTACATGAAAACGATATAATTCTGTTTCTGTTTCTCACTTGAGCATGCAGAAAAGGTAAAATCAAATACATGACCAAATCTACTCTGAAAACTGACACAGGAGCACTTAATCTTTCAACTTCTTTGACATGAAGTTGCCTTTATTTTTTTAAATAAAGTTGCTTCATCTTTTGGCCTGAAATGTGGTAAGTTGCTTTAAGTGTTTTCAGAACCAAAAAAAGCTGCAAAACATGAACAACATATATAATGTCGACCTGCTTGTAAGTTCCAGAATAAAATGGGAAAAGAAAAGCACTGTGGTGTTTTTACACTGAGAAGGTATAAATGCCCAGAATTAAATTTTCTGCTACCCTCGAAATACAAAAGTTTCCGTAAAGAAACAAAACAGCACCCTCCCCGATTTACGGGAACCTAGTTCACCAGCTCAAAATACTCAGATACGGCCTTGATTGAAGTTCCCTACCAATACTAAAATGCCTGAAAATTTTATAAACTATGTTTTGTAAGCAAGTTCTTCAAACATTACTTTGAAAACTAAAAGCATTTTAGAACACTGACAAACTGATTTTATGACAGGTGTACATTGTAAGTCACTTCCCTTGGAAAGCAGCCCCCATTCCCCTGTGTGGGTGTCGTAATCATTTTCAGCCAAGAACTGTCTTCAGCTCCTTCACCCCTTTCTCAGCACTGACGTTCGGTAGTAAGTGGCTCTCAGTAAGTGACCCGACTAGCAAGTCAGTAAAGTATCCATCAAAATCTTGAAGGTATTTATTTATTACCATATTTATACTGTCTCCTTTCACAAAGCATTTGAAACAGCCTATAAAAATCCAAACTTTACCATAAAATTATATTTTATAAATATAAAAATACAGACAATGAAAAAGCATACAATTACGTAGGCCAGAAGGTTTCTTTAATCTAGCCATAAATTTGGCCCTACACTGTCTGGTCGATAAAACAAAAAGTAAAAACCAATCAATTACAAAATTCACACTGGCCATGATGGATTGGTAAGTCTCAGGAAAAACAGAATTTGTTCTGGTATGCAAATCCAAGAAACATATCTCTAACAGATTATTATGTAAAAAATACAATGGGGTCTTCAATACTGTCCCTGAGATATCCTAATTAGTTTAGCAGTTTCTTATAGCATGTAACATAAACAGTAAAAATATAAAACTGTTGATAATCTGGATGAATAAAAGTGTCCAAGAAAAAATTTCTGCAATAATGAAAACATTCTGTATTTATACTTTCCAATATGGCAGCCACTAGTCCCATGTGGCTATTGAAACAACACTAGTATAAGCAAGAAATTGAATTTTTAGTTATATTTAATTTTAATTTTAATAGCCTTACTAGAAAAGCAAGTATCTACCCATTGGACCACACAGGTCTAAAACCTTACCAAACTCTTTTTAATAGCTAATGTATTTTTGGGTTGGCAAATATACATGGACTCTAACAAAAAAAATGGTAAACTGTACATATTCATTTTTATAAGTTTGAGTTTATAATATTCATTTATAGTCAATGAGATTGAGTTTTTCAAAAATAAAAATTAGAAATTGAAGGTTCTGAGTAATAAACTTAGATTAACCCCAGTAAACACTTTATTTCTGTATTGTGATTAAATGCACAGGGCAATGCCCACGTGGGGCTTCTAACTACACATTCTGAGCAATCCAATTACCAGAGGCCACACACAGCAGCCATCTACTCGAAACACCTAAGGAGAAAACAAGGCATGACAGTAAGGCAGCTTGAAGAATTTTCCCAGGAGTCCACATGGCCATCCAGAGCTGCTCTCTGATATGCAGATGAGAGCTCAGGTGCAAGGAAACGAGAATTCCAGGGCAGGTACAGACTCATGCTGGCTTGGAAGCCCTATGTCCCCAAAAGAAACCAGTACCTCGCTGGTTCAAGCCACAGCTTCCAGGGTCCCCACGAAGTTTATACCACCTCTGAAATGTGCTCCCAGTTATTATTTCTTCTAACCAAGAATTTAGGGTTCATGTGTAGTTCTTTCCAGCGCTAATACATTTACCAAATAAATATCACTTTTACCACAAGCAATGTTGCCTAGTAACATGATTGACTTTCCACTTTTAGCAGGATTCAGAGGAAATGAGTACAAAGTTCATTCAAGGTCAGATTTCTCCTTAGAGAATGAGAAATAGTTTTTTTTTAATATATTTTATTGATTATACTATTACAGTTGTCCCATTTCCCCCTTCTCTCCCCCCCACCCTGTACCCCCCTCCCACCCACATATCCCCCCTTTAGTTCATGTCCATGTGTCATACTTATGAGTTCTTTAGCTTCTACATTTCCCGTACTATTCTTGCCCTCCCCCTATCTATTTTCAACCTACATTCTATGCTACTTATTCTCTATACCTTTTCCCCCACTCTCCTCCTCCCACCCCCCTGCTGCTAACCCTCCATGTGCCCTCCATTTCTGTGGTTCTGTTCCTGTTCTAATTGTTTACTTAGTTTCTTTTGGTTTTGCTTTAGGTGTGGTTGTTAATATTTGTGAGTTTGCTGTCCTTTTACTATACATGTCTTTTCTTTATCTTCTTTTCTTAGATAAGTCCCTTTAGCATTTCATAAAATAAGGGCTTGGTGATGATGAACTCCTTTAATTTGACCTTATCTG
Source organism: Phyllostomus discolor (assembly GCF_004126475.2). NCBI lineage: Eukaryota > Metazoa > Chordata > Mammalia > Chiroptera > Phyllostomidae > Phyllostomus > Phyllostomus discolor. The sequence goes on from NC_040912.2 coordinate 77,163,806, forward strand.
AGAAGCACTTTATCTGCCCTTCCATTCTAAATGAGAGCTTTGCTGGATAGAGCAATCTGGGATGTAGGTCCTTGTCTTTCATGACTTGGAATATTTCTTTCCAGCCCCTTCTTGCCTGGAAGGTCTCTTTGGAGAAATCAGCTGACAGTCTGATGGGAACTCCTTTCTAGGTTACTGTCCCCTTATCTCTTGCTGCTTCTAGGATTCTCTCCTTCGTTTTTACCTTGGCTAATGTAATTATGATGTGCCTTGGTGTGTTTCTTCTTGGGTCCAACTTCTTTGGGGCTCTCTGAGCTTCTTGGATTTCTTGGAAGACTGTTCCCTTTGCCAGATTGGGGAAGTTCTCCTTTATTATTTGTTCAAATAACTTTTCCACTTGTTGCTCCTCCCCTTCTGGTACCCCTATAATTCGGATGTTGGAACGTTTAAAGGTGTCTTGGATGCTCTTAAGCTTTTCCCCGATTTTTTGAATTCTTATTTCATCATGCTTTCCTGCTTGGTTGATTCTATCTTCCTTCTGGTCCACTGTATTGTTCTGAGACTCAGATTCCTTCCTTTCACTATTGGCTCCCCTCTGCATATCTTCCTGCATCTCTTTTATGGTAACCTGCCTCCTTTCATCTAAATTGCGCCCAAAATCAACCAATTCCGTGAGCTTTCTGATCACCAGTGTTTTGAACTGCGCATCTGATAGATTGGCTAATTCTTGGTCGCTCAAAAGGATGAGTCCTGGGGGACTGATCTGCTCTATTGAAAACATATTTTTCCCGTCTCTCCTTTTTTTTTCCCCGGTCTGGTTGCTCTTGTTACAGTGGGGGGCGGAGCCTTAGGTGTTCACCGGGGCAGGGCACCCCAGTCGCTAGATTGTGACGTTATATGTGGGGGCGGGCAGGGGCGGGAGCAGGAGCGGGGATGGGAGGGAACAATGGCGGTAGTTCCGTTCTCCTGGGCTCAGCCCCTTCTCTGGGCTCCCGGGCTGCGAGTTCTGCCCTGGTCCACAATCACTACCCCTCTGGGTCTGCCAGCCACAGCTTGCGTACTCAGGGATCACCGCTGCGTTCTTGCGCCCCGGATGGCTGTGCACCGATTTCGCGCCAAACTTTCCCCGACTTCCGCGCGCCACCGACCCGCGCCAGCCCCGCGCCCGCCCCGCGCCCGCCCGTCTCGTCTTCTCCTACCAGTCCAGATGAACGCGTCTACTTCAACTTCTTGGCTGCCCGACTTCCACTCAGATAAATCCTCTGCCAGATCTGGGCATTATTCTGTCTGTAAATTATTGTTGTAAATTATTGTTGTTCTAATCTTGGTTGTGCAAGGAAGTATGCGTCCACCTATTCCTCCATCTTGCCGGAAGTCGAGAAATAGCTTTCTTAATCCTTTAACCATCGCACATTTTTAAAAATTTATTGATTTGAGAGAGAGGAGGGGGAAGAGGAATAGAGGGAGGTAGGGAGGCACACTGATTTGTTGTTCCACATATTTACGCATTCATTGGTTGATTCTTGTATGTGCGCTGACCAGGGATCGAACCTGCAACCTTGGCATACTGGGATGACGCTCTAACCAACTGAGCTACCTGCCCAGGCTGCTGCTCATGATTTTAAAAGTATTCCTAGCACATCAAGAATAGAAAATAATTTTCTTTACAAAAACCTAAAACAAAGTCATACTTATTAAATAATAAAAGTATTTCCTTTAAAAAACAGGAAATGAGATCAAGGTGACTACAACCATCACTTCTATTTAATAACGTAGAGGTCCTAGTCAATTTAATAAGTGAAATTAGATATACAAATTTTAATGAAGTGACAAAACTGTTTTTAATCTCCAAGTGTTAACTGTTTATATGGAGAATTATGAAGGAAAGCTGTTTAAACTAATAAAACATTAATTCATCAATACTGTTGTATATATGCAAAGAATAATATAATACCTAAAAGCCAAAAAAAAAACCCCAGCTACTTTGTAATTTCAACAGAAAAAGCTCCCACTTAAAAATGGCAACTTAAACAAAACAACAAAACAAAAACCCCTGAGCCCGTGGACAGAGAGAACAGACTGGTGTCTGAACCGGGGAGAGGGAGGGTGGGCAAAATGGGTGAAGGGGTCCAACGGGGTTATAACACACAGCGTGCGGACCATAGGTAACGATACTGTGTTACACACTTTAAATGACCTAGGGGAGTGGATCTTAAAAGTTCTCATCACGAGAAAAAAAAATCTAACTGTGTATCGTGACAAATGTTAACTAGACATACTGTGATCACTTCATTATGTTGTACACCTGAAACTAATATAATCTGTATATCAATTAGATCTCAGTTAAAAAAAACCAGAGTCAAATCTGAATGAAAAGTCAATCAACATATTTGTAAACTTTTTCTCAGTTCTGATTTTCTACTTATATGTCATTTTATGTGTTTTTGCTGTAGAACTGCCTCAAATCCTCTGTAAGAAAAAGTAAGCCATTAATTAATAATAAAAAATTATTTTTAAAAAGATCCCACCAAATCCATGTTAGTGAACACCAAACCAAAGACTCCGCTGGCAGGAACTAACCACTGACACGTGAGGCTCCGACACTGACTCCTACAGGGAAGGCCACGGTGAGGGTGGGGTGGGGGTGGGGGTGGAGGGGGGTGGAGCAGCGGGGGGGGGGGGGGTCGGGCACCTCCAAAGCAGGGCAAGCTGTCAGGGTTCTCTCACCTCCTATGTGGCCACAAACACAAACACACAAAAGCACAACAAAACTGCCCCACAAATCCTGAAGGAATTATGATAGAAATAGCAGATCAGAATCTCTGAGTGGAAAGTATATTTTTGATTTAAAAAATCCCCCCTCATAGTTCTGATACATTACCCCCCCCATTGCACCAACAAAGCCTCCAACCCCTTCCCCACTTCAAATAACTTGGTTAAATTTATTCTTTAAAATTGTTGAATGCCCAACAAATAGTTTATTGAGCACCTACTGTGTGTCATTGTCAGAAAGAGAATATTCTTACACCTCTGCACAGCAAGAGCTTTCTGGGCACATTTATGAAGACCTGGGTTAAAGGATGAGCCTTAAAACTTCAAAGATGACTGAAGAGAAAGTAAGTGGTCTCTCCCCCTTGAGTAAGTGCTTACATTTCAGAAGGATGAACCAGGGCCACTGGGATACTCCAGGGCTTATAAATTAGGAGACTCTTGACTTAGCTTATTGCTGTAATAATAATCTGTCCCTGCCCCAGAAACCTTGTGGTGACTTCCAGGAGAATATGAATAAATAAACGTATGAAAAACTTACCAGTCACTGGGCACTACGCTAGCTCCTAAGGACAGAGCTGTAAACAAGAGGAAGTGCCTAGTCTTGCAGCGCTCACCGTCAGCCATGGCACTGGAACGTAAACAATCGTCACCACACAGTGTGGCCAGGTGTGGCAGGAGATGTCACAGGAGCTGGGAGAGGTCTGGGAATCTAAACCAAGACCTGACGGATGAGGAGTTAGCCAGATGCCTTCGTCGAAAACAAGAGACTTGGGATTCCGAACCAACCAAGCTTCCTTTTCTTCCCGTAACAAGAAACACCAAGGAAGGGTGGCTAAGTCAGGCCAGACAAAGCCCAAGTTCCTCCTGTTTTTCTACTTTTCCCTCCTCAGTGTGGTGACAGTGTTTGGGTGGGGTCCCTGCATGGCGGCCGCCGCTCAGCCCGAAGTGGGCACAACTCCCAGGTTAACTCGGCAGGACAGCTGACTTCCTGTCCCACAGGCCAGAACCGGGTCACATGCTCACGCTCAAATGTCAAATGTCAAGAATGGAACCCTCGTGACGCCAGAGGCTAGGGCCTCAGCCTGCCTTCCCCAAAGTCCATGGACACGCAGAAAGGAGTAGATTCTCAAACAAAACTGAGTTTCAGTCAGAAAAGAAGACAGCGCTGAAGGGTGCAGGGAAAGCTATGTGCTATTGTCATTAGGTAGTATTTCGTTTTTATATAGTATTGTATTTGGCTCTAAGAAGAAATATAAAGAAAAAAACCACCTTATTCTTAAGCATATACAAATTTACATTTTTTAGATTTTAACAGAGAAACACTAAAAATAAATGAAACCAGTACAGTGTGAACTACGTCCCACAAAGGCTGGGAGATCACACAGTAATCGAGGGAGATCCGGTCTTAAATAACCAGAGGCTGTTCTGAAAGAAGGGAATTATGAAATGACCAAGAGGCTGATTTATGTTCAAAGGCACAAAGGTAAAATTCTAGGCATGAATAGATATGTTTACTCAGCTGTAAGAGAGACTCTGTGGAGAACACTGAGAAAATGCATGGGCAAACACACGCCCACGACTACCTGTCCTGCTGTATAAAGGCACTGATACATATTTGATGGATGGATGGATGGATGGATGGATGGATGGGCTTGGATGTGAGCACTATTTGACTGGAAACTACCGAAAGTTTCTAATCAGAGGACATGTACGACCAAAACTATTTCTGATGAAAAACTTATTTTTAACGAGAATGGACTGGAAGAAAATAAGATAAAAAGGGTCATCCATTGGGAAACTACTAAAATCATCCAGGTATTAAAGGCAATCAGGGCCTTGATCCAGGGGTTCAAGAACTAAAAATCAAAGTTACAATTTTACAAAGCGGTGGCTATGCATACTTATGTTATTTGCAATGTCACAAGCATATTTAAAAAGTGTTGCATTTTAGATTCACTTATTACTACATTATGAAAAACAGGATGGGTAACCTTCAATTTAGTTTAAGTGATCCGGAATTTTAACCAGTTTTTACAGCACTTCAATGGGCTTTATGCCCTAGGTTTCCTTTTCAGCTCCATCAGGAAAGGTGCACAGCTAATCCTAAGTCCACCAGCATCGTGGTCTCTGTGGCCTCCTAGTGCTCACCGTCTAGAATGACAGCTTCAGTAGCAAATTCTTAGAATTGTGTAGGAGTGCCTCCTTTTATCACGCTTCTTCGCTTTACTGCACCTCACAGATACTGAGTTTTCTACAAATTGAAGGTAAAACCCTCCACCAACAAAAAAGTTACAACTTGCTAAATTTAGGCTCAGATAATAGCATTTTTAAGCAATAAAAGTTTTTAAATTAAGGTGTGTACATTGTTTTGGGTTTCTTTTTAGACAATGCTATTGCGTACTTAATAGACTATAGCATATAGTCTGTATCGCAGACTATATCGATACAATACTGTATCGCAATATTCGCTTTCTTCAGTGGTCTGGAACCAGACCTGCCGTATCTCCAAGGTTTGCCTATACAGACAGACTCATTCTGTCCTCTACTTTTTCTTCTACATTTATATCAGGTTATAATGACATCCCCCCAAATAACACTTCACACACCATTCACAAGCTCGCTAAAGCTATGATGGAGGTAATCAAAGTATCTACAAAGCTAAGAGTCATTAGATCATTCACGCTTGTATCTCCAGCATTATTATTTTCTACAGCAATCTATGAGAAGCTACTGCTAGAGATCTTCCTGTTTTACCTTTGTTTCAAACAAGATTTTACTTATTGCTTGCTCATATCTTACATGCCATTTAGTCTTTATTTCACCCCTGGCAACTTTTATTTGTACATTTGCTTCTCCATGACTACTCACTATAAAAAAAATAAGTGCTTTTACCTGTCAAAAGACTCAAGTAACTCTTCCTAATCAAAGAATTTCTGATCTTCTGGCTGGACTGGGGGCATTTCTAGCTCATTATGTGTACTTGCTGACCAGCAGTCTTGGTCCCACACAAATGGGGCTCCACTTCCAGCCAGACCCTGAATCCCCCAGCCCCTCTGGGAGGCGGCAGAGATGTTCCAGCCAACCCAAGAAAAGACCATCAGGTCAGAGAGGAAGGCTGGGTAAGGACTGGCAATGGGGTCCATTAACAACATGCTCAGCACAAAACGTCCAGGTGTCCATTCCAGGGAACCGTCAAGTTTTAGGAATACAAGCAGCCTATATCTTCATGTCCTCTGCACCCTTCAGTCTATAAATGACAAAATATTCTACCAGAAGAGCTGAACTGGCTCAAAGTCACATATCCTAACTATATTTAGGCACCTGGAAAATAGCTTAAGATGAGTAAGTGATAAATACAGAAAATCTAAGTGAACACACAATACCCTCCTCTCCAAAAAGACAACACAAACCAGGGAAAATAAACAAACACAATGTGTTAGAAAGAACAAGTAACCACGCTGTGAATAATGTTTTATAGTTATACTAATATAAACACTGATTATGCAAAATTTAATTGTAATGAGAATGGAGGAGGGCCCTTCACCTAGGATAAGGGGGTATAAGAAAGATAAAGTCTCTTCATCTACCATACGTCAAAGGTAATGCCTAAGGCTAAAAAATTAAAAATTGGAAAGAACAACAAGCTAGCTAGAGATTTGGAGATAATAAGAACCAGGTCTCCAAGATGAACCCCCAAGAGCAGGGACTGGGGGAGGAGAGTGAAGAGGGTGAGAGCTGGGAGATTGCTGAGTTTTGCAACAAGCCTTGTACAACTCCTAGGCTCTTGAAATCCTGTGCATATGTAACTGAGATTGAGATTAAATTAAGTGACCAATCAGAGAACAAAGCCTAGAGTTTCTAACTGTATAATCCCTTTTAAAAAGAAAATAGAGAGAAAACAATATTTTTGATATTTTATCTACAATTTAATTTTCTATTGTTCTTGTTGTGGCTCTTCACGGAAGCAAAAAGAAAGTCAAATATTCACCCACTGGATTGGGAACACATGAATCCGTATGAGGTGCTGGGAAAACGGAACTAAGATCCTCCTGCAAAAGGTCACTGTGTTAGAGAAACAGGTAAACACACAACCAAAAAGCAATGAGATTACACACTCTTAACACTAACCATTCTGTGGGCCTTGGTTTCCCCACTTGTAGCACGCCTCATCGGGTTTTTGTGAATATTTCATGATTCACATAAAGCTCTTGGAACACTGCTTGCCAGAACATAAGCCGAGTGAGGCTGAAAGACAAACCCATGCCTGTCTGATTCTAAAACCCATACTCATTCCACCACAGCACATTTCTAAAATAATCCTATTCTTTTCGTAAACAAAAAACTTACTTTCCTCCTGGATCCAAATGGTATCAAATAAATGAACAAATAGTGACTCGCTATGTATGAAAATGAAGTAGAATAGAATCTAAAGGGAAAAAGAAAACCACTTTTCCAGCTTTTTTTCTAGTTCTCTTTAATTATTTACAAATATTTGATTTACTTAAAAACAGTCCCCTATGTCTTATGAGTTAGGCATGATTAAAAGTAAAGTTCTTGATTTATCAAGAAGTAAAATGCGGTAGTGAACTATTCTCAATAACCAGAAAATAAATTAACATACCACTAGATGGCACTGTACTAGATAACTTTTTTCAAAAAAATTTTTTTTAGCACAGATCCAACTTAGCAAATTAAAAGAATGTTTTCTTGCAACAGAAGAAGGTAGGCTTATATTACTCCTGTTTTTAAGCTATTTCATGGCTTTGAAAATAAAGACATGGTTTAATGGAAAGAAAACAATTGTATAATCATGTTAAATTTTATTTTTAAAGTATTCTGATATCTTAAATATCCTGATATCTTCTAAGAATAAATAATTCTGAATGTCTCTCTTATTTATAATACAACAAATAAGTACAGGAACATAAGGAGGTTTGAACTATAGTAACTTGGGCAAGGTGGAACTACATTTCCCAGAATTCCCTTCCATAAATGGTTCTAGGTCAGAGTTGGCCAAAAGAAGAATGTACTTGAGATTTGAAAGGAGGAACTACATCAGCAGCTGTTGTTCTCTGAAGCCATTATTTACTTCTTGGTTAGAGGTGGTGACAGACACAGACACTGCTGGGTTCCCGCTTACCCTCACACCCCTTTGGTCCATGTTCAGCTCTTTTCCCCAAATACTGGACCTATGACCAAGAAATGCCCAAGGCCCATCACCAGACCTTTGACAGGAGACACAGAGGTGGCATTCAACAAGTATTTAATTACTGACTAATGTATCTTTAGTAAGCCATAATAACGGTAAATGACTTAAGCTCCTCTTCACACAGCAGCTTTAATGTATTAATAATGTGCTATTAATTTATAGAATTATATAACCTTTTGCATGTTATCAATTACATAACCTGTTAAAGAATAAATCACATCACAGGGTAATCAGAGATATTGAACATTTACAGATACTCAAGTTGAGATGTCCGAAAGAAATAGTCGAGGTATCCATGGCCGAAAATCCTCCAGCATGTGTAGCTGCCCGGCTTCAACAGTCAGCCAAATGCCTGTGTTTGAGAGCCAATCACCGAAACGGCTCCTTAACCGGTTTTATTTTCTGTGCTGATAAACTACATCTAGTGCCTGAATCCACGAGACGTGTGCAGAACAGGCTCAATAATCGTGTATTAAAAGAATTGGTGAGTTATTTCCCTGTCGATTCAGGCTGATTCAACTCCTTTAACATCTGTGTTATCAGAAAGTAATACAAACAAAACACTACAGAAAATAAATATAATTGCTATACCACTTTTGTGGATTAAAAAAATATAAGATTTTTTTGTTCTCTCCTGTTATTTCTTATGTTCACCTTTGGGAATGTCATTCCGTGTCACTGTTTCCATATAGAGAGCTCCCCAAGTCATTTGTCTAACGCTGAACTTCCATAAAGTCGTAATGCCGCGGGCCCAAGGAGCAGCATTCTCTCCATCTGTGCGTGTTGTCAGTGTTCATGGAGGAATTCCTGCGTTCCAAATCCTTTACAACCATGATCTCCTAGGCCTCCTGCACTCCTCTGAGGCAGGTACTATTACAGAGACCCTGGTGCTGAGAGGCACTAGATATATAACTCGACAGGGCTTAGAGAGACTGAATAGCTTTTCCAAGGTGATGTATCCAATACATATTGAAACCTGGATCTGAACTTGGGCTGGGTCTGATTGCATAACCCCACTTCCCAACCACCATTCAACAGACCATCCTCTTCTCCCATTAGATCTGACAACGTGAGAAATAAATGTCTGTCTCTGGTTCATCTTAGTACCTGCTTATAGCATGTAATGCACTTGTATTTAGTATGTTATCAAGAGTTATCTGTTGATTAATATACTCTGAGTGCGAAAACTAGCTGAGATATTGCCTGATTATCAAAGAATAATTCCTGCTTCAAATTAAACTAGAGAACACTGCACTAAGTTTCATAAAACTTAACAGTGCAGACAATGAAGATGAAAACCAGAGGGTAATTAAACTAGAGTCATGTAACCTGCATACCTCATATCTTTCCTAGTCTTGACAATCCCAACTACATTACAGGGAAATCAATATTATTATCATATCGTCAGACCCCTATATTCTATCAACTACTGGGCTTTCTTTTGAAATAAACTCCAGGTCTCTGCCCCTCCTGAACATATTGTGGTTAAATGGGCCAAAACCGGCCATGTTCTGAGAAATGACAATTAGAGAATGACTTTAAGCATCAAATGCTGTGTAAAAAAAGATTCTTTTCTACCAGCCCTCCCCAACCCCACCCCCAGAGATGCCACACCCAGGTTTTGTTGCCCTCACTGCCTTAAATGCACTGAAGTTTTGTTCTGTGAAGACACTGGATCCTGCTCTCTCCTGTCTGCCAGCAAGAACCCCCTTCTTGGTGCTCCTAATGAGTAACAGGCGGCCAGTCTGTTCAAATGCGCCAAGACAGTTACTACCGTGCAACCTGGGGTACACATGTTATTGTCCATTTGGACTACATTTTAAGCACAATAATCTCACAGTCAGCAATTTTATGGTAGGTCTAGAGCATTAACAGGACTGTCCTTGTTCTTCCACAATTTTATTTTCCCTCCGGCCAGCAATTCCTTGGAGTGAGTCCTTTCTTTCTTTTCTTTTTTTGAGTCAGTCCTTTCTCTTAGGCCACTCTACCTCCACTCCCAGACTCAAGATGAGCTCTCCTCTCACATCCTGAGGTAAAGAGAGCAAGTCCTTTTCCCTCTGGGCCCCAGGTCCAGTCATTTCGAGTCACTGCGCAGCCATCGGCCCCCCCATCAAACCACTCCGAGTCTTCCTTCTCCTTGAGCACACTCTCGGCCCCACTCCTGTGCTGTTTAGCGTGGGTTCTCATCCCTTGCTAGAAGTCAGTTTCTTCTACGACTCTGCCAGCATCACCCACTCACCTGACTCAGCAAGAGTCACACAAATTGCATACTTTAAAAATACCTTAGCTGTATCTTGAGCATTGTTCTTTCCTTCACACTTGAAGAAAATAAGGCCTGAACATTTGATTGCAGTTTAAGTCCCCAACTCTAGGTAGGCAAACGCCCCCCACCTTTGTCCATGACTTTTACAGTGAGAAATGTTCCACTACAGACATTAGTTGCTTTTAAATTTATTCAGTCAGAACAAGAGAAGAGCCTTGAAAATACAGCAGAAGAGATTCTGCACTCCCTAATCACCTGGATATTAAAACACTTAAACGTACCACTGTAACATGTTCTAGTTCTGCCAACCTTCAAAAGAAATAAAACGCAGAGAAAATTATCTGTCATCGATGATATGGTATTACTGGCCCGAAGGAAGAATGCAGGGTGTTTACAGTCCCTCTGATGCATGCTTTGTTTCCATCGCTACTTCACAAGGTAATCCGATCCGCTCTCCTGATCCCAGAAGCCACTTATCCCTTTCCAAGCATCCACCAGAAGACTGAACCTGGCTTCTGGTCCTCTTCTTTCTTTAAACTCCTTCCAGAAACGGGCTTCAGAGATTGACTTTCTAAAACCAACACGAACTGAAGATTCTGAGTTTCTTTAACAATTGGTCACAGAATGTGGATGAAACTCAAAGACTCGCTGAAAGCTTTCAAAGCACGACACTGAACGAAGTTGCAGAGATAAGCACAGCCGTCTGACGACACCAGAGCCCACTGGCTTCCTCCCGTGAGGGTCCCAAGTTCTACAAGTAATTGCTCTGTGCCTGACTTTTTTCCTTGGTCAGGATCATTCACTCAAACATCCTTGATATGTCACTGTCATTGCTTAGATCTTTAAAGGAAAATGTCTTTTACTGGCACAACACAGAGGATTGAAATATTCAAAAAATTCATAGGTTAAAAAAAAAACTTTAGCCCTGAGAGCTGGCCCCACTCTGCTCTCTTTCTCTATTCCTACAAGGGCTATTCCAACCACGTGTGACACATTCAGACCATCACAGCGTACTTATGCCACATGCCTGACACTAAAATAAAGACCTTCCACGCCTGGCTGGTGTCGCTCAGTGAGCTGAGTGCCAGCCTGAGAACCAGGGAGTCACTGGTTTGGTTCCCCATCAGGGCATGTGCCTGGGTTGCAGGCCAGGTCCCCAGTAGGGCGTGCGTGAGAGGCAACCACACATTGATGTTTCTCTCCCCCTCTTTCTCCCTCCCTTCCCCTCTCTCTAAAAATAAATTTAAAAAATATATTTTTTTAAAAAAAACGAAGACCTTTCCTCTACTCTTTATCTGTAATCTACCTCTATTTTAGGTTCATTTTTATAAAAATGTAGTCTATGCTCATTGTCTCGACTCATTAAGGACCACTGTGCTTCCTCATTGAAAGGAAGTTTCAAATGACACTAGGTAACAATTATTCTCACTGAGCGCCTCTGACTTGGTCAAATCCAAAAGCCTCATTTTACTTCTCACTCCTCTCCACCACCCCCCGTGGCATAGGATACTCACTACTTCCCTTTCTGAATCTGTTCTCAGACAGTCTTTTCCTGAGTGGGCCCTTTAAGTGGTGAGGAGTCTGGAGTCCATTGCTCAGCCCTCTGACACTGCTCAGCTAGCTCTCCTTTCGCAATATCACCCGCTCGCTGCGTGATGCGCACTCTTTACCTTTCACTCCTCGACTCCAGTCACGTTTCCAACTGTCTGCTGCTTATTACCATTGGGACACCCCATTCCCAAATATCCAGGCCAAACCCAAGGCTTCCTTTGTACTCTCCTATCCAGAGGTAAAAATCTACAACAGTTTTCTATTTTCCCATTTCTCTCGCAACTGATCTTTATAGCTCCAGTCACTAATTTCACAGAGTCTACCTCCCAAAATCATATTCCCCACAGTCTTCTCTTCCACATCTCCACGGCCAATGCCTCAATCCAGGCCCTCCATCCCACTCATTTGGACTCTTGCACAAGCCTCCTAACTAGTCTATTCTCTTTAGTTTTCCCTTCTGGCCCAATTTTCACACGGCTGTCAGGCATCTTACTGAAGTGTGAATCTGGCCCTGGCTGGTATGGCTCAGTGGGCTGGGGACCGTTCAACAAACAGAAAGGGCATCACCAGTCTGATTCCCGGTCAAGGCACATGCCTGGGTTGCAGGGCAGGTCCCTGGTTAGGGTCATGCACAAGGCAACCGATCGATGTTTCTTCCCCTCTCTTTCTCCCTCTCTTTCTCCCTCTCTTCCCCTCTCTGTAAAAATCAATATATAAAATGTTTTAAATAAATAAAAACTAAGATGTGAACCTGTGCCATTCCTCTGATTTTAACCCCCCCCCCCCCGAAGTTCCTCATGGCCACCGCAGCAAAGGCCAGCTACCAGCATCATACACAGGCCTCCTTCTGCTCTCATGTCCCCACTGCTCTCATGAGCTTCTCAGCTTCTCAAAAATTGACCCGCATACCTCTACAGCTTGGTACAGGCTCCTCCTCCTCCACCTGGTGAGCAACTACATCCTCTCAAAGCCTCAACTCAAATGCCAGTCTTCCAAAAGACCTCCCCCGGACAAATTAGTGACTTGTTTCCGGGGCAGTCCGTAGACGAGGCCTCTGCGGCAACGCTTACCACACAGCATCCCACTCATTGCCTCTTGCTCCCAAGCCGTCACCGCAACCTACCCAGTGGAACACCCCAAGACCAGGATCTGTCCTTGCTCATTTTCAGCGCCCCCCAGATTCTTTGAGGCTCATGAGGTTGGTGTCTCTCTCTCATCCCAGATCTCCCAACCATCAAAGCTCAGTGACTTCACTGCCACACCGATGGACTGTGTCTACTATGTGTGTCTACTATGAAGTGTGGGAAAATCAGTCGTCTGTTTATTTAACTAGCATGTATTGGATGTGGGATACCCAGATGAGTAAGTCTTGACCCCTCCTACTAAAGAGTTCCCAGTCTAGCAGGGAAAACAAGCTCACGAGCAGACGTTCATGCGACATGTTGCAGAAGCCCAGTGACAGAGTTATCCCAGGACATTCTGGAGACAGAGAGGCATGGGGGGAGGACCGCTAATGCAGCAAGCGTGAGGCGCTGAGGATAGAAAAGGCCCCTGGAGGGATCTTCTGGGCCTGATGGCACCCGAAGCGAGTGCCAAATATACCAATTAACCACATTAAGTTTTTGTCAGATGCCCCCATACAAGTGGTAAGAATCATGACATAATATAATAAATATCCATCTGATATAATATGTACCTGATTGTATCATACCATACCACGACTTTTAGCAAATATATCCAGATCTCGAACTGTGAAGACAAACCACACAGTCTGGGATCACCTGGAACACTCCTTTCTCCCTCCCTCTCTTCTGTCCTCTGTCTGACACCCAATGACAGAAAAACCTAACACATGTAACAGAAGCCACTGGTAAGAACCTCCGTGGCTATGTTGGCACGTGTGCACTCCATGCCTCTCTCTTCACTGCCCCTTCACTCACGTTCTGTGCTGTCCTCACCGAAGTCTCTCGGGCTTGCCTCACGCATCCAATCCCTGCTCACTGTCCTCTGACCCCTGCCTGCTCTTCCCGCGCTCGCCTCCCAGGCATGCGGCAGAACCAGGCTGGATCAGTTCATGCCCCTGTTCACTCAACGGTGACGTTGCTGAGAACAAGCATACCTCTCCATGCTAAAAAGAATTTATAACAGCAGTTCTTTTTTCACAGCATAAAGTCTACCTTTTGATTTAAAACCACAGGTATTACTGTTACTGTGATTTAGTCTGTTTAAGTCTTTGGGGGACCTAAAGTTTTTATCTTGAAAGAAAATAACCCTAGCAGAAAAGAAAACTCAAACAATCAACACCATCCACGTAGCGGTGAAAACTCAGTATTTAATTTCTGGCTTTGTTACTGTTTTACTACATAATTACCCTGGTCCATGTAATCTCAAACCTTAATAGAAATCTTGAAATACACTACATCACATAAAGTAAATTTTGAAATATTTTCATGTTTTTGCTACATATTATTGACAATTATTTTTTCTAATTTAAAAACTGATTAAATACATGTACAGATATGGAACATAAAAGTGAAAATCATATTTCAATTCAATATTTACATTTGTCAATTACTATTTAACACTTACCATGTATTCATTGCATCCCTACAAATTCAATTAACAAAGCATATCAATAATACAATTGTGCTTGGAATTAGGAGGAAAGGGAGAGAAAAAATAGGTAACCCTTTATCGGGAATCTGATCTTAAAGTTATACTAATGGGGGGGAGAAGGAAAACAAAAGGGGGAGGGGAAGAGCACAGGTAAGAGTAGTTCAAAGCAAAGCAGAAAAATGTATCAACTAAGTTAATTTCACTTACAGTTAAAAGTGAAAAGTGTTTTCCCAGAAAACAAGAGGTAACGTCCTCCTCCATCCCTCCACCCAGGAGCTGAGCCGCACTGCCGTTCCAGGTAGGCTTGGTGGTGCTGAAAGGAAGCAAGATGGGTGTGAGCTCTCCGAGTCGGAGTGGTGAAAGGCAGGCCAGCCACTCATCCTCCCACCTCCAGCACTTTTTAGAAAGTGAATCATCAAATTAAACGTTATAATCCAATTTCCAAAATTGTTCTACTCCACTTCAACTGCTGTCACCTCTAATAATCTTACAGGCAAATGCACTGGTCTCAAGCATCAGTCTCTCTGGATTCTGGAACAGATGAAGCTCCTGGTCACTCCACCTTCCCCGCTCCCAACAGGAACACAGCTGGCTCTCCGTCCTCTCCAAGGCTGCAGAGCCTGCTCCTGCCCCTCATCAGCCTCCCAACCACCGCCTCCCGAAAGGCGAGGTCCTCCGAGCTCGGGCCTCTCTGCATACTCATCCCCTGCAGAACTCAACCATCACTTTGGAAGGACAAATGTGAACTTCTCCCTCTTTGGGTAGACATTTCAGCACGAACCGAGGTTCTATAGTTTCAACTGCTTGGGGATTTCCCCTTAAGTGTCTAAAACCAAATGAGCACCCTAGTCCCCTCCAAACTGGTTTCTCTTTCCAGTTAGTACATGCCTGGTCATTCTTCAGATCTGGACGCCTGGAGACTACTTTTTACTCTGATTTTCCTCTCTCTCATCCTGCTGCACCCTCTTGTGTCCTACCCATCCCTCTCCCATCTCCTTCCACCGACTCCATCACTACCTTACTGCTGGATGACTTCACTAGGATCTACCTCCCATTTCTCCCTGTCTTCAGTTCATCTCCACACTGCTACCAGTTTAATCTTCTGCTGGCTACCATGGGTTTTTCCTCTTCAAAATCATACCACTGCACCTCTCCTTCAGAACGCAGATAAGTGTGGTAGTTTTAAAGCATTTTCCCAGATTCTCTGACACTTCTCTTCTTTCAAGGAGGAACCCAGCCCCCTTCCCCTTGAACGTGGACTGAACTCTCTGGCTTGCTTCTAAGCACAGAATGTGGCAACAGCACTGCCTGCGCCCACATCCCTGCCCCACAGAAACCAGTAGAGATAATAAATGTTTGTTGGGATTCTAAGCCCTAAATTTGAGGGTAATTTGTTACATGGCAATAGATTACTGATTCAGAAGGGCTCTCTGCAGCCAAGTAGATCAAGCTCACACTTTTAAGGAACTCAAGGTCTTCCACTAACTGCCCTTACTTTACCTTTGAAAATAAACACACTGCTTCAGTGTCAGGCCAGTGAGTCCACTGACCCCACATGACATGATAAAATTTTGCCTAATCTCACAGGAAATGTCCTTCTTGCTTCTCTCCACTAAACTAAATTCAATGCTTTCTTTTAGTCTAAATTCAAAGCCTATTTACCAAAGACATTTTTCTTTTTTTTAATACATATCAAGAAACATCTGATTTCTAAAACTATATGTAAGTAATATAAGCTATAAATCGTGGTTTTGATATCATTATATTTTCCCCATATTAATGAACAAATATACACTTTTTATTTAGAATTAACTTGCATGAAGTTTCTTTCAAGAAAAATTTTAAATGTCTTTTACCATGAACACATGTAATAAAATTTACTTGATTTTAAAAGTGTCAGTTTGAGGGGATAATTTGGTAGAATATATCACAAAAGATATATACATATGGTCTGTGAGTAAGCAATTCCATTTCCAGGAATCTGTTTTACACATGCAATGACACAGGTAAGCAAAAACAGAGGCACAAGGATACTGTCCACAGTCTGTAACAGGGATAAATCAGAAGCAACATGGAATACATCAACAGAGGAAAAATTAAATTAGGGTACAATGGACTGCCATGGATCCATTTTTAAAAATGCACTAAGTCTGCAGGTACTGACCTGTTCAGACCTCTACGACACAGTAAATTTAAAAAGCAAGTTTTGCCTTGGCCAGGTGGCTCAGTTGGTTGGAGCACCATCCTGTACATCAAAAGGTTACAGGTTCAATCCCAGGTCAGGGCACATACTTAGGTTTTGAGATCAATCCCTGAACGCATACAGAGTCAACTAATCAATATTTTTCTCTCACATTGATGGCTCTCTCCCTCTCCCTCTCTCTCTTCCTTCCTCTCTCTCTCTGAAATCAATAAACATATCCTTCCTCGGGTGTGGTTTCTTTAAAAGCCATAAGAAAAGACAAAGAAAATTTCACAAAGAAAATATTTAACTGTGTAAAACCCATCTGAGAAAAACTTTAAAACATTCCTGAAAAGGCACAAATAAACATTAACAACTAGAAAAACATTTCTTATTTTGGTATAGAACAAGTCAGTATCAAAAGATGTATAAATTCAATGTAATCCCCATAATAATGCTAGACAATTGATACTGAACCTATTAAAAATACACATACACAAACAGCCAGAAAAACACTAAATGCTAGAGAGGAGGACTGGTCCTTCCAGACATTAAATTATACTTCAAAGCCTCAATAATGAAAAGTGTGCTACTGACCCATAGTAGACAAACCAGTGGAGTTACACAGAAAGTTCAAAAACAGGCTTAGCTACAAATGGAACTTCAATACAGATGGGAAAAAGGCAACATCTAAAAATCACTGGGGTAAAATGGACTTTTTAGTGGAACAGCTAAAATAACTGATTAGCCGTTTTGAAAAAGATATAGTGAGATCTATACTTTATACCACACCCAAGAATAGATGCCAAGTGATCTAGATGTAAAACAATGAAGTCACACGAGCACTAGAGAGGAAACACGGTGAATTCTTTCATAACCTTGATGTAAGGAAAAACGTGCTAAATCAAAATCAGGAGAAAAAACACATAATTTGATTATGTAAAATTCTTATATAATTAGATTATGTAATTTTATTTTTTTTGCCACCTGTACATGCCCCAACCAAGATAAAACCCGCAGCCTAGGTGTGTGCCCTGACTGGTGTCAACCCCGCAAAACCTTCTGGTGTACGGGGCGATGCTCCAACTGACCAGCAACGAGGCCAGGGCTGATTATGTAAAATTTCCAGCAACATTTTTTACGAAAAAAAATTATTAGCAAAAGACAATAAATAAAATGCGAGAGAATATCTGCCTCATATCAGAGACAAAGGGCTAAAATCCACAATACATAAAGAACTAAAATTGAGGAAATAAAGAGTAATAAACTGGCAGAAACATGGGCAGGGGAGATGAACATGCACACACATACATACCTGTGCACACACCGTCATACACATCTCTCCCTTAGACATGTGAAAAGATGTTCTATTCCACTCATAGAAGAAATACAAATCGAAACCACACAGAGAGCTACTTCTCACCTACGAGACTGACGGAAATAAAACAGCATAACAAGTCCCTCTTGGGTAGGCCGCGGGGAAACAGGCACTCTCACAGAGAGCTCCCTGGAGAGAGGCAGCTTCCGGGGCCGGGGCCAGGAACGCACAGAGGACCGCTCCGTGCCAGAGTGAGGATGTGTCAGAAGGACATTGTGGCCGGCTCGAAGGGGCTCCCACTGGCCAAATCCAGGACAATCTGAACATCAAAAATAAGTAATGATAATAAAATAATTTAAAAAATAAGAACCCATGCTTCTACACTGATGTAAATAAATGAGAAATAAGGGAACAGCCCTCTTTGTGGAAGAAAACCAACGAAAAAATGAAGGGGGAATGATGAAATTTCACATCGCCATCAGGAAATCATCGTAAGAATAACCGATTCAGGCAGGAACCACCCATGGATGCTAAAGCCTACCAGTAAAAGTTTGAGGAATAACAGGGTGTTAACTAGAAACACTACTCCACGAGATGCACCATCTGAAAGGGAGGAAAGAGTGACCCCCCCTGGACAGACCTGGCAGACCGCGCCTCAACCGAGTGACCCAAGTTAACGTCACCAGCAGCAGGACCGGACCGGCAGATGTCAAGTGCCTCTGAATCCGGTGCCCTGAGAACACAATGTCCCTTGGGTAACAAAAACCCAAATCTAACTGTGAGGAAACTCCAAACCAGCCAACACTGAAGGCATGCTGGTAATAATTCGCTCATTCTCTTCCCAAATGTCAGTGCCATGAAACCTAAAGACCGAAAAGTTGTTTCAGATAAAAGGAGAACACCTGTAACATGTCACCCAGGACTCTCACACTGTAAAGACATTTTGGGAACAATCGATGGAATCTGACGAAGGTCTGCATTTAGATAATATTGTGGTGTCAGTGCTAACTTTCTAATTTTGGAAAAAGAATAAACTTTATTGAAGAAGAAGAATAAACTTAATTAGGTGGGGGAAAAATAAGCTCTGGCCAAGAATGCATAACATGAATCTAACAATGAGGAAACGTCAGACAAACACAAAATGAGAAACTTTCCAAGACTAATAAAAAGGCCGGGTACTCTCATCTTCAAAAATGTCAATCTGATAAAAGGCAAAGAAAAATGGTGGAAATATTCCAGATTAAAGGGTATTAAACAGATGTGACAACTAAATGTGACAGATAACCCTAGACTGGATTTCATACCATAAGGAGGAAAAAAGGACTGTGATAAAGGACTTTCTCAGCCCAAGTGACAAGGTTGTGATGGAGACAGCGTAGTAGGTGAAAGTATTTTAAGAATACAAATTCATGAAGTAGTAACTATTAGGTAAGCAATTATCCCTATTAGGAAATACACATTGAAATATTTAGGGGTAAAGGGCCATAATACATATAACATTTTAAAATGGTTCACAGAAAATATATACATATATACGTACATAAATATAAACAGCAAGAAAACACGCACACATGATAAAGTAAATGGGGAAATGTTAACAAGTAAAAATAAATGTTCTTTGCATTATCCTCAGGTTTTCTGCAACTTTTTAATTTTTAGTGGTCATCCTCTAAATAAAATTATTCAGAATTATGAAATAGATAAGATCAATAATCTTTAAAAAAACTACCTTAAGAGTTAGAGTTTAACATACTTTAAAAATAACTGTATTTCTCAAGCGTTCATTTGAGAGGTCAGATAACTCAAAATGACCATGTTATATCCTAAGGAAAACACAACTGGGAAGAAAGTGAAACCCTGCAGAAGAAATTCTGCTGCATGTGGGTAAGATCATTAGCTTCTCTAGAGTCAGGCTACTTGGCTCTGAATTTGGACTCCAAGCCCTAAGCCTTCCTAAGCTTTGATTTTCTCCTCCTTAAAGGGGGAATGGTAACAGTGTCTACTCCCTAGGGTCACTGGGGTTTGTAGAGAAATAAAAGCATCTTAGTCAAGTGCCTAACACACGGTAAACATTCATCGTTATTATTGTTACTGTTATTTCTGTCTTGTACTGAAACACATCCAGTATAGGGGCATGGGGCCTTTGATAATGGATTACAAAGGGAGCCGGAGAAGAATTCATCACGGTTTACCAGCACCACACTCTAGTAAAGATCTGATATGAGGCACCAGGTTTTTAAAAGCAGGCCAGCCCTGGAGTGAAAAAACGTTCTGTATCAAGCTCGTGTATCTTGGTGGAAATAGCGATTGAAAATGCCCATTTCTTCCCCACCTTATTTCTACGTTCACCAAGTCAAGTTACTATCTACAGTTTCTCCTTCCAACAAGCTGGCCACAGGACATCTGCCACTGTAAGTTAACACACTCGGATATTTAATCTCCTGTAAACTTGCGGAGCTTGGTTAGCTTCACTCAGCCTCACAGTCCCCGTCAACTCTGAATGCGCTGATAAAATCAAATTGCTTCACCTGCAAAGTCTCACCCCAGACGCCTGATCAAACAGTGCGGTGCTCCTCTCCTCTCCAGGGCCGGCCTGAGCAATCGGTGGCTTCCCTCCCGGACAGGAATTTAACTACCGCTGTTGAAATGTTAACTTTCCAGAAGCATCTGTCAAGCGCAGACCATCTGTCTCCATTAACCCCAGGATGCCTAATGGACACCGGGAGCAAGTCAGCACTCACTGATTAATAAACACTGGCCTTCGAGAGAAAAGGCACTAAGTACCAATCAATAACTTTGTGTTAATCATATGAAAACAGAAAATAAACTATGGCTGAGTTAACTCCAAAATTAATCTTAACCTTTCACGCAACGTATTTCAAAACACTGCAAAATAATTTTTAAGCATAAATATCACAAGTTCACCATATAATTATATAAAAACTGTCACACAAAATAATCAGATTGCTATCAAGTAAAATACTAATATTTACTCAATAAGGTTTTTAAATTTTCATACAATTTTTCACATAATACCCAAGAATCTGTCTTTTAAAAAATGTCAAGAAAATAGCCAAACACTATTCCTAAGTGTTCGTTTTCACTTAGCAGTTTTTTAAATGTACTTATATTTTATCATCAAAGGTGATATGAATATAAACAAAATGTAAATTCTCAGTCCCATTTGCTGTCTTCTGTACTTTCCCACTGACACAAACTACAAAATTCAAATCCTTGTTTCTCATTTTGAGATGAGGAAGAAAAATTATCCTTCACTCCAAGAGGAATACACAGTGTTCTACACCATCTTCCGTTCTGCTTTTCTCAGTGAAACCCCAGACTTCCTGGACATCAGACCCCCATCACGTCCCTCCTCTCCACATCAGCAGCTCCTGCAAAAAAATCTTACATTGCCCTGGCTGGCGTAGCTCAGTGGATTGAGCACGGGCTTCGAATCAAAACATCGCAGGTTCAACTCCTAGTCAGGGCACATGCCTGGGTTGCAGGCCACGGCCCCCAGCAACCGCACATTGATGTTTCTCTCCCTCTCTCTTTC
The DNA here is from genome assembly GCF_004126475.2 of Phyllostomus discolor. Taxonomy (NCBI): domain Eukaryota; kingdom Metazoa; phylum Chordata; class Mammalia; order Chiroptera; family Phyllostomidae; genus Phyllostomus; species Phyllostomus discolor. Next base: position 77,185,252 of record NC_040912.2, read on the forward strand.
TCCCTCCCTTCCCTCTCTAAAAATAAATAAATAAAATCTTAGAAAAAGAATATATTTCTAAAAAAAATCTTACATCATGACATCCTTTTTCCTTCAAAACTGAAGAGATAAAAATTTTCCTCCACATCTTTGCTTTAGGTCCCATCCTCCAAATTTCCTTATAAAAGAGAAGTGTCCTGTGTGCTACAAACCTAGTAATAGTGTCAACATAAATTTATGCTTGCTTATTTGCTATTTACTTATTTATATGGATTTGAGAGAGCGAGAAGCAGGGAGGGAGGCGGCAGGGGAAGGGACAGAGACAGACAGACAGACCCATCAGTTTGTTGTTCCACGTACTTACGCATTATTTATGATTCTTGTAGGTGCCCTGACAGGAGACCGAACCCACAACCTTAGTGTCTGAGGACGATGCTCTAACCAACTAAGCTACCCAGCCAGAGCCTACTGTTTACTTTTGAATAATTAATTCACAGAGTTGAAAATTCAAAAGGTTAAAAAAAGTGGGGGCGGGGTATTTAGGGAAAAGTCTCCCTGTCCACCAGCCACCTACCTCCTTCTCTGAAAGGCATAAAATATTAGTTCATTTTTTATCTATCTACATGTAGACATAGATGTGTAACAGCTGTTTATAAATTCTCATGCAACACTTTACAAATTCTCTTTTTTATACTCTACGTCTTGTCCTTACTTAAGATTGTATCTTTAAGAATACAGCATACCAGAATATTCACAAACTTCCTCTTTCTATTTTTATGGCTATATACATTACTTTTTCAGTATGTGCTCTAGTCTCTCATCCCATCAATTCATTCAATACACATTACACCAGACTAGTCTGCCTGATTTTTAAAAAGAAAAGTAAATATGCATTCAACCCCCAAATTTAATGATTTTCTATTAAGTTTGACCTGTTATGAGATATCAGTGCTCAACTCCTTGGATGCGGAAACTGTACTGTGGTTATACTGAGGAAAATCCTCTTTAGCAAGTCCTTAAAGGCACAATGTCAAGATTCCTGCAACTCATATTCAAGTGGCTAAGAGCTACAAATACACATACCACATCTGATTCTAAACACACGTGCACATAGCGTGTGGGCAAGTGTAGCAAAACGTTAGCTGATTACTCCAGAAGAAGCGCATATAGGTGTTCAGAGTACTATTTTTCTACAGATTTGAAATTTTCCAAATAAAAAGGGGGGATAAAAAGGCTCTGGTATTTCACAGGGTCCCCTCATTTGCCACCTTAAAACATACAGTGGTCATTTCCCCACTCTGAAGCCCATGTCCTAACATAGCCCAACTGCATCCGCTGCACTCTCCCAAAAGAAAATTAAAATGAGCTCTTTCCCTATTCTTAACTGCTAGTCCTGCACCCTGCTCCCAGGTCCTGGCTCCCAGGGGTCCTCGCCCCTTCCCTGTCCTCATCCAGACCAGTCCTGGGGGTCCTCAGATATTTTTGCATCTTATCGTTTTGTGGCCTACGCTCTGGAAACTACCCAGGGGAAACTCATGATGAGTAACACTTTTGTAATTTCCAGCTAAATGTGATGCACATGATAGGTGTTAAAAATTTTTTTTTGAAAGAATGGGCTTTTTTAAACAAAGAGCATGGGAACTACTCCCGAGCACTTGGGCAGGTCCCCACACTCAGTTACAGTCTTCTTAGAAAAGCACCTGCAGTCTCCGTAGCGTGCTCTCCACACTCCGCACTCCTCTCATCTTTCCTACCCTTGCGCGTGGTCACGACTGCCTTCTCTCTGACACAAACAATGACAGAGTGTCCTACTGAGAATGGAAAAACCTGTTTCACAACCCCAAATAAAGCCACTCTCGAAGTTAGAATAGCCAAAGTCTCTGAAATTTTATTTATGTGACATGACTCTCTGACACTGAAACTGTAAACCATTTGAAAAAAGCACCTGCCAATTACCTGTCTGTGGAATATCCCTCTGCAGGACCTGCCCACCGGTGTGCAGCTGGGGGACCTGCCTCTGAAGGCGTTAACTTCCGTTAGTCAAGATAAAGCTGGACACGTCGGAACCCAGAGGCTGCTGCCATGCCCACAACCACTTGTGTCCAGGAACACTACACTTCGGAAAACTTGATTCACTAACAAAAATTACAAATGACACCTACTTAAAAACACACGAACCACATCTAACTTGAAACAGACACAAACTGAAACTGCACAAATGCACAATAGAAAGAATCCATGAATCCATGTCTGTGTCAATTTCCTCTCCCGGGAACAAGCCACAGACCTGGAAGGGACCCGAGTTCAACCCTCCCGAACTGAGCTCAAAGAGGTTAAGCACCTAGTCCGACATTTCGTTGCTAAAGAGGTCAAGCAAGGTTTAGAACTCCCATACGTTTCTCAGGCTTCTCTGCCCATCTTACCTCTCAATTTCATAAATTTAACCTTCCGTCCAAAAAAAGCAGAGTGGGCAGGAAAGTGCAAGACCTGCTTGTGGTCAATGATGCCATCACCCAGGCGTGTAACATTACGTCAACTGTCTCATCCATAAACTCAGATTGAATTAAACTAGCTCTGAAGCCTCTTAGAGCTGTAATATATTCTGATCCTCGATGGTGACATAAGTAATAGTTGGGTATTTAAAACAAATCTGATGCTGTTCCATTCTTTATACCAAACTCTGTTACAATTTAGGGAGTCTAAAGGCATTATTTTAACTGGAACACCACCTGTGTTTACCAAAAATGTCGTAAGCAAAAGAATCCTGGAATTCATTGTCTACATGACTACTATTACCTAAATTTTGGAAGAATGGCCTTTTGCACAAAATGTGAACTTCAATCTGAAACCAATTTGAATGTCTATTCAAATATCCCAAAGAGTGTGGGAAGTTTTACATTTCACATACCTTTTCCATTCAACATGTAATACGCTTCGTAAACACGTTAAATTCTTTAGAAAGAGTTTGCCCGAGCATGGAATTTTACAGACTACAATAGCCTTAAATGTCAGAGTTTTAAAACTTGTCTTTAGCTCTGGTCTGCCATTAGTAGGCTAAAAAGATGCCTGTGGTAACCATAGAATGTGACAGGGCTATCCACACCAGGAACGGGAGGAAAAGCCGAAGAATGAGGAAGAAGAACAGAAGAAACAAAAAAGAACCCAAAAAGGAAAAAGGAAGGAAATCAAGAGAGTAAAGAAGTCAGGAAGGAAAGAGAATAAGCCAGCAAGAAGGGAATGGCCAAGAACCCTCATCAGCACCCCAGGGCCTCAGTGCACCAGCACCCCACGAACTGTTCAGATGGACTCCAGACACATTTAAGTGCTTTTGTCTGTTTGTTTCCTTCTGTTCAGTTTTGGAGAGAAACTTTGCCCAGAAAGGACATGTTTACTTGTGCCTGTTCCTAGACTCCATGTCGAGAATTAGGAGGCATGCAACGTGTGAAAAGTAACACAGAAAGTGCAACGATCCGAACCACACTGGACTGTCTACCTGGCATGTCCAGGACCTGGCATGTTTCTGATCAGTCACCTTCCCAGCACATGGACCTCTTAACTCCAGAAGAGCACAGTGGTCCAAAAAGGTGTATTAGCAAGGAATATGTATATTCATAACATATAATTGCAATTCAGTGCTTTCAAACAACTGGTACTCTCCAAAAACAACAACAAAATATAGTCAGAAGGGGACATTTCCAGTCGGACTCCCTGGGCACCGCTGCTCCAGCAATGTGGGCCCCTCTCCACCCAGGGCTGGGGCCCACTGGACACAGAACAAGCCCAGGATGCCACTATCACGTCCTCTACACAAGAGCAAATGCTCTTTAGCTATTATGTGGATAATCAGATGGATAATCACTTTAAAAATCTTTTTAAAGCAAATCTGTTGTTGGGATATTCCTATTGTTTAGAATCTCAAAGGATCTTCATTCTGCAGATAACATGAATTGACTAAATTGGGTGTTGATTCATTTACCGTATAAAAACCTTGTTCCAAACTGCTCAAGATCTATGACAAAGACCAAACTCCTATGCACCTTTTCCGAAGAATCAGATTAGTAGCAGAAGGAATCTTAATTCCGAACCCTTTAAAATTCAAGCAAAGGGGGATTTGGGTATCTTTTGCCATGAAAACAGGAGAAGTCTACAAATGCAGCAAGCATCATAAACTTGCACAAACTAAAAGGCATAAAGCAGAAAACACATTTCGGAGCTTATAAAAAGTAGGCATTATACAATTTTGAAATGCTAAAAAATAGAAAATGATAAAAATATGTAATCTTTCTGGAAGCATAAAACAAAAAATTATATATTTTTAGAAAATGGACATTATGTGCAATGAGTGCCTGTTACATCAATATAAACACACAAAGTAAAACAATCGTCGGTGACCTTGACAAGGGGCAGATAAGAAGCTTGGTGTAGTCGTGAGCATTACAACAAGACTCAGCACTAACAAAAATTCCCCTAGAAATAGGAAGCAAGCACTCAAGGTCACAGGCCGTGCACAAATCTGCAAGAGAAAGATCTGAGGTAGCAGTTTTTATGAGTTGTTTAAGAACAAACAGCAGTATTAGGCATGTTCCCAGAAACTCCCCTAGTTGTGAAAATACCATCAAGAAAAGGATGCTTTAGAAGCCCAGCTCCTCCATCACGGAGATGAGAAGCAGCAGCATCTTCCAGACACGGGGTCAACAAGCTCTCCAAAGTGGAGTGCTCGGGTTCAACTTTGGGTCTCCTGAGGCAGACAGCACAAGAACGGCAAAGAGTGCCCCTGAGACCCACCCCAAACTCCTGAAGGAAGGAAAAAGCAGGCCAGCCAGCCCGCCGACAGTCTAATTAAGGAGTCCTGGATCTCCTGATCTTGGGGTTCAAGCAGCACTCCACACTGAGCCTAGTCTTGCTTAACAGGTATCCTTCAAAAAGCTAGGGTACTCCTGGTCGGGATTTACAATCATATCGTGATGTAAACAAACTCAATCGCAGTGCTTTAGGGCCAGAAACTCACTAACGTTATTTTACAAACGAGCAGCCTCCGGCACAGACTGGGACACTCTCCCACGATTCAGCCGCTCGTGGGAGCTGGAACACAGTGGGAAGCACGGAAAGCACTAGAACAGTATCCAAAAAGGCAGGTACCCACCAGTCATTATTATAAACACTCTTCTGCCTCAGTACTCTTTCCGCCAAACTAGAGATCAACCACAGCACAGAGGGCTTCTGACAGGGAGAGGAAGCAGCAAACGTGGAGACAGGACCGACCATAAAGGAAATCCACAGGGACATTTGGCCCTCCAGAAGCCAGAAGCCTGGCTGTAAGAGAAACAGAAATATCAGAAGCTGGAAGAAAGGACCCCCAGGAGACACAGGAGGACAAAGATGTTGTCAAGTGCTAGTACGATTACATCCAAGAAAAGTGTCTTAACTCTCTAAAGCACAAGAGGCCTTAAAAGGTCCTGGGGAAGGTGGGGGGAAACTTCAAGAAAGACGGGCAGAGGGATCACACAGCAAACCTCCCTCCCTCCGGCTTCCCAGTGGAAACTGGCTCGTGGGCCACCCCCAGCACTCTTGTCACACAGACGGCCAACCTCAGCTTCAAACTGGAGAGTCTAAAAAACTCAAAACAGCTTCAAGATTTAGTTACAAAGATTATGTCACAGACATTTGAGTCAAGAAATGACTGCAGCCCCGGGCAGTGTGGCTCGGTTGGTTGCAGTGTCATACATGTAGCCCAAAATGTCACAGGTTCAATTCTCATCAGGGCACATACCTAGGTCGCAGGTTCAGTCCAGTCCAGACGAGAGGCAACTGGTCGATGTTGCTCTCCCTCTCTCTCTCCCTCCTTTCCCCTCTCTCTAAAACCAATGCACATATCCTCAGGTGAGGAAAAGAAAGGAAGAAAGGGAGGAAGGAAGGGAGGGAAGGGAGAGAGAGGGTGGGCTGCACATCTGTGTAGCAAATCACCTGTAGTATCAATACTTTTCTAAGAAATAAACAGGAGCTCAAAATCCAAGGCCGTATCTATGAAAAGTAGTTTGAAATCAAATACACGGATGCCAAATCAACTCTAAAATTTAAGGTTCAACCATTTTATAAAAGCAGCTAGAAAACAAGAATTTTAAGGCAATGGTACGATAGTAGATGTAAAAGCCATGAGATCTCTCAGCTTCAGCCCAGCTTTGTGGGCTGTGCCACACGAGTCACGTTTCCTAATCCACGGAACACACCCAGGAACAAGCATCGTGCGTGCCTTCCAGAAATTTGATTTAAACCAGTTAACCATCATAAAGCAATCTAAAAAAGTGAACGGAGTGTGAATCCTGGGCATAACTCCGGAAAGGCATCTGACTTTGGTCAAAGAGCGGCACTGGATATTTTGAAGTATTCAGCAACAATGACAAGGAAAGTTTTGGAACATTTAAAAACTTAAAATCTGTCATTTTTACCCTCCCATTCCCTACGCCTCACCCATTTCTTCTTTTTTATTTTCCTGTCTCAGATGAAATTACTTCCCCCCAAATTCTTATTCTTTTTCTCCAATAAATTCACTCATATTAGAATGTAGTATCAAACCTCACTTCAACTCACCTCAAACCTTGAGTCCATCTGACGCTCGGCACCTGGGAATCTACTTGAACCTGGAGTGCTTCCAGAGCACCACCTGTCAGAATGCCTGGGCTCTCCCTGCACCTCTCCCCGAAGGGTCCCCCCACAAGCACACACTCTGGATAAGAACAGTGTGGCTTTAAGACATCTCCTGATATCTCCACCTCCTTCCCACCAAATTCCAGCCCTGCAGCCCCTTCATTTAGAAACTGCAGAGCCTCCACTGTTCCCCAAGTCCTCAACATCGGGGATGGCTGTGCCCTCACTTGCTCTTCACCCCCGAGGGGCACCTCCGTCCTGCAGCCATGACTCTAGGAGGCAGCTCCCCTCAGAGGATGTCCGGGTTAACGCTGTCAGAGTCTACTACCATGGACCCACGCATAACCATTTTACTTAGTGAGCCCACAATTATATAATGTGCCCCCATCACACCCTGTAGCTGTGCATCTACATGATTAGATTTGACACTACATTTAGGTTTAAGGAACAGCAACTAGTTTTGTTATTTAATAACATCGGAAATATCTCAATGTATTTTAACTGGAGAGTCTACTTAGTATTGGGTAAAAATATGCAGTCTGAGTTTTAGGAGACCCAAGTTTTTGCAAAATACATACAGTTCTTAAGAACTCCCAAAATAAAATTAACGAACCTGCTCTTTATTGTGGTGCCTTGGAAATGGTCGGCTGCTTCACGATGAAGCTGAACAACTGTTTCCCAGCCACTGACTGCCAGAAGCTCATTGTGGTGGACAATGAGTGCAAACCTCGTACTTTTCATGAGAAGTGCATGGACACAGAAGTTACTGCTGACGCTCCAGGTGAAGAATGGAAGGGGTATGTCATTTGAATCAGTGGTGGGAACAACAAACAAGGTTCCCCCATGGGGCAGGGTGTCCTGGCCCACGTCCACCAGCTGCTCAGTAAGGGGCATTTCTGCTGTAGACCAAGGAGGATGGAGAAAGCGCAAATTTGTTCAGCATTGCATCGTGAACACCAAGCTCAGTGTTCTCAACTGGGTCATTGCAAAAAAAAAAAAAAACGGGGAGAAAGATACTCCTGGTCTCACAGATGCTAATGTGCCTCGTCACCCGGGGCTCAGAAGAACGAGCAGAACCCGCAAGTTTTTCACTCTCTATAAAGATGATGTCCACCAATATGCTGCAAGAACGCCCCTGTACCAAGATGGTAAGAAACCTAGGACCAAAGCACCCAAGATTCAGCGTCTTGTTACACCACGTGTCCTGCAATGGGGACGCCGGCCTGCGGCTCTGAAGAAACAACATATGAAGAAAAACAAGGAAGAGGCTGCAGAATATGCTAAATTCCTGGCTAAGAGAATGAAGGAGGCCAAAGGAAAACGCCAGGAACAGATTGCCAACAGAGGCAGGCTGTCCCCCTCTGACAGCTTCCACCTCTAAGTCTGAGCCCAGGCAAAAGTGAGGTCTCCCAAGAATAACAAATAAGAACAAACATCGAAAAAATCAACCCACTTCAACCTTTTAAAACTCCATCTGCCAGACAGTCATCTTTAAATGACATAACGTTGCAGACGTCAAAGAACAGGTGCTGCTCCTCAAAAACGGGGCAAATCAGGTACAAAACTACCGAACTTCAGAGAAAACATTTACCCCACGGGTCCTGAAAACACAGTCCCCCGACCAGCAACAGCGGCATCACCTGAAAACTTGTGAGAAGTGCAGATTATCAGCTCCCCCCCGCCAACCCCAAGACCTTTGGGTCAGAAACTCCAGGTGGGAGTCCAGCAATCGGGTGTTAGCAAGCGCTCAGTGACTCTAGCGCACACAGAAGCCTGAGCACCACTCCTCCTCCGACCCAACCACTCCACCGACGAGAAGAGATGCAGCCAGCAACTTCCCTCAATGCTGCTGTCAGGTTAGTGACCAAGGTCACTAGCGAGTTCCCAATAAACTTTCGAAATGACTCTTTGGCCAGTATCTGAACCCGAGCAGCCCAACAGGATCTTCTAGGCTGAAGAGATCTACACGGCAGTGTGAATTCTCCTATCACTGCTATACAGTCAGAGACACGTACAATTTTTTATGAGTAATTTACATTAAATATCTAAAAAGAGACTTCACATTACTGGCCTCAAAGCAACAACTCAAATCCCCCAGGCTTTTTTATTTGTTTGGTTACTTGGGTGAACTACCATTGCTATTAGCAGTGGTGGGTTTTGTCTTGTTATGGTTGTGTTCTTTTGTTTTGTTCTGGTTCGGTTTTGAGGGCAACAGCAGCCCTTCAGAGAGTACATGTTTTTGATAGCCTGTTCTTGGTTTGTGGGCTTCTCCCCGACCAAAAGGTTCACACCAAAGGTGTTTGAAGAGCAGTCATAAAGAACTAAGAGGCCAGAAATTGCTAAAAGAGAAAGTAAAAGAGCAATCATAAAGCACAGAGAGGCCAGAAATTGCCAAAAGAGAAAGTAACATCTCTCCCACCCCCAAAAAGAAAACTACACATTTTTTTTACCTTGGAATACATAGTACCATATTTTTAAACAACAGATGTATATTTCCATTTATGTTTTACTTACTGTAGAATAAAATTAATTTTCATCTGTGGAACACTGACGGCAGAACAATAGGAAGCCAGCCTGTGTCCGGGACACAAGGACAGGCCCGTGACCCAGCCACACAGAGCACCACGAGGTGCGTCAGCCTGCTGTACAGCGCGGGAGCAGAGTGGGCATCAGCCCCTTCACGGGCTGGACCCCAGGCTGGGCTGCGCCATCCACCCGCCGCCGACACAGCACTGACCACATGAAACGAAGTCTGTGCTTTTCGGCCTCAGGGCCCTTGTTCTGAACAGGTGCTGGATGCATCTCGTGCCTTTTTATACAAACATTTCTCAGTCCAGTGGCGGTTATCTGCGCAGCTAAACATCTGTTTCTATTTACGTCTCACATATCCTCTTCGAGTAGTTTATAACTTGGGTGTCGGGATCACCACAGACGAAGATTTCAAGGTTTAAGAAATAAATGTTTCCAGTCCTGTTTCTCATACTGACGCTGTTTTCTCAACGCCACGGCACACTGAAGGTATTTCCAGTCCTCTTTTCAGACTCCATGAACATGTGTAAGTTACCTTCGACTTTATAAACCAAACTCTAACTAACCGAGTTCAGTGCCTGATTTTATCTCTGAAGACGACGCATGATCAAGTGCACAACAGGACAGAGACGACTACTCATCTGATTTACACTTCCAGCTCTCTCCGGAGGACCTGAGCACCGAATCTTCTTGGGACTTTATTTTTCAATCCATCATCAAATACAGTGAGAAATATCATCCAGGAACACCTGGGAATGGGAAGCATCGTGTTAAGCCCTAAAAAATGATTCAAGATTTTTCTTTTAAAGGCAGAACACCTTAGCCTAAGTGTTTACCTGTCAAACACCAGACCTAACGTAAACAAATCATCTATAACTGCCCCATCCGATATAGTAGCTACTAACCACTTGCGTGTATTTACATTTAAACCAATGAGAAATACATTTCCTACTAACACTAACCAACCTTCAAGTGTTCCACAGCCTCCAGTGGCTAGTGACCATCACTGCTAAGTCATTAAAAATGTATCATTATAACCATTCTTCTGTCATCTGAGACAACTCTACAGGACAGTGCTGCCTCGAAAATGCCTCTGGTAACACTAAATCTGAAAGTTACAGTGCAATGGAACGTGATGGAGCACCTGCAGCTGGCTAAGGCACGAAAAGTACAAAAGTACGTCTTTCAGGTCTTTCAGTAATGCGGCGCCATTTCCTCCCTCCTAAATAAACTGAAAAGTGATCGTGCTGAGCTTCTCTCCCAGTGCATGCAAGTAACCAAGACAAGTCGTGCTGGCCGACTGGTCAGCTGAGAAGGAAACTAGGAAACAAGTGCAAAACCGGTTTCACCCCGTCCTTCCTCTTCCTTTCCTGAGAACTCGCTGGCAGTATTTTGTGTTGTCTGTGCAAGGATGTGTTTTAGCCTCGTAACTGGCAGCAGAGCTGGCGAGGACAAGTAAGAGTGAAGATGGGTGACACAGGCAAACACCAACAATGCAACTCAAATTCAATTTGGACTGACGCAATAAGCTTAAGTGTCTACTGTATCCCAGTAACACACAGTAAATAAAATAATCACCATTCGCACCTTTCACAAGCTCAACTTAGATGGGGTGTCTAACACGGGAACAAAACCAGTGTGATATGTTGTGACACAGGCAATGAGGCACGCGTGTGCAAGGTGTAGAGGAGACACGGGGAGGATATTTTTAAAATGTCCTTTAAGAGGAAACCAGGGGAAATTTCCTGAAGGAGGTACGCAAGAAGCAGAAGAGAAACCTAGGCAGAGCTGTGCAGAGGAACCACAAGCAATCTGGCAACTGCTGGAGAAAAGTATCTTTGGTGGTCGATGGGGAAGAGAACGGGACGAGGGCCGCGGGGCTGTAGAGCTAGCTACCTCCACGGCAGACTCCAACATGACGTTACTCAGGATTACGTCAGACTTGCCTCCGCAGGTCTGTAAACGTTCCTCACCAAAACTGCAAGCAACATGAAAACCAATCCCTACAACTTGATAAGTAATATGCTTAGCCTGCCATACAACTCACAATATCAGATAGCAATCACTAGCAGGGACACCAAGACATTTCTTTGTGACAGAGTACCATTTAGTAATACATATTTAATAATTAAAAAACATTTTCACCAAACCCTCCACTGCCAGGGAAATACCCGTATTTCCTGTGAGTTTTATTTGGAATATCCCCAGAAAATATATCACTGAACACATTTTCAAAACAAATGGATTACCTCGTATTTAAATAGTCCCCCTGAGAGTTTATCTGACCAGGAGAGAAATGAAATAAATCAAAGGGAGAAGGCGCTGGAGAAGCTTTGCTTCTGTACTGCAGACCAAAATGGTGGTTTTCCTCCAAAACTGACATGGCCTAATGTACGCTACTCTGTACACTGCCTGGTACTTCCTGGGACATCCAGCCTGCGACCACCAAAACTGTGTCGTGTCCAGCAACGTGAAGGACTTCTGTGTCTGCCCACGTAAATCCTCAGAAAACACCTGCCTCTTCTAGACTCTCAACCCTGCACTTCACGGGTATGTTCAAGTCTCAAAAACAAAACAAAAAAACACCCATAGAACGTGTTTTCTTCACATTACTGGGGTCCCCTCGCTCTTCTCTTAAAAAAAACACTCTTTGAAATGTTTGCAGTCTATAGGCCTTAACAGATTCACCCAGTGATTCTCCTTGCTTTAACACAAGCAAAACTTTCCAGATAAAAATACATAAACATACAAATACATCTACATAAACTCTCTGGCTCATAGGCAAACATATAATTAGTCCTTGTCACACAAACGGGTGGTTCTTAAGTAAAGGCATATTTTTAATGCAGTATATATAATGGTTGGTTGAATATGAGTTCGGGAGTCAGCCTACCTGGGTACAAGTTAGAGACCGTCACTGACCATTTTAACTTCGGGAGCTTCGATCTGCCCAACTGTAAAATGGGGAAACAATGTTACAGCAAGTACATACATCCGTGTTTGCGCAGTCACAATGCCCGCACTTGCTGACCCCACATAGACACTGATCAATACGTGCTAGCTATTTTTACCATTTCATCCCTAAAGATGGATGGTTTCACAACTATTCCATCAAGCTACCCACCTCTGTAAATTGTCACTCCTAGTGCATCACAAGCACTTACGGAAGAGTTTTGTTTTTGTTTTTTTTTTTTAAGGCAGGACGTCCAAGCCCTACTTGGATTTGGGTTCAATTGGTCTGAACTGGGTGGGGCACCGCAGTCCTTTCAAAGCTCTCGAGTTGTTTATAACGTGCAGCCAAGACTAAGAACCACGTATAGGTGGTCTCTATAAGCCCAGAGATACACACAAGGGTAAAGTCTACTTAATTTCTTCTGACCGAAGCAGCGCGCAGGCAGCCCCCCAACCCGGATGGACAAGGCTCACCTAGCTGCTGCGACCACGAACTCAAGAGTGCGGCGGGATTTACACCCACGTCCGAATACTGCTCAGGGAGGCTCAACGTGACCTCAGGGGCAATCGCGATCTGTCTGCGGCACACGCCCCCTCGCCCCTTCCCCCGCAGCCTCCGCGGTCGCCAGGCCCTCGGGACCGTGCGTCACCGCGCCCTCCCCTCCCGCCCACGGCACGTGACTCGACACGCGCCAGCTGCACGCGGACTCCAACAAAACAAAAACAGAGGAGGCCTGGCAGCGGGGCGGCGGCAGCGGCGGCGGGGCGCGCGGGGGTGGCGGGAACGGGCGCGCCCCCGCCGCCACTGCCCGGCGCCGCGGCCGCGCCTCGAGCGCCGCCGGCCGCGCGCCCGGGCAAACCAGGGGCGTGAGGGCAGAGGGCGCCACCCTGTTTACAGCCCTTGCTCCGGGCGGTCCCCGCCCGGAAACGGTCTCCCGGGAGAGGGCCGGAGTGCGCACCCACCCGCGGACCAGGACGCTGCTCGAAATAAAACCGTCGCCACAGCTCTGGGGTCGGGCTCGCGCGAGCCCGCGCTCCCTCTCAGCCCACCGCCCACGGCGGCTCCGTGTCAGCCCCCGTCACGACTCTGCTACGCACTTCACCCTCCTGTCTCAGCTCCAGCGCTTCCGCAGACCACCCTCACGTGGCCGCCTCCTGCCACGGCACTCCCCCGCGCGAAGGGCTGCGGACCCTCACGCACCTCGGGACCCCGAGCCCGCTCCCACCCCGTGGGACGCCACCCCTTTGGAACCACCCAGCCCACCTCTCTCACGGGGTAGAGGGGGCATGCCTACGAAGCTGTCAGAAGCCCAGCTTTCCACATGACGAAGCTCCCTTCACCCTTAAACATCCCCACTCACCCTTCAGCCTAGCTTCCAGCTAAATCAGATACTTAAACCGGGGTAGCAGCAGGGTGGGAACGTACTGAATTGTCTCCCTAATTCGCCAAGACACGAGACGCAGTTCTGCCCTTGCGCTTGCCTTCCGACTCCCCCCCTCGTCCCACCCAATGCGATTTACAAATAGAAATGCCCACCCACCACACACCTGCTACTCCACCTGCCCTCTGGACACCTGGAGAACCACCCAGCCCGCCCGCAGGAGCCCGAGCCCCGCCGAGGTGGGAGCTATACCGTCCGGCTCCCCAAATTAAAGAGGGAGTGAGAGGGGACAGGTGTCCCCCCCCCAACCCCGCCCCGCCCGGGAGCGCAGTCCTCCGGTCCCGCAGCTCGAGAGCGAAGCAAGGCATCCTACGTCCCTCCTAGCGAAAGGAGTAGCCGGAGGCCCGAGAGCCGGGTGCTTCTCCCTTTAAGAACCCAGGCGCCGCGTCCTCTGTCAGCACCCCCCACCCCCGAGCGCGCGCCGCCTTATTTCTGGTAGACAGCAAGGTGGGGTTGGTGGGAGAAGCGAGCGAGTGCTCTCGAGGTTCGGGATGTTGGTCTCCGCGGAGTGAAGAGGTGGGATCTCGAAATGGAAACAGCCTCCCTCCCTCCCCTCCTCCTCTTCTTCTGTTTACCTCAAGTTTGAATTTTATCTGCGCAACATTAGCTGGAATGCGGACATTGAAAAAAAAAAAAAAAAAAAAAAAAACACTCTCAACCCGGCAGCAGCTCCGGAGGAGCCATGTGGCATCTAGCCACCTCAAAGGGGAGAAAAGTGCTCTCGGCAACACAAACATGGCGAAATCGCCCCGGCATTCCCGGGAGACGCTGCGACCCCTACCTTCCCTCGCCCGGCTCCCGAGCGGCCGGCCGTGACCTGCGGGCCCCTCCCGAGGGGCGGCAGGGGGCCCCGGGGAGCCCGAGGGTGGAACCTTGGGGCGTGCGAAAGAGGAAATAACAGAGTCCGCAGTGGAAATGTTTCTGCTGGACCACCGGACCCATCCTCCTCGCCGGCAGCGAGCGGACGCCTCGTTCCCCACGAGAGGTCTAAGCGGAGAACAGAATTCCCATCCCCAAGTCCTGCCGTGGGCCGGGCTTTCCCCTCCCTTCAGAACTTACCTTTGGGGCTGAACCCACGCTGCTGCTTAAATCCCTTTCTCCTTCCTTCCTCCAGAGCGAGACGCAAGGGGGAAAACGATGCGCATGTACGTTTGTAGAGCATGTTCTTCTAGAATTTCCCTTTGGTTATCACGGGGAGCGATGAAGGCTCCGGAGACAGGTGCAGTGCTGGCCGAGGCTGCCGGCTAAAAGTTGTTCTCTCCGCGGTGGGCGGCGGGGTCCCCAGGACGGGGCTGAGGACCCGCTCTCCCTGCGCGCCCCCCCCTCCACCTACTGGCGTCGCCCCCTTCTCCTCGCGGGCTGCTGCTGCGCGCGGCTCGGCTGCAGGGGAGGTGGCGTAGTTTCTCTTCCTCCCACCTCTTCTCACTCACTTGTTTTCGTAGCCTGGGCTCCCCTAATGCTTTCCTCTCCACAACGTTGTTTCATTATATCATGTCCATCATGTGACACCGGAGAGGCTTCTCTATGGAAACTTAAAGGGGCTCCCACGTGACTGCAGCAGCAGCGGCAACAACAGCAGCAGGACTGGCGGCGGAGGACGCGGCGTTTGTACCACCACCCACCGAGAGCCCCTCGCAGCATCCCGGAGAGGCTTCTGGCGCTGCCCAAGTCCAGATAAGGCAGCCAGGGCATCCGGGAGCTGTGGCGTCTGTGCGTGCGCGCAGCCTTTGCTTATTGCATAGGATACCGAACAGAAGGAGCGTCCTTAAATCCTTTTCCACAGTCACAAAACCCACGCTCTGTTAAAATGACATTTCGTGGCTCCGACTTTATTTTCCAGTAGAGCGATGAGTTCTCTATTAGGTCTGATTAAATGCTACCAAATCAAACAGAAAAGCCGGATCTGTACCTGTGTAAGTTTAGCCAGCTCTTGGGGAGAAGAACAGAAATGACAAAACAATAATAACAGAAATAGAATCAGGCATCGGATACATAATTACCATCACCACCAGCTTTAAAGCTTTCTGGAACTACATTCCTCTGGTAACTGTGGATGATGCTTGCAGGAGGCAAAATGCGATGCAGTTTTTCTCTTCTGCAGCTATATTAGGGCTTTGTTGCTGACAACAGTGAAAACTTGTTTGTGTCAGGAAGTGAGGTACGAAGATATGACCTGGAAGGTACAGACAAAACCAAAGTGGCAGTTTTTTCATTACTTTCTGACCACATTCTTTGAAATGGTGAGAAGCAGCTGGTCTGCTGTAAAATGCGTAGAGTATGGTTGGTAGGAAATAGAATAATCACAAAAACATATTTTCCCTTAATCATACTTCACATGCTACACACTAGAAATTATAGGGGGGTGTGTGTGTAGAAAGAGAGGAAAGCATGAGCATTTTTGCCAATAAGTTTGTCATCACTCCTAACATTTAGCAAACACTTTGAAAGACTTACTCAAGTCCAGCGATGTGCAGACACTGTAACATCAGTTTTTTGAGCTTCTTTGGTATCATTGACTCACAGCCCCTTTGTAGGCTGGTGGCTATAACTCAAATCTCTGCCTTAAAGTGTGTGTGGACCACGGAGACTTTATCCTGTAAATCTAAGTTGAATAACTATTTCTATGCTTCAGTTCATGCTTTTCCATTTATAAGGAAAACTCCCTGCTTGGATTGGCAGAATTGTCTAAAACTTCGCAGACAAGTGAAGACTGGGGTGGAAGATCATCCCTGTCTCTTGGCTTTGCCTTCACTGTGTCCCTTCCCACCTGGTCAGCCGTGATGAATGAGCCCCACTACATCCCTTCCAAAAACTCCATAATACATCCCCCAATTTGTACCTTCCTATCCAATGAGTAATTCTCCCATCCCTCTCCCCTTTTCTGCTCTTGCCCCCCAATTCAGCCCCCGTGTTGCTTAAGTGCTCAGCTCAGCCCCCCCCCCCAAAAAAAAACTCCCTCCCAGTCCTCTTTCCCCTGCAGTTCCCCCCACTCCACCGCCCCCCACCCCTTCCAGCCGGGTCTCCCTTCTCGGAGGCTCTACCCCCTTACCTCTCTTTGACCTCCTTTATTTCCTTCACAGCCTGGCCCTTGACTTCTCCGCCTCTTCGTCCCCTTCTTTACCTGCAATACCCTGTCCCTACTGGGGTCTCCTTCACACCCTTCTCTCCGGTCCCATCTCTTCTGACGCCAAACCCAGCATTCCTCAACTGCTCGGCCTGGTCGGCTTTAGCCAGAGTTTGTGCCCGTGCCCCAGGGCGGGGAAAGGAGTGTGTGGTGCAAAGTGGGGGCAAGAACCCCCCCTCCGCGGTGGCCCCCTGCCTCGCCTCCCTCCGCCCCTCCTGAGCCCGGGTGGCGGCGCTTCCTGGGCGGATGGTTGGGACTTGCTGCAGCAGCTGCGGTTCTGCTGTGTCATGCAAGAAGGAGGGCGGCGGGAGCTGGAGGGGGAGGAGGGGAGGAACCTGATCTCTCCGGTAGCGAAGGGCTGGAGGCAAACACCGAGCTCCCCCAGAGCCGCCCGGGAGCAGGGAGGGCTCCGCTACCCCGGGGGGCCCTCCCCGCGGGGCAGATGGTAAGTGGGGCGGCGCAGGTGGTCGCCTTGGGAAGGGAGCGCGCAGGGGGGTTAGGTGGGGAGGTGGGGAGAACCAGGAGTCACTGGGGCCAAACTGAAGGATCCCAGTGTCCAGCTGAAAGGAACCCAGGCCATAATAAGGATGACCAGAAAAACGCAGCAATAATTACCCTTCGAATAACGGCCCGCAGCTGACTCAGGCTACACAGAAGACTTGTGCATCCTGAACCCAAGACAGACCTAGAGGCAATCACTTGGGGTCTGAGACCCATCATCCCACCAGCCCTGGCTTTTAGGGTAAAGCTGGGTAACAAAACTCAACATATACCATACCAATTCCTCTAGCCTGGCTGAGCTTTATGAGTTGTCTTGTTTAAAACTGGGGAAGGGTATGGAAACCTGCCCAGCCTCACTTTAGCCATGAAAATAATGCTCTTGGCCAGGGCCCTCAGACAAACAGCCACTGGTGCAATTAAACAATCAATAGGAAAAATAGCTTCATTCCCCTCACCATCCTCCTTCAACCAGGGTAATTTATTCTGCTTAAAGGAGAAAGACTATGCAAGTCTATTCCCTCCCCTACACCCTCACCACCCAACACAGACTGTGCACCCCGCTATTCACCCCACTGTCGGACCGTGACTCATGTTGCATGAGGGGACTGCTCAGGACTCTGAGCAGTTTCACCTCCGCTGCCCTTTGCCACGGGGGACTCAGAAACACAGAGCGAACTAGGAGCAGTGAACGCAGGGACAGGCTGGGCACATCCGAACATTACTAACTTCTCCTGAGTGCAATTCTCAGGGAAACCTTTCTGTTACTAGTATTATTCCTTTTCATTTCACCCTGGAAATTTCAAAGAACTTTCTAAAGTCTATCTTTTTTTTTAATGTCAGTCATATGTTTGGAAAAGGAAAGGGTTGGTGGGATTAACAGAAAGGCTAATGACTGTCTCAAAAGCACATGCTGTTGCTAGGGAACTCAGGCTCATCTGCTTTCTAATCATTAGCATGTTCCGTGGAAGTCAAACTTCTCAGGGTGTATTAAAATGAATGGCATTTGGTTAAAAGTGTTCTTGCTTGTGTTGTAGCCTCCTGGATTATTATCGATTGCCTCACACCCACACATCTTGTTTTCCTAATTCGATTTCTGTATGTGCGTCACTGCCAGGGACACGCAGACCAGACCAGTCAGGTTCACTTCCTGTTTCTCAGAACTAGTTTATATTTGGTCTCGTAGCACTAGCTGGTAAAACATTATCACACGGATCCTCTTGGAAAGAAATCTGCTTTCAGTGAAAACAAATTAGCCCAATTAAATACTAATTCCCATGGAAAACGGCATCATTTGAGGAATAAAGTAGCCTGACAGTTGCCATTTGAGCAAAAAATCGTCCTTGAAATATAAAGCCTAGAAAAACCCAGCATCTTTATTATCTTTTGCCCCAAATCTTCATTCTTCAGCAGTAGAAACTAAACAAACTGAAGTAGAGAAATTTAAGGATGATATTTCTAAAATGAAGCTCAAAAAATACACATTGAAGCTGGGGAAATCTTTTAGACCAAATAAGGCACAGAATTGGATGGCATCCAGGCCCCAGGAGCACAAATAAGCTTGAGCTAGCATCGGGGCGCTCGAGAACAGTGTGATCACAGGGTGCACTAGAGATAGGAGCCCGTCACTCTGAGTACTAATTGTCTCTTTTACCCATGCCCTATGTCCCTTGCTCTTTTTTTCTCAGTTCCTTCCTCTTTATAACAAGGATATCACAAAGGCAATATCATAAAGATAAGCATTATGTAAACAGTTCAGTGGGTTCTGATGTAGATCATTTGTTTAGGTGGAAAAAATAGAGTGTATATGGCATTGAGGAAAAGTCAGCTGACTGAAAGTTAGGAAATTCGCTCCCACTTCTACTGACCTATGACCTTGGACAAGCCAGTCCGGGTCTTCTCCTGGCAGATTCCTCATAGAAGCTCAACAACAGTACTGGACGGACTAAAAGATGTCCAAGCTTCTGTTTACCAGACTCTGTGATTAGACTGAACTCACTACATAAAAATTTCAGTTTTAGTTGGATTTTGCGATGTTAAATTTTGACACTGAAACTTTAATATCTACCCGTAGAGACCTTGGAGGAAATTGAAATGGGAAATGATTTGCTGTTGATGCATCATTTTTTAGTGTCAATTGCCAGACAATCCAATGACATTGAACTTACTCTCAATGTACTTCCTCTCTGCTTATGTGGTGGTGTTGTAGAAGCAACAGAAAGGATATAAAATTGTATAGAGAGGGCTTTCAGTCATTTCAGATTTAGTTAACCCAAAATACTTTTACAAGCAAAACAATGGAATGATGAGGAAGGGCTACATAAGAAATAATCAATAGAATCCTCCTGCAGCTAATAATCTATTTACTGGTATTTTCACTAGGGATAGGCAAAAATATACCTAGCACAGATTTTTGAAATTTTCAGATTCACAATATTAAGAAGTAGCATAAACAAATGTGCGATTTGTGCCAGAGAGAAAAGACCTGACTTTGAAACCCAACTCTGCCACCGTATTTATTCATTATTGAGTGCCTGCTCGGAGTCAGGTGCTGTGCTAGGCACTGGAAATACCAAGATGAACAAGACAGTCTGCTCCAAAGGCCCTGACAGTATAATGGCGAGACAGATGAGTGTGGAATTGGGCACACAACAGTGAGATGATGCCGACAAGAGAGATCACTGGAGGGGTACCGAACCATAACTTCCATAGTAAGGGTCCCAAACCATAGCAGGTGAATTTGGAAAGGCATTCTGAAAGATAAGTAGAAGTAATCCCGACAAATGGGCAAGTTAAAGAGAAATGTATTCCAGGCAAAGAGAGTACTATGTATAAAGTCCTGGAGGTAAACATGTGTACCCAGAGAGGTGAGAGGGAAGAACCGTGCCCAGTGAAGTAGTAGATTCTCAGTAAATACATTGTACGAATGCATGCCAGAAGTACTGAAGGATCCACCCAGAAAGATCAGCAAGGTCTTGTATGTCTAAGAATTTTCCATTTATTGTTAAGGCCAATGGAAGACCACTGGTGAATTTTAAGAAGTCTGTCCATTTGAGAAAGACCACTGCAGTTTGGAGAATTTGTTAGTGTGAATAACACTATAGGCGGGGAGACTAGCTAGGAGATCAGCACTGTAGGAAAGAAATGATGGACATCTAAACTGAGGCAGCAAGAATGTAAATAGAGAAGGATTCAAAAACGTATTTAAGATACAGAACCAACTGAATGTTGTTATTGATTATATCTGCAGGATTAGGAGTAGAAGGAGATTTGTGACTAGGTAAATGGGAGGTTAGTGGTACCGCGTGTCAAGATGGGGACTTTAGGAGGAAGTGTAGGTTGAGAAGGGAAGGTGATTAGTTTAATTTGAAACATGTTGAGCTTGAAGTGTCCACGGGACATCAAAATGAAGCTTTCTGTGACCTAATTGAACAGGGAAGTCTAGAACTCAGAAAGGGGATCTGTGCTAGAACCATCAGAATGTGATGGTTTATGGAAGCAGATGAAACCCACAACAGAAAAGTATGGCATAAGACCAGAGGACCTTATGAAAATGCCCACACTCAAAAGGCGAGGAAACAAACCTACAGAGGAAGAACATCCAGAGCGGTAGCAAAACCAGAACAAGTAAAGCCAAGAGAAGCCAAGGGAGGAATTGTCAACAGTATTAAATGCTAGAGAAAGGTCAAGAAAAATGAGGACTGACAGTCCTCGGACCTAGCAACAAGGAGGGCAATTGTTGTGTTTGGCAAGAAGTAGTTTTCTGGGGTGGTAACCAGACTGCAGTGGATTGAGGAGTAGAGGAAGTTCTTTTGGATAAGAAGGTCTAAAGGGCAACTGGGCGGGGGAGGATAAAGGTATTGGGAAGAGAATAAAATCATGGTCTGTTAAGGCTGCGTAGGGGAAGAAGGAAATAATACAGTAACACGAAATTTTTTTATTCTTTGAAGCCTTCTCTTTCAAATTAAATGGCGTGACCATTCATCCAATGCTCAAGTCAAAAACAAATGAACATGCAGACATTCATGATGCGTCTCCTACCCTCAGTCCTCACATCCAGTCTATCAGGAATTCAGGTCAACCCTACCTCCAAAACATTTTCACAATCTGTTTCTTTCTATCTGTACCGCTACCGCCCTAACACAAGCACCATCTTCTGGGCTTCTGTAAATAGCTTTCTAATTGGTTTTCCTGCTTCCACTCTTGCTCCTGTTCTCCACAGCACAGCCAGAGTGACAGGAAGCATAAAACATAAATCAGATCTTACTGCTTCTCTTCTTGCAACCCTTCCACGTCTCCTGATTGCACTTGGAATAACTCCTTTGCTGGCCTACAGAGCCCTGGGTGGCAACCCAGACCACCTTTTCAATCTCGCCTCCCACCTCTCTCCCTCGAGTCTAATCACTCTGGCCTTTTTTCTATTCCTTAAACACATTGGATTTGCTCTTGTTTTAAAGGGCTCATCCCAGATATTTCCTCTTCCTGGAATACTCTTTTCTTCATTCTAATCTCTGTTTAAATGTCACCTCCTCAAAGAGGCCTTTGCTGACTGCCCTTCTCTGTCCACCTTCCCAACCATCCTATGTAGAACTTAACTACTATTTGTTTTTATTGTTTATGGTTGAGAACCCCTCTAAAGTTTAAACCCTATGAGGATTCCTGGCACATAGTAGGTACTTAAAAATGTTCACTGGGTGTTTATAGAAGGAAAAAGAGAGGACAGATTATTAGAATTACAGGCATCAAGGATCAAAGCCTGGTGTGGTTGAGCAATTGCTGGGGATGATGGATTATTAGGCTTTTAAGATTCCAGAAGTAGAGGAGTTACTAGCTGTGTGACGTTGGGCATTCATATTTCCGAGGTTCACTTTGTGAATATAGGTTATCAGTAAAATTAAATTAAATAGTATAGTTATAGGTATAAGGCAGCCTTGCCAAGCTATTAGCAGGAAGTCAGGAACTTCTGTGAATCAATTTATAACCTCTACAGACAATCTCTTCATGTAGGCTTTCCTGTAATGGAGTTAACATTTGATTATTATTAGGGAAAAATGGCCAAATTGTGACTTTTAAAAAATACTAGAGTTCCTGAAAGACCCTGGGTATTAGATTATTTAAGAAGAAATCAGAGCACTCCTACAAATCAATAAGAAAAGAATTGAAAACACTAGGAAACTGGGCAAAGTGTTTGACAGTTTGCAGTTAAGGAAATGAAAATGGACCTTTAAAATATGTAAAAATGCTCATACTTTCTCATAACAAGAGATACACAAATTACAATGCAATGAGATGTAGTTTTTACATATTACTTTGGCACAAATCAAAACGTTTAATAGCATAGTTTGTTCGCCATGCTAGGAAGAGGGCAAACGTTGTCAGTAGGAGTGAAAATCGATACAACTTCTATGGAGGGCAACATGGCAGTATTTATTACATTTTTAAATGTACAAAACCTTCGACCTAGTAATTCCACCTTTCTGTATTCTTCCAATAGATGCATTCACACACATATCAAAAGATGACTCACCTAGGATCTTCACTGAAGCTTTTATGCTAAAGACAAAACAACCTTCATGCCCACTGACAAAGAAGTGATTAAATAAATTATGGTACAGTTATACAGGTGAAAGGTAGGCAGTGGTTAAAACCTTCGGAGGCAGTTTTAGATGTACCGATGTGAAAAGATCTTCGTGATACATTGCTGCATTAAAAAAAAGGATGAAGAACACCATGTATTTTGCTAGCATTGTGTTTCTTTTTAAAGATTATTAACTTATTTTTATCTGAAAATGTCTGTGAGAAGTGAAAATAGAGCAGTGAGAGAGCAGGTGTGGAGAGACCAGTTGAAACAGTATTTCGGTGATTCAGGTCAGAGATGATGTCTTCCTGGTCTGGGGGCGGTGGCATGTACAGGAAGAGGAATGATCAGAGTTAAGAGTTATTTTATCTATGAATCTGTCTCTGTTTTGCTTGTTAGTTCAGTTTGTTTGTTAAATTCGACATATGAGTGAAATCATATGGGTATTTGTCTTTCTCTGACTGGCTTATTTCACTTAGCATAATGTTCTCCAGGTCCATCCATACTGTTGCAAAGGGTACCATTTTCTTCTTTTTTACAGCTCAGTAGAACACCATTGTGTAAGTGTCTCATAGTCATTTTATCCACTTATCTATTGATGGACACTTGGGCTGCTTCCATAACTTGGTGATTGTAAATAATGCTGCAGTGAACATAGAGGTGCTTATGTTCTTTCAAATAGTGTTTTGGGTTCCTTTAGGCATATTCCCAGAATTGGAGTTGGGAGGAGGCTAGAGGGTGTTTTGGGGGTAGAAGGATTGAGCAAAAAAGAGAAAGGACTCATGAACATGGACAAGAGGGTGGTGATGACTGGAGGAGGGGGTTATAAGAAGACTAAATGGCAATGGGAAAATATAACAAAGACATATTTAACAAAAAAATAAAAAAAATAAAAGTTATTTTGAAGAACTTGATGATTCAATGGAAACAGTGAGTTACAGAGAGGGAAGTAATGTCATGGTTGCCTTGAGAATTAGTCCAAGGTCAGATGCATGCGTACAGGTGTCAGTCACCAAGATGGACAATCCTGGGACAGTAACACAGTTCTGGGGAAGAGAGAAAAAAAGCAGTGATGCCTTCTGCAGACCTGTAATACAGGGCTTAAGTCAGAAAAACTGCTGGGACTGGATTTATAAGTTTGGAAGAAGATTGTTTAAAGAGGGTGGATGGAATCATAAGAAAAGCAGGCTCAGGACTAAACTCTTATCATTTAGAGACTGGAGGGGAAAGAAAGAGCTGACAATGGAGACTGAGAATCAGAAACCAGAAAAATTAAACCAGAAGATTATGGGGCCAAAGAAAGCAAGAGAAGAATATGTTAAAGAAGAACAGTTAAATGTTGCCAAAAGGTCCAAGAAGGTCATTACAACTTGTTTCTCTCCTCAACCCTAAATTCCTTGAAAGTTGGGATTATTTTACTTATTTTTGTATCCTCAGGGCTTGTCCTGTGTCTCACACATAATAAATAATCACCAAAATTTCGTTAAATTGAAAAAAGAGATACTGTGCAGAGACAGACAGACAGAGATACAGAAAGATAATAGAAGTGTCTTTGGGTCCCAAAGAGTGAGTGAGTAAGTAAGTAAATAAATAGATAAATAAAAAGACAGATGCCCTTGAACTTTATTGCAAACCAAACCTGATCTTAGAAAAATAAGGAGGTTCCGCTCCCTTGATTTTGCTCTTGAACTAACACACTGATTGAGCCCTCACAGTGCCATGTTGTGGTGATGTTCAGTGCCTCCTGAAAACATTTTGGGAAGTAATATTCACCTTCGTCTGGTAACTCTGAGTCATTTTTGTCTTTATTTAGATCCTGGGTGATGACAAAAAGAGCGATTTGCTTTTCCTTGTCTGTCCAACTCTGTCCTCCCACCTTAAATCAGTTGATGGAGTCTGGAGAATCCATCTCAGCACCACTACGCTTCTGTAACACGCAGTAACCGCTCATAAGGATGCCCAGCCCTAGTTTCCCATCAGAGAAAATGATGACTTTTGGCAGGAAGAGATGTATTACCTCTGAGAGAAACCACCAGCTTCTCAATCTGTTACTGTTTCCACAGTAAGGTGCTTTAGGAGAGAATGTAGAGAATACAAAAGGAGAAAAGGTTCTGCCTTTGTCCTGGAAACATGGAAATCTATATAACAAAAGAGATGCCATGACCTTTTGGTACAATGTCCTTGAATTAGAAACTAAAATTAGCAGATGTAGTTGAAACAGTATTTAAAATGTTATGACATTCTGTATTATTTAGTTAGACCAAGGGTAGTAAAATGTTTCTGGAAAGGGCCACATGGGAAATATTTTAGGCTTTGTGGGCCGTACAGTCTCTGTCCCAGCTACTCAACTCTGCCATTGTAGTTGAGTGAAAGCAGTCATGGACAGTGACTAAATAAGTGAACATTGCTTGTTCTAATTAAACTTTACTTATGGACACTGAGATTTGCATTTCATAAAACTTTCACATGTCATGAAATAGTATTTTTTTTAATCCTGACTTGAGAACATTTTTTCATTGCTTTTAGAGAGAGAGGGAGGGAGGAGGAAAGAAAGAGAAAAAAAGAGAAATTGATGTGAGAGAGACACATCGATCTCTTACCTTCCATTTGCTCCCCAGCCGGGGATCAAACCTACAACCTGGGTATGTGCCCTGACTGAAAAATCGAATCCATGACCTTTCAGTCTACAGGATAGAGTTCCAACCAACTGAGCCACACCAGGCAGGGCTAAATAGTATCTTTCTTTTGATCTTTTTCAGCTACTTAAAAATCTGAAAATCATTCCTAGCTCGTAGGCCATAAAAAGATATGGGGTAGGGTAGGTTTAGCCAGTGGACAGTAGTTTGACACCTTCTGATTTAGACAACAGGGAAATCATGTCTTAAAAAAAGATGTTCAGATTCATACTTGTGAAGAAAGTAATCTGTTCATATACAGCTATGCCCCATTTATTTTAACTTCTCAAGTGTATTGGAACATATCAACACATATGCCTACATCTGATTTATTTGGAAATAAACTTTGTCTACTCAGTTTAGTACTCATTTAACACTTTGCCCCTTCTCTTCCTTGAAATGAATGAATGTGCATGAATGTAGTATTTTTATAGAGCAAACTGAAAAATTCTTACTAATTGACTTTATAAATACCCAAACCAAGAGAGGACATAGGAGTTCTAATCACATTTTTAAACTACATTAAATTCATTTAGTAAGTACTATTAATAGTGATCTACTTCTTTCATAGTGCATACTGTTATGCAGTTAGTGATAAAAGAGGAGAGATGATGGATAGATAGATAGATAGATAGATAGACAGATAAAAAAATCTAGTGGCTGATAGGCACCAGTGAGAATTGTTTGGATATATCACAGTATAAACAGTATAAATATAGTCACTTAAGCAACAGATAGGGAGGTAGACAAAACTAAGTTTAAATCTGAACTTTTTTGTGTCCCAGATGTGTGGCCATATAAGCTTCAGTTTCCTCTTTTTAGAACAGGAATAAAAATACCCATCTCTTAAGGAAGTTGTGGGAATTAAATAAGACAGTGCTTGTAAGCCAGCTAGCACAGTGCCCGGTACATGGTAAATAATCAGTTAACGGGAGCTGTTGCTGTATTTCACCAACACAAAGGTATATCATTTGTTCAAAAGAAGCACACGATCGAAAGGCAAAGCAGAGTGAGTGAAGAACTTACGAACACAAATGGAAAGTCACAAACCTGAGGACTGATGACTGGTAGAAAAGGTTTGGGTGAAAGTAAAAGCAGAAGTGACATTGTCACAGGAGCTTACTTAAGGCAGCTGGATAGTTGTATTGCCTTTGCTTCCTTAGTGACCAGCTGCTGGGTTATCTTAGGAGCTCCACCTATAGGTCTAGCTCTCCAACCTCCCCAGCACTTAGCTGCAATTCTGACTGGGGAGAAAGTGGATCATCAGTGTGAAGATGATCCCCAGCATCTTGCTTCCCTCCAGTGAGGTTAGCTGTGAGCCTTAGGCACACCTGCAGCTCCCTCCTGTTATGCCTCTCACTCCTGTGTTTGTCCAATTCTGGACTTCCACCTTGACCTCTACGCTTCAGTCTCTGGTCATTCTGCCATGAATACCAGTCTCCCTGTAGATCTGGGACCCTGTCCTGAACCCTGCCCTACTTCACCATGACTCTGACATCTTTAGCTTATCTCTAACCATTTCCTCTTCCCCAGAGGGCTGTATTCTGCTGCTCACACCCCTTAAACTATGGTACACATGTGACTTAGCCTTCACACTCAACTGTTTAGCATTAAAGGCTTCCCGAACTTTACATGGTGTGAGACATCAAGCCTTCCACAGCTCAGCAGCTCTAATCCAAGCCAGCTTCTGTATTCACAGCCCATGCCCTGAGAGCACTCCCAACCCTAGGCCTGGTTCACACTTTCAACCCACTGGCTATGCATTGTCAACTAGTTCTAGCAAGCCTGGTGATGTTATGGCAACATCAATAATGCTTTTCCAATGCAAATGACAAAATTATTGGCACAGGGGCATAATTTAGAGTTAATGGAGAACTCTAACATCTACTGACAAACTCATTCTGCAGGAAAGTGAGCATCAAATCAAGTTGGCATGACTTAAATTTAAACTAATTGCTTATTGAAGAGATACTCTTCTGTACTCAATTCTAACCAGCTAAGAAGAATGTGTTGGTGAAGTGGAAGTGGCAAACAACTTCAGTGACCACAGCATCCTTGAACTTGTAGTAGCCAGAGAAGGTGATTCTGTACTTTCTAATCTGACACAAGGAAGACTTGATTGAGTAAGTTAAGACAAGATATGGACATGAGGGTCTGTCTGGCTAGGAACTAAAACAGAAAGCTCAAAAGGAGTAAAAGGACTTGAAACTTAAATTTTTATAAAGCCATGACTTCCATGAAGAAAAGGGAGCATCTGGTATAGGTCAATGTGGCTGCTCAAGAAGTGTCCTGATAAGCTCATATTTTTATTTAATTTTAAAAAATGAAGTATAGTTCATAGTTTATTCAGATTTTTCTCTTTTTTGACCTAATGTTCCTTTTCTTCTAAAATTGTTTTAAAATTTTTCAATTACAGTTGACATACAATATTATATCAGTTTTAGGTGTACAACATAGTGATTAGACATATGTATAACCTACAAAGTGATCCTCCCAATAAGTCTCATTTGACACCACTCAGAGTTATTTAATATTATTGATTACATTTCCTATGCTATACTTCACACCCCCATGACTCTTTTTGTAACTGGCAATTACTTCTTTTTTTAAAGTATATTTTATTGATTATGCTATTACAGTGGTCCCATTTTTTCTCCCCTTCATCCCCCTCTGCCCTGTGCCCCCTCCCTCCATCAATCCCCCACCTATGTCCATGGGTCATACATATAAGTTCTTTAGCTTCTCCATTTCCTATGCTGTTCTTAACCTCCCCATGTTTGTTTTGTGCTTCTTATTCCCTGTACCTTTTCCCCCCTCCCTCTCCTCACTGATAGTTCTCCATGTGAACTCCATTTCTGTGATTCTGTTCCTGTTCTAGTTGTTTGCTTAGTTTGTTTTTGTTTTGTTTTTGTTTTAGGTTTGGCTGTCAATAGCTGTGAGTTTGTTGTATTTTACTGTTCACATTTTTGTCATCTTTTTCTTAGATAAGTCCCTTTAACATTTCATATAATAAGGGCTTGGTGATGATGAACTCTTTTGAACTTGACCTTATCTGGGAAGCTCTTTATCTGCCCTTCCATTCTAAATAATAGCTTTGCTGAATAAAGTAATCTTGGATGTAGGTCCCTGCCTTTCATGACTCTGAATACTTCTTTCCAGACCCTTCTTGCCTTCAATATTTCTTTTGAGAAGTCAGCTGACAGTCTTATGGGAACTCCTTTGTAGGTAATGGTCTTCTTTTCTCTTGATGTTTTTAAGATTCTCCCCTTATCTCTATTTGTGGGTAATGTAATTATGATGTGCCTTGGTGTGTTCCTCCCTGGGTCCAGCTTCTTTGGGACTCTCTGAGCTTCCTGGACTTCCTGGAAGTCTATTTCCTCCACCAAATTGGGGAAGTTCTCCTTCTTTATTTTTTCAAGTGAGTTTTCAATTTCTTGCTCTTCCTCTTCTCCTTCTGGTACCCCTATGATTCTGATGCTGGAATATTTAAAGTTGTCCCTGAGGTTCCTAAGCCTCTCCTCATTTTTTTGAATGCTTGTTTCTTCATTGTGTTCTGGTTGAATGTTTATTCCTTCCTTCTGCTCCAAACCTTTGATTTGAGTACCAGTTTCCTTACTGTCACTGTCGGTTCCCTGTACACTTTCCTTTATTTCACTTTGCATAGCCTTCACTTTTTCCTCTATTTTGAGACCATACTCAACCAATTCTGTGAGCATCCTGATTACCAGTGTTTTGAACTCTGCACCTGATAGGTTGGCTATCTCTTTGTTGCTTAGTTCTATTTTTTGAGCTTTGATCTGTTCTTTAATTTGGGCCATATTTTTTTGTCTTGTCTCGCCTGTTGCACAGTAAGGCATGAAGCCTTAGGTATTCTCCAGGGTGGGGCAACCCATGTAGCTGCATTGTGGCACTGTCTGTGGGGGAGGGGTCCAAGAAGAAACAGTGCCACTTGCTCAGCTTTCTGCTGGCTTTCAGTCACTTCCCCCACTTGTGACAAGCAAATTGGGCCCTTCTGGTGCTGATTCCCGGTGGGTGGGCTTCTGTATATTCTAGGACCCTGTGGGTCTCTCCAGCAAACTCTCCTGTGAAGCTGGGAGTTTCTCTCACTGCCACAATCCCCACAGGTTTTTATAGCCAAAGGTTTTGAAGCTTTACTTTCCTGTGCTGGAACCCTGGGTTGTGTTGTCTGTCTCATTTCCTAGTTGTTCCTCCTGGCTTATCAAGCATATGTGGGACTGCCTGGTCTGCCTGGTCCACCAGGCCACTGCCTCACCTGGCCTGATCTGCCGCCTTGCTGCATGCCCTCCCTGCCCTGTCCACCAGCCTCCATACCTCCTACCAGGCTGGATGAGTGTCTCTTCTTTTAACTTCTTGGTTCTCAGACTTCTATACAGTTTGATTTTTCTGGCAGCTCTAGTTGGTTTTTCTTTTGTTTTTAAATATTTTTAAAAATTATTTTAGACATTTTATTTCTTTATTTTTTAGAAAGAGGAAGGGACGGAGAGGGAGAGAAACATCAATGTGTGGTTGCCTCTCAAGCACCCTCCACTGGGGATCTGGCCCGCAACCCAAGCATGTCCCCAGACCAGTATTCAAACCAGCGACCCTTTGATTTGCAGGTTGGCACTCAACCACTGAGCCATACCAGCCAGAGCTGTGTTTTGTTTTTAAGTTTGCTGTTCTTCTTTTGGTTGTGTGAGGATGCAAAGTGTATCTATGTATGCCTCTATCTTGGTCAGAAGTTCCAGATAAGTATGTACTTTTAGAGGACACACAGAAAAGGTAGGAATTAGAGTATATAACAAGAGCTCATTCAAAAGAAGTGCTCAAACCTGTGAAAATAATGATGGGGGTAACATGTGGAGACAAGTAGGGTCTGTGGAGAGTGTTGAAGACAACAAGTTTTTGTTTGTTTTTTGCTTATGGGCATAGTAAGAATATTATGAAGAAGGGGTAGTGCTACTGAATGAGGCATACTTAATGTTAATAGTTAACTGAGAAACAGAACGATTCAGCTGTAGCATTTCCCTCACATTTTTTGTAGCTTTAAAATCGTTATCTTCAATAGATATTTTTAATAGATATGTGGTAGTATTTGTAGGGAAGAGGGCTCTAAAAATAGCAATTAAATGGTGGTATATCATACAATAAATTGGTCTTAGAGGAAATATGGAATTATTTTTTACTTGGCTCTTCTACTATTACTCTATTTTGGCAGATGAGGGGTCCCCTTGGTGTTCTAAAAGTGGCAGTGGTGCCAGTGGCCAACAAAGATAGGAGAGAGTCATAAAGTAATTTGGAGGCCACTGTCAGAAGTGTGATGCTGCCCTGGCTGGCGTAGCTCAGTGGATTGAGCGCGGGCTGCGAACCAAAGTGTCGCAGGTTCGATTCCCAGTCAGGGTACATGCCTGGGTTGCAGGCCATGACCCCCAGCAACCACCCATTGATGTTTCTCTCTCTCTCTCTCTCTCTCTCTCTCTCTCTCTCTCTCTCCCCGCCTCCCTTCCCTCTCTAAAAATAAATAAATAAAATCTAAAAAAAAAAAGAAGTGTGATGCCCATGGAAGGAGCTGAGAAGGGTGGATGATCATACTGAGGAATGGAAGAGTGGCAAATACTAGAGATAGGACTGAAACAGGAATGCTGTGGTCAAAACCTCTAAGAAGGGGTAAAAGGAGGCCACGGCTGCCCCACAGAAGCCAAATCACTGTCATAGAAGGCAGAAGGAATGTGTCTTAGTCTGTTTGCGCTGCCACAACAAATACCATAGACTGGGTGAATTAATCAAAAACATTTATTTCCCATCATTCTGGAGGTTAGGAAGTTCACCACCAAGGCACCAGCAGATTTGGTGTCTGGTTTGCAGACAACCACCTTCTTGCTGTATCCGTATATGAAGACAGACATCATCTGTCTGGTGTCTCTTCTTATAAGGGCAATAATCCCATTCATGGGGGCTCCACCTTCATGACCTAATTAACTCCCCAAAGCCCCACATCCTAATACCATCATACTGGGATTAAGGCTTCAACATATGAATCTGGGAAAGGGAGAGGATGTGTGTTAAAAAGACCAGGCATGGCTAAGATGCAGGAAGGGATAACAGAACTGCTGCAAAGATACTCAGAAACAATGTTTAAGATGGGGGCAGGGGGATAATGGCTTGTGCTGGGCAGAACATTGTGAACTCTGACTGGTGTGTAGTATGTGGGTGCTACTGTGTCCTGCCTCTTCTGAATCACCGCTGTGATTGACTTAAAGCCCCAGCGCTCCGAGGCCCAGCTTGGGTAGCTCCAGTTGACCCACAGAGGGCTCCTCTGAGAACATGTTTAAATCAAGATACTGGTCTGGGGTCACAAACCAGACAAAGACATTGCCAAGTGATATAAGTAAGACCCTGAGTTTAAGAAAGAAAAAAAAGACAAGGAATGGTCCAAATAAGTAACCAGAGAACAAAGTAGCCAAGAGACAGAGACTTTACCAGAATAAATTCAGCAGAGAGGAGGAGCTGGGGCCTAAGCCTCCAGGGTCTATGGAACCGGTATTACAGAAGGAATTCAGAGAACCTAACATCATTTGGTTATGGAGAAAAAGGTTGTAGCCATGTTTGATTAGACCATAGAAACTATGATGCACCCATGTGACCCTTATGTAGCTTGAATGCAAAGAAGTTAGTACCTAGGGAGGGAACATGTCTTTTCATGATTTTAACTGTAGTTTCTGCCACATTGATAGTGGTAAAACGAATAAGTTTTCAAATGCCAGAGTATTTGTCATTTTCTATTAAAAACAATTATCTTGATACCTAAAGATATACTCCTTACCTTAGTTATCTTCATTCATATATATATATATGAATGAATGGGATATATATATCCCATTTCCCAGCCGCTCCTTCTTTTGGGATATGCTTTTAGCTCTGGGGAAGTAGACTCCTCCTTTATCTCAGGAGATAGGGCATGTGGTCCAGGCTAAGTCAACCAGTGAATTGGTACCACAAACAAAATTAAAAGATAAATGAGAGATTTTAGACCATAAACATGTATATGATAGTATCCTTAATATATAAAGAGTTCTTACAAACTTATAAGACAAAGACAACATTTCAAAAGAAGAATGGGTAAAGAACATGAAAAGGCAAAAATAAAAAAGGGATTCAATTGGTTAATTAAAATGAAAAAGTTTCAGCCTTATTAGCAACTAAACAAATGAATATTAAAATAAAGCCGGATGTCTTTGTGCCTAGCAATTATCAAGAAATTTAAGCCGATATCTTGCATGGATAAAGATGCAGGGAATAAGCACCCTCCTACAATATTGGCATTTAAATTGGTTCAAGCATTCTGGAGAGCAATTTGGCATCGTGTATAAAAAAAAAAAAAAAACCTTAGCATATGCAAACCATTTAACACAGTAATTTCATACTGAAGGTTTTATCTTAAGAAAACAAACCAGAATCACTTACAAAATTTAATGTAGAAGAACATTTAGTATAGCATTCTTTATACTATTGAACACCTAAGTGTCCAAAGTGAAATAATGCATAAATTGTAATGTACACCTATGATGAAATTTATGCATCCATAAAAAGCAAATTATGGAAAATGTCCTGACATCAGAAAGTTTTGGTCATTTATTATTAAATATATTTGCTCAGTGCTGGCAGGGTGGCTAAGCTGGTTGGAGTGTTGTCCCCTATGCCAAAATGTCATGGGTTCAATCCCCAGTCAGGGAGCATACCTGCATTGCAGATTGAGCTTCAGTCAGGGCACGTATGACAGGCAGCTGATGCATCTCTCTCTCTCCCCCACCCCTCCCCCTCCTGCCTCACTCTCTAAAATCAATAAACATATCCTCATGTAAGGATTAAAATATATATAAATATAAAAATATATATGTTCTCAGAAAGACTGGACAGTTACATAGAAAAATATTAATAATGGTGATATCTTAGTAGTGGAATTATAATTCATTTTCTTTTTTTAAATATATTTTATTGATTATGCTATTACAGTTGTCCCATTTCCCCCCTTCTCTCCCCTCCACCCTGTACCCCCTCTCCCACCCACGTTCCCCCCTTTAGTTCATGTCCATGTGTCATACTTATGAGTTCTTTAGCTTCTACATTTCCCGTACTATTCTTACCCTCCCCCTATCTATTTTCAACCTACATTCTATGCTACTTATTCTCTATGCCTTTTCCCCCTCTCTCCTCCTCCCACCCCCCTGCTGCTAGCCCTCCATGTGCCCTCCATTTCTATGGTTTTGTTCCTGTTCTAGTTGTTTACTTAGTTTCTTTTGGTTTTGCTTTAGGTGTGGTTGTTGATATTTGTGAGTTTGCTGTCCTTTTACTATACATGTCTTTTCTTTATCTTCTTTTCTTAGATAAGTCCCTTTAGCATTTCATAAAATAAGGGCTTGGTGATGATGAACTCCTTTAACTTGACCTTATCTGAGGAGCACTTTATCTGCCCTTCCATTCTAAATGAGAGCTTTGCTGGATAGAGCAATCTGGGATGTAGGTCCTTGTCTTTCGTGACTTGGAATATTTCTTTCCAGCCCCTTCTTGCCTGTAAGGTCTCTTTGGAGAAATCAGCTGACAGTCTGATGGGAACTCCTTTGTAGGTGACTGTCCCCTTATCTCTTGCTGCTTCTAGGATTCTCTCCTTCATTTTTACCTTGGCTAATGTAATTATGATGTGCCTTGGTGTGTTTCTTCTTGGGTCCAACTTCTTTGGGGCTCTCTGAGCTTCTTGGATTTCTTGGAAGACTGTTCCCTTTGCCAGATTGGGGAAGTTCTCCTTTATTATTTGTTCAAATAACTTTTCCACTTGTTGCTCCTCCCCTTCTGGTACCCCTATAATTCGGATGTTGGAACGTTTAAAGGTGTCTTGGATGCTCTTAAGCTTTTCCTCGATTTTTTGAATTCTTATTTCATCATGCTTTCCTGCTTGGTTGATTCTATCTTCCTTCTGGTCCACTGTATTGTTCTGAGACTCAGATTCCTTCCTTTCACTATTGGTTCTCCTCCGTGTATCTTCCTGCATCTCTTTTATGGTAACCTGCCTCCTTTCATCTAAATTGCACTCAAAATCAATCAATTCCGTGAGCTTTCTGATCACCAGTGTTTTGAACTGCACATCTGATAGATTGGCTAATTCTTGGTCGCTCAAAAGGATGAGTCCTGGGAGACTGGTCCGTTCTGCTGGAAACATGTCTTATGTCTTTCCCTGTCTCTCCTATTATTTTTTTTTTCTTTTCCGGTCTTGTCGCTCTTGTTACGGTGTGGGGCGGAGCCTTAGGTATTCACCCGGGCTGGGCACCCCAGTCGCTAGATTGTGACGTTATATGTAGGGGCGGGGGCAGGGGTGGGAGCAGGGACGAGGGAACGATGGCGGTAGTTCCGTTCTCCTGGGCTCAGACACTTCCTTGCTTGGGATCCTGGGCCGCGAACTCTGCCCTGGTCCACAATTGCTGCCCCACTGGTTCCCCCAGCCGCAGCTCGCGTACTCAGGGATCACCACTGCGTTCTTGCGCCCCAGATGGCTGTCGCACCGATTTTGCGCCAAATTTCCCCCGACCTCTGCGCGCCACCAACCCGCGCCAGCCCCGCACCTGCCCGCGCCCGCCCGCGCCCGCCCGGCTCGTCATCCCCTACCAGTCTGGATGTACGGGTCTACTTCAACTTCTTGGCTGTCCGACTTCCATTCAGATAAATCCTCTGACAGTTCTGAGTGAAATTATGCCGGTAAATTATTGTTTTTCTATTCTTGGTTGTGCGAGGAGGTACAGTGCGTCCACCTATTCCTCCATCTTGCCGGAAGTCCTACAATTCATTTTCTTCTTAGTGAGTTTTGAATATTTTATATTTACCTCAACAGACATGTAGTGCTCTTCTAGTCAGGATAAAAAAGAAATATAAGGTGAAAATGGAGCCCAAGGTGAATGATGAGAGAGTAAGGAAGAACTTCACATTTTTAAATGAGATTCAAACCTTCTGATTCATATAAACAACATTCCAGGATCCAAAAGAACTTCCAGATATTGTCATAGACATGCTATAAGGAACCATTGAGGACAGAAGTACCATATGGCTGGAACTAGACAAATATACCAGTTTTTAGAAAAGAAAAAGGTGGGTTCCAGAACCTAAACTGGTAAGTTGTATTGACTTAGGAAAAGAAAGTCAATATTAAGAGGACGTAGCATGGGTCCACTTAAGTCCTTCCAAACTACACTCATTTTCCTTGTCCCCCCATGTGCTTTCATCATGTAATCCTCATCCAAGACATCTGAGTATTATTATCATTCCCACTGCACAGAGGTTCAGCCCAGGGATGTCAAGTGACTTGCCCAAGATCCCATAGCTAGTCTGAAAGATTACAGACATGTTGGTCATTCCTGACATTGGGCAGAGGTTTTCATGGGATCCTCTCATGTAATATGTAATGGAACATGGAATGGGATATTGCACAGTATTGTTAGTAGACGAAACGATTATACCCAAAAGGTATAGATTAAAAGAGCATTATGTTTACCTGCAGGTTTCTAGTGGTAATAATACTACTAACTACTTTTTGAGTACTCATTAAATGCAAAATTCTGTGCAAAAAAGTACTTTCCATCACTCCAGTTACTCTTCCCCAACAAAAGCAGGCACTGTTACCATTCCCATTTTATAGATGAGGAAACCAAGGCTCAGGACAGTTAATGAACTGGCTTCCAATTAGACAACTAGTAAGTAGAAAAGCTGCGACTTGTCACAGAAAATTTGCCTAAGAGCCCATATGCTTAACTATTAT
The DNA here is from genome assembly GCF_004126475.2 of Phyllostomus discolor. NCBI lineage: Eukaryota > Metazoa > Chordata > Mammalia > Chiroptera > Phyllostomidae > Phyllostomus > Phyllostomus discolor. The sequence goes on from NC_040912.2 coordinate 77,221,475, forward strand.
ACTAAAGTGTGTATTTTTGGCCCTTGGCTCCTGTTTTGCTCAACTTGTTTTTTCTTTTTTATTTAAAGGGAGGTTTATTAGTCCTAAGTCATGACTTAAAATGCATATGTCTGCTAAGAATACAAATCCGAGGAAACAGAAGAAAAGGAAGGCAAGAAAGCCAAAATTTATTGAGCTCTTCTAATAATTGGGCACTGGACTGCCCTTGTTTAAGCCTCAGAGACACTTTATAATGTAAATATGATTATCCCTATTTTCACCAATAAACAAGTTGAATGGGCGAGTAATCAACACACCCAGGGTCACTGGACTACATAATAAAATCAGAATTTGAATTTGAGTTTATGTCTGACTCCTAAGACTTTACTCTTTTTTACTATTGGCTAATAAAAATCAAATACAAACATACAGTATTTAGTGGGAAAAAGTGCAAAATCCTTCAATTGGCTTTAAAAAGTCAATGGTATGAATATAAGAATTGGGAGACCTAGTCAACATTTCAAGGGCAAGAGGTCTCAGGATTTGGGTTGATTGTGAAGTACTATGAGTCAGTAGTGTTACTGCCTCAGATGGCATTAGCGGAAGAACCATGTCCCAGAAAAGGGGGAGAATGCCCCTACTGGTTTGTGCACTGCTTATACCAAATGAGGAGAATTGCAATTAATTGTAATTAATTGCAATTAATTCTGAGTGCCACGTTTTTAAAATTTTATTTATTTATTTTTAGAGAGAAGGGAAGGGAGGGAAAAAGAGGGAGAGAAAACATCAGTGTGTGGTTGTCTCTCACGTGCCCCCAACTGGAGACCTGGCTCGCAATCCAGGCATGTGCCCTGACTAAGAATCAAACCGGCAACCCTTTGGTTCACAGGTAGGCCTGAGTGTCACATTTTAAAAGGAATAGACTAGGCTATGGATCTCCAGAGGAGAGCAGCCAGTTGATAACAAAAAATATACATACATACATGCAGGTATACATACATAAAGACTGGATTGTTTCACAAAAGTTAAACAAGTGAGAAAACCCAAGAGGTAGCTGAAACCATTTTGAGATTGCTGAAGTGCTGCTACATAGAAGAAATTCTTCTTATGTTGTTTGTGGCTCCAGGAGACAGGGAACTGTGGTTAGAGGGGGGCAGATTTTGGCCAATAAATGAAAGACCAAAATATAACTGTCTTGCATATTTTCTAGGCACTGAAATGCCAAGTCCAATGTTGAACTGAATTAGATGTTCAATTGTCATTCAAAAGTGCAACATGGTTGTCCTGTGGAGTAGTAAGTTCCCGAGAGATATTGGAGCAGAAGCCGTATGTTGTACTAAAGACTCCCATCCCATTAAAAAAATCCAACACTTTGCCCAACTCCACCTTTTTCCAAGCCATTACTTGTGTCCCTCACAAAGTTCAAAGAGGAATCTTCACTCAATCCATTCCAGCCTGACTTAAAAAAATTGATTTGAGAGAGAGAGAGAGGGAGAAAGACATCGATTTGTTGTTCCCCTTCTTTGTGTATTCATTGGTTGCTTCTTGCATTTGCCTTGACCGGAGATCAAGCCCATAACCGTGATGTAAGAGAACAACAGAGCAACCGACTGAGCTGCCTGTCCAGGGCTACAGCCTGGTTTCTAACTCTAGAAACTGTGCTCCTCAGTTTTATGACCACATCTAATCTTATCACTCATCCTACCCCAGGTAGCAGTGTTGGTCATCATTCCTTCTTTGAAGTCTCTTCTCCTTGTATACCTCACCCTGCCCCTTTCTCTTGCTGCCTCTCCAAAGGCTCCTGCCCAGTCTTCTCCCCTGACTCCTCCTCCTTGGACAGCTGCCTGCATGTTTGTTTGTTTTTTGCCCCCAGGGAACTCTTCTTGGCATTCTTGTCATGTTTGCCCTCCTCAGGATGTCCCATCCATTCTGAGGACTCAGCTACCACTGGCTGCTCACCATCCCCTCCACACTGGCTCTCCTTCCCCTGTTTACCTTAATGTCATTACACTTCATCCTGACCTCTCTCCCCTCCCAAACTCATATCTAATTAATAACTATGTATTAATACTACTTCTAAATCTCCCTTGGATTTGTCACTACTTTTCATCCACCCCTGCTGTGGTGATTCATACCTAAAAAATAAATAAATGTTTTAAAAAGACTAATACAAGGACAGTGGCTTCTAACAGGCTTTCTTGGCTCCAGTCTCCCCTCACTCTATTTTAGCTTTCATCTTGCTGCAGAAGTTTTATTATTTTTTAAATATGAATGATCACATCTGTCTCCTATTTAAGAATCTCTTACAATACTTATTGTTTTTAGTATAAAGCCCAAATTCCTTAGCTGTAAATCAAGGTTCTTTTCAATATGCTTACAACTTACCTTGTCAGTCATTTTTAGTCCACACCATATTTTCCTCTTTTCTTTGAACACCATTGGCCTTTTCACATCTTTTCTCATCGTATTCCCCCAGGGATCTTCTCCCCTTGGCCAACTCATCTTCAGTGCCCAATCAAAACTGCAGCACTCTAGGTGAAGAATGCTTTTCTGCTTCCAAGTCAGACTTAGGGAAAGAGGCTTGGTATTTAAAGCAATGGGCTAGATGGGCAACTGTAGATCCCCATGCCCAGAAAACCAATTAGAAGGCCACTGTACTCGTAATAGTCTAAGGAAGGGATTAAGGTGTGAATCACTGCAGCACCAGTGGATGGCATGTAGTGACAAATCCACAGGAGACTTGGAAGTAGCATGGATACATAGTTATTGATCAGATACAGGTTTGGGAGTAGGGTAGAGGTCAGGATGAAGTGCAATGACATGGTAAACGGGGGAAGGAGAGCAATATTCTGAAATCAAGATGGACACAGCAAAAAAAAAAAGACTTAAAAGGAACAATCAATGAGGTCAGAGAAAAAAGCCAGTGTGTTATGAAGAAGCCAAGTGAGGAAAATGTCTCGACAAGAAGAGAGTGAGTGTTGGTGCAAAGGAGCTGCTGAGAGGGCAGTAAGATGAGGCTGGACAATTGACCATTGCACAGGACAACCTAGAGGTCACTGCGAGCTTCACATATGTTTTCAGTGAAGTAATGGGAGACGCAGGACTGAAGGGTTGGCTTCAAGAGAGTCAGAAGTGAGAAAGTTGATGTTTGTTGAATGAGTAAAGTATTGGGGTAATTGAAAAAATTATGTCTGAGAAGGATTCTGTAATTGGTTAGGAACCAAAATAGATGAGTTATTTTGAACTCTGAAAATTTTCCGGTTAGAAACCAGGATGTGATTTAGGGATGCAAAGCTTTTCTTAAGAGATGATGGAATTCAGAGTAGGATTCCCAAGGCAGTGGGGTTAGTCTGGGGGGAAGGTTCTGGATGAGTTTTCAAGTGCTTGCATTTTATCCTGTGGCCCAGTTCACAAACATCTTCATGCAGGACTTCTCAGAGGTTTCAAGGAAGAGCTGTCCCTTCAGGGACTTAGTTGGAGGATTTTCAGACTCTATTTCCAAACACCTGTTGCTAGTGTGTGGGGTGGGGATGGTGCTAAGAAGCCTATAAGGCTGGCTCTCATTATTTTGAGTCTGGGCAGCGCCAACTGTGAATGGTTAGAAAGAGGGGAAGAGAAAAAATCTGACCCATCCAACACAATGCATTTGAAAATGCTATATTTGTAATATTTCCATATAAAATTTTTACACTGAAATAAAAACAGAGATGGGCTAAGAGATCACACATATTTGATAACTAGTTAGTCTGTTCTTACCCTCACTCCCTGGAGTATAACAGTAATAAAATGTGAAGAATACAGACCCTGGGTAGACCAGACCCAAGCTTTGATTTTGTGTTGCTTTCCTTATGACATTCCTCAAGTAGAGTTTCAGAAGGCATGTGGAATACACAACTTCCCTTCTTCCTGGCGTGCTCAGATCTAGGAGCGCCTTCTCTAGGTCTTCCTCACCCTCTCAGACAGAGACTGATTGCCTTTTTGGGCTCTGCAAACCATTTTCACGTGTGGCTCCATCTCTACATCTCCTGCACTGAGATGCAATTGTTCGCTCTACCTGGGTCCCTCCCTGAGGTGTGAGTTTCCTGAAGTCAGTGATTCTTTTCTTCCTATTTTTATCTTTTACATCTAGAGTAGTGTTTGTGCATTTTGGACATACATGCAATGTTTGTTGAATGGATGCACAAATGAATGAATGAATGGCTAAATACATGAAAAGATCAGAAACATGTTAACCCCCAAGTGGAAGCCAATCTGAGCATAAAGTGTCAGTGACTTCACATACATGCAGAGTGTATGTGTGTAATGTTACTTTTCAAATCCAATTTGAGATGACAGGCTCATAGCAGCCCAAGGCACATGAAGTGTTATACTCAGGTGACTATTAATATGCGTGGCACTCAATGGTGAGAATGGTGTTGATAAACTCAGAGCTGGGTGGTAGGGATGGATTGCTTTTGATCTAGACTTGGGAGAGAGATTTGGTCTGTTGAGCACAGAGACATTTTGGTCTTAGTTACTTCTCTTAAGCAAGGTTTTTTTCATTTTAAAATTTAAGGGTAAGATACACCTTAATAGACATGTTTATCTAAAGCTTGGCTTTATTGTAAAAAAAAGAAAAGAAAACAGTTATTACACCTCTAAAATGGAAGTTACATCAAACCAGCTATTTTATTCTCACATGCTTTGGTTCCTTTCATGCATAATTTGTAAAATGATAATAGCCCTTGCTAGTATTTACATTATAAAAGTGTTGTTACTGTAAATTAGATAGTATAAAATGGGTTATGATGTCCTCTTTGAAATACAAGAATTATACACAAATGAGGTGTTATTATTTAGTTCTTCCTTTTCGATTTTGTTAAATGAAAATTAGATGAAAACTCCGTTTTAAGTACTATCCAGCAGGTAAATGCTTATTGACTTGAATGAAATGGAAAAAAGATTGAGCTGTAAACTCAGTTTATGCAGCTAAGCTAGTTTATGCACAAGCCAAAGATATTGTGTTCATCTGCGATGTTTACCACTATTCCTTATCCTGTCTTTGTGTTCTATTCAAAACTGAAGACAGGTTTCAGTTCAGTCACGATGTGCATTTTAGAAACCGTAAATATCCTGGAATGATTACAAGTTAGAAATAGTGTTTCAACTAATCAAGCCACGCAGCCGGTTTTGTTACTGATTCAGGGCCTAAAGGGACTGTGTCAGGCCTTTACTTCAACTCCTGGTTCTCAGGCTTGGGATTGCTCTCACTGAGACCTTTTCAAGTTAGTGGCTGCCAAGCTTCTGTGCTCTACCTTCTTGGTACTACCCAGGCCGGTGCTTTTCTACCTTCTTGGAATACAGGGTCATGGTGACAGAGTTATGGTTGTGAAAATAGGGTTTTGGCTGCAGGGGTGTCCAACCTTTTGGCATCTCTGGGCCACACTGGAAGAAGAAGAGTTGTCTTGGGTCGCACAGTAAATACACTGCGACATGTAATAACAAAAAAATCTCATAATGTTTTAAGTAAATTTACAATTTTGTGTTGGGCTGCATTCATAGCCATCCTGGGATGCAGGTGGCCCACATATTGGATGCTTTGGGGGATTGTGATGAATCCTTGACTCTGTATCATGAAGACCTGAGAACTGAAAGAGCACAGGGGAAAGATGCAGGGTAACAGAGCTGGCGGGGTTCACACACCTGCCCGGCATAATTGCACCTGGCCTCTGTGTATGCATAACAGCTTCAGCCAACTTCTGGTTCTTGGTCCCTGCGCTTGGACTGCCCTCTGCACCTCCCCCTCCTCCAAACCCCTTACAGTGTTCATCCATTATGTCTTGGCTCACCTTGACTCCTTAGGACGAACCTTCAGCATTGCTCGCAGTTGTGGTCATCTGTTTTCCTCCTGAGCCATTTATTTTGGCTTCTGGATTTTGCTCTCAGAGAGCACCCCTGCCTGGACAGTTGCCCGGCCAGTTGTGGGGCCAGCTGCCTGCTCCACACTCCAAGGTGACCAAAACTCCTCTTGCCTCCCTCTGACTATCCCGATACATGAGCTATGGCAATAGGTGAGTGATAATGACATTGCGACAGCGTTTCTGACCAGATTTTTACCTGTGAAGATCATTTCGTTGGTGCGCTGCTCAGGTGCACATTCACACACACAGTAGACCTTCGGTCCTGGAAGTCTATGTGGACCTTATAGACCCAGTGGAGGGGTGAGTGCAGAAGAAGACTTAGGAGGAGAGCACAAATGGCAGACCTGGTTTACTCTAGTTTGCGTCACATCCAGCACTGGTTGGGGACACCTGTCTGATAAAGAGGCCACGCCCACCAAAAGCATTGCCACGTAGTCAGTGAAGCCAGTGTAGAGGTGGCGAGGGAGACTTCATGGTGGCCCCATTTTCCTATCATTGGGAAGGAAATCCAGGGATTCCTTCTTTCACTTTTAAGGAAAATTTTTAAAAACTGTTGTTTGCATTCATTGGTTCCATTTGTTCAACTCACTGTGACCTGGCTTCTACCTCTACTGACCCTGCCTTCTGCCCAACAGGCCAAACATCTTCTTGGTGCTCACTCCATGGGCACTTCTGGTTGATCCTTGATAGCATTTGCCTTTGTTGGTCAAAATCTACCTAAAACCCGCTTTTCCCTTGTCCTGTGTGATACTTCACACTTTCTGTTTCCCTTCTATCCCTTGGGCTGCACCTCCTCACTCTCTCTTTTAAGGATCTCTTTTTTCGTGAGGGAAGTCTTCCAGCCAAGATGGAGGCATAGGTAGATACACTGTGCCTCTGTGCACAACCAAAAGGACAACAGCAACTTTAAAAACAAAAAAACAACCAGAACTGTTAGAAAATCGAACTGTATGGAAGTCTGACAACCAAGGAGTTAAAAAAGAAACATTCACCCAGGCCAGTAGGAGGGGTAGAGATGGGCAGCTCGGGTAGAGAGGGCTGACCGGCAAGGCAGCGGCTGGAGGACCAGGGCGGGTAAGGCAGCAGCTGGTGGACCAGGTGAGGCAGCATTCAAGTGCAGATAAACCAGGAGCAACAACTGGGGAGTGAGACAGACCGGGCAATCCAGGGCCCCAGCAAGGGGAAATAAAGCCTCAAAACCTCTGACTGAAAAATCTGTGGGGGTTGAGGCGGCAGCAGAAGAAACTCCCAGCCTCACAGGAGAGTTCATTGGAGAGACACACAGGGTCCTAGAATGTACACAAGCCCACCCACCCAGGAATCAGCACCAGAAGGACCTGATTTGCTTGTAGTTAGTGGAAGAAGTGACTGAAAACCAGCAGAGAGCTGAGCAAGTGGCCCTGTTCCCTCGTGGACCCCTCCCCCACATACAGCATCACTATACAACGACATGGGTTGCCCCACCCTGGTGAATACCTGAGGCTCCACCCCTTACTGTGTTCAGGCGAGACAAGACAAAAAAAAAATATGGCCCAAATTAAAGAACAGATCAAAGCTCCAGAAAAAATACAACTAAGCAACGAAGGGATAGCCAACCTATTAGATGTAGAGTTCAAAACACTGGTAATCAGGATGCTCACAGAATTGGTTGAGTATGGTCACAAAATAGAGGGAAAAGTGAAGGCTATGCAAAGTGAAGTAAAGGAAAATGTACAGGAAACCAACAGTGACAGTAAGGAAACTGGTACTCACATCAATGATTTGGAGCAGAAGGAAGAAATAAACTTCAACCAGAACACAATGAAGAAACAAGCATTCAAAAAAATGAGGAGAGGCTTAGGAATCTCTGGGATAACTTTAAATATTCCAGCATCCAAATCATAGGGGTGCCAGCAGGAGAAGAGGAAGAGCAAGAAATTGAAGATTCACTTGAAAAAATAATGAAGGAGAACATCCCCAATCAGGTGAAGGAAATAGACTTCCAGGAAGTCCAGGAAGCTCAGAGAGTCCCAAAGAAGCTGGACCCAGGGAGGAACACACCAAGGCACATCATAATTACATTACCCATGATTGAAGATAAGGAGAGAATCTTAAAAGCATCAAGAGAAAAGAAGACCATTACCTACAAAGGAGTTCCCATAAGACTGTCAGCTGATTTCTCAAAAGAAATCTTGAAGGCAAGAAGGGTCTGGAAAGAAGTATTCAGAGTCATGAAAGGCAAGGACCTACATCTAAGATTACTCTATTCAGCAAAGCTATCATTTAGAATGGAAGGGCAGGTAAAGAGCTTCCCAGATAAGGTCCAGTTCAAGGAATTCATCATCACCAAGCCCTTATTATATGAAATGTTAAAGGGACTTATCCAAGAAAAAGAAGAAGATCAAACCTATGAACAATAAATGACAACAAACTCACAGCTATTGACAGCCAAACCTAAAAAAAAAAAAAAAAAAAAAAAAACAACGAACTAAGCAAACAACTAGAACAGGAACAGAATCACAGAAATAGAGATCACATGGAGGGTTATCAGTGGAGAAGGGGAGGGGGGAATGGGGGAAAAGCTACAGGGAATAAGTAGCATAAATCATAGGTGGAAAACAGACAGCGGGAGGTTAAGAATAGTATAGGAAATGTAGAAGCCAAAGAACTTACGTGTATGACCCATGGACATAGACTAAGGCAGGGATGGGTAATGCAGGTGGGGGAAGGTGTGCAGGGCAGAGGAGAATAAGGGGGGAGGGGTATGGGACAACTGTGACAGCATAATCAATAAAATATACTTTAAAAAATAAAATAAAGAGTTAAAGAAAGGATCTCTTTTCTGCCCATCCGTTAAGCTTTGGCGTTCCTCCCCTGGTCCCCCTTTTCCTTCCCCGACATTCACCCAGGGTATCTCTTTCATCCCTGCAGATTCTTTTGTTGTCTGTTGTATCCTGGTGATTCCTCAACCTGTATCCTCAGACTTCCAGATCAAACTGCCTACTGGTACCCTGTGAATGTCCCCCACGAGTCAAACCAAACACGACCAAGGCCAAACTTGTCCTCTCCTCCTCCAGATCTCCTCGGTTTTATATTTGTATTTTTGCTGTCAGTAGGCAATAGCATTGTCCACACAGCTGTTCAAGTCAGAAATCTGAGCAGCAGCCTTGACTTCCTTCCCTTTAAAACTCAAACATTCAAGCAATCACAAATTTCAGTAGATTCTACCTCCTCTGTGACATGGCTTGTAAGATTATGAATAATTGGTCCCATGTACCTTCCAGGCTCCTCTCTGACCACCCTGCCTCAGCTGCACTGAATGATTTTCAGTGCTAGATGCACAGCATGCACAGCCCTTTCTGTCACCTCCAACACTTGCATCTGCTGACAGAGACCTGCCTCACCCCTTAGGTGATTGGACAGACTGCTTCACAGCCTTGTAAATCTTCGTGGAGACGTCACTAACTTCCAATTCTGCCAAAGTCTGGGCTAGGTGATTCCCTTAGAGCTCTGGGTGATTTTCTCTTCATAACACACTGCTTTCTTAGAGCTGCCTTTTCTGTTTCTATCTTACCCTCTACTGTAAGGTCCTGTAAGCAGGGACCATATTTTCCTAGTTGCCTTTGCATTCTAAGCACCAAGAAAATATCTGGTACAAAATAGCTGCTCAGTAAGGGAATGAATGACTATAAATGTTAAAATGTGAGGATATGGAGGCAACCTAAGTACCCATCAATAGGTGATTGGATAAAGATGTGGTACATGTACACAATGGGATATCACTCAGCCATAAAAAAAAAAATGAAACCTTACCATTTGCAACAACATGAATGGACCTAGAGAGTGTTATGTTAAATGAATTAAGTTAGAGGAAGACAATGCCATATGATTTCACTTATATGTGGAATCTAAAAACCAAAATAAATTAACATAGCAACACACAGACAGACTCATAGATCAGAGGACAAACCAACCTGATGGTTGTCAGCTGGGAGATGGCTGGGGCGGGGCTGCATGAAAAAGGTGAGGTAAAGATGTACAAATTGATACTTTCAAAATAGTCATGGGGCTGTAGAGCACAGCATAGGGAATATAATCAATGATATTGTAATAACTCTGTATGGTGCCAGGTGGGTAGTAGACATACTGGAGAGGATCATTTTTTAAATTGTATAATTAATTAACCACCATGCCGTGCACCTGAAACTAATATAAACTAATGTTGAATGTCAACTGTGATTGAAAAAAAGTCTAATTGTGAGAATATAAAATAAATTTCCAATCCGAGGGTGTAATTAGGATTGTACAAAATGAAGATTTATCAAACCCCTCCAACATGTAAACTATCTGGAGAGTATCTGAAACTATTTAGAAGAATTCATTAACGTTAGAACCATGAGCAGAGAGTGGATGATAGAGGCAGACTTCAAACCTGTCCCTTATGGACTTCTTTTCCAGAGGCCAACCTCCAGGCTCGCTGAGCCGCGTTTGCGCCACCCACGCATTCCATCCTCCTGACTTTCTGCAAACAATTGGATTTATAACCCAGTCGATACTAGAGAACATGGGGATTGGAGTAAGGTAAGTGTTAGCTTTTCTGTTTTTCCTCTATTGTTGAGTCCCCCCACTATATACTATCCTTGTAGAGCAGTAATTTTAGAATTCTCTCTCTGGAGCCCTCATCAGGAGTCGTGACTGGCTTCCCTGCTAGCCCAGCTGGCCTCACAATGTTTGAATGTCCCATGCATGTGAAGCAATGTAGTGAAGTCTCTTAAGGAATTATGTCCTTTCATATTTTCTTTTTTATTTCGTGACTATTTAAATTCCCCATCATTAATCTCTTGATTTTTTCCTAATATGACTCACACATAGAGAAAAGTGAGTTTTGAGAAGTTAGAAAGACTTGCAGCCCACTCTGGGACACCTTGGAGGCCAGACGCACACTAGGAATGCAGGACATGAGCGGGGCACTCAAAGTTCAAACAACTCTGCATTGTCCTTACTGCCTACGGACAACCCCTCACTCCACCCACCCACTAAGGGGCTGGTAACCTTCTCTAGCCCCTTACTTGCTTTGTTTTTCACTTAAAAATCATTATTGTGTATTTCTCTTCTTATTTGTTTATTCTTTATTTCCCCTTTTAGAATGTAAGCTTCATGGGGGCAGGGATTTTGATGGGGTTTTTTTTTTTGCCACTATGTACTTAACACTGGGTATATATGGTAAGCACTCAATAAATATTTGTTGATTAAATAAATGATGTCTTAAAAAAATTTAAGAGTCTGATGCACACCTAGGGATCCCTAGGGATCTATGCAAGTCTGCTTTGCAGCCTTGTCCCCTTAATGTTTTATTGCTGCCAAAGATGATAACATTGACAGTATGCTGAACAAATCTCAAGATGACACACAACTGGAAGGAATAACAAATAAGTTGAGTGCTGCAATCAGAATTCCCCTGCCCTGCAAAGCGTGACAAAATATAATGATGAATCACATTGGACAATATAAAGTCAATGAGGACAAATATAAAGTACTCATAGATCCCAAACTTCAATTGTACTAGTACGGGTAGAGGGCAAGATGGCCTACAATTGCTCACATAGGAAGCTTTAGTCTCCCGTTGATTATGAGTAGATGATGAATTGACACAGTGTGATATAGCTTCCAAAAAAATCAATCTTTTGTTGTATTAATAGAAACAGAGTGTGCAAGTGGGAAAGTAGTTCTCTAGTACTCACTGGTGATCAGGCCACATTTGTTCTGTTTCATGAATTTGGATCTTCAACCTTTAGAGAGACATTGATAAAGAAAAGATTTTTCAAGAAGGGTAAAAAGGATGCCCTGGCTGGTATGGCTCAGTGAACTGAGCACCGGCCTGCAAACCAAAGTGTTGCTGGTTCAATTCCCAGTCAGGGCACATGTGTGGGTTGCAGGCCAGGTCCCCCCAGTCGGGGGCACATGAGAGGTAACCACATATTCATGTTTCCCTCTCTCTCTTTCTTTCTCCCTTCCCCTCTGCCTAAAAACAAATAAATAAAATCTTTAAGGGATCTGGTCATCAGTGTCATACCAGAAATGATTCAAGGAGCTCAGGTTGTGTGTGGGTGTGTGAGGAGGAGGGCGAGAGCTAGGCTGTCCTGCAGAGGAGAGATTCGATTGCTCCTCGGTAATCCTGAATGACAGATCAAGGACCCGTGAGTGAAAGATGTAAGCATGTATATTACAAGCCACTAGAATGTTCAACAATGAGATTTTCCCAGCAATCAAGTAGAAAACTGCTAGAGGTTTTAGGTGTCCTAACCCTGTTGGTAATTCAAGCAGAAGCTGGGCATGAATGCCCCACTCATTGAATACATTTGTGATGGAAGTTCAAACACCAGTATATTGGATTGGATTAATTACAGTAGCAAGTGCTTACTATTTGGTAGGTATTGTAATAAGCAATTAATATGGGTTGCTATTAATACTCACATCAGTTCTACTAGCACCATCTTAGAGACAAGAAAAGTTAGATTTAAAGGGATTAAGTAATTTATCCAAGGATTTACTGTACAAAACACAGCAAGAATTTGAATTTAGGAAGTCAGATCCCCAACCTTTATTATTCTATAAGGGCTACCACTTCTGAAAAACCATTTTGTTCCTACCCTAAGATTCTGTTGGAAGTAGTCAAACCAAGGAACTTATCTCCAGTTGTAAAGGATTCAATAGTTGATAGGTCCTTCCAATACAGTATGTGGGAATTAAATTAGCCTGGGCACTTGCCACTTGTGGTACAGTATATGGAGCCCAGCATAGGGCCTGGCACACAATACATGCTGAATAATTATTTATTAAGTAAAAGAAATAAGTGGATGCAACCACACAGCTGCATTTGATATGACAGAATCTCAATATATTGTGGCTGAGGAAAAACAAGCACATTTTGGGGTGGTTTGCTGAGGACACTTGGCAGAAAGTGATAATCCATCATTCTTGGCAAAAGCATTCAGAATTCCTGCTCAGTCGTTTGGACAAATATTTATTGAGTACCTGTCCTGTACAAGGTATGTCCAACTCGCTGACAGTGCAGAGGGGAATCAGAGGATGCACTGTTAGTGGGGGACATGGACCTGTAAGCAAATTCTTATGACACAATGTGATGAGTGCTCCAGCGGGGGTGTGTGTGTGTGTGTTACATGTGTATGTTTTAAGAACTACAGCAGAAAGGAACTAATTCTAGTTGATTGAAAGAGTTGTCTGATACTTGGATATGTTTTTAAAAATGATTGTCATCTATGTTGTGTGAGTTTATTTGGTCTTCATAAAGACCATGTGAAGTTCTGATCCCTTTTTGTAGGAAGAAATAGAGTCTTGTAGAGGTGAGGTGAGTTCCCCAAGGTCATGCAGCTAGTAATAATAATTACTGACATTTACTGAGTGCTTAGGATACCTGAGGCTCTGTTCTAAGCCCTATTAAGACATTTAACCTTCACAACAATTCTATGAGGTCATTATTGATATCGTCACCATTTTATAAATGAGAAAACTGAGGCACGAGATTTAAATAACTTGCCTAGGGTCACGTAGCTAGAAAGTGGCTTTAGCAGGCACGCACTTACCCACTGCACTAAATTGCCTTTAACTGGTGCTCTGAAGAGCTGGAACTCACACATGGATTCTGACTCCAAGTTCAGCTTCCTTTCAAGTGACCATGCCCTTTAGCAACATTGCAACCAAATGAAAAGAAATGGTGTGTGCGTGGATTCAAGGAGAGGTCGGGCACCCAAGTAAGTGCTTGGGAGAGGTCCGATAAAATCTAGATGATGTGTTAGTTGTGTATGCAGGGTTTCTCTGGGCAGCCAGAATTTGGTCTGTTGTTCTCCAGATCAGCAGTCTGGGAGCAAGCCACCAACACTTACCCTGCAGCTTTTAAAAATCTAGTTCAATTTTTTCTAAAAGAAAACAAGATGTGAAGCATTAAGAGTGAAAGAAGTTCAGTTCAATACCTTCTACATAAACAAGAACGGAGATACAGAAAAGGAGAAAGGAAGCACGCAATTGCCTACATTGCTCCAGCTTTCTCTCCGTAATAAAAACTCCTGGATTGAAAAATAGTTCAATCTAATATGAGTGTGCCTTAATAATTAAGTTGCATTGGCTCCGTGGCAAATTTGACAAAGAATTGGTTATTAAAGTGGATGAACTAGATTACCCTTCCCTCAGTAATTACAACCTCACTAATGTGGATATGACCTATGCGATCAAACCTACTGCACTTTTAAGACATCCATCTTCCACAATTTTGGGAGATTCGGTAACTTTAAAATTAACTGCAAGTTGGGATTCCTGTGGTAGGCGGAGAAGCAGAAAAGGTCAATGCTCTTTGACATTTTTTCCTTCAAAGCAGGTGGGTGTTTTCATTTGGTTTTTAGAATTTTGATGTGTCACATATAGAGAGACCTTGTAGATTCAACAGATTATCTTGGCCTTTATGTTTATGGATTTCTGTTAGTTCTTGGCTTCAAGTCCTTGGAAACATTTGTTTTGATGGTGGCAGGAGAGTTAGTCATGTTTTATTTTTGTTGTTCCTATTTATTTTTAAGATCCTTTAGTTCAAGTCTACTTCCAAGGTATTGTGTAACTGTATTTGTGTTTCCACAAATAAAATATTCCAGTAGTAACTTCAAGCACAACTTTATAGGAATAGTTAATAATTTGATGCCTAACTGATGTCCATCACAATGATTTTGTAGCATTAGAAGCTAGAACAAGGGTTTGCACTGGAAAATTATGTTTGAAATTTGTAATTGGACTTAGCCCTTAATGTGCGAAATTTCAAGGTTCTTAGATCAATTATTTTTTAGTTACCAAGCAGCCAAATTTTTATAAACATATTTTTCCTTTTCATCACTGAGTCAACAAAAGCTGGAAAATTCTTTTCTCACATGTTCCATTCTTTAACTCAGCCTGAAGGTAAATTGCTTTTTAAAAACCACATCCCAAACAAACAGTTTTTCATGAAGTTATGAGCAAATGAATAGAGTGGGCTCTACTGGCATTTGGGATGTACATCTAATTAGAACTCTTGGTGTTTCAAACATATAATTTACTAAAGTTGGGGTTTTTAATTCTTAGCTTTGAGTCCATTGGGATGAAACAAGTGACCCCTGATGGAAATAGGTCAAGAAATCAACTTTCTCAGGTTGACTTTTAGTTTGCTGGTCACCAAATCAAAACACTGTGTATTCCCAGGCTTAAAGGATGTCTGAACCTTCTTAAATGCATTAAAAGATTGAGGCAGAAAGCCAGTTTGGCTTTGCTGCTGTGAGGAACAGATTGGCCTGTCCCTTCTCCTTGACGCCTTTTGGTTGGTTTCTTCGTGAGAGGGGCTCCATCTCAGCTGGCACCATCTCGGCTGCGACAGGAAGCACGGTACTTCCGGTACATCTTTCAGTGTGTAGGGGAGGCAGAGAACCCTGACTTTACAGTAACACAGATGACTACCAGCCTTTGCACCAGTACTTTCTAGTGCAAAGCTTGTCACAAATCAAGGGCTGCTACAAATGCTCTCAATCACCAGTGTTCGTAAACTTAAAAGTTGTGACACAAGATTTGTGCCCAACTACATTCTCGTGTGGCCTTAATAAGCAACTTAACCTCTCTCCAAAATAACTATTTCATAGAGTTATTGTTTGTAGGAAATAATTGAGATTGTATACAAAAATACATAGCACAAAGCCTGGCACAGAGCTGTAAATGCAGATGGAGTTTATGTGAAGTGTAAAACAATCCATGGAACTCAAATGGACAAATGGGACATTTTTTAATTAGAAAATTTCACTTCCAAATGAATGACTACATTCACCAATGACTTTGTTTTAAGGTCTACATTCAGAACATAATGTTACTTTAATGATAATCTGTTAATATATTTCATAACAAGAGTGGACTATGGTTTCTTTAGGAGAAAATTACATAGGAACAAAGAAGGAAAATTGTATAAATAAAATGTCTTTCTTTCAAAATAAATGAAGAAGAGACTGTTATCTGATTAAAGAAGATTCAGATGAATGATATAATTAAATGTCTACATGTAATTATAAAACATACTTGTTTTTGTAACTTGGTTTAAAATTTTACTGATCTTCCTGGCTGGCGTAGCTCAGTGGATTGAGCGTGGGCTGCGAACCAAAGTGTCGCAGGTTCGATTCTTAGTCAGGGTACATGCCTGGGTTGCAGGCCATGGCCCCTAGCAACCAGACATTGATGTTTCTCTCTCTCCCTCTCTTCCCTCTCTAAAAATAAATAAAGAAAGAAAAAAAAATGTATTCTGGACTTCAACATTTAAAAAAATTTTACTGATCTTAAGGACTAATTTTCTCATACTTGAATGACAAACCCTACAGTACCACTATTAACTATTAATATGCTAAAAATACCCATTAACTCTCTTTTTCATTAATTGCATCTACTGTCATGGCTTTACATTTATTTCAGTGATACAAAAGGAATTATTTAAACTCCCTGTTCTCTCTGTATGTTAGAAAGTAGGAGACAGAAGCATTCACCCGACCTATTTAACTATGAAAAAAGGATTTTCCCAAGTTACCAGGAACTAACACTGTAGTAAAATTACAAGAAAATTGTGTTAAGAAACCTTGTCTCATCTGCAAGTTATTTGACTGAAATCTGAGGTGCTGAATTTCAGCACAAAGGTGACTTTGGAGGAGAAAGTTTATGCCAAACTGGATCAGTTGTTTTTGTGTTATGTAAGAAGGAGAAAAAAAATTAACTGTTTACTCCTAAGCTATAATTTTGAATTTATTTTATTATATTAAATGACAGAATTTCCCAACCTCATGAAAGAGTATTGGTACCTAATCAAAACTAAATATAATTATTGAATAAATTGTTTTGCCCAATTATATTATAACATACAAAGTAATTTTATGCACTGTATGACAAGTGAATTCTATTTGAATTATGAAAATGATATTGTTAAACAGCTAAAAGGTTTTTCTTTTTAAATAACTTTTTCATGATTATAAAGAATGTAATCTCACTTATTTGTAGAATCTAGAAAAATGAAATAAATGAATAAGCCAAACAAAACAGAAACAGACCTGTAGATATAAAGAACAAGTTGATGGTTGCCAAATGGAAGGGGGTGAGGAGAAGGGAATAGACATTTTTTAATAATGTGAGATATTCAGTCTATCTTCAAATTTTCAATGACCTCATAAATGTCATAATGTATGTTTATAATTTGTTTGAAGCAGGCTTCAGATAAGATTCACAGACAGTACTGAGCTTGGCTGATATGTCTGTTAAATCTTTTCAAATACATGTGGGTTCCCACTGCAATTGACTTGTTGAAGAGACCAAGTTGTTTGTCCAGCAGAACTTCCCAGAGGCTGGATTTCCCTCATTGCATCCCCAGTGTGTGGTGGACATGTTCTTCTCTCTTCTGAGTTCCTTAAAACTGTCCGCTGGCTTTACGAGATTCAGACTGTTTTTTGGCAAGACTGCTCACAGGTAGTTTTGTGTGTTGCCATTGGGAGGGGCCTAACATGTCATCATCTCTTCTTTCATCATGTCACCCAGATCTGTTAGTCTATCAAGGCTCGCAAACTAGAGATATTTTAACCCTATTATTCCTTGAGTTTATTTCTGACACATGCCAATGATGGCCAAGTAGGTGTTTTGTTTTCTTGTTGTGTTTTTTAAGTAGCATTTGAACTCATTAATTAAAGCATTGTAATTCAAAACACTTTATTTTTTTATTCTTATTAATGCTGAAGTTATCCCTATTTGGCCTGTGGTAGCATCTTCAAATTGGCTCCTCAGTTCTTTTGACATGACCCTAATAGTCTTTGATAACTGCCCTGCTATTGGTTTGAGAAGATGGACTTAAGTACATATAAATATATTACAAAACCATAGGACAGAAACTGGAATAGCAAAAGACTGGAAACAAACAAATCTATTAACAGAGGAGTGGTTGAACAGAGTGTGGTACAGCTACACAGTGGAATTCTGTGCAGCTGCAAAATGGAATTAAGAATCTTTAGATATATTTCTATGGGTTGATCACTAAGGTATATTGTAAGTAAAACAGCAACTAGGAGAAAAGTAGTCCAGGATGCTATCATTTATGTAAAAATAGATATAAATATATATTTGCATATATTTATATATACACATATATAGACATACACACATATATAGATATAGATATATATAGATATATTTGCCTATATTAAAGAACAAACAAAACAATAGTTACCTATAAAAGGTGGAAAGGAAAGAAGTGGAAGGGACAATGATAGAAACTACACTTTTTAAAATTTACCTTGTTTCATAAATTTGACTTTGGAATTATGCAGGTATTTTACCTAATTATAAAAATATTCATTTTAAAATGCAATTCCTATTTTTTATAAAAGCCTACTTGTGCACCCAGTTGTTAGCATATGCAGCGTTATTTTGAGAAACCTTAATTTGACTGACACAGTTGTCATGTGGTGCACCCTGGAAACAGAAAGAACTGTGAAACGCTTCTCATCAGTTCTTGGTCATCATATTGCTGGTGGTGATGTTGATATTGCTAGCCTGGGGGACATGGGACAAGCAAATATTAATTATAGGTTATTCTGATTCTATCATGCTCAGTGTCCTTGAGAATCAGATTTCTCAGCATGGGAGGGAGAAACTATGAATTTTAAAAAAAGAAAAGGTTAGCTAATTACCTCTAGTTCTGAATTTGTATTAGAAATTAACGATAGAAACTTATGAAGCATATATAAAAGTGCGTATGTATTTTTTAGCTCCTCTATTCACTAAAAAGACCTAGAAATAGTGACTAAGCCAGTAGCCATAAGAACTCTTGGTATCTACACAATGATCTGGCTGAGAGAGGAAAAATGTCCACACACACACACACACACACATCATGAATATATACACATTTAGGCCGTGGCCAGGTAGCTCGGTTGGTTAGAGTATCGTTCCAATACACCAAGGTTGCAGGTTTGATCCCCTGTCAGAGCATGAACAAGCATCAACTCATGAATGCATAAGTAAGTGGAACAGCAAATCGATGTTTCTCTCTCTGTCTAAAAGCAATAAAAAATGTATATACATTTATGTACACATATATTTGATATACTGTGTGTGGCCTCAGTTACTTAGATGTTCTTCTATTTCTGGACATTTCCATTATTTACAGATCTTTACAGTTCTATGCTAATACTGCAACAAAGCATTTGTGCACTTATTATTTCTCTAGTACAAATTCTTGTGAGTGGAATTACTCGGCCAGAGGGTAGGAACATAGTTAAGCTCTTGATTACTATTGTCAAATGCCTCTAGAAAGGCTATAACAGGTTACACGCCAAGTGGTAGTGCGGGAGAGGGATTGCTTCATCCCATTAACAGTTACAGACATTTTAGACATTTACACAGAAGTGTTTCTGCCAGCGTGAGCTAAGTCAGGTAGAGTCACTCCTTTTCCTTTTCTTCTCTGTTTTCCTCTTCCTGATATTTTTGTAGAGAAACTTTAAAAATCAATAATACCACATGGAAAAAATATACCAAAGGAACATTTTTGTATTTATGTTCTGAATTAATAACTGTATATCAACAAAGATTAGGATAGCCTGCCAAACTAAATGCTTACTTATAATTAATGTATGGAATTGCCAATATTTTAGTTGCAAACATATATATCATGAACGTATTGAAATATTAACTTTCATAGCTTTTTGGTAATTTGGTTACTATTTTTGAAATTCCTTGGTGGGGGGTTAATTATAACCTTACAGTTGCAGAATTCACTACATGAAACTTTATTTCCCATTGTTTAGAATGGTAACTAACTTGGCAAATATTTCTTACATGTACCTTAACTATTGAGAAAGCAAAAAAGAAAGAAGACTATAGATAAAAACCATAGACTGTGAGATCTAGAGAGATTTTAAAGACCGTCTGGTCCTGCCTCTTCACTTTATCCTTTGGGAAACTAAGGCAAGATGGGACTCCCCTGAGGTCTAACAGCTGGTTTGTGACGGAGTGAGATAAAAATCTGAAATGACTCACTGTAGTGTGCTCTTCATGTAACTTCTCAGAATTTACAAAACTTGAAGGCAATATGCAAGAATAAAAATAATTGCTATTAGAGAAATGAGATTTGGAGTGATTCCCTTTGAAATTCTATTGTTCTATTACCTTTCTAATAAAAACCTATAGAAAATGGATCAACAACTACATTATAAAACCAAATGAAAAAGCACTTCTGTTATTTGGAAGCTAGAAATAAATTGTTGTGATAGTAGGGATTTATAGCAATCAAAATATACGGCATCTAAATGCCCCCCCCCACACACACACAATTGCAAACACTTAACTGGCATTACCTCACCGGATTCAACAATAATCTCAAACACACAGAGGTTATGTGACTTGCCTCAGGTAATCTCATGCTTGTTAGTCAGTGCTGGACCTAGGCAGGCATAGACACAGTGGTTTGTTTTCAAGTTTCAAGCCTCGAGGGTCAGTTTCATTGCCTCTCAGGGTTGCTGTGATCATCTGACTCTTCCCAGCTCTGTCTCTACAGGGTCAAAGTATCCACCTTACAAATTCATTCGTTTGAATGATATGATACCATTCCTTACAGCAAAAACTTCTAGAGACAGTTCTTCAAAACGCCTCATCTGCCATTTGCTATGTGACTTTTCATTCTTCATCTATAACATGGGTATGGGTGTGAGGGAAGTATTTACCTCATTAGATTATGGGAGGATTCAATACGATAAATTGTATCCATGGTTAGTGAATATTCAATAAACAATAACTGCTACCATCAGCTATGGCTGTCATCATCCTCATTATTATCAATAACATCAACATTATTATTTCGTTCCTATTGGCCATTTTTTAAAGGCAAAAACTTGTAGAATGGACAATACATTATCCAAGGGGCTAATGACTTATCAGTTGGTCTCCTGACAGGAGGGAGCAGAGAGGTAGTAAAACATGGTGACGGAAATGGAGACACTAAAAAAGATAGGTGGGGGACCCCAAAGATAACTTAGAGCAGAGTTTTACTCCAAACCAGTTGGGATAAGTTTACAGAATAGTTCGTTGGAAGTCCAGTGCTCTTGTATGGGATCCCATCATCTGTATCGGTTTCCAGAGGGTCTGTTAGGGAATGAGGAAGGTCCCTTGTGTCCGGGAAGGCTGTGGACGCAGATCAGCTGTTCCTGCCCAAGGGCTCCCAGGCACCGAGGCCACCTGCCTGTCCGTGCCGCAGTGGTAGAAGTGGGCAAACAGCCCTGTGCAAACACTTCTGTTTACTGTGCCTGGAAATAGGCTTTTTGCCATGGAAAAATTTCTCATTGTACCCATAGGTGCAGGACACGTATTGCACAATGGAAAAGCAGGCTTTTTAAGACTCCTTGCTATCCTGTGTACATGCTGTGCTTCAAGCCCAGGGCTGTGTGCCATTTCTGAGGAGTCATTCCACTTTTTCTCAGGGGTAAGGCCTAAAGGTGGCCTTTCTTCCCAAACCCTCCCCCGGTCATGGATAACTGAAGTCTTACTGTTTTGTGCTACTGGCTTCTCCCTCGGGTCCACGTACCCTTTTATTCCCACTATTTTGTTTCTCACTTTTCCTTGTGAAAGAACTGAAGCATGTGATAAAATATAAAATGGTGCGAAAGGGCATTTAGGGAAAGCTACATCTCACTCCCGTTCCAATCCCAGCGCCACTGGGTCCCAGAAGTAACTACTGTTCACTGTGCCTTCTCTGTGACAGCCACTGTCCTAGGTGCTCAGGGTTGAGTAGCAAACAGACAGATAAGATCTTTGCCTTCTGGTTGGAGCTGATGGGTCACAAACAAGATACATAAGCAAATGATCATCTAGTATATCAAAAAGTGATAAATGCTACCAACAGAAATAAACCAGAAAGGGGTAGGATGGGGTAGAATAATCAGGGTTGCTGAGGCAGTAACTGAACAAAGTACTGAAGGAAGAGAAGAGAGGAGCTATCATGAAAAAGAATGTTCTAGAAAGAGGGAAAGCATGTTCAAGCAAGGTTAGCATGCAGAGGATACAGGGTTTTAATTATTGATTTATTTTTATTTAGAAAACACATATAAAGTATCTACTATAGGCTGAGCATTCTTCTGAGCACTTTCTATTGTATATGTTAACTTTCCTAATCCTGGCAATAAGCCCAGGCACTCTTATCATCTCTATTTTAAAGGGAAACTGAGGCACAGAAGAGTTAGGTAGTTGTTTAAGGTCACAAAACTAGAGAGTAGTGAGACTTGAACTTGAACGCAGGCTGTCTGGCTGTGTGCGGCCCATCCCTTAACTGCTGCGCTCCGATGGCACACAGTAGGTAGGGGCCACTGGACCCTGGGGTGAGATGGGCATGCTGCGAGGCAGGTACAAAGGAACAGCAGGGACATTCTTTCAGAAGATTCTGGCACACTGACATGCATTTATGTTTATGGATATGTGTACCTGTTTGTGCATCCTTGAGGTTTGTGCCCTCCTGGTAGTTAATATGTAGTCCACATTAAATGTAAAACCATTTTAATTCATGGGAAGGAAAGGCCTGATTTAGGTACACTTTAGTTAAAGGTGATATGCTATCAAGTAATATTTGGGGCATGGGTGATCTATTTTTAAAGTCTTACAAACAATTCCCTATCCTGGGGTTCTGGCAGTACTTGTCTGTTCGACTATGCTTTCCTAGAACGGCAAATCAACTTTTTAAAAATTTAATTTAATTTTATTATTGTTTTTAATCCTCACCTGAGGATACGTTCATCAGCTTTAGGGAAGGTGAGAGAAACATCAATGTGACAGAAACATTGATCGGTTGCTTCCTGCTGTGATTGGGAATTGAACCTGCAACCTTTTGGTGTATGGGACAACATTTCAACCAGCTGAGCAACCCAGCCAGGGCATAAATCAACTTTTTAAAAGAACAGTTCAGCCCTGGCAGGGTAGCTCAGTTGGTTAGAGCTTCACCCTGATACACCAAGGTTACATGCTTGATCCCCATTCAGGGCACATACTGATGAATGCATAAATTAGTGGAGCAACAAATGGATGTTTCCCTCTCTCTCTCTCTCTCTCTCTCTCTCTCTCTCTCTCTCTCTCTCTCTCTCCCCTTCCCTCCCTTTCTCTCTGTCTCTAAAATAATTAAACACAACTCAGTAGTTCTTAGTATATTCGCAATATTATACAATCGCTGTCATTATCTAATCCCAGAACATTTCCATCACCTCAGAATGAAACGCCATTCCTGTCAGCAAATACTCTCAAATGTCTGGTCCACCCAGTGCCTGGAAACACAAATCTGCCTCCTGTCACTACGGATTTGCCCATTGTGGACATTTCATATAAACAGAATCACGCAACATGTGGCCTTTTGTGACTGGCTTCTTTCAACTCGGCATAATGTCTTCAAGGTTTCTCCATGGTTGTAGTATGCACCAGCCCTACATTCCTTTCTGTGTCTGAATGACATTCCATTGTGTAGATATTCCACCCTTGTTTATCCATCATTCCTGAGTGAACATTTGTGTTGTTTCTACTTTTTGGCTCTTATAGATAATACTGCTGTATACATTCATGTACACGTTTTTGTGTGAGCATATGCTTTACATCCCCCTTGGGTATACTTAGTGGAATTGCTGGGTCATATGGTTAACTGTGTTTAACTTATCAAATCAACTTTTGAGCACAGTGCATTGCATAGCATCTTGCAGCTTGTAAGGTGAAAAATGTAGGTGCAAGCAGTTGCCGTGGCAAATGCCTTATCCTTTTATATTTGTATGAGATGGTGGCAGATTAGTGGCGGTGCCTGCTTCTTGGGGTTTAATGTGTCATTGGCACTCCAGGGATATAGTCTGCATGCAGATCTCACTTTTTAGGCCCCCTGCCATAGGATACATGGAGCGTGACCATGAGGAAGTCACCCTTGAAATAACTGGAGGGCTCAGGCTTGAGCAACCCAGTTTTTCCCAGTGCACCTAAGAGCAACCACAGATAGAGCCAGTCTGGAGGAGAGAAGGCTTTGCAAAGATCATGCAGCTCTCTAAGAATAATGTTAATGATGCTAATAGAATACCTAACTTTATAGGGTCCACTACATGCCCAGTATGATGAGTGTGGGTAAATGCTTTACAGCCTTTTTCTAGACCTGCACTCTCCAATATGGTAGCCACCCGCCAAGTGTGCTTGACATGTGGTTAGTTTGATTTGACATAAACCATCTATGTAAAATACACATTGGATTTCAGAGATGTCGTGCTAAATGAGAATGTAAAATATCTCACTAATATTTTTACATGTTGAAATGATATTTTAGATATGTCAGGTTATGTAAAGTATATTACTATAATTAATTTCACCTGTTTCTCTTTACCTTTCTTAATGGGGCTGCTAGAAAATTTTAAATTACATATGTGATTCACATTTGCAACTCGCATTATATTTCTCTATTGGATAACACTTGTTCTAGACTATTCTTCACAGTAATTTGATCAGCTGAACGGTATTATCCTTCCCACATTATGAGTGAGGAAATTGAGGCTTAGAGAGCTTAAGTAAATTGCCTGTGATCATACATCTGTGGCTTAAGAACAAATCCGTCTGTCTCCAAGCCTGAATTCTTACCCATTACTCTGTGCTGTCTTCCCATAGTCCGGAAATACCACCCATGTGATGGAGGAATGGTTATGATCATTAGCTGTGGCTAAGAGCAGTTTCATGTGTCCATTGCAGAGAACAAGAAAAACTATCCACGTCATCCTATGAGGTAGAATTTAGGTTGTATTGGGAAAAATTGCCTGTGGGAAGATTTCTTAAATACTAAGTCTTTGTAATGGTTTGGGGCTTACTTGCCAAGGATAGAAGTTTGATGAAACTCCTTGAGAGGCTCCTTTCATTTCTACGACCCCACATTGCAGTTCACGTCAGAGTCACAGGTCAGTCGCTACTGCAACACGCAGAATGAGGCAGAGTAGAGTGAGAAGAATTAGTGCTTCAGTTTTGTCCTTTTTCCCCTGTAAAATGTAAAACTTTAATTTCATCCCATTTCACTTGAATTTGTGAAAAGCTCAATGGGATACTTTTCATAGCGATGCTGCTCCCGTCTAAGTTGTAATGGAGAGAAGGCAAGGCTGTATAGGAAAGAAAGTCTTTCTGTTTCCTTTCTTCCCCACCACCTAAAATTATTTTCCAAAATACAAAGTCTTTCCAGAAAAAATCCAACCATTGTTAATATAATGAGAACAGTTTATGCAACATCCATGTAACCTGGCAGCCAAGGAGAGTGGACTGGAATGCACATGGTGATCAATGATGACTTCACTGTACTAGTCAGTGGGGATGGTAGCTGCCATTGAGTGAGCATGTGTACTGTGTGGCCCTCACATTCAAAATGACTGAGCAAGTAGAGCAACGAATCTGCATCAAATTTTGTGTAAAGCTTGAACATTCCTCCACAAAAACCATTTGGATGATTCAGAATGCCGCAGCTATGGGCAACTGGTGACTGGCAGCTTCATCACAACAATGCTCCAGCTTTTGCATCACATCCCGTGCAGAGTTTTTTGGTGAAACATCAAATCACCCATGTGACTCAGCCCCACTATAGCCCAGATGTGGTGCCCTGCAGCCTCTGCCTTTTCCCAAAACTAAAATCATCTTTGAAAGAGAAAACAGAGATTTCAGACTGTCGATGAGATTCAGAGAAATATGATGCGGCAGCTGATGGCAATTGAGAGAACTGTGTGAGGTGCCTATTTTGAAGGAGACTGAGGCATCATTGTCCTATGTACAGTGTTTCTTGTATCTTCTTCAGTTTGTGTCTCTACTTTTCATAGTGCATGGCTGGATACTTTTTGTACAGACCTCGGTGTATGTCTGAACACAGTCATGCCCTCCTTTTCCTAAGGCATCAGTGTCAGCTGTCACTCACAAAGAACTCTTGTGTGTGCATATTAATGCTACTACCACCTTTTAGATACTATAACTTAATTTTATGCATAACATGTATCACAGATATAATTTAATTTCAAATACCAAAGGAGATGCCTGGTTTAGGAGACTAGTACATTCAGCTGTTTTGCCGAGTGGGGAGAATTGGGATATTCAGGAATTATGCCTCAGGGTCTCATCCCAAATGTTTAAACCCTCTCATATTCTTAGAAGCTAGAAATGTTGCTGACCGCTGTTGAGCAAAATCACAATTTTGTTTCTGTTTCCCCCCCAGACTCCAAATTTACAGACTACCCAGAAATATGGCAATTTGACTCTTAAAAGATTAAGTGCAGCTCAAAAATCAAACTGTAGGAAGCCAAAAATGCTCTAGATGTGTATGTACTATGTTTTTTAATTTTTATTTTTAAATTCAGAGTCAAAATTTTAGTCCCCCTGAATTAGTTTTACTTTGGTTTAAATAGCTACATGGAAAATAAATTTCAGCCTTTGTTTTCTGCTTAGTCATCCTTCCTTAATATTCCTTAGCGGCTGCAAATATACTTCAGATAAGATAATAATGAACCATAGAGAGTCAAAAAGATAGAATGGTGTTGGGATTCAGATGA
The DNA here is from genome assembly GCF_004126475.2 of Phyllostomus discolor. Lineage (NCBI taxonomy): Eukaryota > Metazoa > Chordata > Mammalia > Chiroptera > Phyllostomidae > Phyllostomus > Phyllostomus discolor. Next base: position 77,247,948 of record NC_040912.2, read on the forward strand.
CCTGAACTCTAATTGTATTTCAACAACAAATTAGTAACAAGGTCTTGGGGAATTTAAGTACCACAAACATTTATTGGACACCTATTATGTTAAAGGCATTGTAATAAATGCTATAGGATAGGATGTGGATCCTTAAGGCACTTTTCACTTAGAAGGAAAGAAAGCATTGCCACAAAACTACAGCATAATATGGCACAGAGTGTATGAGTAATGGAATAGAACTTATGGGAGCACAGAAGGAAACGAGCATAATTCCAGCAGGGGAGATTGGGCATGACTTCGTGCAGAAGGTGCTGTTTGGGATGGTCCTGGAAGTATGGGTAGGATTTCTGGGTGGGGCTAGAAGGAAAGGTACAGGGAAGGGGAGACAATGTAAGCAAAGGTGAATGGGGAGAAACTGTAGAGCTAGTTTAGGAAACTTGTTAGACAGGAAGGCACAGTTAATTCTGAATAAAACTAGGAGATAAGTTTTGACCCCCAGATTAGAATCACATTGTGGTAGAGCTTGAATTTCATTCTGAGGAATTTGGGCCTTATTGGTGGAAGGGAGGCAGCCACGTTAAAGAGCAGACTGATTAGCTTTTTTGTGGTCGCGGACAGCTCTGAGTGGTGAGCAGAAAGACGGAAGGTTGGAAGATCAGCTAGAAAATGTTATGGTAGGGTCCTGGCAATGGGACTGTATAGATAAAGCAGACACGGGACATTTTGGAGGAAGAATTGACAGGGCCTGGTAACAACTGGCTTTAAGATGCAGAAGATGACTGAGGTTTTGAGCATTGATGAGTCAGACACTAGAGCTGCTGAGAATGTAGAAGGTTTTCGGGGGGGTGGAGGGAGATGCTGAGTTTGGTTTGGGGCACATTAGCCTACTCTGAACACATCAACCAGTCACAGGAAACACAGGTCAGTTCCTCACTCCCCTCTCTCCAAAACCCTTCACTGCCTTCCCATCCTGCTCCAGATAAAGGGAAAACCCTCACAGTGGCCGATAAAGCCTTGCATACCCTGGCTGCCCTCCTTGCCTTTGATCTCTTCCTTTTCCTTGTGCCCTTCTTAAGGCACAGGAGCCACACTGGCCTGCTTGCTGTTCCTCCAAGACCACTCACTATGAATCTGCCTTAGTCCTTTCCATGGTGTTTTCTCTCTGCCAGAAGCCCTCGTTTTTCAGACAGTTCTCATCTCTTACTCCCTTACTCCCATCAGCTCTTACCCAAATGCCACCTTTTTAGAAAGTCTTTCCCGATCATCCTATATAAAGTGGCAGCCACCAACATGCCAGCCCCCACCACTTTTCCCTCTACCCATTTTGCTGTTCATCATTGTGCTTATCACTGTCTGACATACTATGTATTTACTTGTTTATTATCATGGCCCAGCAACTGAAGCTGTAAAAACAATTAATAATGTAATAATCCCGTGTTTTCAAGGGTGCAATGAGGTTTGTTCCTCTCGAACACCACTATTGGGACTGTACATTGATATAATGCCTTGGGAAAGCAATTTGGCAGTGAACACAAAGAGCCATAAAATGTTGATGTCCTGGAACAGTTAATGTTTTGAAAATTCTGAAAATCAATTCTGAGAAGATAATCTAAAATATAGAAAAGGAGGTATGCAGGAAAATGTACATTGATATAATATTTATAATATTAAGAAGAAAGATTTTAAACATCTAACAGTATAAGGAGATAGTTAAATTAAGTAAATTACCATTCATTTACTTAATGATATGTTATTTACTGTTATAAGGATAGCTATGAAAAGCCAGGAAGCAACAGGGAAAATGCTTATGAGACAATGTTACATTTAAAAACACAGGATCCACAATTGTATACAGTATAATTGCCATTATCTTTAAATATATACATGAAAAAGGTGAGGAGGAAAGTAACCCAAATGCTAATATTATTGTTTTTTAAAGATTTTATTTATTTATTTTTAGAGAGCAGGGAAGGGAGGGAGAAAGAGAGGGAGAGAAATATAAATATGCAGTTGCCTCTCAAGTGCCCCCTACTAGGGACCTGGCCCAAAACACAGGCATGTGCCCCAACTGGGAATAGAACCTGTGACCCTCTGGTTCACAGGCCAGCACTCAATCCACTGAGCCACACCTGCCAGGGACAAATGCTAATATTAAATACTTTAGGATAATGGGATTATAGGTGGCTTATCTTTTTTCTACATCTTTTAGATTTTCTATATGTAGGTTACATCCTTTCTGTAATGTGGTTATTTTATTTTTGAAATAATATTATATATATTTTAAATAAACTCAAGATGGATAAAATACTTAAATATAAGTCATGATACCATAAGAGTCCTAGAAGAAAACATAGGCAGTACAATGTTAGATATTCCATGCAGCAATACCTTCACCAATATATCTCCTAGGGACAGGGATATAAAGGAAAGAATAAACAAATGGGACTACATCAAATTAAAAAGCTTCTGTGTGGCTAAAGAAACCATTAGCAAAATGAAAAGGGAACCAACTGTATGGGGAAATGTATTTGCCAATGATACCTCAGACAAGGGTTCGATCTCCAAAATATATAAAAACTCATACAATTCAGCACCAGGAAGACAAACAATCCAATTAAAAAATGGGCAAAAGACCTGAACAGACACTTCTCCAAGGAGGACATACAGAGGGCACATAGACTTATGAAAGGATGCTTAGCATCACTAGCCATCAGAGAGATGCAAATTAAAACTACAGTGAGATACCACTTCTCACCAGTCAGAATGGCCATCATAAACAAATCAACAAACAATAAGTGCTGGAGAGAAGTGGGGAAAAGTGAACTCCAGTGCACTGTTGATAGGAATGCATACTAGTACAGCCACTGTGGAAAACAGTATGGAATTTCCTCAAAAAACGAAAAATGAACTGCCTTTTTGATCCAATGATTCTACTGCTGGGATTATACCCTAAGAATCCTGAAACACCAATTCAAAAGAACCTATGCACCCCAATGTTCATAGCAGTGTTATTTACAATAGCCAAGTGCTGGAAACAGCCTAAGTGCACATCAGTAGATGCATGGATCAAAAAGCTATGGTACATTTACACAATGGAATATTATGCAGCAGAAAGAAAGAAGGAACTCTTACCCTTTTCGACAGCATGGGTGGAACTGGAGAGTATTATGCTGAGTGAAATAATCCAGGAGGTGAAAGACAAATACCATATGATCTCACCTATAACAGGAACCTAATGAACAAAACAAATGAGCAAAATAGAACCAGAGAAATAAGGAAATAAGGAACAAACTGACAATGATCAGAGGGGAAGGGAGAGAGGGATAACGAGGGAAAGGAGGGGAAGCATGTATAAAGGACGCATGGTAACAGACAACAGGGTAGGGACTGAGTGGGGGGTGGGCAGGGCAGGGGAGAGCAATGATGGGAAAATTGGGACAACTGTAATTGAACAACCATAAAAAATATATATAAATGATCAAAAGAATCTGCTGCTACAACACAGCTCACCCTCTGGACTGCATTGTTGGGTATCAATGGGAAGTGTGTTTCCAGGCCAATGGAACCTGCATTTAGGACTGAGGGCCACTGACACCGATGGCTGGCCCTACAGCTCATTAGTCTCTCAAGTCTCAGCTCCCCCACCTCCTCATTCCTGCGTTCTTCTCCACTTGCCTCTATAATTTTAGGCTGTGTCCTCCTGATTATGATGGTCACAATCATGAAACGACAAAGGTCAAAAGAGCACAGTTTGCCCTGTGCACCCTGACAATGTTTATATGTCTGGGATTGAGGCTAAGCCCCTTGATCCACGTCTCTCTCCTTCCAGTTTTCCTTGCTTTAGCTACCACTCAACACGCTGGTAGACATGTAGGGTTCCTGTGATACTCACACTTTAGGAATTAGGAAACTGAAGCCTAGAGCGGTCAAACAGTTTACCCAAGACTGACCTAGGAGTTACCAAATTGGAATTTAAACTCATCTTTCTGATTTCACATCTTATGCCCTTAGCCTGTACATTAATGAACACATAGTGATTATCAAGGAAGCCTGTTAATTTATTATGTAGACATCACCCAGACAAAGTAAGCAATTCAATAACCAAATAATCCAACCTGGAACTCTCAATCAGTTGATGCCAATTGTCTCTGTGTCTGAATTAACCAGTGAATTGCTTTGGGTTTTCTCTGTGTATGTCCACAGTGTCTTAATAATTATTTCAGATCTTAAAATTAGCAATTTAAGGTATTTTCACTATTTTGGTTACCTGCAGCATTCTAAGTATTTAGTCCTTAACTAAAATAATTTATTTGTTTTGATTAATGGTCTTAGTTGAAGGATTTAGCTTCTTTGGGACCAACAGCAACTTTTTAAATAAAATAAAATCCTTAGCTATTAAATATTAAATTAGATTCTTTCAGTGGGTTATATGGACTTAGGAATTGAGACTATTAATAGAGGACATGTATGATGTCAAAAGGAATATAAAACTATACTATTTCAGAGGAAATTTCTAATGAAAAGAGATTTTCCATTTAATAACTCATCTATTTCAAGCAATAGTCAGTTTAGTAAAGATTCTAAGCAAATTTGTTGTAATGAGATTAAAGGAATTGAATAGGATTTTCTAAGAAATATCACTCATATTGTTCACCATTGTAACAGCTCAACAATGTTCTTTTTTGTCGGCCTCCTTTGACTCGAGTCCCATGTGGAAAACCCTTTGAGCTCCTGACACAGGCACGAGAAGCCACAACACGATCATCCTCTCCATAGCTAACATTTTTGAGAACTTACTGAGCCAGACTTTGCTACATACTGCACTTGATTATCTCATTTATTGATCAGAATCCAATAGAGTAGGCACTATTGTTATACCCATTTTGGAAAGATAAAGAAACTGAGGCATGGAAGTATTAAGTAACTTGTTCAATATAACAACTTCTTGTATTGGTTGTTTCGCCTTGTCTGTGATGCAAGAAAATAATGTGTTTCTTTTAAATTAATGAAAAGTTTGCCTTGGGCTGGGTGGCTAAGTTTGTTGGAGAGTCATCCCATACACCAAAAGACTGTGGGTTCGATTCCCAGTCAGGGCACATACCTAGGCTGCGGGTTCAATCCCCAGCTGGGGTGTGTGTGGGAAGCAGCAGATCAATGTTTCTCTCTCACATCAATGCCTCTCTCTCTCTAAAGTAAACAAACATGTCCTTTGGTGAGAATATAAATAAATAAATAAATAAATAAATAAATAAATAAATAAATGGAATGTCAAATTCGACTCTACAGCTTTTATGTTAAAAGGAAAACTGAAAGGCTTTCGAAGTGCTGTGGCTGTTAGGCCAGTGATTATTTCCACTGGAGAAGTGGTTCAGTGAGAGTTGAGATTTTAGATGTAAAAAGTCTGAAAGAGTGTGTTTTCCTTGAGTAGACTGTAATCCCCTCACACCCCTTTCCCCTATCACCCTGCACTATAAATGTCCTTTCATTATATAAGAATGTTTTCCTCTCTGAGGACTTTTTAAGCGGTGGAGCTGTCCTTGGTCTGAGAGGTCAGAGAAGAAGAGTTTTGTCTGGGGTCTGTGACTTCTCACGAAGTCCCGGCACTTCTCAGTGGATGTGTAGAAATCCCCCACACGTCACCCAGAACAGATTGGGAGAATTCTCAGGAGAGGCTATGAAAACTCGAAAGTACTTCAGTGTGGTACATTTTTAGTTTTCTCTCCATTTAAGGAATGTTTTTCCACCTTAGATTAGGAAATGGGGAACCTGAAGTTTACCTAACTCATTTCAATACTTTTGAGTATGTACTTTGTGCATAATACAGTTACAACCACCACACAGGATAAAGACAAGTTCCTGTCCTTGAAGACTACACATTCCAATGATAAGACACTAACATATAAAAACATTAAACAACCCAACACCACAAAGAGATGGATCAGACACCAAGAGTTAGAAGTTCGTTCAAGGCAGAGAGGGGGGCCTTTGGAGAGAGAAGAAATTTAATATCTTGAATAGGAGGAAGCTAGTTGCAGAACAGAGTGTATAGTTAACCCCACTTACCTAAAAATGAAATAAATAAAAACTGTATATATATATATATATTAAACACAGAGAAAAAGAGTTGAAAGGATACCCAGCAAATATGGGGGGAGGAGAGTGTTTTGGTGTACCGTGTCTCATACTTGATCCACGGTATTAATTTCACCATAAATCTTTGTGTAATGTTTGACATCTATGATAAATAATTCAAATGTATGAGGGAGATTTCTATCCCTAGCATAAGAGAAATGACTAAGTCAAATTTGTAAAATCTGAGTAAAAATTACTTGATTTTAAAAACAAAAATCAGGTGTATTCTGTAATATGGTATTTGTTTTAGTTAATTTGTCCTTTCCTTGGGTGAATTGGTGAACTGATATTTTCGTTATTTTTTTTAAATATTTTATTTATTTATTTATTTTTAGAGAGGGGAAAGGAGGGAGAAAGAGAGGGAGAGAAACATCAATGTGTAGTTGCCTTTTGCATGCCCCCTACTGGGGATGTGGTCCACAATCCAGGCATGTGTCCTGACTGAGAATTGAACCAGCAACCCTTTGGTTCACAGGTCAGCACTCAATCTACTGAGCCACACCAGCCAGGGCTGTTCTTTTCTTTAAACTTGTGTTTATAATTATAGCACTATTCAAATACCATGTATGTAGACACATTGTATTTTATTCATACACACACATATTCATACAATAGACAAAGTTTAAGTAAAATCTATAGCTACCTGGGAGTGGGGAGGTAACCCTCCTACAAGCCACTCTCAGAGGAAACAATATAATATGAGGAAAAACACTGGAGCTAATTGAATCTTGAGTCATGCATCGTGACTCATTTTAAATGATTGGATTCTGGGTAAGATGAATTTCTTCCTTGACCAAAAAGTGGAAGAGGAGCACAACGGAGTCCCAGAATGGTGATGTGGGTTAGGTTTGTAAAAACATGATCTTTATCTACTGCAAATTGTCTTGTAACCAGAAGTGATGTTTGAGAAAGACACAATTAAATTTAATTTTCAGTTTGCACTTTCCCTCTTCAAACTTGAAAGACCTTAAATCTCCCCTGTCCCCTCACCTTCCCCCCCCTCCCTCACCCCAGCCCACTCTGCCTGCCCTTTTCCAGAGAGGCAGATGAAATTCTTAATGGGCCAAACTGAGTTTCCCTGACCAGTGAAGGCAAAACAAATATGGGGGGATGAGAAAGAGCCAAAAAGCTTTACAAATTATGTGGAAAAAAAATTCCCAATCTCATATGTCGTGTTTGTCTCAGAATGCCTTCTCTGTTCTTTTTAACCCTTCTGGACCCTTTAACATGACTCCGTGACATCTTGTCCCTTCATGAGGAGGAAGGCAGCACCAGGCATCCGACCTCTGCATGTTGGGAAAAGGCAACAATGCAAGAGGATCCTGTGCCGTACATGATTAGACAGACTCATAAATTTTAGCAAGACAATTTTGGAATAAAAGAAAATCCTTAAAATAACATCTAGACCAGAACAAAAAAATCTTCTAATCATTTTAATGTAGTTCTTAACACCAGTTTTATAAATTCAATTCAGTAAATATGCACTACTGTCTGCCAAGTTGAATTTTTAAAAATCATGTCGTCCCGATGGCATTGTGCTAATCAACAGGATTGCGAAACCACAGAATCTCAGCTTTTAGCACAGTTTAGACAGGGGAAGTCTGTTCTCTGCCTCTTCTTCACTCTCTGTCCTATCTCCCCAGCCTGTCTTCCTTTCTGGTAAATGGGCACTCTATTTCATTTCAGAAAGCAGTACATTTCAGAAGCAATACATTATTTGATCTGTATCTGAATAAGTCTGAAACCTCTAAGATGGAAAATCTTTTTGAGTTTGATGTCCTCCTACACATAGAAAAAAGATGGACCTTCTGTGAATGACAAGAACTTAAGCAGAGGCTGAGAAAAGATATTTGTGAGTGTAGAAGTTAATGAGAAGGTCATTCTAAGCAGGAAGATGGGAGTTGATTTTGCCATAGCACAAAAGTTTTTGAAGAGAAGAATGTGTAGGGATTGGTGAAGAACTGATAGGCTAAAATAATGCTAAGAAAAATTAGGAACACCCAGAGAGTAAGGAGATATTTTGGACAAAAAATTTGTACATCAACATATTTGAGACAAAACATACAAAGACATAAATATCACTCTGCTGATGTTATTAAAGATCCCCAAAAGCAAAGGAACAAATATCCCGTTCATTCCCAGTTGAACATCAGAGAGTTAGTTTATCAATAATTTGTGACCTAAAATGAGTTGGGGAATTTACTATCTTCAGTTTATTTCTACTTTTGCTCTAAGTTCAGGGATAAAACTTTTAAGATTTTTGTATATCTAACATTTGTATTAAATTTAATTTTATTATTGTATTAAATTTAATTTTGTGTTTATTGTATTATTTTTGTATTATATTAAATTTAAAATTTTATTGCATTTAATTTCATTATTTGTATTTAATATTTGTATTAATTCAATACAAATTTTATCAAAATATAAACATTGAATACATATAATTTATAACATAGCCTCTATATTTATAATCTACTTATATGAAATAATTTATTAAAATATATAATAATATTCTTTTTTTAAAAGATTTTATTTATTTATTTTCAGAGAGGAAAGGGAGGGAGAAAGAGAGAGAGAGAGAGAGAGAAACATCAATGTGTGGTTGCTGGGGGTCATGGCCTGCAACCCAGGCATGTACCCTGACTGGGAATTGAACCTGCGACACTTTGGTTCATAGCCTGTGCTCAATCCACTGAGCTATGCCAGCCAGGGCATAATTAATAATATTCTTAATAGTTACATGTTTATATATATTAAAATACTTGATCTTTTCTTTATTTTAAAAGTTTAATTACTTCAATATTTTGCTTTTGTGATATTAAAAATGGTTTATTTTTTGGAGTTTTTTTAAAAGATCTATGCATTTTTAATTTTTTTAACCAACAGCTAAATTTAGATGTTCTATGTTATATCACAGATGATTCTTGTTGGCACAAAAAGTTTATATTGTGGGGGGCTATAGAGACATCTTGTCCGTGAAGCCTTATTTACAAAGTTTTTGTCAGTTGTTTCCTTACGCCCCTTGTGGTAGCCTGCCAGCAATAGGCAGAAATAAAGCTGAGACTGTGTCAAAAAATTCACTGTCCCACATTCATCCTTCTTCAGCAGAGTTTACTCAATAGTGTTCCCCATTCAGCTACTGTGCCAGCCAGCGGAAACAGCTAGTTGTTGTCTGAAATGAAGAATAATTGGAAACATGGTGCCTGTTTCTTTTCCTGCAAGTAACAATTCACCCATTTAACATTCTTTCAGTGCCCTTGAATTCCGTGCTAAACGGTTGTTGTTGACTGTTTTAGTGGAGGCCAACAGGGGAAATGTTAACCTTCTAGCCTGCTGCTGACCCTCCCAAAGTGAAACAGTGACAGCCGCCTGATGACCTGGCACCTCTACCTGGAGTTAGTAACATGTGGCACTAGCTAGCACCTTTATCTAGGCACGTGTACGTCAAACTGGAAAAGCCCAGGAAGTTTAAGGTACTTGCCCAAGGTCACTCTGCTGGCAAGGGCAAAGCAGACTGTTTGCTTCCGTTATCACCTCTGTTCAGGACCCTATACTACGATATGCTTTCGTCTTCTATGGCCAAGTATACAGCTGATTTCGTAATCTTTCATACACATATAAAAAGATTGTATACTCTCTTTTTGTGAGATATATTTGTGGGTTTTATACTGTATACTAATAGTACACATAGATATACATGTATAATAATAGGCTTATAGGTTATATAATTATAATCTTTTAGATTCTTTTAGTTGCCTTCATATTCTAGCAAATTCTGAAAGAGGTATATACTATGGTTGTCAATTCCATAAAGTTCTGTTTGCCTTTCTAGTGGTTTTGATTTTTTTTATTTCGTGCTATTTCTTTAGTGCTAACAACTGTATTTTTTTCATGTTTATATCTGTACCACAGGAAATTCTGCTGGCAACATAGAAAATGATACCCAAATAAAAGTGGCTTACCTAAATACAAATATATTTTTTTTCGAACATAAAAGATGTCTAATGGTAAGAAGTTCAGGGCTGGTGGAGTAGCTACCTGGTCATCTGGAATGCAAACTCCACTTGTCTTTTTGTCCTGCCACCTTAACTATGTAGTGTCCACTCTCCAAGATGTGGTGGCATCATAACTTCTGTAACACGAGCCATCACATATACATTCCAGTCAGAAAGGAGAAAAAAGAGGAAGGCAAAAAGAGGTAGCTTCTAGCTGAATTAGACTTCAGTAAGCCCTGGCCACTAAACTTTGCTTTCAACTTACTGTCTACCCCGCCTGTAAAAGAGAAGAGAAAAGTTGATTTTTTTTTAATTAGGACACATGGCTGTGCAGAATTAAACTGAGGTTTTAGTTAGCAAGAGTGAAGAGTAATGGGCATTGCATAGGCACCTAGCAATTTTTGCCACAGTGCCTTTAATCATTCCATCTCCTTGTTCTCTATTTACTACTTTTGGCCTTGAATTTGACACTAACATTGCCATTCCTGCTTTTGGACTTGCTTGACATACATCTGTCCAATCATTTGTTTTCAAAATTTGTCGCTTTATTGGAGGTGAATTTCTTATAACAGCTTAATTTTGTTTTGTTTTGTTTTTTTGCCTTTTTAACCCAATCTGAAAGTATGTCTTTTGTAAAGGAAGTTCAATTAGTTCAAATTTATAATGGTAACTGATATATTTATCAGTGTCTTTCATTTTTATTTTCACTAATTATTCTATTTCATTGTTGTTTCATTTTTTCTTCCTTTCCTTAGGTTTACTGGCTTGATCCTTTTTGGAAAGTTATTTTCTCCTCTGTTAAGTTGAAAGCTTTCCTATGAAGTGCTTACTTCTCCTAAGTAAATTAATACCTTTTTTTTCCTGACTGAGTAACCTGTATATCAGAGATTCCCATTTCTCAGAGATTTATTGTGAATGTGCTGAGGAAGAAGTGCAGTTGAGTTCTTCAGGGAAGGTCACTGGGGCTATGCAATAATTAAGGAGGCTTAATCGCTAGATGCCTATGCAATGCCCTCACCTCCTTCAACATCCCGCATAGACGGCAGCAAACTCCTAAGCAGAACTGGAAATGAGCCCAGTTCTGACCGAGCTCCACTCCTCTGTGTGCAACCCCCAGACTCCCTTGAGTTTAAACCGCTGAAGAAAAAGGAAAGCTATTGTCCTCGATGCTAAAAGTCCACACGGGAGTGGATGATAAGTGTTCACTCTCTGAGCCTTTACTAAACGCAAAACAAGTTATCACAGGTGGTACAGCACATAACAATAATGAATAACACTCCAATATATTTCGTGCTTGCTACCCCCATTGCGTTTGTTTTAAAAGAAGTTTTAAAACCTTTTTTCCGCAGTAGGCTTGGGTTCTCCAAAGTTTGGTATACTTTGGTAAGGAACTTGCATGTAAAATTTAGCTTTAGATTACTTGGTGAAATTATTAAGCCTTCTTTTTTACTTTTACATTTACATGATTATATTGTTTCTAAAAGAAGCCTTTTATCTCTTGTCTGGTTTCAAATTATACCTTCCACCTCATGCCACAGCAGTGTACTTGTTCCCAAGAGCAATCAAGACTCCTACAATTAAGTGAATGGTACAAGTGTTACCATCTAGGTAGGAATTCTTCTGTGTTCTTTTTTCATGGGGAACAATATAAAAGAAACCAAAGTTACGTGAAAGCCACATAACTTCTACCCAACTCTGTCATTCTAATTTCCTTCTTTTAAAAAAATTATTATTATTTTAGATCCCCTCTGGGTATGATTTGGCTACAAATTGATATGCATTTTTATAAATCTTAGATGAGACAAATAATTTGTACTCAGCAAAATTCTTTATTATATATTAATATATAAAAAATAAATCAAATAAATAAGGACCTATTACATATCAGAAACTCTATACCTGGAAACACTTGGGCTGTAATATTTGCCCCTGGAGTTCTCCCTTTAGCTTCAAGTATGGAGTAATCCCCCTCACAGGACCTACCATCTGCCATACATTTTGGTGGCAAAAGGACAAAAGATCGGCCCTTTTGTTGGAAGTGCCTCCCTTCCCATCACCACTATTTTCTAGCAATGTTTTAGACACAGAGATCAAGGCATGGTGTCATGGGAAGAGAATAATTAATAAATTTTAAATCACCCCAGCTGGTGTGGCTCAGTTGGCTAGGCATCGTCCCACAAACTGAAAAGGTCGCTGGTTCGATTCCCAGGTCACAGCACATGCCTGGGTGCAAGTTCAGTCCCCAATCAGGGTGCATTTGGAAGGCAGCCAATCGATATTTCTCTTCCTCTCTCCCTTCCCCTCCCTCTAAAATCAAAAAGAGAATAGAAAAATAGGACATGGACAGCAGTGTGGTTGTTGTGTGGAGGGGAGTGGGTAGAGGTAGAAGAGGGTATAAGGGAGATAAACGATAATGGAAAGATGCAATAAAAAGGAACTATTAAAAAAAGAAACCATCAAAAATAAAAATAAAATAAAAAATAAATATATGGCATGCACTTGAATTTTTAAAATAAATAAATTAACACATTTTAAATGTACCACTTCCTCATCATCTTAGGTGTTTCTTCCTCTGGCATTGACCATGAAAGGGGCTAGCCTCACTTAGCCCCAGGAGAAGTGAGAGAGATTTGAGAGTGTAGAAGAAAAGTGTCTGGTGAAAATAAAATTATTTTAGGAAAATATGTATATGAATAAGAATGTTATTAGATTTGAACATTAAAATGTACTAGTATGTAGTATGAGTTTAATTTTAATAGATACTAATATCTATTAAAAATGAAGCTTCACAACATATGTTGAAGCTGGGTGACGAGTTCATTAAGGTGGAAGTTGGGGAAGTGATGGGGGTCACCTGAAGTCATGTCAACAATTTTAAAAAATTAAAAAGAAAGAAAGTTGGATCCATTTTTACTATTCTTTCTATCTTTGGCTAAATATTTGAAACTTTCCATAATACAAAGCTTAAAAAAGAAAATAAATGAGGTTTCAGAAAACTGTTCTGGATTGGTTAATGCTGAAAAAGAGATTCCTCTTTTTTTTGCCACATAAAAACAGCATCATTAATACATTCATCAACAAAGTTCAAAACTGGCCTGGATTCACGATGTTGACAAAATGCTTCAACCCTGTACATGAGTGCTGCAGTTGACATTCTATCATTGAACTTGGGAAAAAAGTAGCTTCACATAGCTTTCATGAATTAATTGAAAATACAAAAATTGAAAATTTTCAGTAAGAAGGAGCAAAGGAGGGGAATGGGGGACATCTGTAATAGTGTCAACAATAAAAATAAAAATTGAATTTAGAAAAAGAGATGACAATTCCTACCTGAAACAAGTCATCAGTTCTCTAGTTATTTTTACTATCACGTTATTTGGATTTAAAGTACTAGGGAATCAGAAATCTATATAAGCCAATCCCTAGAATAGACAACTTATTTTACCTCTTAGTGTCTCCATTTCTCTCTAGTTAAATGAGAAAAAAAACAAAACCAAAAACCTGAGATTAAACTCTATATCCTCCAGAAGCATTCTGAGGAAGAACCATGTTTGAAAGATTTTCCCAATATATCACATAGACTTCTGTTACTACAGAGAGACTGTCTTCCTTGCTAAGAACAAACAGAAAATAAGATTATCCAGGAACATGTATAAAGGACACATGGACAAAGCCAAAGGGGGTGGGACTGAGGGTAGGAGACGGGAATGGGTGGGGCAGGAGGGATTACTGGGGTGAAAATGGAGACAACTGTACTTGAACAACATTTAAAAAAAAGAGAGAACAAGGACTATAAATAGATGAATCATTCTAAAAGCCTGTGTCAGAGTGTCATCTCTTTGTAAAATTTCCCACTTAAGATGCCATGTTTTTCATTTTCTTCTCAGCTGGCCTGGGCTTAGAGCAATGATCTACCACTCTCATGTATCAAGTATGTGCTAGCATTTAGAAATATGCATAACCCTGGCCTAGGGTACAATTTGATCGGGCTGACACTGCACAAGAAAGGCTCTGAAACTCTAGTGCAGGGGTGCCCAACCTGCGGTCCAAGGGCCACACACGGCCCAGGGTGGCTATGGATGTGGCTCCACACAAAATCATAAATTTACTTAAAACATTATGAGATGTTTTTGTGATTACATGTCTCAATGTATTTAATGTGTAGTCCAAGACAACTCTTCTTCCAGTGTGGCTCAGAGATGCCAAAAGGTTGGACACCCCTGCCAATGAATGAATGGCAAATGTGTTGATCTCACAAGAGTCTTTGTATGACAGATGTGACCATGGCGTGCTCTGTAACGACTCTTTTGTTGGATTGCTTAGATTTCAATCCAGTTTTAAGGTACTGTGGGGTGAAGTGCACTAGGGAACATGCCACACAGCATCAGGAAGATGTGGAATGGCTGTGCCACTCGGATCAAATTAAATCCTGAGAAATAAAACCCCTAAAGGAACTGAATGTAAGGAAGAAAGGGGAATACAATAACTTATCATTAAAAATCAACCGGATATTTACTAAGTGCCTCTTCTGAAGATTTCTTACAATTAGGTAACTAGCAAATACTGGTTTGCAAAATACTTTCACATATGTTGTCTTCTTTGATCCTCCCAACAAACTGGTGAGGTACGTAGGGCAAATTCAAATAAGAAAATTGCACATCAGAAACTTACTGCTTCCTGAAGGCCTTATTCCCCCGGCTGAGGCAGCAGGAGGCTCAGAAACTACCCAGGTCGCCAGACGCTGTCCTGTGGTCATTTCCCTCTGACTGCCCAGTACTGTGCTTTTGCATTCTGTTTAGTCTGTGGAGGATTCAAAAGAAGTAAAGACATGACCCCTGCCCAGTGAGTTTACGATCTACATGAGAAAAATGAAAGTTTTACATAATGAAACAAGCAGAGAATTATTATGTGTTAAACTGTATGAAATGGACTATAAATACAATAATATTTGGATTACTTGGAAAATAAGGTGCTATAAATTCCACCCAAACCCTGAAAAATGTTTGTAGATGCCAAAGAATACTGGTCAACTGAAGGTGTCTCAAGTCTTCCAGCCAGGCAACGATGTTTTCCTGGAGAAGTCCCATGATTACTTATTGACCAGAAGCAAAGTCTGCAGAGGAGAAAGGGAAAGACACTCACTTCTCATACCTTATCATGTACTTGCAGGTATGATCTTGCATAGCCCTGCGCTGACACATGATTGCTTTCAAGAGCTGATTCTTGAATTGTCGAATTCTTATTGGACTTGGTTCCGCCTCAGACTAAGAACAGGAAGCTTGTGGGAGCTAGCTCTAGCCCTGGCCCATCTTTGTTATGTCCTCATCTTCAGTGGAGGCCATCACGCAAATCACCGCTTTGCATCCTTCTCTCCACTTAAGTGCAAAATGAGTAAAGGGGAAAATTCCAATTAGCATTTTTAAAAAGTTTCCAATTACAGTTGACATACAATATTGCACTACTTTCAGGTGTACAACATAGTGATTAGATGTTTATAAAAACTCACGTGATCTCCCCATTAAGTCTTGTACCCATCTGACACCATACATAGTTATTATATTATTGACTATATTCTCTGTGCAGTTCTTCATATCTGCATGAAAAGCCCAGTCCAGTTTTTTTAAAGAAAACTGCCTGGAGGCAGGAGAATGTACATATTTGTACTACACTCAGAGGGACTGTGACAGCAATGGTCTGCAAGTACTTTGTGACCACTTTTCTTTTCTGACGCCCTAACGCTCAGACCTAGAACTTCCCAAACCCATGCTTGTTTCAGAAGCAAAATTTAATTAGAACTATCTGTTCTTTCTTTTTCAGCAGAGCAGGCCTGTCCTCAGAGACAGCTGAAGGCCAGTCACTGTCTCTTCCTGTCTGTGTCTTCCCCACGGAATGGCATATTGCCTGGGAGGCCCCATGGGGACTTCCAAAGCCATCAGTGAGTGACTGGCAATAATCCTTTTCTTAAAAAAAAAAAAGCAGCGTTATGGGTATTCCTATGTAGTCTTCTTAAAAATGTTAATTTGCTGAAGCATCCATTGGAATAGGCCAGCATGGATGGATCTATTGTATAAGCCTGCTTGCCACCAGAGTCAAAACAGCAGTCCTGCACTGGCAGCCATGCCAGAGATGCTCCTTGAGCATCAGTGCGTGCCCACCCGAAAGGAGGAGAGGGTGGTGGGAGAAGTCATCTTGGAGTTCAGGATGCAACCGTGCTGTGCTGTGAGTAAATGCGAGGGTACCACCACTAATCACATCTTACACTGAGCTCGTGAGTGCAAATGTGAATGCATTTCGAACTCCTAAACCCAAGCACGTAACCTTTACCAACAGATCACCCATGTGTTCAAAGATGCGTCCTTTAAAGTATTTTTCCAGGAGTGGCAATGGCTTTCTGCTGAGTCACTCAGCTTTCATTTCATCCAGTGATTATGAGCATGCACTCCGGAACCAGCTTTGTCACGCACTGTCTGTGTGGCTGTGGGGCAGGTTACTTAAACATTCTCCAAATCTGATTCCCCAAGTGTGAAGTGGCAATAATTCTACCAGCTACCCTATAAAGCTGTTATGAGGTGTTAATGAGCATAGCCATGTGTTAAAGAACAAAAACTCAACCAAGTAAATGTGAAGATCTAATTGACTTTATTGAATAATTTATGAATCAGGTAGCATCTAGTAAGTAGAAAGATGCTCCAAGTTGCTGTACAAAATGGAAGGCTTTTATAGACAGAAATGGGATGGGGCAAGAAAATTAAAAGAGTGGGTTATTTCAGGCAAAGACATCTTCTTTTAGGGGAAGGCAGGGGGTCTTATCAGGCAGATTACCTCACTAGTGCTGACTGGGAAATTCCAGATTGCTTGCTTCAAAATTCCACTCCTGGGAGAGGCCACAATTGCAGTTAGGTTAGGTATTAAGTCTTGGTGGAGCTTACCACAAGTGACTCCATTTTGGATCTGTTGTTTCTTTTTAACACACATAAAGAGCTTAAGATATTGCCTGGCTTGTGTTGTGTGTCAGTGTGAGCTATTTTCATCCATTCATTCATCTAATATTAATTTTAAAATCTCTGCTCTGGACTGGTAGGTATTGAGAAATAAAGACAAATAAGACACAGCATGTGCCCCCAGTGGGCTTACACTCTATATTATAAGCTTGTGTTTTATTTCTCTTTTTCGCCTAGCACAAGCTGGGAGGTACGCAGTAAATGTTTTTGAATGAGCGATTGCACTAGGAAAATGGAAAATATACTGAAAATTTCAGTTAAAGTGATATATTTAACAATGCCTGGCACATAGTAGGTGACTGGCACCATATAAACATTATTAACTATTTTAATAATTAATACTGTTATTAATTTAGTGAAATAAATGCTGAGACTGAGTGTGCAGACTGGAAGTTGGGGGTGAGGAGGTGGAGGTGCACTCAGGGAAGCCTTCCAAGAGGCAGTATCACTCAGCTTAGTTTTGATCAGCGAGTGGGCGTTAGCCAGTAAGAGAAGAGGGCTAAGTGCGTTCCAGGAAGAAGGAACATTGTGTGCAGAGCTAGAGAGGCGTGAAAAAGCACAATACATTCAGGGAGCTCCGAGTAGGGAAGTACAACTGGAGCTCCATCCTCATTGTGACATACAGCGTATTTCAGATTAGAGGCCCTGAAATGAAACAAAACAAATGACACATTGTGTCCCCCTAGCTTTTAGCATTAACTAAATACCCAGTCATGGACTAAGTCGCTAGGGAATTTTAAGTTGTTCAGTATAACACTTGCCCTGTACAAATGCTGTTAAGTGGCTCTGAGGTCAGCCCTTTCTGGTCTTCTGATAGAGGAAATAAATTCACTGAGTTTACCTTTTTTTTTTTTTTCAAAGTAATTGGGATGAATTACAAAAAAGTCGATGGGATCATAGAACAGATGAAGATGTTTTTGCATAGTAGTGTCGACCTGAGGGCCAAATCCTATCCACCACATGTTTTTATAATTATGATTTTTTGAAATACTGCCATGCCCACTTGTTAATACGTAGTCTAGCATTGCTTTGTCACGACAATGGCAGGGTTGAGTAGCTGTGACAGGGGCTGTGTGGCCTGCAAAGCCTAATATTTACTTGCTGGCTCTTTACGGAACACGTTTGCCAGTCCTGCTCTACAGTCATCTCTTCTAATCTAATGACAAGTAAAAACCACCTACATGTTTAAGACAGGGGATTGATTTACGAGTAGTTTAGAACCAAAGTGGCAAACAATAGGTTATTAATTTTTAAAAAATTCACTTCCAAAGAGAGAGAAGATTGCAAATATGTTAGCCATAAAGGGTGCAATAAACATGAATAATGAATGAACACAGGTTCTGCGATTGGCCTTCAGATTTGACTCTGAGCTTCCTGTCAGTTAGAAAAAAAGGGGGGAGGGTGGGGAATTGGTCATTTGTATTAGTTACCTATTGCTTCAGAACAAGCCACCTTAAAAGTTAGTGGCTTAAAACAGCTACCATTTATTACTTCTCATGAGACTGTGCATTGGCTGCGTGGTTCTGCTCATCTGGGCTGGGCCGCGCTCATCTTGGTGGGCTTGCTCATGTATTTGTGGTCAGCTGGTGTGCGAGCTCTGGAGTGACTGGTCTGGATGGCCCATTTCCACTCCACGTGGTCTCCCACCCACCCTCCCGCGGGCTAGCCTGGCTTGTTCACATAGCAGTGGCAGGTTCCAAGACAGAAAGTAGAAGCATACACTTGAGGTTTAGGCTTGGAACTGGCCCATTGTTGCTTCTGTTGCAGTCTAGTGGCCAAAACAAGCCAAAAGGCCAGCCTGGACTCAGTGGCCTAGGTGGGGAAATAGGCTCTAACTCGGGAGGAGCTGCAAAGTCACATTAGAAGGGGCAGGGAAAACAGGAGGGAGAGAATTGGAGCCATGATTGAAATCAATCAATCAGCATCTAAAACAGCATGTATTCCAACCATAAATTTCTCTTAGAAAGTCATCTCTGTGGTCTAAACGGCAAAGGAATAGTCATCATACATCTATTTAGCACGCCCTACAGATATGAATCATCATTATCTTCAACTAAGAGGACCAATATCCGCTAGCTAATGACACATGCAGAGGAGGATGGAAAGAAGCCTGTCAGGAGTGTGGTACGTATCATGAGACCCAGACCCATATAAAAGTGTCACCTTGATGAATTTCTTCATGGAATCTGAATCAGATTTAATGGATTAAAGGGATGAGAAAAACCTGTCACAGGAGTTAACAATGACTAAATAAATGTTAGCCTTTGAGACTAGAGCCTAAACAGACCTACAACATTCTTACCGACCATTCCGACTCTTCTTTACTTTCATTATTAGGTGGCATTAAAAGTGGCCACTGTAGCCCTCACTGGGTGGCTTAGTTGGTTGGAGTATTGTCCCGAACCAGAGGTGTCTAACCTGCAGCCCAACAGAAAATTGTAAATGTACTTAAAATATTATGAGATTTTTTGTCTTCTTTAGTGTTTGTGTATTTAATGTGTGGCCCAAGACAACTCTTCTTCTTCTAGTGTGGCCCAGAGACACCAAAAAATTGGACACTCCTGACCATACCCCAAAAGTTGGGGGTTCGATTCCTGGTCAGGGCACATACCTAGGTTACAGGTTTAATCCCTGGTCAGGATGCATACAGAAGACAACTGATTGATGTTTCTCTCTCACATCCATGTTTCTCTCTCCCTCTCTCTCTTCCCTTTCCTCTCTTTAAAATCAATAAATACCCTCAGGTGAGGATTTAAAAAATAAAATGAAAAGGTAAAAAAATTGGTCACTATATTAAAAGATGACACTGCTAACTATGGCTATAGATGTAATTGAAAAAACAGAGAATAAGTACACTTTTTAAAACTCATTTGCCATGTGCTGATTTTATAAAAATTTACTGCTGGGACATCTTCTTTATTACCAAACTTGCCTCAATAAATAATGTTAAAAATAAATAGCAATAGTGATTTCAGAAATCTTCCTTAACTATTTTTTTCCTGGAGCCACGGGCTGCCCGTAGGAATAGAATAAACATAGGTAACCCTTGAGCCTTTGAGTCATTCAGAATCCCCCAAAACTAAAGAAAAAAATGCAAAACACTAAAAATGAAAACAAAACTCCCAAACCACTCAGACAAGCCGCACAGCTGAGGTCTGGGAACATTGTCTCTGGCCCAGAGCCAGTCCGGGTGTTTGGACTTGTTCGCAAGAAGCCAGCGCCTTTGTACACTTGGTCTTCCGTGGAGCTGCCACCATCGGGCTTCTGTAGTGGCAGTGGCAGCGCATGGGGATGAACAGGACAGAATTTAGGGAACGATTAGATGCCTGTTGGCTCAGACATCAGGACCAGCTGTGAATGAAAACACATTTCAACTTCGATACAGGGAAAAGGAACTGAGCTGTTGATATCACTGAAGAGGTGGAGACAGACCTTCGGGATATTTGCAGACGACACGTTTCTGGGAGGGTCAGGGAACACGAGGCTGTGTCAGGAAGGGCAAATGAAGCTTCCAAAATCTGGGTGCAGAAAATCAGAAGTTAACCTTTGGGTAGGTCACATAAAAGTTAAAGGATATATATAAAGTTTCTGGTCGAGTACTTAGAAGGGTAGTCTTCAACAAATGTTGTTTCCTCCCCTCTCTCTGCATCTCCCACCTACTTTAGGGATTCCTTAAAAAAACAAAAGACCTGCCAGGCAGCTGCCACTGGAAAGACTGTCAGGTAGGATAAGCTGCTGATCGTGCTAACTATCAACAAAATTCCCACTCAGGTGGGTGGAGCAGGGCCTGTCGCCTCTCCATCCCCTCTCCTCATCACAGCCTGGAGGCAGCACAAAGACATTCTTTCCCTCCTGCAGAGGAAGTGTGTGTGTTCCCTCAGACCTACCTTGGCATTCCTTGATGTCTTAGAGGAGCAGATGACCCCAGCTGAGCAAGACAGTCAGCAGAACAGCAGCCCTTGATGCTGCAATTGGAAATTTCCATTCTTTGCTTGCAGCTCTGAAAAAAAAAAAAAAAAAAATCTGAAGAGCCCAGGAGCTGGGAAATTTCCACGATGGAAAATTTTAACATATTCTTTAGCTCTAAACTATGCAGGTTTATAGAGACTATTTTTTTTTCTTTTGGTGATTTTCTTCTTTCACAATAATTTATGAAGATGGTAACACTACAGCTGTGGGGATAAGGAAAGCAAGATGACTTGGAGGGGAATGGGCATGGTTTGGCCGGTGGGAGCCGGAGCCGTACACATGTTTGACCACCTGAACCGTAGAAATGCAGATCACTGCAAGACCCACAAGCTGGGAACTCATCCAAATAGAAATAGTTTGCCCAGGAGCACTGCAGGGGAATCTGTGCAAAGAGAAGTGGAAAGTGGATGGATACAACTTGGGACCAGGAGATGGTGAGGTCTGTTGCTAGGAAAAGAGATCTCAGGCAGATTCCTTCCACCACTGCTTCTTAAACCTAAATGTGCACACAGATCACCTGAGAATCTTGTTAAGATATAGATTCAGGTTCGGTGAGTCTGGGGTGAGCCCGAGACTCTGTGTTTCTTCTTTCTCCCCTCTTTTATTGAATTTATTGGGGTGGCACTGGTTAGACTCTGTGTTTCTAACTGGCTCCCGGGTGATGCTGATGCTACCGCGCTAAGGACCACACTGCGAGCAGCCAGACCATACACAACAGGTCCTCCTCCTGATGAGGTCAGCTTGTCTTCCATAGCAAAACAGTCAAAGGGCAAAGACCAGCAGGAGGAGAGCTCCCTTGGGGTTGTTTTCTCAGGTAACAAAGCTGAGGTCTCAGAGTAGAACTGAATGTCTTCGGACAAGATGCTCCATGCAAGTCTGGTTAGAGTGGATCTTTTGAAATGTGGGGATGCAAACAGTTACCAGAAGCCTGCCCAGAGACAAACAGATGGTTTCTAGAATACAGTGCCTTTGCAGAGACACCCCTATAACAAGTTGATGGAGATTCCCAGGCTGGTCCTCTGCCCTGAGTGACTGTCCGGTATTGTGGCATGTGGGGTGAAACACCAATGAAATAGTTTCAATTACTGAAGGAAGACTGTTGGCCAGAATGGTATAAAGGAGAAAAGGAAAATAAATTAGTTCCATCCCAGCTGGGATCGTTTTCTCACTTTTATCAAAATAAAAAAGCAATAGGAGAATTTTCTATTTCCTTAACAGCTATCTCACCTTTGTGCTACCTATTTGAGAGGGAGTGAGAGAGGTATCAAAATCTGTGGCAACTTTATTCCATAGTGTTACCTCCAATTGATCTGTAATGTATCTGCTGTGTGTATCTTTAAAGCAACATTTGTCTTATTTTTCATTTTCCATTCAATTGAGTTTTGGATGGGTTATTACCACTTACTTTTCAAATTAAAGTATACAGAGGAGCATATGGGGAAAAAGGAGGAGGGAAATTACTAGCGTGAAAATGTACTGAAATCAGAGTGTAACAAGCATGAAATAACTTTGATAATATAATAAAAAGTATTAAAGTAATGTTAAAAGTAAATAACCATCATAATATCCTAACATTTACATAATACTTTAAAATTCTAAATGGCTTATGGCATTAAGGATTTGGGCTTCTAGAAACTGGTTGATGTCTTCTCTTTCAAAAAATCTTCACTGTAGGGTAAGGTATGATTCAGCATTGAAATGAACCTCCTGATTGTTTAAGTAAAAGACATCAATTTGATCTTTTTCTTACTATAGGTCTCAATGAGCAATTACTCACCTAAGAACCATCTTAAAACTTACAGCCAATGAAGTAGAACTTGTCTGATTCATCTAAAGTCTATCTTTTTCAGTAATAAACATAATAGTTATACAATTTAACATTATGAAGCATTTATAACAGGTGAGATGCTTAATCCTTGCAACAACTTTATAAAATGGGTACCACAATTATATAAATGAGAAACAGGAATTTTGAGAACTTAAGTGAACTACCTGCGATCCATATATTTTGGCCAAGCAGGGAATAACCAGCCCCACTTACTCTAGTGCTCTTTCCAAATGCCACAGCTACATCTCAGCTTTATTTCCCTCACCCCAGACAGATGGATAGGCACTCCTTCTCAAGTATAACAACTTCACAAAACTCCATTCAAATACTGAATGTGTTGTTGGTTGCTTACAGCCGCTATTGCTCTAGCAGTGCAGTAAATCCAGGAAAATGCTTTTGAAGAGCTCATTAAAACTGCTAAAATAATGTCTTAGAAACAGGTGCATTCGTTAGCTGGAATGCAGACAATTATGCTAATATCGAATTCAGGTGACAAATTTAAAGCCATCAAAATCATGGAGGGTAAAAGGATTTTCAAAGTTAAAGGTAACTTCTTCCTTTGTAGGGCTCTTTGCTCTGTTGAGCATGTGATTGCCTTTACAGCTGTCAACACGGGGACCTCCAATGTGAACACACAAAAATAAAGTCGATTTTGCACTATCATATCCCCTTTATAAATTCACCGGTCTCTATTCAGGAACAGAAAGGTAAGGAATTGCCTACAACCCTAGTGCTATTTTCTAAGTAGGAAATGTGGCACCTCATTTACAACTGATTGTCAGATGGAGTCCTAGGGTAGAGGAGAAACTTAAAAGAGGTGGTTAAAGTATATGGACAGTGATTCCAGGTTTGGATAAGATGGAGCAACAGCTATTTAATTTTGTTCCTTTTTTCTCATCTTGCAGATATAGTGAGCATGAAATATATATGTGACCATATATATATATACATATATATATTTAGGGGGCTGTATACCAGATTGTTAACAACAGTTATGCCAGAATGATTTTGATTTTCTCTTTGGGAGGTATTTTTGTATTTCTCAAGTTTTCTACAATGCATATGTGTTACTTAGTAAATTTTAAAATTATTAAAAATCATTATGGAGCAATTAGCCTCTATAATTTAGTTGCTTAACCTACAAATTTGGATTACGATTTAATTGCCTAGCACATGGGAGCTGGCTGAAACGTTTCCCCAAAATCCTTTAATCTCAAATCCAGGAATCTGTGGAAACACTGATTTCTCCTTTCAGAAGAAAATATTAAAAAAAAAAAAGAGGACTAGGTATCTAGCCAGCTTATAAACAATTATTTTTGAGGTGTTATTCTTCAGCACCTCAATCAAGTGGGCATTCACCAAAGTGAATACATCTGCTGCCTGCAAAGGGAAAAAGACTAAGCAGCCTTTTAAGGCAAATTAACTTCATTTTTAATATTTTTAGTTACATACTCTGGGAAGAATTTGTGAACTAATACTTGACACATTGATTTTTTTTCAAATGGTGTGCTCCGGTGATTACATTACTGATTGCAAGATATAAATAATGAAGCTGCTATAGACTTGAACACACATACTTACGGAGCATGTTTACGCATGCTGATGCGTGTGTGTTGGGCTAGATAGCTTGAAATTAAGCAGAAAGACTCCTCGAACAGTGTAATAGTCCTATTTTTGTTTTCCTTCCTCTGTGACTCTTCTGCTCTGCCCTGTACATTATTACTTTCTTTTTTCTACACAGTTTAAAAACAGCATTGACCCAATTTTAAATGAAAAGCTATAGAGAAATCAGGATAAACCTCCTTGGGTTGGGATTGGATAAGCATATACTTTTATATACATGTACACATACTGATAACATGTATGCATAGCTCAATTCTTGCTCCAAACTGCCATAAGTCTCAATACTTGGGACTTTAATAGAGTGTGGTCAGTTCCTTTGACTGCTGGACAGCTCCTACTCTCCTGGGAACACTCTCCCACCCACTTCATCTCCTGTTTAATTCTCAGAACTGCCAGCCCCACAGAAGATGTGGGTACAAGACCAAGTGAGGAAGGTTGTCAAAAAAGACTCCTATTATTTCAATATGGTGCATCGCCACTATAATCTAGAGGGTACTCTTCAGAGCAAGAATCTAAAGATGAAAGAAACTTGAAAGGTCACTGTAGTCAAGTTTTCTTTAAATGTATATATCTCTTCTAGAGCATACCTGGTAGTCATCCATTCTGATCTTGAAAATTTCAATGATGGAAACTGTTCTATTTTTTGTTCACTTTTATACTGATAGATGGGTAGACAAAAAGGGCACAAATAGCATTACAAACCCAATCAAGTGGGCAATACCAAAGAGAAAAAAATGAATTCTTCTTAATCCTGCCACCCTTTACAAAATCAACTATTTTGGAATTTCTGTTACTGATCTAAGACTCATTCCCCAGTATTAAATAAATATAACCCTGTAGGGTCCATGGGGAATGTAGAGAGGCTGAACCATTTGGCTTAAAAATTTTGGAAATTTTATTGGTTCATGGTACCCATCACACCATGAGAAACAGATCCTGAAAAGGAACATTGTGTAAAGAATTTATAAGCGTCAATGCCACAGTAGTTCCTAAGTCTCTCCCTAATCCGGCTCTTTTTGTCACTGTGACACCCATACAACAAAAGAGAATCTCTGAGATTATTTTATCCACAAGCATTTCCAACACTTACAAGTACTATCTAGTTTCAGCAAGGTGTTCCCAAGTTACCTAAATTGTACATCTGATGTACTCTTTTCAAAGGAAACTGGAGAGTTCAGCAATACTCTGAAACAACTAGATGTGACAATGCAAAGAACAAAAATAACAAAAGAAGGTCCTTCAAAGAGTGTGCACTGCAGAAAGAGATACCCTGCCTTTACACATTGGCTATGTGGGAGGTTCTTGAAAATGAATTTAAAATGAAAGTGGTGCTGAATTTTGGGCATGCAAATCCAGAAAATTAATTATCTAATACAGGGGATAGGAGACTGTGATATAATTTTGGCTAAGTAAATAGAAGGAAGAGGGTTTTTTAAACGTATTTTAATGAATTGTTTTAAAAAAACTATTAGAAAAATTCAAACACAAAAAATATAAGGGATAAGACAAACAAAAATACCCCGTATACCACCACCTAAAAATAACTTTCATAGATTTTATGGAATATCATTATAGACAGGGAAATGAGGGATATTTTAGAATTTTAAAAAGCAACTTGCCTTCAGGCTACTAAACATGGTCTTGTTGATAATGGTCTAAAGAGACCCAAAACCCAACTTTTTAAACTGTCTGTTTCACCTGAAATGTGATGAGAGGAAGTAAAAAGAGAAAGAATTCTCAGTTCATAAGCAACTATAAAAATGTGAGTTCAGTAAAAATAAGCAGATATTTTTATTTTCGTCAACGTATCCATAATCTGACCCTTCATTCAGCTGCATCTAAACCTATTACAATAACAGAAGTTTTCATAATGCTTTTTAGTTTACAAATCAACTTTACACTGACTCTCATGACCATATGAAACAATCAGGATTGATATCTAGTTGACACATATTCATTTGACTATTCTAGTTGCTTATGACCAGGTGTCCAATCTGCTTTATGACATGTCTATTTTGATTGGTCAGGGCCAGTTCCATACCAGTTATTATATATCACATCAAGTAACATATCTACTGTTTTTTCCTCTTTTTCTGAGCATACTAAATTTTCCCTGAGCAAGGTCTGTGCTCTTAACTTTCTAATCTTTATTTTTTTAAATATGTCATTTTAACCCCATTCATTTCTCTTGCAAAGGTGAAAAGATTTTTTGTTTGTTTCTTTATAAAAAAGAAAGAGTAAAATTCCCCTTCCCCCACTTCTGAGTATACCTTATGAAAATCACAGTTGTACAAAGACTTAACTGGAAATTTTCAAACTCAAAGGAAAGTTTACTCGTTTATGTTGCAAAAATCAGGGGCATCGTCGTCTCCATTATCTGTGTTAAATTTGGTAAGCACTGACACTGATTATTCTGATGGCAGATTATTCCAGTTATTTCTATAGAAAAATTTTATGGTAACTATCCCCTCCTACTTACATTTGACTAATGCTAATACAAAATTAGATACCATTTCCTGACCTACTAACCAACTTACATTGAGAGAATGCAAGTTAAGTAGGTGGAAGAAGAAAGCTAATATTTCCTTGGTAAACCACATATCATAATGGAAGGTAATTGCTTAATCAAAAGTATTGACTTTCTGTACAATAATAGCTCTGTTCATCTTATAAATACTAGGACATTAGATCACCTGATCATTTTTCTGGGGATAAAAGGATAAATAATTTTAGTAAATTAATATTTTTCCACTGACATGTTTTAATTTAAAGATACACTTTCACTTTAATTGGTCCTTAAATGAGAGTGGCACTTAACCATTCTCTTACAGTCCATACTTATGCATATCAAGCAATAGGCGCAAAGTTCATGCTTCTACTACTTGCTTTTACTTTCATTGTAGATAAAGAATAGGAACCACATTCTACATAAAAGCATAAGGCCACACTTAAAACACTTCTTCTGCCCTCCTTAAATTCATTAAGTGGCCACCTCAATTCTTTGTTCTTTGAAATTTCCTAATCAGGCACAGTATACCCACTTTGGTGCCAAATGCCTACATTTGTATAGGGATTTAGTGTGTATGAAGCACATTTTGCATATGGCATTTGATCCAGATACAAGGAGAATCACTTTGGCCATTTCTGTTTATAATTTAAACCCCCAAGTCCCACAGCCATATACTCAGGCAGTTGTGGGAGGTATTTTTTTAATGAAAAATAGAGACATTTATTGAAGAAGATACAAGAAATATTGTACATAGGACAATGATGCTTCAGTCCCCTCAAAGGAGGCACCTTGGCCCTCACACAGTCCTCCCAATTGCCATCAGCTGCCCCATCCTATTTTGACTTTAGCAGTATTGCCTTTGGTTATTAAAAAGAAACCTTACGATTGATTTAATAATGTTCAATTTAAAGTGCAGGATTCTTTTTTGCCATTTCAGAAGTAGAACATCTAAAAGGCTCTCCAGTGATCTAAGTGATTCTGCTTTACTTAGATTCCTGGAAATTGTCAAAGGGCTTTAGGGGAGGAGGAAAAAAAAGAATGAGGACATTTTCCCTGTGGCAATTGGGGAAAACAAAAATATTTTTGTGTTGTAGAGACTTCTCAGGAAAGGAGCGTTGGCCAGCAGCAGCATCTGTGCAAGGGGAATTTCCACATTTGGGAAAACATGGTCATAATTAATGACTGAGGAAAGCCAAGAAAATGGACCATGTTGGAAAAATATGATCTTCAATGGCCATATCATTGTCAACTTATTGGGTCAGAAAATTTAATTGTTTTAGAAAGAGATTTTTATTTGTGGATATTCGACTATAGATCCTTCCTTCTGTGGATTTAATAAATACCCTGTTCTTGCCTGGGGAATCAGCTTTGTCTAGTCAGACCCACTCTCCCTGTCCCTCTCTGCCCTCAGGGAGTATTTGCGTTAGACTTCTGGCCTGGACACTGGCTTGTAGTCTTTTGCTTTGAACATGATACTTCGGACTAGCCAGCAGGGCTATTAGCATCCATTAGAACAGAGATGATTATCCAGGATTCTTGGACAAGGGCGGAAGGATGAGATTGAATGATCCTAATGCAGCCATCATTTATTGAAGACTCCATGTCCTAGACCCTGTGCTAAGAACACTGAAAAGCTATCCTGACTTAGACAAGAGGAAACTGAGGCTTAAGGAATTTAAGTAACTTACCTAGAGTCCTGCAGCTTTTAGCTCCCTAGCCATCCTTTTCTGTCTCCTCATCTTGTAAAGTCTACTCCCTAAATTGGAACTCACCCTGCATACAACTCTAGATTACTTAACGACTCCTTTCCTCTCCCTCTTCCTTTCCTCCAGATCACTGTGTTTAAACTAGATCTGGTCTTGGGGTCGTGCTCATCAGAGAACTCCATGGCTACATATCATTCTCAAGACGGCAAATCTGGGTTAGCAGGCTCAGCACCATTTATGTCTCTACTACGGGAATGAGTGTGGTCAGAATGATCTCGCCCCAAGAGATCATTTTGGTTTTCTTTTATCTCAGTGGTCCATTTTATTTAAAAAGTTATGACCATCTTTTGCCCCTTCTCTCATAATTTTCTCAAGATCAGAATATAGCTTACTGAATTTCAACATATTTGCCAAGGTGTAGGCCAAGTTTTTCCGAGAGGGAACCATAGCTAAGAAAAATAAGTCCCATATTTGACATGTAGATGAGGTGTCCAGTAGAGAATCTATAAAATGCAGAATACTGTTTTCTGAAATGAAAAAAACTGCAGGTTAAATCATGTCCCTCTGAGGCAAGAATTTCGTGCTAAACCCGTACAACGTGGCTTCTAAAATTAGCCCTGACCTGCATCTGCCATGAATACGAGAAAACAACCCTAACTGGGATTAAAGAGTCTAATGGCCCCGGATTGGACCTCGCTGGGTGATATAATTTAAAAAATCATAGCATCTTGTGAATAATTTAATATATTTCTTTTCTGTTGAACTTAAAGCAAGTCAATTAAATCTTGTTAATATTTGCTTTCAGAGTGCTTCTTAGACATAGCCAGACATTATTACCTTTATTTAGAAATGTAAAAATCAAAGGGATGTATTTGTTTTCTACTGCTGTGTAACTAATTGCTACAAACTTAGGGGATTCAAACAACATCTCATTAATTAGCTCACAGTTCTGTAGGTGAGAAGTCTGGGGGGGTTTGGCTGAGTACTCTGCTTAGTGTCCTACAGTGTAGAAATCAAGGTATTAGTCAGGCTGGACTCTTACCTGGGGAAGAATCTGCTTCAAGGCTCATTCACATCACTGGCGGAACTCAGTTCCTGTGTCTGGAGCTCTGAGGTCCTCATTTTCTTTCTGGCTACCAGCCCAGAGGCACCAGCTTCTAGAGGCCACACACATTCTTTCTCATGTGGTCTTCTCTATCTTCAAAACCAGCAATCACTGTCTAATCTCTCTCACATTTAGAATCTCTTCTACTTCCTCTTCTGCTACCAACTGAGGAAAAATATTCTTCTAAAGGGCTTACCTGATTGGATCAGACCCACCTGAAAAAACTCTCTAAATCTTAAAGTAAAATGACTTGGGACTTTAATTACATCTGCAAGACCCCTTCACAGCAGTACCTAGATTAGTGACTGAAGCAGTGACCTAGATTAGTGTCTGACTGAATGACCGGGAGATGGGAATCTTGGGGAGCTATCTTTAGAATTCTGATAACCATAAGGAAATAGAGTTAACTCAGTTCGCCTGAGATAGAAATCTGGAAATAGGCTCCCTTCAGAGACCCTATTTAAATTTTAATTTAAAAATTTAACCAAAGAATTGAATGTAATTTTAATTTTATTCATTTTTGTTTTTATATACAGATATTTCATTTTTTAAATTCTTTTAAAGATTTTATTTATTTATTTTTAGAGAGGGAAGGGAGGGAGATAGAGAGAAAGAGAGCGAAACATCAATGTGTGGTTGCTAGGGATCATGGCCTGCAACCCAGGCATGTACCCTGACTGGGAATTGAACCTGCAATGCTTTGGTTCGCAGCCCGAGCTCAATCCACTGAGCTATGCCAGCCAGGGCCAGATGTTTTATTTTTTTAACATGAATATTTTGGAGTTAAAATTCCATATTTTTACTGATGCATTATCAAAAATGTCAAGGCTGTTTTTGGAACCTGTGTTTCAGGGGCCTGTAAATGTCCAAGAGGTAACATGCAAGCATGAAGCTAGACATGGGTGTGTGTGTAGGGGGGGGGCAGAGGAAGAAGGGGGAGGGGCTGAGATTGTGGTGAGTACAGAGAAACAGTTTATTTCTATTTTTAATATAGTCCCTGAAGACCTTTGAAGACGATCTTTTGTTATTTTCTGTTGTCAAGTCCCAAAGTTCAAAACCCTTGGGATTCTTTGTGTGCAATTTATGAGCAGTATTTGAGGACATTTCTAAACATAGGGGCATTTGGGATTATGCTGGGTCAGCATCACTAGGATGCTATGCTCCTAGTGTGGATGTGAACTTTCCGAAGTTTGTGTTGCACAGTATCAGTGTGCCATGGCCGACCAGATGCATGGGAGGCTGAGTGTGGGCTGGGCCCATCGGCCCAGTGAGCCAGATCCAGAAGCCTGGGCCTGCAGGGTGTCACCTCAGCACTGAGAAGGTATAGACAGGGCTGAGAGGATCCTAGAAAGGGAGATGAAGGAAGATTGCATATTAATTTATCTGATTTTAACATTTTAGCTAGAGGATAGCCTATTGAAAAACCTGGTTTTCTGGTGAAGAAAGTGGAAGTAGTTTTAGTCTTTGGGAAGAACATAAATAGATAAGTGAAAATGTCAGAAAAAGGCAGAAAATTTCAGATACTAAGTATTTCTCTCTTCTTCCATGAATATTTGGGTTTTCCCTGACTTGAAAGCCTGGCTGAAAATAAAGGAGAAGAGGACATTTCCCAGATGTTTCTTTTAAATTGTCCCAGACCTTTACAAAATGGTGAGAAAATGTAATCATATTATTAGGCAATATTCTGTGTTCATGGATAAGAAGAATTAACATCACTAAAACATCCATATTACCCAAAGCAATCTATAGACTCAACATACTCCCTATTAAAATACCAATGGCATATTTCATTGATCTAGAACAAATACTCCAAAAATTTATATAGAACCAAAAAAGATACCAAGTAGCCTCATCAGTCTTAAGAAAGAAGAATAAAGTTGGAGGGATCACAATACCTGCTATAAAACTATACTACAAGGCCACTATAATCAGAACAGCCTGGTACTGGCATAAGAATGGACACATGGATCAATGGAACAGAATAGAGAGCCCAGAAATAAACCCAAGTCTCTATGGTCAATTAATACTTGACAAAGGGGGCATGAGCATATAATAAAGTAAAAATAGTCTCTTCAATAAATGGTGTTGGGAGAACTGGACTGGTACATGCAAAAAAAAAAACTGAAACCAGACCACCAACTTACACCACACACCAGAATAAACTCCAAACGGATAAAAGACTTAAATATAAGTTGTGATATCATAAAAGTCTTAGCAGAAAACATAGGCATAAAATTTCAGATATCCCACATAGCAGTGTCTTTGCCCATATATGTCCCAGGGCAAGGGAAATAAAGGAAAAAATTAAAAAATGGGACTACATCAAATTAAAAAGCTTCTGTATGGCTAAAATGAAAAGGGAATTGACCGTATGGGAAAACATATTTGCCAATGATACATTGGACAAGGACTTAATCTCCAAAATATATAAAGAACTCATATGACTCAACACCAGGAAGACAAACAATTCAATTAAAAAATGGGCAAAGAATCTGAATAGACACTTCTCCAAGGAGGACATACAGAGGGCACATAGACATATGAAAGGATGCTCAGCATCACTAACCATCAAAGAGATGCAAATTAAAACCACAATGAGATACCACCTCACACTTGTCAGAATGGCTATTATTAATAAATCAAGTAACAGCAAGTGCTGGCGAGGATGTGGAGAAAAGGGAACCCTAGTGCACTGTTGGTGGGAAGGTGGACTAGTGTAGCCATAGTGGAAAACAGTATAAAATTTCCTCAAAAAATTAAAAATAGAACTGCTTTTTGACCCAGCAATTTTGCTGATGAGAATATACCTTAAGAATCCCGAAACACCAATTCAAAAGAACTTATGCACCTTTATGTTCCTAGCAGCCCTATATACAATAGCCAAGTGCTGAAAACAGCCTAAATGCCCATCAGTGGATGAGTGGATCAAAAAACTGTGGCACATTTACACAATGGAATACTACGCAGCAGAAGGAAAGAAGGAAATCCTACCTTTTGCAACAGCATGGATGGAACTGAAGAATACGCATATTAAGCTAAGTGAAATATGTCAGTCAGTGAGAGACAAATACCATATGATCTCACTTATAAGAGGAATCTAATGAACAAAATAAACCAATGAAGAAAATAGAACCAGAGACATGGAAACATGGAACAGATTGACAGTGGCCAGAGGGGAGGAGGGGAAGGGAAAGGATTAGTCAAAGAACATGTATGAATGACCCATGGACATGGACAACGGTGTGGGGATTGACTGTGGAAGCAGGGGGTATGCTGGGCAGAGGAGGGCAAAGGGGAAAAATTGAGACAACAATTTTTATTGGTAACAGAATAACAATAAAAAAAAATTTTAAGTCCTTTCTTCTGTTACTCGCTGGGACACTGGATGGTTGGTTGGTGATGCTATTTAATAAGACAGATAGGCTGGGACTAAGAAGTGTGACAGACCATGTTCATTTCCTCCCCAACAGCCTCTCTTCCTCCTTGCTAACAGAGCCCTGACCTTATTGAGGATGGCAGTATATCCAGCCCCAAGTGATAAATTATGATTGGTACAATTCAATCATAATAATCCCATTCTTTTCTGCTAGATACTCAATTTCCCCATCTCCTTTGCAGTTAAGGGTGATTCATTTATGGCTAAAATGACCTAAGTGAAAATCTTCTGGGGATAGATATGGCAGTCTGGAACACCATCACGGTGTCTGGAGTCATGGCTGCCATCATGTGACTACAAAACTAAAGACATGATGGTTAAAGGCCAAAAATGTTAAGGATGGTGAAGTAGAAAAAAAATACTACTTGATGATTTAGAAATTGCAGCTAAACCAACACCAGCAACCATTTATTGCCAGGTATCATGTTTATGAAAAAAGTAAAACTATTTATTTAAGCGTCTTGTTGTTATTTGATACCAGAAGGTTAAGAGCTCTCCTTTGGCCATGTTCAGTTTGAGATGCCTATTGGATATCCATGTGGAAGTACCTGTCTAATTTATTCCCTTCCACAATGAAATAATAATTTCTAGACAATTTTATCTTGTCACATTACTATATTACTAGAAAGCAAGAGAAGGTATATATGTACTAGGGGGACTCCCCTAAAAAACAGAATTATCTTCTGCAGAGCGGGCCCCTTGTAGTACAGGCTTCCCCTACTAGGTGAGTGTTCTAGGAACCCATCTGCATCACTGTCCCAGCTGATCTTGTCGTGAGAAGCTGCATGCAGCTTCAGTGAATTTTTTTTAAGGCTCTTTCAACTCATTTGCCCATTTCATGATGGGTGAGTTACAAGCTCACCTGCCCACACTGCACTGAGTGTTCAGCAGTTTTTGACCAAAAAACGGCTTGACCCCCATGCCCCACCCTCCCTATTCACCCAATCTAGCCCCAAGCAACTTGTTTTTGTTTTCCTAGGATGAGAAAAGTCCTCAAAGGGAAAAGTTTTGCGGATGTGGAGGAGGTGAAACAAAAAACTGCAGAAGCACTAAAAGGCATCAAAATTGACAAGTTCAAAACTGTTTTGAACAGTGGAGAAAATGTCTCCATAGGTGTATTGCATCAAATAGAGAGTACTTGGAAGGTGACTGAAATTTAAACATGAAAGAATGAACACACAATTTTTTCAAAATAAATTCTGGGATATTTTGGTCCTTCCTCGTATAAGTGAACAAAGTTGCACTGGCCATGAGTGACCAGCACAGAAGCTGACAATCAGTTGTAAAACCATCTCTTTCCGTCTGGCTGCTGCAGCGAGAGGAGCTGCCCCTGTGTCTGCCCACCTGCAATGGAACTGCTCCAGCTTCCTGATCAAGAGGAACAAGCAGACCTCCAGTACTGAGCCTGATAATCGGAAGGCCCGTAACTCCTTTTGCTACAACAGACTGATTCTTGGAAAGATGGTTGTGGAGTCCCCTGCCCATGGCAAAGGAGTGGTTATTGTCACCAATCAGAAATCAGCCAGCCAAAGCCAGGTACCTCCTATGTGCAGACCATCATCAACGAGAATGCACCTCTCTAAGCAGCATCCAGCACAAAATCTGCAAGAACAAGTACTACCTGAGTCTGTGTGTTGCTGACTGTCACAAGGCCAGCGCCACGGCATGCAGCCAGAAGTCCCGAATGTTGAAGAGGAAGCGGACCCACCCCACCAAGAGCTCCTGATTACCATCCACCCTTTAAAGTAATATAGGTATCAGCCAACTTGCCTCAAAAAAAATCAAACCACCTCTCCTAGCATTGGTATGTTAGCAAGGTTGAAGTTGTTAAAGTAGGAAAACTGGGGCAATGACAGAAGCTCAGTCTGGTTCGAACATTTCCAAGCACTTTCCATCATCTTGGTGGGGAAGAGTTGCCCTAGACTAGAGTACATTTTTCTATTAAGATACTTTCTTACCTATATATATCACAGTGTTCATATATTGCTGTATTTCCTCTTCTGACATATAACAAATTGCCTAATGAAAATTCCCCTACCAACTCACCCAGGGAACCTAAAGTAGGCCAAATTGAGCTTTTAGCACAGTTTCTGGTTGCTGGTAAAAATCAGCATCTACAAACCCAATTGCACCTGTTTCCATTAGCGCTGTCATCCAGAACTAGATCTCTAGTTTTACAGATTAAAAGTTTGCCATCCCACTATTTTCCCCCTAATTACTTTATTGTATGTCAGTTGGTTTTGACTCCATCTCTAGAACAACAGTAATTTTTTTTTCTTGCCAGGGGCCCGTCAGAAACAGCTATTGATTTTGTGTGACTAGACAAGTGACTGAGTCTGCAAAATTGACTTCACAGGGTATCTTGTATTCTGCCCATACTGCGAATTTGTGTTCTCCTGAGGTTAATTGGCTCATCATATTCCACTTTTGTGCTCCACAGTTTATCACTATGCTTGGGACTTTTGCCCCTACACCTTTCACTTTATTTTCCCATAATTTATTACAACAACCCTTGTATTTTTTAACAGTTTTGGATCTACATTAATTTTTAAGTCCCAGGAGGAATGTTATGTTCCCAAACATTATGTTCTGTACTCTCATGCTCATATCGCTTTATGTAGTGCCAGACTCCTCCTGGGATCTCAAGAAATGTTGTTTCTTTTAAAAAGATAGTCGATTACTCTGGGATGCCCATAAAACGTCTTTCTCAGTTGAGTTATTCTCACCATTTATTTATCCCCAGTGGCTTAGGTAAAAATATTGGTTCATAGAACCTAAGTCTTTGGAGAAGCTTTGTTAGTCTCTCCCCATCTCTGTAAAAGCAGAAGCGAGTATCGACTGCTCTTATAAGGAGTGTTGGGAAGAAGTGATGAAAAGCATTAGGGATGAGAAAGCCTTTCATTAAAACTATGAAATGTGAGGGGGACGATGGTATCATTCTCACCAAGCAGGCCTCAGCGAAACTGGGGCTCACTTGACCAAGAGATGCTATTCATCGTTATTACAAAGAATGACTGCCCAGCAGGATTCCCTTCTGCTGATGGCATCTACTGCAGTCAGAGCTTCTTTCCAAATTCGCAAGACCTGCTGTACCCACAATATTTCCTCTTCTCGCAGCTTCTCAGCTTCATCCAGAACACTACAAGGCAAATTTGAACCTCAAATCTGAGCTCTTGTAAGGTTGTTTGAGTTAGAGGAATAGGACCATGGACAGAGGAATAGCCTACCAATTGCTGGCGCAGCGGGGAAAGCCAACTCTTCCTGCCAAGAACCCCAGGGATAGGGTCTTTATGTGAACAGACTTTTCTTTATTCAAGGGTCACTTTCTCCTTCTCTAATTTCCCTTTAGAACAGCATGGTTTCTTCTGGAAACACAGACTCCCTCCACCAACTCTATGCTTCCGAAACACGTAAAGAGTACTCATTCCTGCAAATGTAGCTCTTAAAATATTTTAAAATATTTTCATTATAAATAAATACCTCAATCAAACTGAAAAATATAGAGAAGAGTTTAACAAACATCTACATATAAAATACTCGACAAATCTTAATATTTGACTTATTTGTTTTAGGGGGTTTTTTTGGTTGTAAAATGTCTTACAGGTATCGTTGAAACCCATTGCTTATCCCTGACCCATTTATTTCTCTGTTTTTCTCCTTTCCCCTTTTCCCAAAAGTAATCGCTACATTGAAGTTCCTATAAATCATTCCCATGAATGTTTTTATACTTTTTCTTGTATGTATGCATTCATAAACAACATATAGTATTACTTTGTGTTTGTAAAATGTAAAAGAATACTATGTCATGCTGTACAGAACATTTTACAATGCTTTTTTTGGGTCACCATTACTTTTTTAGACTTGTTCACGTTGCAGTCTGAAGAACCTAAGTCTTTGGAGAAGCTCATTAATTTTATCCGTTGTAAGTTCTTCCCTTGTTTGAATACACACGTTACTTTTTCATTCAGCTGCATTATGGTGCGTAAGTTGTTTTTAGTTTGTTGTTTGCTGTGAGAAACAGTGCTTCAATCAGCATTGAAAACCCAGTCTACTGGTGCACACCATGTGAAAGTTTTTCTAGGGCAGACTTTCTCAACCTTGACATTATTGACATTTTGGACCAGATAACTGTTTGTGGTGGGGTAGGATTTTAGCAGCATCCCTCACTTCTACTAGTAACTAGTAACACCCTCCCACATACATGTATAACAACCAGAAAGTTTTTCAAACATTTCCAAGTGTTCCCTGAGAGGCAAAATCACCTCTGGTTGAGAAACACTAATCTAGGCAACATCCCTAAGAGAGGAACTGCCAGGACTTAAGATTTATTTTTGTATGCTATCATTTTGCTTACTAAGAGTCCTGTTTCCCCACATCTTACAACTTTTGATATTTTCAGAATTTAAAAACTTTGCCTATTTATGGGGAAATTTTTATTATTTTATTTTGTTTTCCCTTAATTTCTAGTGAGACTAAGCATCTTCTTGTATGTTTATTGGCCATTAGGGTTTCTTTGCTGTGAATTGCCTATTGATATCCTTTGCCAATTTTTTGTAGTTGTTTATTTTTCTTACTGTTTTTTAGTAGTTCTTTATAAATTTTGAATATTAATATATGAATGGTTTTATGTCTTGGAGAAATATTTTCTGTCAGTTTAAGCCTGTCTTTGTATTTTTTTGATGATGCCTTTTTATTTCATAGTAGTAAAATGTATCAGTCTTTGCTTTTGTGTTTTATTTAGTAAATTCTCCCTATCCCAAGTATATAAAGATAGTTTCATTTTTTTTTTCTAGAAGTATGAAATTTGACTATTTACATTTAGGTCCATACCAAATTAAACTTGTGATATGAAATACATTTATAATTATTCCAACACATACTTATTAAATAGTTCATCCTTTCACTCCTGGTTTGTTATGCCACCTCTGATTTTAAGTATTAATTATTTGGTAGGGCAAACCCCCTGACTTACTCTTTTTCAAAATTGCCTTGGGTTGCGATTGGTTATCAGACCAAAGAACGTTGTCTCTTTCTCCTTCCAACGGAATCTAATTGTTTTCAGGAGTCCAGGAAGCCTATTCCGTAGTGCTTGGTCTAAGCCCATTACAGCAATTCCATTCCATTGTGACTGGTTTGGCTGTAAGCATGTGTTGCATCTCTTGCCAATGAGACCCATGTGGAATTATGCTAGAGTGGGTGTGGGTATAACAGGAAAGTTTTCTTCTCACTTGAGAAGGTACATAAGAAAATGACTTGCCTTGCCTATCTTTGTACAAAGTTGTGGGGAAATGTGAGGCCTGACACTGTGGCAGCCACCTTGCCACCCCAAGGGGAAAAGCTGGAGACCTACACACTGAGAAGGGCTGAGTAGACAGATAAAAATGACCCAGGTCCCCAAGATGTCATTGTGCTGCTGAATTAACCAATACTGAAACCGCCTTCCACTGGACATTCTGTGATGTGAAATAATAAACCTGTTATGTTTTTCGAGATTTTATTTATCTATTTCTAGAGAGGGAGAGAAACATCACTGTGTGGTTGCCTCTTGCATGTTCCCAACTGGGGACCTGGCCCACAACCCAGGCATGTGCGCTTACTGGGAATCAAACCAGTGACCCTTTGGTTCACAGGCCAGTACTCAATCCACTGAGCCACACCAGCCAGGGCTAAATTTGTTATTTTTAAAGTCACACATTAATTTTATATTCTTCTATTTGTAGCCAAAGGCATCCCCAGCCACTATAATATATTTTGACCCTTTACTCTTCAACATGAATTTTGTAATCATTGCTTCATGTTACATAATTAGGTTGGGATTTTAAAAGTTGAGTTTGGCTTGAAATTAAACATTAACTTTAGAACTGACATCTTCGGTATAACGGGTATTCCAATTCAAGAATATGGTATATGTCTCCATTTTTTCAAATCTTAATTAACATTTTCCATAAAAATCTTTCATATTTAAAATTCACATTTTATGTTATATTTATTTTTAGGTATTAAATGTATTATTTATTGTTTTGAAGAATGGTGTCTTTTGTTTACTATTAAATACTGTATGTGATAAACACTGATATATTGAATTGCAATTGAATTTTGTTTGTTGATCTTATACCCAGAAATCTTGCTGGATTCTTTTTGGTTCTAATACTTTTTCAGGGCAGTCTGTTTGATTTTCCTTATAGACAATCATATTATCTGAATAAAAAGGGTTTCTTTTCTTGTGCCCTCCTGTGACAAAGGAGATGCTATAGAGTCAACCAGGGAGGTGTGTTGTTGCTTCACCCAATTTGCTGTCACATGCTCTTACCTTCCTGCCTCATCATTCCCTCATATAAGGCCCACCATCAGGCAGTGGTCAGCTTTTTAAATCCTCTTTAACCAGCCAGCTGGTATGTATGGGGAGGGGAGTTCTCGGTCTAGCTCATAGGTTCAAGCAGTGAACCTGCTTCTGGTTCCAGCCTACTCCCTTCACCCCATGCAGATCACTTTTACTTTCTCTTACTCGGCAGAAGCCTCACTGCAGCATCCTCGGCCTCCTTCCCGACCTGGAGCCCAACAGGCCCATGTCTTCAGCCCCATTTGTTGTTCTGTGTTCCATGGAGAAGTTTATATTTAATATTTCTCTTTTATATTTTAAAAATGATCGCATTGTGTTTGGACCTGAGTGAGTACCTCAAAGGTTTATGTACAACAATGCTACATTGACCAAAAATCCTAATTCCCAACATGTATTTTGTAATGGATTATAGAGATAGTATCTGACATGGCAAATACTACATGTTGTAATTATCATCAGATACAATGCTACTCAAAATCTTCAACAATGTCTTTCAGCTCCTCATGCTTCGTAAATGCTATGGTATCTGTGTTTGGCATCTGAGTAAGAGGGAATGGAGGTAAATACTATTTTCTACACCTAAGAAAACTGAATCTGCCCTGGCTGGCGTAGCTCAGTGGATTGAGCGTGGGCTGGGAACCAAAGTGTCCCAGGTTTGATTCCCAGCCAGGGTACATTCCTGGGTTGCAGGCCATAACCCCCAGCAACCGCACATTGATGTCTCTCTCTCTCTCTCTCCCTCCCTCCCTTCCCTCTCTAAAAATAAATAAATAAAATCTTGAAAAAAAAAAAAAAAACTGAATCCACTTGCTTAATTGTGGCCAGGAACAATCAGGCAGAACCACAAGATTGGGAGTTCCTCCAGAGGTAGGGCTGTGTGGCCTTGTTCATCCTGTGCCTCATGCAAAATGACCCTCAGTGAAAGTTTCTGAGCCCATGCCTAGATTTATTCAACAGGATGTACCAAGGGTTGAAGAGACCCATCTGGAGGTCCTCAAGATCTATATAATGCTTTGAGTTGAGGAGAATAAAGGAAAGAAAGGAGAGGAATAAGAGCCATAAGAGCTGATTTTCAGCAAAGTGAGTGAGAAGGAATTGTCAATGGCATTTCATCTAGAAAGTGAATTTTGATTGAGATTTAGATTTTTTTATACTAATCCCTTTATATAAACTATCTTAGTATGTAAATATAACCAAAATAGCATTCATTAAAATTGCAAAACTTATTTATTAAAATATGTAAAATAGCCAGCTGCAGCAGTAGTGACTAAGCAGTATAAAAATAAATTATTTTGTTCTATAAATATTTACTGAGTTCCTACTGTGTGCCAGCACTATATATAGTTGTGATACAAAAGCAAATAATGCAGGTCCTTGTGCAGCTAACCATCTAGTTGGGCTAACTGATGGGTAAATAACTCAAATATGATGGGATAAGCTCCATAAAAGAGTGTTAGTTCAGAGAGATATTTGTGCGTTCAAGTTCACAGCAGCATTGTTCACAATAATGAAGAGGTGGAAGCAACCCAAGGGTCCATCAACAGA
Source organism: Phyllostomus discolor (assembly GCF_004126475.2). Lineage (NCBI taxonomy): Eukaryota > Metazoa > Chordata > Mammalia > Chiroptera > Phyllostomidae > Phyllostomus > Phyllostomus discolor. The sequence continues at coordinate 77,289,122 of NC_040912.2, forward strand.
TGAAGAGAATAAAGAAAAAGTGACATGTACATAAGAGGGAATATAATTCAGACTTAAAAAGGAAGGATATTCTGATACATGTTACTAATGATATACTAAGTGAAATAAGCCAGTCCCAAAAAGACAAATGCTTTATAATTCTACTTATATGAGGAATCTAGAGTAATTATACTTATAGAAATGAAAGGTAGAGTTGTGGTTGTCAGGGCCTGGGAGCAGGGAAGGGGGAAATGGTAGTTTCCACTTGTTTAGTGGTCATAGAGTTTCAGTTTAACAAGATGGAAAAGTTCTAGAAATTGATTGCACCATAGTGTAAACATCTCAACACTATTGAACTGTTACGGTTGAACTGTGTAATGGTTAAGATGATGATTTCATGTTATGTGTAATTTGCCAGAATTTTTTTAATAAGTCAAAAAAAAAAAAAAGCAAGCCCTGGCTGGTGTGGCTCAGTGGATTGAGTTCCAGCCTGTGAACCAAAGGGTCTCCAGTTCAGTTCCCAGTCAAGGCACATGCCTAGGTTGCAGGTCAGGACCCCAGTTAGGGGTGTGCAAGAGGCAACAGATCAATGTATCTCTTGAAAATCGATGTTTTTCTCCCTCTCTTTCTCCCTCCCTTTCTCTCTCTTTAAAAATAAATAAATAAAATCTTTTTTTAAAAAGTTAAAAAAAAAAACAAGAGTGTTAGCTTCATGACAGTGAGGTCCTATGCTTTGGTTCACTCTTGAATTTCTAGCACCCAGCAGAATGTCTGATACCTAGTAGGCACTTGACAAATATTTGACCTGCCTTCAGCTTCTCCTGCCCGTCCAACATCCCACACAACACAACAAAGGCCAAGTCATCTGTGAGCCAATTCAGCAAACAAAGGCACTGCTCTCCTCAGGGCCCGGAAGGGGAAGAATTTCAAATATTTGTGATCTGATATTTGTCCTGATCACACGAACTATTCTTTACTTCTCAATTGTGCTTCTCTGAGCTTTTTTGGCATTTAGATTTCCTAAAGATAGACACTGCTTCTACTTCCCAAAACAGATGTGATGGACTTTGTTAAGAAAAAAAATGTGGAAGGAAGTCTGTGAAATGAAATCATTATTAGGCCACAGCACAAGTGACTCTTGGGGCCACACTTACAGGGCACAGGAGGAAGATGAGGTCATTGGCTTGTATTTGCAGTCCTGCGGCCTCTGCCATCCCCTCACCAGTACAGTCTGGTTCTAGTTGCTTAGTTTATTTTCTTATGTTTGTGTTTCACCTGGCCAAAAATAGAGAGACCAAAAAAGTTTTCTTGTACTTATTTCAGCTTTCCACTTTTTTCTCTGTGTTTGGCTTCCTCTTTCCGTGATCCTTTGTCTGCCACCTGGTCTTTCTCTGCTTCTTCCTTTCTCAGTGAGGGCTTCTCCCCGTGTTCTGGAACCCTGGGGTGGTGCGAGGTATCCTTGAAGGACAGGTGAGTGAGCATTCAGGGACAGCACAAGCCTGGACCCTTCCAAGGGTCTGAGGGGTCTGCACTGAGGAATTCCTGTCCCTGGCCCAGGCACAGGACAGTGCTGCTGCGAGGTTTCAAAGCAGAATAGAAGTGCCTTACTAGTACTTCAAGGGAGGCCTGGGGCATAAAAGTATCAGTATATTTTTCTTGCATTTTTCTTCTGTCTTCTCATGCTGGTATGATAGGAAGTAAAGGGTAGATTAGAGCCAAGCAAAGACCTCCTTGGAGACAGGGTCTCCAGGCCTGGACATTTGATTATGTTACTTTTAAAATGCAACACTTCAACAGTTCTCGCTGTGACAGACAATGTTCTAAGTGCTTTTAAACATTAACTTATTTAACCCTTCAAAAATCAACTCATTTGTTACTTACAAACAGCCCTGTGAAATGGGAACTACTATTGTCTAAATTATATGGATGAGAAAACTGAGGACCAGAGAGGTCAGACTTGCGCAAGGCCACACAGCACATAAGGGATAGCATCAGGATCTGAACCCAGACAGCCAGGCTTCTGAATCCACGCTTTTAACCACTACACTATGCTGCCTCTCTAGCTTATGTACAGCCCCCCAGGATTTCCCTTGGAGATCTCATGCCTGATTTTACAAATGTCTTCTCCGAGGTATAACACCTTCTGGTAGTCGCTGGGCGATGTGTATTCCTCAGAATTTCTGTGCAGCTCTTGGGACAACTGCCAGCAGACATGTGTTCACAGGCTCTGTCCTGCAGGAGCCGTCAGAGACCAGCTTCCTCACTCCGGGATTTGGGCCCAAGGAAGCAATTTATACTTATACAAACTTTAACAAATAAAAGTGGAGCATATGTTTAATAAAAATAAAGTGTCACACTATGTTATATTGCTCATACGCAGGGTGCCCCGCTCCATCCCCAACAGCATTCCAGGATCTGTCCCCAGTCGGGGCGAGTCTGCAGGCAGCTGTCCCTACACTCTCCACCCAGACCCTTGTGAAGAGCATCATGAATTTTTTAGGTGGTTGGCTGGGACAGCTGCACTTGGGAGTGCAGTTCAGAGCTGTAGACAGATCTTCCGGTGAGAACAGCAAACTGGTCTGGAGAGAAGCCCATGACCTTGGTCTCTTTGCCCTGGAAGACCACGGCCATGGCCCTGAGTATGTGCAAATCCTCTGACTGTGCCCCTTCCAGTGGCAACTGACTGTGCAACTCCTTCTGGCTATGCCCCAATTGGCTTTCCCTGGTAAGAGTGGGTTATCAGAGAAGAAAGCTTCGAGGGAGGTTTGGATGAGCCCAGATTTCTGCTGCCTACACAAACTCCGACTTATGTTGAGGGACTGGGTTTCATTGTTGTACAGAGATTTGTCTTCCACGACTCTTGCCAGCTTCCCACTCACTATTCCCAAGGCCTCTGCCCATTCTCTATCACCAAAATGCTTGTCCTAGATCTTCCTCCCACAGGGCTCTGGTTCTAATCTGACTGGAACTGGTAAAAAGTGAATTCCTGCTAAGAAATGAGCCAATAACATCTGAGGCAGGGCTCTCTTCTGTATACTGCATGTGCCGCTTAATGGGGATACTCAAAACCAAAAAGTTAAAAAACCCAAAGGAGTGAATATCCAGGGGTTGATTGTCAGGTGCTTTTGTACAGAGAGATGTGGGGGTCTGATGTCCTGTAGATCTCCCCATATTCGTACAAGCATCTAAAACTGGCCCTGGTGTCAATGTCAGGTCCATGGACATCCTCATGTCCAGAATAAAACATTCACTTCAGAGCAACGGCTATCTCCTAGTTTGTTCTTAGGACTCACCAAATCCTAGGCAGCTGCAGCAGCGTCCTTTGTCAAGTGGGGTATTTCCTCTGACGTCACTGGACTGCTCATCAGCTCCCAGGTGGGTCTTTGCCAGGAAAACCTGAATTAAAGAGGAGGCTTGGCCTTCGGGGAAGAGGCCTGTGTCCGGGCTGGCTGGGTGTGTCTGCTCCAGGCAGACCACTCAGGGCCACTGATTCATTGGGTTAATGCACTTTTGACCCAAGAGGGAAAAAGGGTACAGGCAGCAGAGCTACAGCAGTGTGCTGTTCCTGGGTGGGATTTTTAACTGGTGGGATGGTGACAGCCCCACCTACTCCATCGGAGGCTGCTGTCTTTCCTGCCCACCCCACCAGCTTCCCCCTCCCTCACCCACTTTCCTCCCTCTTCTCTGGAAGATCAGCTACTTAGGTGACACCTTTTGCTTCTAAAACCTTCTTTGTGTTTCTTCCTTGACCCCTTTCTCAAAATATTCTCGCTTTATCCTCCTTCGATGCCAGACTATTGGCATCTGTCTCGCTGTCATGTGCAGGCTGCCATCTCTGGCTTACCGTGGTTTCATAATTGCCTCTGGTTAAAGTTTAAATAGATGGGTTTCAGCCCAAGAGAAAAATGTAAACAAGCCATTTCTGCAGTCTTTCAGAACTGCTGACTTCCAGTGCTTTTGAATTGTGTGCTAGGAAATTCATTCAGCTCCTTCCTATCCAAGCAACTGAGAACTGTCACTGGGCTTTCAGAGACGTGAAAGCCACTCCAAAACCATTGAGAGGCTTTTAGATGACCTACACTTTTCCTCTTAACTCAATTAAGCCCTCAGGATCCAGTTCCTGCTCTAGGATGTTTGTCTGGTATGTTGAGGTGAGAAAACAGTTAAGAAATCTTTGTGGGCTGGCTTCTGACGAAAGGAAGGAAGTGAAAGGAACTGTCATTTCCCTGCTGGAATTTTCTCTTTGGGGGGAGGAGGAGATTGTATCTGTTGCCCTGGGGTTTTATTGCTGGATGAGGCTACCTTCCGAGTCATGAGAATGGGACCATTCTTGGCCAACGCAGAAGGAAGAGGACAGGCGGGGTCTGAGCTGGTGATTTAGGCATGTATTCCTCCATTGGCCGTGTTTCCTCAGAAGTAAGTAGAACACTTTTTTTGCGTCTTGATTAAAAGTATTGATTGTCTATATTTTTCTGCTTTGTGTGCTTCATGTACTTGTGATCTGGTGTCAGAATGGGTTCTGGATCTTTTAGTACAGGATTTGATTGGATCCTTACTGTTCCCTACTCAAAAACCTTCAAAAATTTCCCATTTCAAGTTCAGACTCTATTCACAGCCTCCCATGGCCTGGCTCCAACCCACCTTCACCTTCCAGTTTCCAACCAGACACTGATCTCACTGACCTTCCCACCCAGCTCCAGTAACTTGTTTCTTTCCTTGCTCTGCAGGGTCCTAGTGCCTGCTGACCCCGCCCCTGGCCTCCTCAGAGCCTTGTCAAAATTCCATGTTTCCACGTTCTGTGAAACTTTCCTTGCTCTCTCTGTACAATCAGAACTATTCCTTCCCTCATTTCTCAAGTAGCCTATGATGGTCCCCTCCACGGTGGCCCTTATTTCATTCCCTATTGTGTAGCCTATGTTCAGGTGTCAGATTTCTGCACCAATTACTTGGTTCCTGGAGTGGAGGATGGTTCATCATATCTGCCTGTTGCCCTGCCCCATGTGTGGCCCAGCGTCAGTACTCAAGAAAGATTCAATCTGTACTTTCAACCTCCCTGAAATTTTTATGTCAATATTGGAAAATAGCTCCTGAGAGGAACTGGAAGAGTGAAGATAGTGTTTTGGAGTCAGACAGATTGGGGTTCAAATCTAAGCTCTGCTGAGTATTAGTAGTAAGGTGGCTTTCTAATGCTTACCATTTCCAAGACTCACTTTCTTCACTTGTAAAATGAAGGCCATAAAATTTCTTTCGTAGGTGTTTGTGAGAATTAAAGTGAGGTCTTGCAAGTAAAGAACCACAGTTCTGTCTTATCCTTACCCTCCCTTGATGTTAAAACATTTTAAATGTTGAAGCATTTTACTCTGGAACATGAATTGTATTAATAGATACATGCCACATTTTCTGTTGGCCAATGTAACCTTCCTTGACGCAGCAACAATTTCTTCTTATTCACATTTGCAAGTTTTTCAAAACTTTATTACCTTTAAAAATTTTAAAGTTATTGATTTTAGAGACAGAGGAAAGGAGGGAGGGAGAGAGGGAGAGAGAGAAATACTGATTTGTTGTTCCACTTATTTATGCATCCATTGGTTAATTTTTGTATGTGCCTTGACCAGGGATTGAACCTACAACCATGGTGTATTGGGATGACACTCTCACCAACTGAGCTACCCAGCCAGAGCTAAGGCTTATTGTCTTGTAATCAGAATTGGACTTGTCTGTTGGTCACCTGAAGAAATAGTAGTGATGGGGATGATGACAAGGCAGCTGCTCTCTTTGTTGCTGAGCTGTTTTCTCATGTGGAGGATCATTGTCGCACCATCTTCATGTCTAGTGTTAACTTTTAAAAGGAGAAAAGACACTCACTAGGACACCCTTCTCTTTCACCTCCACAGAAAGTCCGTTGCTACTTTCACTCATGGGAGGGAAGCAGTGGATTCTATTTATTCATCTAACCCTTATTGAATGCCTACTATGTTCCAAGGGACTAAGATAAAAGATGAATCAACAAAGACCTGTGCCTTTAAAAGTTTGAACCTCATGGGTTCTGGGAGAAAATTAAGCTTCTAATTAAGCAAGTGTTGAATGGGTATAGAGGATGGGACAGTCAGCTTGTCAGGAAAAGCTATAGAAAGAGGCGATACTTGAGCTGAGCCTTGAAATATCGGTGCATGGCTGTCAACAGAAAATAGGACAAAGGACTTCAGGCAAAGGAAGCCCAACTCTTGTTTCTTCCCTTCTGATCACTATACACAACCCGAAGCATCTGGGTCTGCCATCTTTCTCCTTTACAGCTATCTTCTCCAGGTGACTTAAATCCCTCCTTGGCAGCTGCAACATTATCAGTGCTGGTTCTGATCAGAGAACCGACATCAGAAGCTCTGCTGCTGCTTTTGTTGCCAAGGCCAGAAAACAGCTGGAGTGGTTTGAGCTCCCTGGGGGAGGGTGCAGGAGTTGAGCATGTGCGTGCATGCCCACCTATGTCTGTGTATATATGAGTTTGAGAGGGTGTGGGGGTGTGTCCATTTAGGTGGCTGGCTAGATGTTTATCTGCAGGTGTTGCCACAGAAAATAGAAGTGGATATTCAGAAAACAAAGTGTCAGCTTGGGATCTCACAGACAAGCTGAAAGACTGCTCAGGGAAGGGGGAGGTTGAAACAACTTCAACCAAAACAGAATGAAACAAAGAAGGAAATTGCATCAGAAGAGGAAGAATGCCAAGGTCACACTGAAAAGCCACAAATGTCACAAAATAAAAATAAAATTTGTGACTCTTATTTTACTTAGTCAAACAGTGTTACAATATTTCTCCTTTACAGCATTTTTATATTACTGAAATAATATTTAGCAAAGCAAACATAGACAACATAGAAAAACACAAACAAAAATTGCTAGGTCTGTCCAGAAAGTATCCAGCCACATACTGTGGAAAAATAGAGGAATTTATTGAAGAACATACACGACACAAGAAACATTGTACATAAGAAAATGACATATTAGTCCCCTTCAAAGTAGGCACCTTGGGACCTCACTATTAGTGACTTGGCAGTCACTATTAGCTGCCTCATTATAATTTCCTGATCTCATTGACAGTCTGAAATTTCTTCCTTTTCAAAGGTGATTTTAGTTTTGGGAAAAGCCAAAAGTCACAGGGCACCAAATTTGGGCTGTATAGGGCTGAGTCCCCTGAGTGATTTGATGTTTCACCAAAAAACTCTGCAGGAGACATGATGCATGAGTGAGAGCGTTGTCATGATAAAGCTGCCAATCACCAGTTTCCCATAGCTGTGGCCTTCTGAATCATCTGAATAGTTTCCACTGGGGAATATTCAGGCTTAACACAAAATTTGACACAGATTTGTTGCTCTAGTTGCTCAGTCATTTTGAATGTGTTGGCCACACAATATACTTGCATACTCAAGAGCATGTACCAACCCCACTGACTAGTACAGTGAAGTCATCATTGTTCACACATGTGCATTCCAGTCCATTTTTCTTGGCTGCAAGGTTACATCAATGTCACACAAACTGTTCTTATTATATTAACAATAGCTAGACTTTTTTTCTGGACATACCTCATATATTTTTAAGTTACATACACTATATCTTATTTATTTGGATCAAGTGATTGATTATAATTTTTCCTTCAACTCCAAATACAAGTGATTTTCTCCAGCATTAAAAATATTAAAAACAGCCCTGGGTAGTGTAGCTCAGTGGATTGAGCACTGGCCTGTGAAGCAAAGGGTCGCTGGTTTGATTTCCAGTCAGGGCACATGCCTGGGTTGTGGGCCAGGTCCCCAGTAAGGGGCCTGTGAAAGGCAACCACACATTGATGTTTCTCTCCCTCTTTTCTCCCTTCCTTCCCTTCTCTCTAAAAATAAATACATAAAATCTAAACAGTATATTAAAAACAAGTTCTGAGATTCACTTACTGAAGAACATTTTAAAGGTCTCCTTATTATCAGCACAAATTAAAATTTTTTAATAAAGGGACTCTAATAGTGAAGCAATTGAGATGTCAGAGCAAGAAATATAGGTCCCAGGATGTTATTAAATTTTTCCATTTCCAGTGATGTAGAAATGTTAGTCTTCTTACCAAAAAGAAGGAAAAAGGTAGTTTTCCTTTTGATTAGAGTCCTGTAGCTGCACAAATAATAAAACTTATAGGAGTAGCTTTAAGTGAGGGGCTCTATAAAAAGTTCGTTAATAAAACACTGGAATAAGTTAGGCGTCAGATCTCATATGAGTCTTTTGCATCTATTACTTTATAAATATAGTCACAGGAATGGGTCTTCCATCCTCTTGTTAAAATTGTAATGGCTTCAAATGATTAACTGATGTGCCAGTCTCACAAGTGGTCAAAAGCATATTGAATTTTTGGCAGTGAACTAGGGAAGTTTTGTGTACACTAGTTAAAGTACAAAACAGTACTTCTCAACTGAACAAATTATTAGTCCATATGCTAGTTTACCAGGTAACTAGTGAGGTGGACAGAGTGAAGAAAAATTGACAAAGAGGAGAGAAGCATTCAGTAATGAAGAGTGGGAACAAGTAAGTAAGCTCACTCTGTCTGCATATAGTAGGTACTCAGTAAATAATTGTTGAAGGAAGGAAGGAATGAAATGAGTGAACAAATGATAAGTACAAAGGAAGTGGTACAAACAACTAATTAAAAATGGAGTTTAAATTTTGCTTCATGACAGGATCATTTTGCCTATGACAGCTGCCTTGGCAATACATAAAGATGTATAATTTTCAGAAGCTGTGAGACTCTTAACAAGGAAGCATCTAGTTTTAAGGGACATGAACATAAGCACCCCTAAGCTCTTTGCAGCATTATTTACAATTGTCAAAATATGGAAGCAGCCCAAATGTCCATCAGTAGATGAGTGGATAAAACAACCATGGGCATTTTCACAATGGAATACTACTCAGCCATTAAAAAAGGGTTTTACCCTTTGCAACAGTATGGATGTGCCTGGAGAACGTTATGCTAAGTGAAATAAGCCAGTAAAAGAAAGACAAATACCATATGATTTCATTCGTATGACAAATCTAATAAACAAACTGAACTAACAAGGAAAATGTAGATTCCTACATAGATGGAGATCAGGATGGGGGTGGAGGGACTGAGCAAAAAGGAGAAAGGACTAATGGACAACAGTGTGGTGATTGCCAGGTGGAGGGGTGTATAAGGGGACTAAATGGTAACTGGAAAAAATACAATAAAGACTAAATTAAAAAAGAAATCTGCAAATTTACATTTTTTTAGATTTTCTATATTTTTTTTAGATTTTCCATAGTTTTTTTAATATTTTATTTATTTATTTACTTTTAGAGAGAGGGGACGGGAGGGAGAAAGAGAGGGAGAGAAACATCAATATGTGGTTGCCTCTTGCACGCCCCCAACTGGGGACCTGGCCCAAACCCAAGCATGTGCCCTGACTGGAAATTGAACCGGCAACCCTTCAGTTAGCAGGCCGGCACTCAATACACTGCTCCATAGCAGCTAGGGCTCTATAGGTTTTTTTTTTTAACAAGTCTAAACTCAGTGTCACTTTAGGAACATAAAAATGTATTAGGTATAAATTGGTTTACTCAAAACCATTACATATTTTAAGTACAATTTATTCAAATATTATAAATTTACTAATTAAAATTGTTCCTTTGAAAGCTAACTAATGGGGCTATGAACTGACATCAAATAGCATTTGGCTCCTGAAAACTGAGGAGAAATCAACAAAAAATTAAAAAGAGAAGAAACCATAAACAGTAGAGTAAAAACAAACAAACAAAACCAGAGAGTCAGATTTTTTTCTAGGCCAGCTGCCTTCCATTAGGCATTGTTTTCAGAAAAATAATCTAAGGGTTGTGGGGAGAGGGAGAAAAAAGTAAACCAAACCCATTGACTGTAACTTTTACCCAATCATCCACATTTTTGTTTAAAGAGTGAATGCTCCCAGATTGGCCAGTTTTCCTGCTTTCTGGGCTGCCACATCTCCAGGAGTTCTCCATCTGGATTTATTTCCTGACTCAGAACTTGCTGAGGCTCTCCAGTCCCACTCCAGAGGAGTCTCGTAAACTCCCTACCCCAGCTTGTGTTCAGGGAAGCGTGTTCACCTTTCTGATGGTGTTCTCAAGAAGTGGGAAACAGAGAGGTGTGCATGTGTGGATTTAGGGATGCTAAGCTCTCCTTTACATTTTAAATCTAGAGATCTTCCCTTCAACAAGTGACAAGCCATTCTTAATTCCGGCTCCTCTGGACTGAATCACTTGCCTTGGTGATCCAAGGCACTTTGCTCTTTCCCCAAAGTACCCCTCTCTCCCAAGGTAATTTCTCCTCTGGGAAAAGCTGTCATGTCAGGTTGCACTGCCCTTGAACCCGACAACTTTCTCTACTTCTCTTTATCTGTCTAAATAAAGCTAACCTACATTTGCTGTCTAATTCACTGGGATGCTTGCTGTTGCTATTTAAAGCATCCCTCAAGGCTCTGTAGAAAACAAGATGCATTATCTCCAGGAAGGAACCTTTATGTTTGTTGGTCATTTAAAGGAATTCAAGAATTTAAAGAATCCATTCAGTCTTCAGTAGTTCAGTACGTTGCTGGGATCGGTTATAGCAAAAGAGGTAGCTAGAAAGTTAATCTCTCTCAGCCTGTCTCTCCCTCCTTCCCAACGTGTGTGTGTACATGTTGTGTGTGTGTACCTGTTGTGTGTGTGTACATGTTGTCTCTAGTCTTCATGAAATCCAGCTTTTCTGAAGATTAATTGCCAGGCAGAATGTATTTTTCATTCTGGGCTCTAATAATTGGCCCTTCCACTCTGAGTTTACTTTCCCCTCTTGGGAAACAGAAAATCAAAAAGACATGTCACCTTAGTAAACAAGCTTTTGGTGAGATTGTGGCTTGTCTCCACCTCCCTTCCTTCAGTCTCCATCGGTCGCTTCATTAGACAGTCCTGGTACTTCCACGTCCCCTGGGGGGAAAAGGAAATTGTAAACAGGGAAAAGAGCAAAATATTCGGGCTGTACATAGGACTCCACTGTGCATTGCTATATGACTGCTAATCCAGAGGGGTTTCAAATCTGTTGCTTGTTTTTTCACATCTGGTTTTTGTGTCAGTCTTTTGGCTTGCTTGGTGGGAGGGAGAGCTGGTACAACGAGATGGTTTTAACCATTAGTGCCCTACTGCTCCCTTAAGCATATGCTTTTATCAGTATCCACTTGTTCAACCACGATTTTGTGACGTCCATTGCAGTGAGTGAGTCAGAAGCCACAAGCTAACAGGTCTATTCTGTCACCTAGGAAACCAACGCATCATCCACAGGAAATGCAGGCCCCAATGGGGAGTGTGCCCAGATCGGGTTATAAAACCGGCAATGACTTTTTCAAAAGAGGTCAAATAATAATGCGTAAAATTCGGTCGAGGGTGGGAATTGAATCCAGGCTTGTAGGCATGGATAAAGGACTGTCAGGCAGAAATATCAGGAGAAAGTAATCAGCTTAAATAATGTAAGATGTCTGTTTTAAGAAATTTACCACCCTGGCTGCATAGCTTAGTTGGTTAGCTTATTGTTTTGACACACCAAGGTGGTGGGCTCAAAGTCAGGGCACATATAAGAAGCAATCAGTGAATGCATAATTAAATGGAACAGTAGATTGATGTTTTTCTCTCCATCTCTCTCTCCTTCCCTCTCTCTCTCAAATCAATTTTTAAAAAATTACCAAGGGCAAGGGGTATGGGGACATGGGTTAAACCCCCACCACACCAAGTGAATATATTTTCCCATTGGCTGAAGGATCTTTTTGTATGTTTGAACAGTGTGTGAAGTAAAATGAGGAAATTGATGAGACGTCAAACCAGGCTTTACGACCTTTTTCACGGTCACTCTTTCTTGGGTTAAAAAAATGGTGAAGAGTTCCTTCAGAGAAAAACACTGCCTGATTGTCATGTTCCCACTGGTCCTTATTTCACCCTCCTGACCACTATAGTTCCACCTTATTTTATCCAGATATCTGTGAATATATCTCATACACAGAGAAAACAATACAGCTAAGACAAAATAATACATCTATTACAACTGAGAAAAATAACCTATACAGTTTCATGTTATTTAATGAGCTTAATGTTTCCAGATAGAGTTATACTCTCCATCTGCTATGGGTGAAAGGTCCTACATAAAAGTACAATGTGAGCTCTCCCAGAACTTCCTGTTTTAGACTTAAAGAATATTAGAATAGGAGGAAAAAAAAACCCCAGAGATCACCTGGTCCAACCACCTCATTTTTCACATGAGAAATGAGTCTCAGAGAAGACATTTGTCAAAGGTCATATATTGAATTGGTGTGTATGTTGGGGGCGGGAGAGAGGAGAGAGAAGAGGTAGGAAGCTTGACCACAAGATTGAAATTAGTCGACAGGTAATATGCCCACCACAGAGACTAAAAATATTAAGCTGTGTTAACTGAAGTGTAGAGTCCTGACTAACAGGGGCAATGGTACCTCTCGGCTGGTTAGTGTTACCAAGAGTATGACCTTCTCTCCTGAGTACCCACTGAATGTGCCCACAGGAGGGTAAAGATGGTGATAAGAGTTTTAGTGACTATAACCTAAGAAGAACAATGGAAAAGATTAGACTGTTTAGCTTGGAGGACTCATGGAGGAATGGGATGAGGTGTTGTCAAATAATTGAAAGGCTGTCTTGAAGAAGCCTCAGACTTATTTTGTGTGACTAGGAAGGGCAGTCACATTGGTACAAGTCAAAGAGTGATGGATTTTAGCTCCATATAAGTAATTTTCCAATGATTTAAGCTGATTGAAATGAATTAAACTAGCCAAAAGGGTTGTGAATTAATTATTTATCTTCAAAGTATTCCTTCTTTCAAACACATTGATTGAGCACTATCATATGCCAGTCTTGGACTAGAGGGACTTTTTTTTAAGGTTTCGTTTATTTGTTTTTAGAGAGAGGGGAGGGAGAAAGAGAGAGAGAAACATTGATGTGTGAGAGAAATGTTGATTAGTTGCCTCTCAGAGGTCCCCAACCCAGGTATGTGCTCTGACAGGGAATTGAACCAGTGACCCTTTGGTTTGCAAGACAATGCTCAACCCACTGAGCCACACCAGTCAGGGATGGACTAGTGGGACTTTTAAGTTATTGTCTGTGTTAATGAAGGCAATACTAGCTGCTGTATATCAAACCTAAAACTGTCTTGTGGCTCAGATGATAGGAAATTTATTTCTCACTCATATAATATCTAAAATGGGTGTCCCTAATTGTGGGTGGTTCTCTTCCAAGTGTTAGTTCAAGGAGCCATGCCCTTCCACTTTATAATTCTGCCATCTTCAACCTGTGGCTTAAGACTTTGCTCTAGGCACTGACATCCTGCTGACAGACAGGGAAAAAATGTGCAGACTATGTGCGGATATTTTTATGGGCTGGACCGAGAAGTGGCACAAATAAACTTTGCTCGCATTATATCCAGTAGAATTCAGTCATATGGCCTTATCTAACTGGAGGAGAGGCTTTAAAATGCCGTCCTCTGCCCAGGAAAAAGAGGAAACAGGTTTGATGACTGACTAGAAAATCTTCTACCACGCCGTCCAACTCTGACCTTCTACAATTCTGGGGACAGAATGAAGACAGAAATTTTTTAATTTTTCTGTTTAAAGACAGTGTCATCGTGTCTTAGGTTTACATTAAATGTAAAGCAAGATAGAGAGCAATGTGTATAGTATGCCACCTTTGTGAATGAAAGAAGTAATAATAATAGTATAATATTTATTTGTATTTGCTTGCATATGTATAAAGAAACACTAGAAGGATGCAAAGGAAACCTCAGGGGCCAGGGTGGGGGCAAGAGGAGGATGGAGACATCGCTGGGAGCAAAACTTCTCCATGTATGCCTTTAGATATTATCTACTTAATAAATTATAAAACCATATAATTTTAAAAAATATTTCTTTCTATTGAAGAAGAGCTTTTCAGTGACTGATCTCTTTCTGTAATCAAGTAAAGAAAAGCTTGAGGAAAGGACTATTTGGGAAGGTGAGCAGGGCATAAACTTATGAACCTGAGGTAACAGTAGTGATAAATCTGATACCTTTCCTGTTCTAATGAGTCTGTACTAGAGTAATTAGATTTTTTTAAAGGAAGTAAAAGGATAATAATGGTTTTATGTGGAAACATCTAAACATCTCAGAGTGCTTTTATATTCTGCATCTTTGTTTATTTTCACAATATTCTTGGTAACTATGATACAAAAGGTATAAATTAATTTCTTGTTTTATAAGATGCTGTCAGAGTCAAGAATAGGAGTTTAATTGTCAGCAGTTCATGGTAGACATGAGGGCCAACCCTCTTTATTTCTGGGTAGCATTAATATTGGAAGTAAGTAATAAAAATCTTTTACATTTTATAGCACTTTCATAAATATTTTCTTATTTAGTTTTCTCATTAGCCATGTGAATTAATTGGGACTGGTATTATTCTTAGAGATGAAAAACAATGTTGGCCACTACAAATAAAGTTAAAAGTCTAATGAAATAATTGGGGGAACTGTCCTCACTACATAAAAAGTTAGTACAAACAAATAATTAAAAGGCAAATAATCCAAAAGAAAAATTAGCAAGTATTACACATTAAAAATCATAGAAAGATCTCAATAACAACCAAATAAATCAACATTAAAAATCTTTTCTCCTCAAAATGAGTAGAGATAAAAGAAAAATAGTATCTAGTACTGACAAAGGTACATGAAAATAAGAACACTGATATTTTTTGGGAAAGGATTTCTGTTGGCAAAATCTATCTGAAGGAAAATTTGGAAATATATTAAAGTTTTAAACATATGCTAGCACCTTCATTCTACTAATTTGTCCTCATGAAATATCCAGAGAAACATAACAATTTAAGCTAAACGATATTAATATTAGTATTCTTAAGAGTTCAGCAAAAGGTGGGTCACATGATGTAGTAAGAAAGTGGAATAACAAGCTGACATTAAAATACTATGCAAAAGCAATAGCTGAAAGCTAAAGGAAAATTCTACTACCCAATGTTAAATAAAAAAGCATGATTCAGAAAATATATAGAGAAATGTATATATACATTAATATATCTTACAAACAGTTGGCTAAGAGTGACTTAAACTTAGAAAGACACATTTTCACCAAAAAAAGAGAGAAATGTTTGATGGTCCTTGAAAGCTTTAAAACTAGACAGCATTTTCATCTCCTTGCTGGTATCCATTCTACTGGGCTTCTTTACCAAAAATAGGAAATTGGTCAAAGCAGCCCTTGGTGAGCTTTCCCAAGTATCATAGAGGACTCCTTGGCAGACTCCATGGGGAATTTAATGTTGCATAGATCTAACAGACTTTGGATCTATGGAACCATTACTGTTGTTCAGCAAATGTTTCAGAATGAGAGTTTTTACTACATCTGGCTTTTAAATGCTTGAACATATTTTTAGCCCTTACCTGAATTAATATTTAGATTATAGGCATTCAAAGTTGATGCCATTCACATTCCAAATTATTTCCATTTCTTGGATTACTTTTCTTTATTTCTTGCTGATTGCTGTTCATTGCATAGGCCCAGACAGGCTTTTTCACATGTTTTGAATCTCTCTTTATCTTTCAGGATCACCCCTCTTAAATAATAATCGACCTCTTACTCACATGCAACACTGGTAGGTTGTTTCATTATGTTTTTTTTTAACCACATTCAATTTGTTAATCTCTTTTATTTGCATCAAAATCAACAGCCTCTTCTCAACAGCACATTCAATATTCTCATTGTTGAACATTTGTGGGGACTTCCAGTCAAGATGGCAGTGTAGGTAAACACAGGTCACCTCCTCATACAACCACATCAAAATTACACCTAAACTATAAACACAACCATCATTCAGAACTGTCAGAAATTGAGCTGAATGGAAGCCTTACAACTATGGAATTAAAGAAGAAATGACATTGAGAATGGTAGGAGGGGCAGAGATGTGGAATAGGCTGGTCCCCTACCAACATCTGTCCAATAAAAATCAGGAGGGCCCCAGCCCCACACCAGGGCCCCCAGCCCAGGGTTCCAGTGCCAGGAAGATAAGTTGCCATAACTTCTGGCTGTAAAAACCAGCAGGGTAGAGGCTGTGGAAGACAGAAATTTTTAGAATCCCAGTCAGTTCTTCTTAAAGTGCCCATGCACAGACTTACTTGGCTCACTCCCTCTGAGTTCAGTGTGGGGGCAACAGATTGAAAGGCATCAGAGACATACAGGGAGAAACTGAATTGTCCCACATCAGGGCAAGAACTGGGGTGTGGCTTTCTCCCAGAGAAAAGAGCTGGCAAAAGCCATTGTTTCTTTTCTGAGCCCTTCCAGAGAGCCACAGAGCTGGCAGGTGGGTACCATATCTAAGACTCCATCAACCTGACTTACTCTGTGTGCCCCACTCTGGTGATCCCTAAGGCCCTGCCCACCCCATGTTTAGGACCACCCAAGCTGTTTCCAGTGGCTTTTCCATACGAATGGCTTGTCTTAGCCCATGCTTCAGATTTTCCTAAATTCTCTCAAACAAGCAGCATCTGGCTTCAGCAGGCCCATACTTATCCATAAGTTGCCCCTGGCCTAGCTTTAGCAGCAGCCAGCCTTGGTTTACAGCTTGGCCTCACCTGGGCACCTCCAAGCCCAGCATAAGTAGCAGCCACCTGCAGATCACTTTGTAGCTTATGCTGTGTGACCCTGGATAGAATACAGGCAGTGGCTGACCTTGGAGATGCCAACATCAATCAAGACCCAATTATAAGAGGAAGGTGTACTTAGCCCACGTGAAGGGCATACCTCAAATACCCTGCTTGGGTGATAGGGTAGTCTGTGCCACTGGACCCTACACACCTACTACATTAGGCCACTCTACCAAGCCTGGTAGACATAGCAGCTCTAACACAAAGAAACAAACACAGGAAAGCTGACAAAATGAAGAGACAAAGAAACATGGCCCAAATGAAAGAACAGAACAAAACTCCAGAAAAAGAACTAAACAAAATGGACACAAGCAATTTACTAGATGCACTAGTTATAATGATGTTTGATGAATTTTGTGAGAACCTCAACAGCATAAAAAAGTTGCAGTCAGAAACAAAGGATACACTAATTGAAATGAAGAACAATTAACAGGGAATCAACAGTAAAATGGATGAAGCTGAGAATCAAATCAGTGATTTGGAATATAAGGAAGCAAAAAATAGCCAGTCAGAACAACAAGAAGAAAAAAGAATCCAAAAAAATTAGCATAGTGTAAAGAGCCTCTGGGACAACTTCAAGTGTTCCAACATTCATATCATATGGGTGTCAGAAGGAGAAGAGAGAGAGCAAGAAATTGAAAACCTATTTGAAAAAAAATAATGACAGAAAACTCCCAACCTGGTGAAGGAAATAGACATACAAGTCCAAAAAGCACAGAGAATCCCAAACAAGATGAACCCAAAGAGGCCCACACCAAGTGCATCATAATTAAAATGCCAAATATTAAAGAGAAAATCTTAAAAGCAGCAAGAGAAAAGCAGTTAGTTACTTACAACAGAGCTCCCATAAGACTTTCAGCTGATTTCTCAAAATAAATGTTGCAAGCCAGAAGGAACTGGCAAGAAATATTCAAAGTGATGAAAAGCAAGGACCCACTGCCAAGATTGCTCTACCCAGCAAAGCTATCATCTAGAATCAAAGGACAGGTAAAGGGCTTCCTGGACAAGAAAAAGCTAAAGGAGTTCATCACCACCAAACCAGTATCAGATGAAATGTTACAGGGTCTTCTTTAAGATGAAGAATTAAAAAATATTAACAGTAAAATGGCAATAAATACATACTATCAAAAATTGAATCTAAAAAACAAAATAAATAAGCAGATCAGAAACAGAATCATAGATACAGAGAATATTTTATGGTTGCCAGATGGGAGGAGGGTTGGGGGGATGGGCAAAAAAAGAGAAGGGATTAAGTACAAATTGGTAGTTACAGAATAGTCATGGGGATGTAAAGTACGGCATGGGAATAGAGTAGCCAAGGAACATGTATGCATGACCCATGTATATGGACAACTGTGTGGAGATTGACTGATGGAGTGGGTGGGTCAGGGTAGAGGGGACAAAGGGGGAAAATTGGAACAACTGTAATAGCATAAACAATAAATATAATTTTTAAAAATATTCTCATTGCTTTTGTAATTGTCATAGTGGGGTTGATAATGTTGTAAAACACCCCAAATTAAATACAGCAAACCTGCTAGTAACAAAACTAGTTTTCCAAGGCTTAAAAAACTGTGTCCAACTGCTAGTGTCATCCTTTGGGGGCAGGCAAAGTTGAAACACTCTTCCTTGGGGAGTAAATTATTTTTCTTCTCAATGAAAGTTTACAGGTGGACAAGCTGCTAAAGAACACCTGCCTTTTCCACTACCACAGTGCCATTCTGGTGAAGTAATTTGTAACAATAGTCATCAAATCACATATAAATATGTAATCAACCAAATTTATTTTTAGATAGCTCAGTTGGTTTGCATTGCCTTAATGAGGCTGAGGTCACAGGTTTGATCTCTGCATAGGTTGTTTAGCACACAGAGAAAAACTGTCCCATGCAAGCAGTCTGTACAGACATCCCACCATCTCACAAATGCATGCTCTTCAGGGGGCCTAGATATATGTGTGGTGGAGCAGTCATATCATTTCAGTACAGTCCACATAGGACAAGGCCATTACAACTTTCATAACAATGTGTGACCCTGCAGTCTTCAAACTCGAAACTTCAACTAGCTATAAATATGAGATCCTCCTTAGTCATATATTCAAACATTTTTTTAAAGATTTTATTTATTTATTTTCAGACAGGGAAGGGAGGGGGAGAGAGAGAGAGAGAGAGAGAAACATCAATGTGCGGTTGCTGGGGGCTGTGGCCTGCAACCCAGGCATGTGCCCTGACTGGGAATAGAACCTGTGATGCCTGGTTCACAGCCCGCACTCAATCCACTGAGCTACGCCAGCCAGGGCATATTCAAACATTTTAACAATCTATTATATAAAACAAGTTGGATCTCAATGTTCTCCAAATGTAAAATACTGAAGAAAGTCAGAAGAGGCTCATTTTTCTAATTGAGATCATTAGGAAAATAGGAGGTGGTACCTGATTTACCCACCTCTCCTCCCCAGGGGACCTGATGACAGTTAATTCCTATTGCGTTAGTATTCTGAGAGTTGCCAAAGATCAGGGCAGCGTCACGAGAGAATGTTACAGCTTTGTGAAAGTACGTAAAGCTACAGATTCACAACTCATTTTCTGGCTTCAAATACAATTTTCTTGCCCTGTTTTTTTGGATCCCCTCCTCCCTCCAATGCCAGAGCTGCAGGCAGTTCTCTAAATAACACCATGTTCCTGGCCTCCTAGCTCGCATTTGTACGTTTGGGCAGGGCCCCTTTGAGGTCTGCCCCCCACCGCCTCCCCTCTTCCAAGCTTCTCTTCCTTTGTCTGAGTCAGCCGTGAGTCACCTCACTCATTATCGGAACTCAGAATGCCTCTCCATCCTCTGGGTCCCTTTTGTCTCTTTTCTTATAACTAGTTTCCTGGCATCCTAAGGTCTGTGGCAGTCCTTGAAGCTAGGGGCTGGGTCCTTACTAAGATGGTCTAGTCAGTAAAAAGATGGGCAGACAGCAAGTAGAATTAAAATGATGATCACAATAATGACAATGATGATGATGGTGCACACAGTTGCTTCAGAAGCACTTTAATGGTGAAATTTGGTGTGTTGGCCTGTGTCAGCTCATACGACAGCACAAGGGTCCTTAATTCTTGTTCTCTTCTTCCTCACCATCACCCCTACACACACATGCACACATACACACACACACCTGTATGGTACAAGGTGAAAGCTCATAGACTTCGTTCTCTGTGGAAAGGCAGGTAAAAGAGCAATGTCCTTACATTGGGGGGCACTCTTTTTCTCCAGCCCTTTCAGATTTGTTATTCTCATTTCTACTCATTTGATTTTACATTCCCAGTGCTTGCCCTTTTCTTTGTGAGAGATGGACCAGAAAGGACAAAAAAAAAAGTAAAAGATTTATGCCATATTGGTATTTCCTGGGCATATAAAGAATCCTGGTGAAATGATACTAATAAGAAACTCTGAATTCACTGTGGAAAATATCAACAACAAAACACTGTTATTAATTCATTAATCTTACTGAAAGCCCTTTGTAAGATGGTTGATACTTTACTCGGCCGGATAGTGACTAGTTTTCAGTTAAGTCAGATGAGTTTCTTTTGCAAGGCACCTCAGAGATCTCCCTGTCGTGTCTTTCAATCAGCACATTCACTGAGCATTTTCAGTGAGTGAACCCAGAGCCAGGTCCCACACCACAGAGTGCTTCTCAACCTTCTCTGTGCGTGCACGTCACCTGGGAAGCTTACTAAAATGCAGATTCTGGTTCCAGAGGCCTGGAGTGGGGGCTTGAGGTTCCTCATTTCTCGAAGCTCTCTGGGGATGCCCTCACTGCTGCCCACAAACCACAACTTTGAGTAGCAAGACTACAGGGGCTCTACACACAGCCAGACAAAGCTTGACTCTGTCCCTGAGGAGTATCCGGGGCCCCACAGGCTCTGTGATGCTGCCCTATGCATTCCTTCACCTCAGCTGCTGATATTCTATCCATGAAGCACAGACAATGCTGACCTATTCTTCCCAATATTCTTGGCTTTCTCATGTCTTCACTTCCCGTGGAGGTTGTTAAAATCGCAAAATCAAGGTTTGGGATTAGGGCAAGGAGAAAGGCCCATTTATCTTCAACCTGGCTGTGAGTCCAGTCTAGGCCATTTTACCAGAGGGCTCTGAACTCACATTTTTAGTCAGAGCCTTTCTTTGATTGTGAGGGAAATCTCCTTTTTTTGTTAGTTTGTAGCCTTCACCATTTTTTTCTGTTGGGGGGGGGGGGCTTTGTATTTTACTTACTGAGTTGTAATACTACTTTATTAAAATATTAAGGGAACTGTTTATTCCCAAGAAAGATTCTTTTTAGTCTTTTAACTTTGCCTGTGAATTTTGGACTTTGGAATCTTAGACTCTAGGCTAACATTAATTTTCTCGCTGATCTGAGTAAGCCCCTTTACCTGTTGTGACATAGTTCCTTTGCCTGTAAATGGAGGCAGTGGAGGCTATGTATCTCAGAGAACTGTTGAGTGTTATGTGGGATAGTGCTCAGCAAATATAGAACACGAGTACTTTGTTTTCAGAGCGTATGTTAACCTAACAGTGTTATTGAATCTCATGCAGGACATCACTGACTGGTGTCAACGAGTACCCATTTCATTTGTTTTTATTTTGGTTTGGGTTACGCAAACATTTGGTGAGCGCTGACATGAACCATGAGTGCTGGTCTAGGTTTTGGTGGTATTAACATACGTAAAGTAGAATTAGAAGCTGCCTATTAAAAACTTGGTGTGCATTAAAGTGTTTATGCTTTCTATATTCCTTTTGCTTCCCTCACTACTCTTTCTAAGTTGTCACCAGATGAATCTCCTACCACTCCTAACGTATCCAGGTAAAAAACCTTCTCAACACTGAGGCAAATGACCTGGTTGGTCCTTGGTTTCTACATTTGCTATCTCATCTCTACTAGAAGCTATGCTTATTAAATTTATTTATTTATGTGGTAGAGGTTATGAGTAATAGTATTCCAATTTAGATGGATAGGTTTGGCTAGCTTTGAGGAAATAGAAAATTTGTACTTTCTCCCCCATTCATGATGTCTAATGCCTTTGAGTTCTCTCCACTACTGCCTGTTAAAAATTATATATATAATCAACCATTAATAGTAAAATAGGAAGTTCTGAAAACAATGTGTTTTGCCTGTAATTGGTATTTGCTTTTTTTAATAGGTCAAAGGAAAGAACCTCTAATGGCAAAATTTTAACCATCATCTAGATAGAAAATATTTCTCTACTATTCTTCCTATACACAAAATTGCCGTATGGGTTCCTACACTGAGCATAGATTAAAAAAAATAAAGTCAATTCTATTGAATCCCATTCATTTGCCAAGCATTGTGCTAAGTGCTTTCATACACATTTTCTCATCTAATGGATCTTTGGCTTTCTCATTGCAGGGGAGAAAGTGAGACTGCACCTTGCTTTGCTGTCCTCTCTCTCCACTTAGAGTCCTTGTTCCTCCATGTCTGTGAAAGCCTTACACTGGTAGCAAGGCAACTCAGTTTGAGGTGAAATTCATTCTTTTTTCACCTTATCCAGGTCCACAGCAAGAAGTTGGTTGGTTTCTCATTTCTGGAAGATGCGTGGTGTGTTGACTTAAGAAAAAGTGACTGAAATGGTGTTGAGGATCAAATGTTCTTTAATAACATCCCATGTACCCACATGGGTGGGCACCTACCTCTGGTGAGAAGTATTTCTTTTTCTGGCTTCCTTCCAGATAATCCATTGAAATTTCTGGAGAGAGCATCCTTACACATTCTACTTCCCCTTTGATTTATTTCGTTATCTATGAACACAGCTCCCTTACTACTTCCCTCCCTCTTGGGAGAAAGAAAAGAAACGTTCTGGGGAAACACAAGAGATCTTATCTATTACCTGCCATTTTCTCCTCTTACCATGATTCCAGATCTTGGACTTCACTAAGGAAAACAGAGCCTCAATGAAGTTGCATAACCAGTGAGAAAGGAATCTTCCCTGGGCAGTAAGAAGAGGCTGACCCACTATCTCAGCTCTTAGGAATGACTCTCCAGCTGCTGACAGAGGCCACAAGGGTTTAGCCATGAGGCCAATAGGGACCTCCCCAGTAACTAACAAAAAGGAAGCATCCGGGAGTAGCCAGAGCTGAACTGGTGCAACTGACCCATCTGTGGAAGTGCCCCCAGGGACAGAAACCAATGGTCCAAGTTGTAATGTCCTGACAGTGTAGCAAGCTCAGAGATGAGCCAGTATGGGGATGAATGGTGCCCAAAAAAAGACTCTGAGAAAGGATATACTTATAATCAGCATGTGGTGACATTTTATTTTCAGAAGCTTATTCTTCATTCATTCACTTACAGAACAGACATTGGAGTGAATATGCTTGGCACGGGGCTGGAGGTGGGCACACTCTGCCCTCTGGGAGTTGACAGTTCAGCAGAAAGGGATTGAGAGCAGGAGCTCTAGGAGAACTTAGAAGAGGCACTTAAGATTCAAGAGGCAGGAATGTTCTGAGAATTTGTGACGGGCTTATACAGAGGAGGAGGAGGAAGGACATTCCAGGGGAGGAGGCAGCAGTGCACAGTCACGGAGGCAAGAGAGAACAGGTGGCTTGTTGGAGAAGGAAAGTGGTTTGGTGTGGCTGAGGTCAGACTATGCAGCGGGAGGGGCAAGAGGTGATCCTGGAGAGGTGAGCAGGGGTCAGATTACAAAGGTGCCATCTTGTGTGTCTGAAATCTATCATGGGGGCCATGGGAACCACTAACTGACTGTGGAGGAAAGGCAGGTCAGATCTTCTTTATAAGGAGGCTTTCTCACTGGTCGTAATGAGAGATTGGATGCAAGGAAGGCAGACATAGAGAAGGATCTTGCAGTCACTGAAGAAGGAAATAATGTGGGCCTGAACTATAGCAAGAGGCAATAGGACTGCAGAGAAAGAAGAGTTTGGGATAATCAAAAAGGAGATTGTTCCAGCTGACCTTGGTGGGGCCCAAAAAGCTCAAAATGGCTCCCAGCTCTGTGGGTGGGGGAAGATGAGGGAAGGAGAGAGCTTACTGGAAGAAGATGATGAGTTCAGGTTGAAGCAGGACCCCAGGGCAGAAACCCTGCCATTGACCTATCAGTGGTGGAAGCCCAGGGCAGCTCAGTGACATTGGGGACTCCCTATGAGTACCCCAAAGGAGGCTTAAGGACAATTATAGACCACACTGACTACAGAGGATGGAGTTCCTAATGCAGGCTCCTATTAAGAAGCCTGGCTGATTAAGACTGAATCTGTGAAGGACTGAGGCTGCAGATGAGAGGTCTTCAGAACCTGCAGCCAAGCAAGGTCTGACAAGCAGTTTCCATGGAGATGTGGTGTACGCAGGAGGGAGTGAGTAGGAGGCTGATCCACTCCAGAGCCTTGGGTCACAAGGCTGAGCGGGGCTAACATAAACAGGAAAAAGACATAGTCAGTCAGTAGCAGTTCATTGGGGTTGTATCGTCCTAATTCTAGATTAAGTCTAACAATCTAGAAGGATTAGAGTAAGCCACTTAATGATCCTGCTGGTTATTTCAGGTAACACTTAATGAGGGCACACGGAAGTGAATGACAATTTAGGCTAATTCCAAATGTTATACACTCATCTTAGCCTGTCTACATCCCTGGATTCTAAGTTGCTACAAATCATTTCCAAGTTTCTGGAGAAACAGGCAGAGATATAGGAAATTAGAAAAAAATTGTATTTGCCATGTTGATGGCACTAACAGGAAACCTTGGGAGCTCTTTGAGAAACTCAGGTCCTGGCAAAGTCCCAAATTAGATTGTACTGTTAAACAACTTGAGGAATATTCTGGACAGAAAGCAAGCAGCAATGGGGTCCCATGTGTTTCTATGTGTGTGTGTGTGTGTGTGTGTGTGTGTGTGTGTGTGTGTGAGATTAAATATACATAACATAAAATTTACCATTTTGACCATTTTTAAATGTGTAATTCAGTGGCATTAAAGTAGCTTCGTAATCTTGTATAACTATCATTAACTATTTCTAAAACTTTACTATAATTCAAAATAAAAACTCCGTAGGCAATAAATTTCATTAGAGTGGGTTTCAAATGTTTGAAACAACTTTATCGTGCTGTGAAAACTCTGCCTGCAAGGCAGGATGATGGTTTAGCTCCTGCAAATAAGCAAACGGAATTGGTCTTGATTTGGTCAGTTGCTCTGATTCAGACCTGGAGTTTCTGGACAAAGAATCCTTGTCCTGTGGGTGAATATGTTAAACCTAATCTCTGGAGAGATCTTAATGACTGATGGGACTAATTCACTTTGATCTCCACATTGTTCACATGGCTTATGGCAGTGCTTTATTAAGAAGTCAGTAAAAATTAAGTCAGGAATACAGATCCTCATGAAAATCCTACTGGAGGCAAACTGTGTTCCAAAGATACTGGTAACTGGGTTTTGATGAAATCCAAGAGTGAAGTCATCTTCGGACTTGACTTTTCTTTATGGGAAGTTTTAAGTTCCTAAGTCAATCGCTTTATTTATTATAGGTTTATTATGCTTTTCTATTTCCCTTAAGTCAATCTAGGTGGTTTTGTCTTTCAAATAATTGGCCCATTTTATCTGCATCATCTGGCTTATTGGCATACAGTTGTTCATAGTATTCCCCTTTTTGAGTATAATCCTTTTTATTTGTGTAGGGTCAGTAGTAATGCCCCCTCTCTTTTTTTATTTTAGTAATTTGAGTCTTCTTTCTTTTGTTTCTTGGTCTAGCTCAAGTTTGTAAATGTTGATCTTTTTGAAGAACAAAGTTTGGTTTTCTTCATTTTCTCTATTGTTTTTTAATTCTTTGTTTTATTAATTTCTACTCTAATCTACTTTTCTTTGCATCTGCTTTATTTAGGTTTAGTTTGCTCTTCTTTTCTAGTTTCTTATAGAATGATGGGTTATTGATTTGAGAGCTTTCTTTTCTTTTTTTCTTTTTAATATAGGCATCCACAGCCATAAATTTCCCTCTAAACACTGCTTTGACATATCCTATAAGTTTTAGTATGTTTTCCTTCCATTTTCATTTGGTTTAGAGTATTTACTAATTTCCCATGTAATTTTTTACCTATTGGTTATTTAGGAGTTTATAGTTTAATATACACATATTTTAACATTTTTATTTTTAAAATATATTTTATTGATTATGCCATTACAGTTGCTCCATTTTTTCCTCCTCTTTATTCCCTTTTACCCTATACCACCCCACCAACATTCTCCCACCTTAGTTCATGCCTATGGGTCATACATATAAGTTCTTTGGCTTCTCCATTTTCCTTACTATTCTTAACCTCCCCCTGTCTATTTTATACCTACCATTTATGCCTCTTATTCCCTGTACCTTTTCCCCCTTTCTCCCCCAAACCACTCCCTGCTGATAACCCTCCAGGTGATCTCCATTTCTGTGATTCTGTTCCTGTTCTAGTGGTTTGCTTAGTTTATTTTTGCTCTTGTTTTTTTTAGGTTGGGTTGTTGATAGTTGTGAGTTTATTGTCATTTTACTGTTCATGGTTTTGATCTTCTTCTTTTTCTTGGATAAGTCCCTTTGACATTTCATACAATAAGGGCTTGGTGATGATGAACTCCTTGAACTTGACCTTATCTGGGAAGATCTTTATCTGCCCTTCCATTCTAAATGATAGCTTTGCTGGATAGAGCAATCTTGGATGTAGGTCCTTGCCTTCTTTGAATACTTCTTTCCAGCCCCTTCTTGTCTTCAATATTTCTTTTGAGAAATCAGCTGATAGCCTTATGGGAATTCCTTTGTAGGTAACTCTCTCCTTTCCTCAGGCTGCTTTTAAGATTCTCTCCTTATCTTTAATCTTGGGTGATGTAATTATGATGTGCCTTGGTGTGTGCTTCCTTGGGTTCAACTTGTTTGGGACTCTCTGAGCTTCCTGGACTTCCTGGAAGTCTATTTCCTTTGCCATATTAGAGAAGTTCTCCTTCATTATTTTTTCAAGTGAGTTTTCAATTTCTTGGTCTTCCTTTTCTCCTTCTGGCACCCCTATGATTCAGATGTTGGAATGTTTAAAATTGTCCCAGAGGTCCCTAAGCCTCTCATTTTTTTGAATTTTTATTTCTGTTCTGGTTGAATGTTTATTTTTTCCTTTTGCTCCAAACTGTTGATTTGAGTCCCAGTTTCCTTCCCGTCACAGTTGGTTCCCTGTGCATTTTCCTTTATTTCACTTTGCAGAGCCTTCACTTCTTTTTCTATTTTGTGACCATACTCAACCATTTCTGTGAACATCCTGATTACCAGTGTTCTGAACTCTGTATCTGATAGGTTGGCTTTCTCTTCATTGCTTAGTTGTATTTTTTCTGGAGCTTTTACCTGTTCTTTCATTTGGACCATATTTTTTGTCAGGGCACACCTGTTACGTAGTAAGGGGCGGAGTCTTAGGTATTCGCCAGAACCCAGGTTGCTGCATTGTGGTGCTGTCTGTGGAGGAGGGGTCTGAGAGGGAACAATGACACTTGCTCAGCTCTTGGCTGGTTTTCTGTAACTTCCCCTGCTACTCACAAGCAAATTGGGCCCTTCTGGTGCTGATTCCTGAGTCGGTGGGTTTGTGTATGTTCTAGGACCCTGTGGATCTCTCCAATAAACTCTCCTGTGAGGCTGGGAGTTTCTCCTACCACCTCGACCCCCACAGGTTTTTTCAGTCAGAGATTCTGAGGTTTTATTTCCCCACACTGGAACCCTGAGTTGCGTGGTCTGTCTCACTCCCCAGGTGTTCCTCCAAGTTTATCTGCATGCAAATGTGGGACTGCCTGGTTCACCAGCTGCCTCTTTTCTGGGAATCTTCTCTGCCCCAGCTGCCTGTCTCTGCCCCTCCTACTGGTCTAAATGAATATTTCTTCTTTAGCTCCTTGGTTGTTAGACTTCCGTACAGTTCAATTTTCTGGCAGTTCTGGTTATTTTTGTTTGTTTGTCTCTAAATTTGTTGTTGTCCTTCTTTTGGTTGCGCAATGGGGCAAAGTATATCTACCTACACCTCTATCTTGGCTGGAAGTTCTCTAAAGAATCACATATTTTTGAATTTACCAAAATTCCTTGTCTTACTTATTCTAAGTTCTTTCCAGTGTGGTCAAAAGTCATAGTCTGCATGATTTCAAACCTTTTAACTTTATTAGGGTTTGTTTCATAATCTAGAATATCATCTAACCTAGAAAATAGTCCATAGTCAGCTGAGAATAATGTGTTTTCAGATGTTGGTGGTTGGAGCATTTTATCAATGTCTGTTAGGTCTACTTAGTTTATAGTTTTGTTACAAACTATATAATACATTGTTATAATATATGATTTTATGTCTTTTAAAGAAGTTGAGAAAAAAGGAAAGCAAGTTATATTTAGAATTTGTTATATCAACCTTCTTATGTACCATTTCTGGTCCTCTTCATTTGTCCCTATGGATCTGAGTTACCATGTTGTAACTTATTTTTTACTCAGATTCAGCTTTGTTTCTGAACACTTCCTTTGCTATCATTGTGAAATATATTCTTTTAGACAATTTATTTTTAGATCATTTTAGAAAATATAGGAGAAGAAATAGGCATTGATATACTGTCTTTTATAATATATAATTACATTTACCAGTACTTTGTGTGTGTGTGTGTGTGTGTGTGTGTGTGTGGATTTGAATTACTAACTGGAGTCCCTTGTGTTCAGCCTGAAGTGTCTCTTTATTTCTTGTAACTTTCGTCAGCTATCAATGAATTCTCTCAGGTTTTGTGTATCTGGGAATGCCTTTATTTTATTTTCATTTTTGACAGTATTACTAAGTTAAAGATTCTTAGTTGACAGGGTGTTTTCTTCTTTTCCCTTCCCAGAACTTTGAATACACCATCTCAGTACCTTCTGCCCTCCATTGTGTCTGGTGAGAGGTTGAATGTTACCCTCATTTGGGTTCTGTTGTATGTGATGAGCTTTTTTTTTCCTTGCTGTTTTTTTTTGCTATTTTTCTCTTTCAACATTTTTACTATGATGTGTCTGGATGTGGATCACTTTATCTATTGGGGTTAGTTGACCTTTATGAGTGTGAGATTAATGTTTTTCATCAAATTTCACAAGTTTTCAGCCATTATTTCTTCAGATATTTTTCAGCTCCTCTCTTCTCCCTGTAGTACTCTAATCATGCATTTGCTGATATGCTTAATGGTATCTCATATTTTTCTGAGGTCCCGTTCATATTTCTTCATTACTTTCTTTCTGTTCTTGAGATAAATAATATCTATCTATCTATCTATCTATCTAGCCATCTATTCTACCTGTCTTCGAGTTTGTTGATTCTTTCTTCTGCCAGGTCAAACATACTATTGAGACCCTCTAGTGAATTTTTGTGTTTTGTTATTGTACTTTTCAACTTCACAGTATCCATTAGGTTCTTTTTAAAAAGTAATAATAATAATTTCTATCTCTTTAGTGATTACCTTATGAGACATTATCGTCATACCTTCTTTTGCTTCTTTAATCATGGTTTTATTTAGTTCACTGAACATATTTATAATAACTGCTTTGAATTCATTGCTAAGTTGGGTATCTGGGCCCCCTCACTGGGAATTTCTGTTGACTGCTTTTTTTCTACCTATGTGTGAGTCACAAAACACTTTTCCTGTTTCTTTGCATGTGTAATAATTTTTTTATTAAAACTGGACATTTTTTTTATTTTTTATTTTTAGTTTTTATCCTCACTAAAGGACATGCTTATTGATTTTAGAGAGAGGGGATGGGTGAGAGGGATAAAGATAGAGAGAGAGAGAGTAACATTGATGTAAGAGAGAAACATTGATTAGTTACTCCTCACATGAGACTGGGCCAGGGACCAAACCTGCAACCTAGGCATGTGCTGCGACTGGGAATTGAACCGGCAACCCTTCAGTTTATCAGACAATGCTTCAACCAACTGAGCCACAACAGCCAGGGCAAAAACTGGACATTTAGATAATAGAGTGTATTAACTCTGAATATTGATTCCCTCAAGCTTATTGTTCATTTTTGAGTATATGAACTTATTGTTATAGTTTGCTTTGTGATTTGCTTAGTGACTTAGCTAGATTATTTTAGTAAAGTGTATTTCCCTGCAGTGTGAAACCTCTGATGTTGCTCCTTAGAATGTGCATGCTTGGTCATGTGCACAGTCATCCTGGGATGACAGTGATTGTAGCATTGCTCTCTTGGACTGTTTCTATTTGTGATCTTTCTGTTAAGTTGTCTGTCTCTGTTGGTAAGGTCACACTAGTCATTAGGCTTCATTAGTTGCTAGCTAATCACTCTGTTGTTTTCAACATGTTCTCATGCTCTGGAGCATAAATTGCTCCACAGTCTGATCCTGAAGTAGTTTCTGAGTCTAGTGTTTGAGATTTATTCTGACCCCAAGTGGGGCTCTTCTTAGCTGTCTTTTTTCCTGGCTCTTTCTGGTACACTAGATAGCCTACAATCTATCTTGTTGCAACCAGCTTCCTCTTAATTGCTTATCACCAAAATATCCATTGTTTTAGAGAACTCCCTTCAGTTTGATGTCCTCACACTCTGTTCCAAATAAAGCTTATTCTCTTGTGGAGAGTTTGGGAACTCTATGTTCTTATCTCCTGCATCTTCCCCTGGGCAAAATATCTGCTCTCAAATTGGGGGAAGGGACAACAACCACTTCTCTTGGAGCGATAACCCTGCTTTCCAAGCAGGTAACTGTGTGGTAGCATGTAGCATCTGGTCTTCTTGGCTTTCATCTTCCTTTGTGGAGCAATAACTTCAAATGGTTACAATTCCACTGTTAGAAATATACCTGAAGAATCCCAAAATACCAATTCAAAAGAATGTATTCACCCACGTGTGTTGCAACCGATAAAGGCCAGGCAGATCCACTCTTGCATTCGAGAGATGGAAGAAAATGCGTGGAGCCGTGGGGATGCTTGATATCCCTTTATTTACAGGTGGGTGAGCCATGCACACCACAAGATGCAAGTCTAACTAGTGGGAAGCCCCTATTTGTTTAAGTACTAGAGGGGAACAAAGCTGCAAAACTGCCAAAACATTACATAACATAACATAATTTTGCGCATGCGAGCCTACTTCATGTTATGGGAACGGTTTATCATACCCAGACTCAAGGCTAACACTGGGTATGTTCATGAGAACACTAGATATCAGGCCCCTCCAATGCTGTGGGAACACTGCTTGCCTTAATTACCCAGACACCTGGGTGAGGAGACCAGACTGCCTCCACTTACCCTACATCACGTGTTCACAGCAGTGCTATTTACAAAAGCCAAGATTTGTAAATAGCCTAAGTGCTCATCAGTAGATGAGTGGATATAAAAACTGTGGTACATTTACATAATGGAATACTATGCAGCATAAAGAAATAAGGATTTCCTACCTTTTGCAGTAGCATGGATGGAAAGGGAGACTATTATGCTAAGTGAAATAAGCCAGTCATTAAAAGAGAAAATACCATATGATCTCACTTACGAAAGGAATCTAATGAACAAAATAAACTAATGAGAAAATAGAACCAGAGGCATAGAATCATGGAACAGACTGACAACTGCGAGAGGTGAGGAGGTGGTGGCACTGACTGAAAGAAGTTGAGGGGATTAGTCAAAGAACATATATAAAGGATCCATGGACAACAGTAAAGGGACTGATCATGAAGTAGGTGGCAGGCGGGGTGGAGGGGGGCCAAGGGGGAAGAGGGGGGGCAACTATAATAGCATGAACAATAAAATATATTTTTAAAAAATCAAATCAGGCCACAAAAAATTAATTTTCACCAGTATGCTTATTTTGTTGAAGGATGGGTCTTTGGAGCTCCTCACCCACATTCCTGGAATTGTCCCCTAAAATCATTTTAATAGCAGTGAACCTTTTCTTGACTGCTAACAACATTTTTATGAACTTCTGTTCAGAATTTTGTTTCTGATTGAAAATAAGGGCAATATGAAGACTAAATTGGAGATGAATGGTAGATAAAGGTACTGATAGATTACCCCTGACCAAATGAAAACTTTACAGAGAGGTTCTGAGAACCATCTCCCTTGTGCATTCCAAGCACAGAATACCAGCAGATACTGATCAAAATAAACTACTAAACCAGGTATTAGGTGACAAAGGTACAATTCTTAGTTGTCTTTCTGGCTTTCTGGGTAGCCCTGAGTAAGCCAGTCAACATTCTCTGAGCTCTGGTTCCCAGTATATTGTGTTAAAGTATTTGTCTCACTACTCTACCCAAACAGGGACTGTAATAATGACAACAGTATTTATGATGGAGTGATTTTCATAAACCTTCCCCGGTCCTTTTTCCTCTTGCTGTCTCTTGTGGTTGACATCATGCACCTGGGAAGTATCTGTCTGGGCATTATGAGTTATTGCTGTTTTGGATCTGTGAACTCCAGAATGAGCCCTGATCTATAATTACCATTTTCTAAACATCTTAAAGTTGTTGGATGAGGAAATAAAGTCACAAAGGCTTATCTCTTCTCTCACTAAATGTTTCAATTTGTGAAAGAAAAAGAAGTGAGACACTTGAAATTTTTGGCTCTGATCTTCTACTCATAGTCTATAATTTAAGCCAGAATTAAGTCTCATCCTACCCAGGCATCATCATTTTTGGTTACTTAAAATGAAGTTGGTTCAAAGCCCAGGCCCAAGATCACTTCACTGTTGAATTTTACCAAAATATAAACTCTTCCAAAATGTAGAAGCAGAAGGAACATTTCCCAACTCATTCTTTGAGGTCAGTGTGACCCTTATACCAAAGCCAGACATTGCAAGAAAAGTACAGGACAATATTGCCTTATGAATGTAGATGCAAAAAAATTCTCAACATTATACAAGAAAACTGAATTTAGCAACATATTTAAAAAAAGAAGAAAATGTAAGACAAAAACTTCATGATACTGGATTTGGCAATGATTTCTTGGATATGATATCAAAGGAATGGGTAACAAAAGAAAAAACAGATTAAAAATTTTAAAAATTTGCATATCAAAAGACACAATCAACTGGGTAAAGCTGCAACATACAGAATAGAGAAAATATCTTCAAGTCATATGTCCAATAAAGGATTAATATCTAGGATATATAAAAAACTAAAACTCAGTAAAAAACAAACAACCCAATTCAAAATAAGCTAAGAACTTAAATAAATATTTATTTCTCCAAAGAAGATTTACAAAAGACTAATGAGGACAAGAAAAGATGCTCAACACTTCTAGTCATTAGGAAACTGCAAATCAAACTATAATTAGACTACCTCATACCCATTAAGATGACCGCTATCAAAAAACACAGGAAACAAGTGTGGCAAGGATGTAGAGAAATTGGAACCCTGTACCTTTTTGGTGGGAATGTAAAATTGTACAGAAGATATGGAAAACAGTAGGGAGGTTCTTCAAAAAATCAAAAATACTGTAGAACTACCATTTGATCCAGCAAATTCTCTTCTGGATATAGGCCCAAAATAATTGAAAGCAGGGTCTTGAAGAGATATCTGTATACCCATATTTACAGCATTTTCACAACAGTAAAATATGAAAGCAACCCAAGTATCCATTGACAGATGAATGGATAAGCATAATGTGGTATATACATACAATGGAATATTATTCAGCCTTTAAAAGGAAGGGAATTCTGACCTATGCTACAATACAGAACCTTGAGGATATTAGTGCTAAGTGAAATAAACCAGTAACAAAATGATAAATACTATATGATTCCACTACTGTGAAGTCTCTAGAGTAGTCAAAGTTGTAGAGACAGAATGGTGGTTTCCAGGGGAAGGGAGAAATGGGAATTTATTGTTTAATGAGAATAGAGTTTCAGTATTACAATATGAAGTTATGAAGATGGATGGTGGTAATGATTGCACAACTTTATGGATGTATTTAACACTACTAACCTGTATACTTCAAAATGTTTAAGGCGGTACCTTTTATGTTTTGTATATTTTACTATAATGTTTAAAAATAGAAAAAATGATGATATAGAATGATTGAGTGGGAATTATTCCAGGAATTTAAGGTTGGCTTTACATCGAAAAATCAATTAATGTAATACACCATATCAATAGAATAAAGGTTAAAAACCACATGATCATCTCAATAGATGCAGAAAAACAGCATCTGACAAAATTAATACACACTAAGATAAAACACTCAATAAACTGAAAATAGGACAGAACTTCCTTAACATGATAAAAGGCATCTATAAAAACCCAACAGCTAACATCACACTTAACAATGAAAGACTAAATGCTTTCCCCTTAAAATTAGGAACAAGAGAAGGGTGTCTGCACTTGCTGCTTCTATTCAATACTGTACTAGAGGTTGCATCTGGGGTACTTCGGCAAGAAATTGAAATAAAAACCATCCAGATTGGAAAGGAAGAAGAAAAAGTATCTTTAATTGTAAATGATATGTTGTGTATAAAAAAACAGCCTAAGGAATCCACTAAAAAATTATTAGGACTAATAAAAAAAGCTTACCAAGAATACAAGATCAATATATAAAAGTCAATTCATACAAAAGTCAAAATAATAATTTACTAGAAATTGTATCTCTAGTAAATAGAAATAGAATTGACTAACAAAATTAAGAAAACAATTCCATTTATAATAGCATCATAAAGAATAAAATACTTAGAAATAAATTTAATAAAAGGAGTGCAAAACTTTCCCCCTGAAAGCTACAAATCATTGTTGGAAGAAATTAAAGAATACCTAAAGAAAAGTAAAGACAGCCTACAATTATGCATCAAAAGATTTAATATTGTTAAGATGACAATACTACCACAATTGATTACAGATTCAACACAATCCCTATCAAAATTCCAGCTGAATTGTTTTCTTGTCTTTTTTTTTTTCAGGAATTGACAAGCTGATTCCAAAAACCTTGCAAAAATAACAAGTTGGAGGACAGTAATATAGTATGATACTAATGTGAGGAAACACAATAGAATGGAATAGAGAGAGTCCAGAAATAAATTCTCAATTTACAATCAGCTGATTTTTGAAAAAAGAACAAAGTTGGAAGACTAATTAAGATAGTGTAAAACTGGAATGAGGCGATCAGTAGAATGGAATAGAGACTCCAGAAATAAATCTTCACATTTATGGTCAGCTGATTTCTGAAAAGGGTGCCAAGATCATGCAATGCAGAAAGAACAGTCCTTTCAACAAATTGTGCTGTGTCAACTGGATATCCACATGCAAAATGATGAAAATAGACCCCTTCCTTACACCACACAGAAAAATTAACTCAAG
This sequence comes from Phyllostomus discolor, assembly GCF_004126475.2. Lineage (NCBI taxonomy): Eukaryota > Metazoa > Chordata > Mammalia > Chiroptera > Phyllostomidae > Phyllostomus > Phyllostomus discolor. The sequence continues at coordinate 77,324,108 of NC_040912.2, forward strand.
ATGGACCATTGACTTAAATATGAGGTAAAACTATTAAAATTCATCAAACCTTAAGCTTTCATGTTTTAAATGTAAGAAAATGGAAAGACAACCTACAGAATGGAAGAAAATATTTATAAATCCTACATCTTATAAGAGATTTGTACATAGAATATATAAAAACACTTATAACTTAATAATAAAAAGAAAAATAAGCCCAGTTTTTAAATGGGCAAATAATTTAAATAGACATTATTTAGAGGAAAATGTAAAAAGTCCAATAAGCATATGAGAACACACTCAATATCATTAGCCATCAAGGAAATGCAAATCAAAACCAAAATGAGATACCTCTTCATGTCTCATTAGATGGCTATAAAGAAAAAGACAGCTACAAGGATTGGCAAGGATGTGGAGAAATTGGAATCTGCATACATTGCTGGTGGAAATGTTAACTAGTACACTACTTTGGAAATGTCTAGAAATTCCTCAAAAGATTAAACATAAAGTTACTATAATCACCTAGCAACTCCATTCCTATATATATAACCAGAAGAAATGAAAACATGTCAACACAAAAAAACTGTACATAATGCTCATAGCAGCAGCATGCATAGTAGCCTAACGTTAGAAACAATACAAATGTCTATTAGCTAATGAAGGGTTGAATAAAATATGATACACATATACAATGAATGTTATTTGGCAATAAAAAGGAGTGAAGTATTACAAGATAGATAAAACTTGAAAACAATATGCTTGATTCCATTTATCATATTTTGCCATGTATAATGCACGTCCATGTTTTTGGTCCAAACTTTCAGGAAAAAAACTTTCATTTTAAGTTTTTAATTCAATTATTTATTTATTTATATTTAGGTACTTGTTTTTTATGTAATAAAGGAATTTTAGAATTTAGTTTTGAACATATGGTACAAGAAATTTTATGTAACAAATAATTACAAAACACAAGAATGGATACAAGGTATTTCAGGTACTACCCACACATAATGTGCCTCCTTATTTTCCCTCAAAAACTTAGGCAAAAAACTATGCATTATACACTGCAAAATATGGTATATAAAATGTCCAGAAAAGCAAATCTATAGAGATAGAAAATAAAGTAGCAAGTCTAATTGCTGAGGTTTGATGGAGGAGGTCAGGAGGAAATGGGAGTCACTGCTAAATGGCTACAAGGTGTCATTTTGGTGGTGAAAAAATATTCTAAAATCAATTGTGGTTACATTTCCACAACTCTGTGAATATACTGAGCTATATACCTTAAATCGTCTAAATTGTATGGTATAGGATAGATATTTTAATAAGTAGATGTATACAGGGTCCAGCACAAATAATGCCCCTTTTTATTACATAAAAATCTTTTATTACAAAATCATAAGCATGTAATTCTGTAACAACAATATCACACTCAAGCACATTATATGACATTTTAGGTGAAATGTTCAAATTGCTGCCTATCTTGTGTGAGACATTCACATCCCCCACCCACCACACTCAATGGCATTACTTCTGCTGGACCCTGTAGTTAGGTATATGATAGCCAGGTAGATACATACATACATACATACATACATAATGTACTATAAGGCCAAGGGATCTAAGAATGCCTAAGCCCAGGCTTAGCCTAGGTACCACCATTACCCCTGACAGTACAGAGTCAGTAGACTGTAATATTTCATTAAACAGGTTGTACCTAAAATGCTAAAGCAGAGCTCTCTAGTAAACTGGTTTAGATCTTGCAGCCAAGACAGAAGATTCAGAGGGCATATTTTCTTGCCCTAAGCCACCTGAATCTTGCAATTTTATCAATCTTTACTGGGTGTGATATGATAGTAATGAAAAGTGTTTGCACCCCTTAATTCTGTCCATGTATTATTTACAATAGCCAAGATATGGAAGCAACCTAAGTGCCTGTCCATAGACGAATGGATAAAGAAGATGTGGTATATACATGAATGGAATATTCTTTAGCCATCAGAAAAGAATGAAACCTTGCCATTTGCAACAACATGGATGGACCTACAGGGTATTATGTTAAGGAAAATAAGTCAAAGAAACATGAACACTATATGATTTCATTTATTTGTGGAATCTAAAAAACAAAATAAACAAACAAACAGAAACAAACTCATAGATACAGAGAACAAATTGATGCTTATCAGATGGGAGGAGGATTGGGGTAATGATAAAAGGTAAAGGGACTAGGCGTACAAATTACGAGTTATAAAAACAGTCGTGGGCATAGGGAATATGGTCAATGATGTTGTAATAACTATGTATGGTGTCAGATGGGTGCTAGACTTACGGGGTGATCACTTCATTAAGTTATATAAATGTCTGATCACTACGTTGTACACCTGACACTAACAAAATATTGTATGTTAACTGTAATTGAAAAGTTAAAAAAAATAAAGAGCATTAGGGAGAACAGAGAAGGAACAAATAGCTAGACTTCATTGCAAGATGAGAAATGCCCTCCTAACACTGAGGCCACCTAGAAGGAAGAAACAGAAGAAAGGAGAGGGGAAGGGAAAGCGGGAGGGGAGTGAAGGGAAGAGGGTAGGAGGGGCAAAAAAGATGCAGAGAGGGAGAGGAGGACAGGGGAGGGAAAGCCTAGATACCCTACTCACTGTGAATGTGGCCCTGTGCCTGCAATCAGAGAATACTGTCTCTTCTTGCAGAATAGGAAGGAGAGGACAAAGAAGGTCAATATCCCTCTCCTAGATGCTCTCTAATTGGAGGAAGATTCCTGACAGAGATGTGGAGATGCAAATACCAGAGGAGACAGGGTCAAGCCAAACCTGAGCAGAATGCCTTGGTGAGTAAGAATACTTAACAGTTCCTTGCAAATCAAAGACCCTTAGAGAAAGCTGTTCATTTTGCGATTTGTGAGTAAGATTTTAACCTGGTAGCAAATTGGAGAATTATTAAAGTGATTTGTGTTTCATAGCAAGATTATGGCTGTTGGTATAAATGAAGTGCTTTGCAGATGTTATAAGATATTGTGGGCCATCCATTTGCATTCCCTGAGCTTTACTTTATTAAGTGCCTTGAGTGGTTATTTTTCCAAAGTTGTCTTCTCCTCTCTTCTGACAGCACTTGTAGTCAGGGTACACTAAAGTTCTATTCATGAAGAAGAATAAGGATGGAGATGAACTTCATAGCGATCTAGAAGAGACACAGCCTAGTGACTTGCTTTCTGGTGCCCTGATTTGTAAAAGAGAAATGATCTACAGGGTACCTTTGGTGCAAACAGTCCTTTCTCTCTGTTTAGTTTCCAGAACTGCAACAGTCTGACCTTTCAGTGCTATTAAGCAGACCAAACCCCGAGGGAGGATGTGAGGGTAGCTGGGGAGCCAGTTTTAGTTGATAGCAATGATTCTTTGTGCAGACTTCCTGCACCCTGGTTTTGGAGTGACACTTTTTTGTCACCCGTTTGAACTTTCCTTTTAGCTGTTTTTTATATACAAGACCTTTGTTAAACTCACATGACCATGACCACCAGCAGTCATCCTGGGCAACCCACCTTCTTACCACTGGAAAGTATGGCCTTCCAGAGAGTACCACCTCAGGGGAATTCACGTTTCCAATCAGAACTCCAATCACGGTTTGTGGTTTTGTACAGAGAGGTGATTTGTCCATGGTTCCCCTCTCCTTTGCAAAATTCTAGTATCAGAATAGTATAATGAGCATACAGTATCTATCACCTAGATCAAACAGTTTTTAAAAACTGCCATATATTCTTTATTTTTCTTTTTTCTCTTTCATGCTGAAGTAATTTTTTAAATATATTTTATTCATTACGCTATTAGTTGTCCCATTTTCCCCCTTCACTCCCCTCCACCCTGCCCACCCCCTCCCACCCACATTCCCCCCTTTAGTTCATGTCCATGTGTCATAAGTTCTTTAGCTTCCACATTTCCCATACTATTCCTGCCCTCCCCCTGTCTATTTTCTACCTATTGTCCATGCTACTTATTCTCTATATCTTTTCCCCCCTCTCTCCTCCTCCCACTACCCTGTTGCTAACCCTCCATGTGATGTCCATTTCTGTGGTTCCGCTCCTGTTCTCTTTGTTTGCTTAGTTTGCTTTTGTTTTAGGTATGGTTGTTACTAACTGTGAGTTTGATGTCTTTTTTTACTGTTCATATGTTTTGTCTTCTTTTTCTTAGATAAGTCCCTTTAACATTTCATATGATAAGGGCTTGGTGATGATGAACTCCTTTAACTTGGCCTTATCTGAGAAGCACTTTATCTTCCCTTCCATTCTAAATGAAAGCTTTGCTGGATAGAGCAATCTTGGATGTAGGTCCTTGCCTTTCATGACTTGGAATACTTCTTTCCAGTCCCTTCTTGCCTGAAAGGTCTCTTTTGAGAAATCGGCTGACATTCTGATGGGAACTCCTTTGTAGGTAGCTGTCCCCTTATCTCTTGCTGCTTCTAGAATTCTCTCCTTCATTTTTATCTTGGGTAATGCACTTATGATGTGCCTTGGCGTGTTCCTCCTTGGGTCCAACCTCTTTGGGACTCTGTGAGCTTCCTGGTCTATTTCCCAGGCAAGGGATTGCCATATTTGGGAAGTTCTTTATTATTTGTTCAAATAACTTTTCCACTTGTTGTTGTTCCTCTTCCCCTTCTGGTACCCCTATAATTCAGATGTTGGAACGTTTAAAGATGTCCTGGAGGTCCCTAAGCCTCTCCTCATTTTTTTGAATTTTTATTTCTTCATTCTTTTCTGTTTGGGTGTTCCTTTCCTCCTTCTGGTCCCTTCCATTGATTTGAAACCCAGTTTTCTTTCCATCACTATTGGTTCCCTGTGTATTTTCCTTCATTTCTCTTATTGTAGTCTGCATTTGTTCATCTAATTTATGACCAAAGTCCACCAATTCTGTGAGCATCCTGATCACCAGTGCTTTGAACTGTGCATCTGATAGGTTGGCTATTTCTCGGTCGCTTAAAAAACTGGCGCTGGGGCTTTTAACTCTGAGCCATCTTTTTTATTTTATTTTATTTTTTTTTCCTTTGGTCTGGTCGCACCTGTTACTTATGAGGGGTGGAGCCTTAGGTGTTTACCAGGGCGGGGCACCTCAGTCGCTGGGTTATAACCTTGCATGTGGGAACGGGGTCCAAGAGGGAACAATTGCACCCGCTCCCTCTAGGACTTCAGTCCCCTTTGCCATTTCCCACAAGCAAATTGAGCCCTTCTGGTGCTGGCTCCTGGGCAGGTGGGTTTGTGTACTTTCTCGGACTCTTTGAGTTTCCCCAAGGAGCCTCCTGTGAGGCTGAGCAAATCTCTTGGCCTCAACTCCCACAGGTGTTTTCAGTCAGTGCCTTTAGGCTTTGTTTCTCAGCACTGGGTGCCTGGGTTGCGCGGCCTGTGTCACTGCCCATTTTCGCTTAGTTTGTCTGCGCATGAATGTGCGGCTGCGGACAGCCAGCTGCCTTGCATGTCTCACTGGGTCTGCTCGTTGCTTCCTGTGCCCAGGGTCTGCCACCGGTCCGTCAGCTGCCCCTGTGCTTCTGGGGTCTGCCAACTGCCATCTGTGCCCTACATGCCCGCACCTGCCAGCCACCGATTTTTCCTGCCAGTACCCCTCGACCCCTCTCTGTAGGCCTCCGACCCCACCCCTCCTTACCAGTCTGGATGTATGGTATTCAGACTTCCATTCGATTCATTTATCTCTGTTCTGGTTGTTTTTTGTTTGTAAATTCTTGTTGTTCTTAGTTTTGGTTGCGTGAGGAGGTACAGTGCAACCACCTATGCCTCCATATTGGCTGGAAGTCCATGCTGAAGTAATTTAAAGCAAGAGTATATATATACTATATATATTATATACACTCACGTATATGTATATATTTCACCCCTAAATACTTCAATATTCATCCATAAATAATAAACATATCTTTGTTAGGTAAGTACAATTCCATTATCATATTTAACAAGATTTGCATAATTTTTCTTTTTAAAAAATTGTTTTATTTATTGATTTGAGAGAGAGAAACATCAATTTGTTGTTCTACTTACTTATACATTCATTGGTTGATTCTTATATGTGCCCTGACCGTGGACTGAACTTGCAACATTGGCACATCAGAGTGATGCTCCAAGAACTGAGCTACCGCTGGGGCAAGGTTCATGTAATTTTTCAATAGTGTTTACTATCCATCCACATTCACATATTCCCTATTTGTTTCCAAAATGACTTTTTTAAAAACTGTGTAGTAAAATATATTGTGTAAAATTTACCACTTTTAAGTGTATGATTCAATGGCATTAAGCTCATTCACAATTTTGTACAACCACCACCACTCCTTCCAGAGCATTTTCATTATCCCAAACAAACCCTATCCCTTTTACGAATAAGCCTCCAGTTACCCCAAACATCTTTTTAAAATGGCTATTTCAATAAGATCCCCATATTTTATCGGGTTGTTTTGTTTCTTAAGGGTCCTTCTCTGGAATGGCCTCCTCTCGCCACATCCACATACATTTTATTTTCATGACATTGACTTGTTGACACTTCTGGGCCAGTTGTTCTGTAGAATGTCCCACTTTCTGGATTTGTCTGATGTTTTCTCATGGTGTTGCTAAACTTGTTCTTTAGTCCTCTGCATTTCTTGTGAGCTCAAAGTTAGATCTAAAGGCTTGATAGGAATCAGGTTAAACTTCTTGGTAAGAATTCTTCACAGGTAACACTAGCTCCTACTGCAGCGTGTGAAGCTATACATAATGTCTGGATGTGCCATTATTGATGAGGCTCACATTGGTCACTAGGCTTAAGAGATGATGACAACCTCTTAAAAAGTGGGTTTTTAAAAATAGATTCTTGACTACTTGCATCATTTTAAAATGACTATCTCTACTTCAAATGTTCAGATAAAGGGACTCTGAGATGTCGCCTAGCACCTGGGAGAAGGGCTTTATCCTGTATAAGGGATAAGAGGATCGAGACTGAGGTTTTATGCTCTTTTTTTTTTTTAGATTTTATTTATTCATTTTAGAGAGGGATGGGAGGGAGATAGAGATGAGAGAGACAGACAGACAGACAGACACATCAATGTGCGGTTGCTGGGGGTTATGGCCTGCAACCCAGGAATGTACCCTGGCTGGGAATCGAACCTGGGACACTTTGGTTCCCAGCCCGCGCTCAATCCACTGAGCTACGCCAGCCAGGGCTGGTTTTATGCTCTTTATGGACTAGACACATGAGTTTAAGTTTATTGCTGAGGGTAGTCAATGAAGGCAGACATTTTCAAAATATGAAGTCTAACAGAGACTATTTTTCTCTGAGCCCCAAAGAAGGTACTCTGAAATTGATCATCAGCCAGAATTTAACGATGGATAAATACATCTTTTTGTTAACACCTATTAAAGATATCAGAACACTTTGGGAATTCAGAAACAGAAGAATCTTTTATGGCATTTTACAGTAACTCCCTGTCCACCTTTCACTCCCCCCCCCAAAAAAAAAAAAAAAAAACTACTTTAGACTCTAGAATAAAAAATTAATAAATGGACTTTTCTTTGGATCCAGAATAAACAGATCTTTAGATGTTTCTTAACAGAGTACTGTTTACATTTTGGAGTAAGGAGAATGTATGCAATGTATGCCTCTGTTTTCTTTCTTTGATGTTTACCTCTTATCTTTTAGCTACTACAAACTAAACAACTGATCCATTGAAAATACAAGCAACTAAGTTAAAGGATTTCATTATTTAAACTAACAATTTTTGTTTCTAAAGAAAATGAGTAATTTTTAATATCCATGTAAACACCTTTGTTTTACAGCAATTAAATATCTCAGTCAGTTAGACTCTGCTCAAGGTTGCTCTGTATTCCTAAGTACCCAGAAGGGGGTTCTGGTTTTTATTACTGTGTGTGTGTGTGTGTGTGTGTGTGTGTTATTTTGTTTTTCAGCTAACACAAAGATAAGGGAGTGGTGAATTTCATGCGTAGCAGTACAGAACTTAACCATAGGATACTGGACTAACAATTTTCATTTTACTTCTGGAATTAGTAACATCCTTTTTCTTAATTTACTCTGTAATTTTTAAAGATTCTGGCTTCAAAGTTACCAGTTGGGTAGGGAGGTGGTGAAGGTCCTCTGAGGTAATAGTTCTTCAACAACAGCCCACTAAATGGCCAAGCAACACTTTCCCTGTTGTTGAGTTACTGTATTAGGTGGTTGAGTTACTGAGTTGTTGAGTTATTGTATTAGCCTCCAGTTGGGAGTTACTATATTAGGTGAAGACCCCACCAATGGTTTATGAAACCAGTGTAAAGGATGAGCCATCCTTTCCCTTTTCTCTTTTTCTTTTCCTCCTCTTTTCTTCTTCTCCTGCTTCTCTCCTGGTCCTTCTCCTTCCTCACTCATTCTTTTTCTTCCTTTCATTTGTCACTCATCCTAGACTGTCATTCTTCCATGATTCCTGCAGTTCTCACCACATTTCCTGAAGGGTTCCCTGCCTCATATCAGCCCATGGTATGTCACTGAATACTCAATCGAATCAATGGAGTGGGAGAACGAATCCAGGGAAGGAGGTCTGTGCCTAAATGTGTTCTGAACACTCTCTGCCAAACTCCCATTTGTTTTGAACCACCAGCTCCAGTTCCATCTGGATTCTTTAGGCTCCTGGTGTTGTATAGGGATAATAATGAAATTACTTGAATTATGCCTAGTACTTTAAAAAAGCCTGAAGACATTGTATGAGGTCTGTCTGGAGAAAGTCCAGCTATTGTTAATATAATAAGAACGGTTTGCAAGACATTGATGTAACCCGGAAGCCAAGGAAGGTGGACTGGAATGTGCATGTCTGAACAATGACAACTTCACTGTACTAGTCAGTGAGGGCAGTAGATGCCATTGAGTGAGCACGTGGACTGTGTGGCCAACACATTCAACATGCCTGAGTGAGCAGAGCAACAAATCTGCATCAGATTTTGTGTTAAGCTTGAACACTCCTCCACAGAAGCTATTCAGTTGACTCAGAAGGCCTCAGCTATGGGCAACTGGTGACTGGCAGCTTCATCATAACAATGCGCCCACTCACGCATCACATGTTGTGCAGAGTTTTTTGGTAAAACATCAAATCACCCAGGGGACTCAGACCCCTACAGCCCAGATTTGGTGCCCTGCAGGTTCTGGCTTTTTCCAAAACTGAAATCACCTTTGAAAGGGAAGAGATTTCAGACTGTTGATGAGCTTCAGGAAAATACAACGGGGCAGCTGATAGCTACTGGGAGAACTGTGTGAGTTCCCAAGGTGCCTACTTTGAAGGGGACTGAGGCATCATTGTCCTATGTACAATGTTTCTTACATCTTGTATCTTCTTCAATAAATGTCTCTATTTTTCATATTATATGACTGGATACTTTCTGGATAGACCTCATCTATGTACTCACAACAAGCCTAAACAGGATGATGGAATAAAGGAAAGCTTCCCTCCCTTTTTGGAGGACTGGGGGGCTGGAAGATTGAGGACATTAAGCCATACTAACTCATTGTGAAGACTGTATCTTCATACTAAGAAGTTCTGGTTGGTTGTATGTAGTTTTCTATATGGTAGAGAGAGTATACTGGAAAGAATATGGGTGTAGAGGTGAGCCCATTCAGAATTAAGTCTCTAACAATAAGACTTGAGCTATTTATTCAATATCTCTGAATCTCAGTTTACTCTTCTGTAAAATGGGACTACTATTGGGTTGACCAAAAAATCCATTTAGTTTTTTTTTCCCATAAAATAAAAGGCATCATTTTCATCAATACCTTTACTGATTTGGATATTTTGAGTATGTTGACTATCTCCTGCTATTGGCTTCTAGTGAGTAGAGGCCAGGGGTACTGCTAAACATCTTCCAATGTATAAAACAGTCCCACAACAAAGAATTATTTGGCCAAAATGTCAATAGTACAAGAAACTTTGCAAACCACTTTTGACTTGTTTGATCAGTCACAACACCTTATCTACACACTGCACAAATCTTTTCTTTTCCATTTCAGTTGTGTTTTTACCTCTTTTGAAATAATAAAGCATAGTAAGCTGAAAATGTTGTGTATTTTATTCCATCTTCAATATTAAAATGGGTGCATAAAAATTTATCAATTTTGATAAGTTCTGTTAAATGCATGCTGATATCAAAGCTGTCATAGTACAGTCTAACAAAATTGTTTGGAATGAAGTTAAAGACAACTAAGCACTACTAGAACCGTCATAACAAAAAAACTAAATGAACTTTTTGGCCAACTCAATAATTTCTATTTTTCAGATGACCTAGTGATTTTAGATAATGTGTGTAAAGCATTCATTAATACAATACCTGGTACCTAATAATACTTAATATGTTTTCTCTGTAAATGCAATTTACTTTGTAGATAAAAATCTTTCAAAGAATAAAGCTCTTGGGGGGCAAATGATTTTGAGCTATGAGAAAAGAGGTTGAGAATCACTAATATAACATAGCTCTACATGGCAACACCAGCCCACCTTAAAGGACTCCTGCCAAGGCCTGAGGGCTCTGACTAGGGAATGTATAAGGAGGTTGCACATCTTTTGTGTTAATGAATGAATCCTAACTTGAGGGGGACACTCAGTTCTCTACACATATCTTAGCTACACATCCTTAAGCCCACTAGCTCCTCTGCTGGATTCCTATGTGATTTTTGACTAGCTCTGGTAATGAGCTTCAAGAAGTACCAGGTCTGCTCCTAGCTACCCTACTGTTTATGGGAACTTGGGATCTTAGGTGGGAAGTAAAAAGCATGGAGTGCTGTGGGAAAAGGGAAAGAAGATGAAGTTTGTGGAAGAGATGAAGAAAGTTAAAGGATCATTATGGCTTAGTTTGCACTCCTTGAAAAAGGGGCAAAAGAATTTATTTCCTGAAGAGAAAAGTACTGTCCCAAGTTCACATCTTCCATCTCAGCCCCAAAGGGACTCTACTAAAAAACGAGATGTTCTCCTAAATCTCTTACCTCTTCCTCCCTGTGGGCCCTGACTATCTCCCAGTTCATCCCTTTCTCTAGGAACTCTCAAGATGGGGAGAGCAATTGCCCCCTTTCTATTAATGGGCTCAGGTTTACAACTAAGGGTCAGAAGCTACCTAGCATTTAGGAGAGCCCTTCTTCCATACCCTGCTAAATTTCATGTGGTGGAGCATCTTTAGAGAAATGACCTGTAGAATGCAACTTTTAAGTTTGGTGTTTCTGTTGGACAGGCCAAATGATTTTGGAATATTTTGTTTTAGGCTGAATTTATTCTTTGTTATTTTAATGACTGTAACAGGTTGTTTTTTAAATGTTTTCAATCAGCACATCTTTATTTATTGTCCTCAACACCCGGAGGCTACTTGAAGAAGGATTTAATTTCTAAAGTCTAGTAAGTAAACAAAAGTTTCCCAATAACATCTTCAGGCAAGCACCCAAAGACCTCATTTTTGCCACAGTGCTTGCTTGGCTCCTCCAGAAGAGAACATTAGTACTGTGTTCAACAAACCCTGTATGATCTTTTTAAAAATATACTTCCAAACACAAAGTTACTTACTAGTTTATCTTTTCTTCTTCTTAATCACCATGTTTGGGGCAAGGGAAGCAAAAGCAAGGCAGGTTTTACATGTGGTATTATCTGACTAGACCCTAAGCACAGTAAATCAAATAGGTTGTGTTGGGGGTTACATACAATAAGTAGTTGGGTGATGGTTATTCACTGTTCTCCCAAGAGTGTGGAAATGTTCGGAAGGCACTGGTTAGATAAGCAGAGGCTAGCAGGCATGGCTTCAGCTCTGTGGGAATTTATAAGGCTTTGAATTAACTCCAGAATCCCATTACATTCAATATTCCCTGATGTTGAGTATGTTCTCTGATACTTTTTTTGATCTCAATCTTCTGAGAGTCCAGAAATTCACCCTAGTGTTTCTTCCTATTTGAAAGTTGGGAAATAGGGTTAGGGTTGTATTAATCAAGATAGGCTAATTGTTATAACAAATGATTTTAAAATTTCAGTGGTTTGACCCAACAAAATGTATTGTTCTTGTCACGGCCCAAAATGGATTGGTAGGGGTTAAATGCATGGAATGTGGTGGTCAATCTCTGTTCAGTGATTCAGGGACATAGGACCCTTCCCGCTTAGACTCTATGCCTCTCCCCTTTCTCCGAATCTTCTCCATTCACCAGTGGGTGGGGAGACAGTATACAGAGCACTACACAGGAGGCTTTTTATAGGCCAGTATTGGGAACCGTCCTGCCTGGTTTCAGGAGCTATAACCTCACCGACAGGAGAAAAGGCCCTACGGCTAGGGGGCCTTGGGACCATAAGCCACTAAGGAGACAAAATTTATCCTTCCAGCAGGGGTGCAGCCTTTGCCCCCTTTACTTCACCCTGCTTGGTCCCTGGAGGATGGCTGGATAGTCAATGACGGGTTAAGATTCCTCAAGGAAGGAACAACCTAAGACAGGCATAATTGTGAAGGGACCATCAGGGAAGGATTTAGGGGATTATGGAGGAGGGACAAAGGACCCTCACCCCTCAGCTTTGTCATAGCCTGAGTCTTCATTCTATATGTAAAAAGTCTCCTAATCTCTTGACTGTCTTACTCCTCCTGCCTGATTCAGGCCTGAAAAAATGCCAATGGGGGATACAGCCGTGTGTGGGGATAGAGGTTTCCAGGAGCATTCAGACCTGAGAGAGAATGCATAAAATCCTATGAAACCTGCTTTGTTAAGAATGCCCTCGATTTTAATGTTAAGGGTTCAAGCACAAAATAAGTTTGTTTCCCCAGGTTTTATGGCCAATTGGCATCACCTTGTCTACCAGACCCTGACTCAAAAGGCCCTCATGATTCCTAAGAATGTTATCTGTTAACCTTATCTCCTTTCTTTGATCATTACTGTCTGACATTGATTGATGAGCTTTACATGCATGCTATGTATATCTATGCAAACTAAATTCAGTAAAAGCCAACTGAGAAAGAGGCTCAAGTCCCTTCTCCTCTGAGAGACTGGTCAGCCTTTTCACCCCAAGCAAATCATGTCTTGGTAGATTTATTCTCATCAGTGGCGTCCAGGAGGGTTCTGCAGGATGGAGCTCCCCTACAGACCAGACCTGGAACTGGCATTCATCACTTCCATTGTATTCTAGTGGCCACAACTCAGTCATATACCTCTGCCTAACTTCAAGAGAGCTAGCAAGTATAGTCTAGCTATATGTCCAGTTCATAGGAAAGACAGGTAGCTCCTAGAGGCAGGCCAATAGTTTAGTTCTTGTTTATTATCAAAGATGTGCAAAAAAATGTACTGTCCTATTTTCAGGTCACTGAATTCCTAGCCCTACCACTAATGGCTTGGTCAGTTTCTAGAAAAAGCCCATCTGTCAACATCAGCACCAATCTCATTACCACCACAAATCAGTCCACACTGCAAATTTACTTCTTCATGTATAAGACTTTCCAGAGGTTCAAGAGACCTGGATCAAAGCCCCTGCAGAGGTTCTGACTGGAAGTTGCCCATGCACTTGCACACTGCCCTTCTTGTCAGAAGGTTCCCCTGACAAAGTCTGGAAACTAATCCACCCAAAGCCATATGTAATATCTAAACCAAACTTTGTCATGTGGGACCTATGAGAAGAATAAATGTGTTACAGACATTTCAAGAACTGTCTCAATACCTCTTCAAAAACTATAAAAACAAGCTTTTGCCTTTTCTCAATCAATGTATTTTTCACAGTTGTCATGACTGTAATTGTCTGCATTCTTGCTTCCTGCATCTCTCTCTCATCAACCAATTCACAAAGGTGATCTCATAGTACAACCATTTTAGAGACATCTATTCGTCCTCATTAACTCATCGGCTACTATTCCCATTGAGATTTTAGCTTCCTCCAATAATGTTTGTTCATCCTCTTGTATAAAGAGGATGATGACATGGACTATACAAGGTAATGATGTGCACTCTGTGTTGTTCTTCAAGTCGAGGTGGTCAGTTTTTACTGCCCCATCTATACTTTCCTCCTGTAATCCAAGCTCTGCATTTATTATATGGCTCATGCAAGTAAAGGTGCAGTCTTCATTCATGTACTTATTCATTTCTTGAGCCAATCATTCCTTCTGAAATATTGAGTATCTACTATGTGCCAGACAGTATGCTAGATGCTGGAATCAGGGTGAAGAACATTATATATAAGGTCCCTACCCTCATGGAGTTTATGAGATAGATATATTTTAAATAAGTAATAATGCAAAATATTAATTATAATTATAGCAATTGTTATGGGAAGCTTATATTTTTTAGCATTTTTAAAAAAATTCTCACCAGAGGACATTTTTCATTGCTTTTAGGGAGAAAGGAAGAGAGAGAGTGAGAGAAACACTGATGTGAGAGAGATATATCAATTAGTTGCCTTCTCATACACGCCTGACCAGAGATTGAACCCAAAACCTGGGCACGTGCCCCAACTGAGACTCAAACCCATGATTTTTCAGTCTGTGAGATGATGCTCCAACCAACTAAGCCACACCAGCTAGGGCACTTTTTATCTTTTTAGATGACCCCGAATCACCAATACTTGTTTTTTTAAACTGAGACCTTTATTCCTTTATAAAAACTAGCTTTGTTTCTTTAGAGTAATCATTCATTTATTCTTTCATGTACTGATAATATTCATTAATTCATTAAATATCATTGTAAAACTACTATTTACCAGGCACTATGCTCAACTTTCCAAATACAAAAATGAGAAGACAAGATTCCTGGTGTAGGGTCATAGTGCAGTTAAGTAGACTGGCATGCAAACCACACAGTACACTATGGTAAGTGTTATAATGGAGAAATGTGAAAAGTGCAGTGAGGGATGGAAAGGAGGACCTAAACCTGTCTACATAGGTCAGGGAAGACTTTACAAAGGAGGTAGCACTTGGAGTTGAAGGGTCAAAAAGCCTTTGCTAAGTAGACAAGTCAAGGAAGGGTGTGTGATGGCTGGTTGATTATCGAAGACTTGTGCTTTTTCATTTCATTGTATGAAAATTTTCTGGGAGTGCCCTATTAATTTCCAGTTCCCTGTACATCTAGCCAGGTGACCAGTTCCCACTAATGGGATACGAGCAGAAGTGATGTGCATCACTTCTGGGCTGGGTTAAGAAGTAGGGGTGCCTTTTCTTCCTTCTTTTTCTCAGCTTTCAGCTCTGGAAGTAAAGGACTGAAGCTTAGAAGATGGCAAAGCTGCAAAATAGGATTCTGGGTGGAAGGTTGTTTGCCATATTGAATTGTCAAATGACTAAGAAATAACATCTTATTGTGTTAATCTACTGATATGATATAGCTTATTTGTTACAGAAGCAAGGTATACTTTAATTTAATATGAGGCAGTCTAAGCAAAGTGAACAGATGTACAAAGGCTTGCCAATGTGTCTAGCACAGAGTACATGCTCAATAAATACTTGATATTGCAGTAAAGGTATTATGGGCAAGTGTAAATACTCTTGCCAGAGTATAAAATACACTACTGGTGGGCATGAGGGGAGGGTGGCTGCATAGGCATGGTGGGTCACAAAGAACCTTGAATGCGATGTTGGAGAATCTAGGTTTAATTTTGTGGAGGTAGGGAAGCCAGTGAAGAACACTGAAAAGGTAAAGGCATGATCACTGAAATAACAGGATCTCTGAGAAACACACACCGAAGAGCCTGCTTTAATTTTCTGTAAATGTAAGATGATAATCCAAAGACAAAAGATAGGATTTCAGAACCAGAAAACATCAGAGTCTAGTCAAACCTTACTTAACGAGTGAGGAAAGTCGGGCCCAGAGAAGCCAAGTACCTCGGCCAAGGTCACCCAGCTAAAATTTGGCAGAGCAGGGGACGAGAAGGCTAGTTTCTTGTTTGCCAACCCTGTAGCATTGCTCTTTCCATCACACCACAGTGCTTCGTAGCAGTGGAGACCAGCTGGTATGCCTGTGTTTTCAGTTCTCTAATGAAGACATTGGGGATTTGGAGGCAGGGTATTTTCCATAGAAGGCTGTCTTCTCTGTAATTCCTCATCTGGCTTGAACCACTACTTTGGAATAGGTCCATTTTTCAGCATCAAATTTCCCTGGAGGACGACCGGGAATGTGCTTAGTGACCTGTGTGGTGCCCTTGCACATTCTGAGCTTTTGTTGGGAAGATGAGAAGAAAGTAGCAGTGGTTTGAGCTCCTGGAAATGTTCCCCAGTCCCTTAGTATCTGGAGAGTTGTTAGCTCTCTCAGTGACTGGTTCTGCCCTCCAGCTGATTGTCCTTCAGGGGTCAGATCAAAACATCTCCAGCTTGTCTGTTTAAAGGGTCAGCTCCTTATGGTTGGCATTTTGATATCATTTTCTGTTCATCATTTCCCTACTTCTGGTTTCCATATATTGTTAAGCTGATTCATTATTCATTAGGATTATTATTTTACTCCATGTGTTATCCAAGGCCACGTGGCATGCATTTGTTTTTTTAATAGCAAATGGGGGCGGAGGGACAGCTATGCTGAGGCCAGTCTCAGGGAAACATGACATGTGGTCTGACTTAAGAACAACAAGATAGTATTGAATTATTTTACAACTGGGGGAGCCAGAGCACAAGTCAGGGAGCTAGGGAGGTCATCTGTTCAAAGTCTCTAAGAAATCTTGGGGAAAAAGATATTTCTTGATGTTTTTGGTCTGGAGTTTTTTAATCACCCTGTTCCTTGCCCTTTGGTTGTATCATCTTTGCCTCCCTTGCATGTTGCTTGATCGATAGCTCAGTTGGTTAGGACGAAGTATTACCGAAGATGAGAATGCTACCTCAGTCCCTAAGGAGTGCCTCAGTGGCACCCAAAGACAATGGCTGATGTAAAGTGCTTGGGCATTGAAGTCAGAGAGACATCTGCCACTCACTTGTTGTGAGAACTCTGGCAATCTTCTTAACCTCTCTGAACACCAGTTTCCTTTCATGTAAAGTGAGAAAATACTGTGAACTACTGGGGGTTGCTGTGGGGATTAAATAAACTCACGTATGTAAAGCTGCTCTCTTCATGCTGGGCACATGGTTAGCTCTTAACAGAGGCTTTTCAGGCCCCTGAGAAGTTTCCAGGAATAGCATTCTTTTCTCCAATCCCCATTTTGGGATTCAGATCCAGATGAGAAGTGAGACAAGAGTGGGCAGATGGAGACCAAAATGTTATTGGCTGTTGTTTACTGTGGGATAGAATAGGATACTAAGTACTAAATGAGTTTCAGAACTAGGTAGACTTACTCACCCAGTCATAAGTAACATTTGACCAGGACAGGCCATTCTGGGGATGAGGGGATGAGGGTTGGGACAGGAGGGGACCCTGCCCCCAGAGGAGCAGAGCATTTTCGCTACAGCAGGCGAAGAGGAAGAAAGGAGGAACTAAACTGAGCATGCCCTCTGTAGGCTTCACCATTCCCCAGTCACATTAAGCCCTTTATCTAAGGAGGAAGGAGAAACTAGAAGGAGAAACTAGACAGTGCCAGAAGTGTCACACCTCCACAGGGAAGGAAACCTCAGAAGCATCTCTCTTAATATTTCCTTCTCTTGTCCTCCTCCTGTCATCTTGTGCCTGTTACTTTTCAGAGACACTCATCAATTGTGTGCCACTGTGGGTAGCTTCAGAGTACAAAAAGTTGGAAGAAAGGTGTGAGAGAGGGAGAGAGAGAGGTTGGGTTGAGTCATTGGTAGAGAAAGAAGGTGGGCAGCTGACTCCAGAAAGAAAAGCCTAAGTTCAGAATCAGGGGTTAGAGGTGTAAAGGGAGGATCAGGGCTCAGAGACCTGTTGTAGAAAGGAGGGCAGTGCAGGAGCATAGAATTTCCAGGCATTGGGGCAACATGCAGTGGCTCCATCCCCAGAGGACAGGTGGGCAGCAGGGTTCCAGAGGTGCTCAGATCTGACCTATGAGTCCCAGAACTTTGTCTCCTGGAGATGGCTCTCAGTACTAGCATTGGGTCATATACCCTCTGCCCAATTTTTAATCTTTAAAATGTAAGCATATTTTATTATTATAAAAATAATATACACTCAGTTTGGAAAATTCAGAAATGTAGAGAGATATAAAGAAAAAAACAAAATAACCCATAATGTTAATTTTTGACTATATTTCTATTCTGTCTTTCTTCAGTGCATATTATCATACAGATAAAGTGATTCTCTCTATACATATTAAACTTACATGCTGATTTTTTACTTGATATTATACAGGGTGACCAAAAGTAGGTTTACAGTTGTGAGTATGTGACACAGAGTTTATTCTTGTATTATTTATTTGTATTACAACTTGTAAACCTACTTTTGCCGTATTATAATCACCTCTCCATATTATTAAAAGTTCTCAGTAATTAAACATCACTTTAAGTGACATTTTCCCAATTTTTATGCACATTTGGATCAATCTCTACCAATTTACCTTCTTTTGGGTTGGTGAACAGGGCATTCTCAAAGGCCATGGCCCTCCAGGGCCTGTCCATGGTAACTACGGCACAGTACTTCTGGAGAGTTCTCACATTTATAACAGTTGATGACACAGTGATCAAAAGATGCCACCCTGCAAAATGCAATAATTCAAAGCATAGGTCTTTCTTAACATGATGTCATTCTTACATATTGAAAAGAACCACTGTATTATTTGCCGGAGCTGCCATAACAAAAATACCACAGACTATCCGGATTTATTTTCTGACAGTGCTGTAAGCTCATCCATATTTTATCTGAGTTGGCTCTTCATTATTGAGTTACAATAGGTTTTCATGTATTCTGAATATAAGTTTCTTGTCAAATACACTTTTGGCAAAGGTTTTCTCTCATTCTGTTGGTAGTCTTTTTACTTTTTTTTTAGAGAGGGGGGAGGGAGAAAGAAAGGATGTAGAAATTTCAATGTGAGAGAGAAACGCCAATCAGTTGCCTCTCATACATGCCCAACCGAAGACCAAACTCACAACCTGGGTATGTACCCTGACTAGGAATCAAACTGGCAACCTTTTGCTTTGCAAGATGATGCCTAGCCAACTGAGCCACACTGGCCAGGGCTGTCTTTTTACTTTCTTGATGGTGTTCTGCGAGCATAAAAAGTTTTAATTTTGAAGTCCAATTTGTTTATGTTTATTTTTTCTTTTGTCACTTCTGCTTTGGGTGACATATCTTAAGAAACTATTGCCAAGTTCAATGTCATAAGGATTTACTCCTGTGTTTTCTCCTAGGAGTTTTATCATTTTAATTCTTACATTTAGGTCTATGATCTGTTTTGAATTAATTTACTTGTATAGTATGAGGTACAGTGTAACATTCTTTTGCATGTGGATATCCAGTTGCCCAGCACCATTTATTGAAAAAACTAGGCCCTGGCCAAGTAGATCAGTTGGCTAGAGTGTTGTCCTGATACGCCAAGGTTGCAGGTCTGATCCCCAGTAAGGGCACATGTAAGAATCAGCTAACGAATGCATAAATAAGTAGAACAACAAATCAATATATCTGTCTCTCTTTCTCTCAAATCAATAAATACAAAAAGAAAAAACTATTCTTTCTCTATTGAATTGTCTTGGCACCTTTGTCAAAAACAAAACAAAACAAAACAAAAACACTTGACCATAATGTGAGGGTTTATTTTTGGACAATCAATTTTATTACATTGATCTATATGTATATACTTATGCCTATGTCTTTATTATTGTAGTTTTCTTGTAGGTTTAGAAATCAGCAAACGTGTATCTTCCAGCTTTGCTTTTCCTCTTTAAGAGTGTTTTGGCTATTTTGGGTTACACTTCCATATGAATTACAGGATCACCCTGCCAATTTCTGCCAAATAGACACACACACACACACACACACACCCAAAACTGGGATCTGAATTGTGATTGCATTGATTTAATTTTAATGATCAAATTGTTCATTGCTAGTATAGAAATGCAATTGGCTTTTGTATATTGATCTTGTACCCTGTCATGTTTACTCTGTTCAAGTTGTTGTGTTAGCTACCATAGAAAACACAAAGGTGAACAAGATATGGTCCCTGTCCTGAATAAGCTAATAGCCTAGTTCAAGATATAAGATATAAATCTATTGGGAAAGCAATAGCCCATTAGAGCAATGTGAAGGGAAGTACAGAACTTCCAAATGGACTTACAGACTATTAGAGCTCTAACAGAGTTTAGGAGATGGAGAGACATTCAAGGTTAGAGAGGTAGGGAACAATAGAGTTGGAAGGATTTGAAGGCTCACTCTGCCCCTCCTTTTCTTCCTTCTTCCTCCCTTTCCTCCTTTAATTTTTTTGCTTCTTTTTCCATTCCACTTCTTTGAGAAGATTAATAAAACATACCCATGGTTGTTGTTGGTGGTGTTAGACTTTGGTCCTTAAGCTTGGCTAAGAAAGAATTCAGGGCCAAGAACTGTAGTGAAAGAGAGTTTATTTAGAAAGTCACAGAGGTAGAGGTGAGCCAGCTGGGCTGTGTGGACTCAAGAAACAAGTTACAGAAGCAAAAGAAGGGCCCTTGGCAATTATGAGAAAGACAACAAAGATGCACCTGAAAATGGGGGGTGTTCTAGAGAGAGAGCGTGTGTGCACTGGGTCCTTCTTCTTAAGAATTTTTATCTGTTTTCCAAAGGTGTGGATTTCTGGGGAGGTCTCAGGGGAGGATGCCAATAGAATATTCATTAGCTTTCTGGGTGTGTCATTTTAGGTCCTGGTCTCTACTGATTGGTTGATGCTAGCGTAGGGGGTCACTAGTCATTGCATCTGGTCCTGATGTCAGCCACGGCATTACTTCATCTGGTTTTGCTGCTTTTCTGGGCCTGGCGCTGAAACACAACTGAGGCCTAGGTGTTATCTCTAGTTTGACCAAAACTCTGTCTCTGTGGCCAACATACCCAAGGCTTTGTTCCTAAGGTGATTTGATGTGGGCCAGAAACTCATTGTCCTGAGAGCTTAATGATTAAGAGAGTGGCATGCAAGGGAGAAGGCAGATGACCCAGGGTGCTGGATGGGGCCGGTTTTAATCAGCTATCTGTCTGAGTTTCCCCATTCCACTTGCCAACAAATTTTCCTACCTACTTACTATCCTGTCTCATGGTTAGTTATCCTCATTTCTCAAACCGGGCTGATCATCAGAATCTCTTGACAAGCTTATTAAAAATATAGATTCCTGGGTTTCACCTCAGAACTATTGTATCATATTCTCAGAGGCAGGGGCATAAACAACAGCACTAAAATTTTTATCAGACGATTCTGCTTTTCAGCTACGTTTGGGAATCTCTGATTATTATAATAATGGTATCCAGATGTGGACTAATCCCTAGCTTCATTCCATTGCACCTCTGACTCTATTGAGGATGCTCACAAATCCAAGAGGTTGGAAGCACGCCTGAGTAGGAGAGTGTATGTGAATCTGTATAACAACTCCTCCATTAATGAAAAACCACTAAAAGTGCATACATTACTGTGAAAGCTGAGTAGTGTCGTGTGTGCTTATAGGGATGGCTTATGGGGATTTTCAGTATTTGGTGACACATCTTAAGAAACCATTGCCAAATTCAAGGTCATAAAGATTTACTCTTGTGTAAAGACTTCAGAGTCACTGGTGAGACATATATCCACTCTCCAGATTTCATAAATTATAACAGCTTGCCATATGTAGTTAACAGTTTTTAACCTTTAGTACATTTTTTTCCATTACCATTTAGTCCTTTTATGCTCCCCATCACGTAGCAATTTTTTAAAAAATAAATAAAATGTTTTAGTTATAAAAGAAGGCCCTTTCATCCCATCTCTCTACTCAGAGGTAAGCAATCTCTTAAAAATGGTGGGAATCCTTCTCACGTGTTTTTATATTTTTACTACACGATATATATGTTTTGGGTGTTTAAAGATATTTATAAATAGTGTACATATTTTCTGAAACTTGTATTTTTTCAACATCATGTTTTTGAAATTTAGCCATGATACTTGCACAGCTAGTCCTTTCTTTATAACCTAGTAATATTATATACTATAGTACTGTAATGTAGTCCTATGCTATAAATGTCCGAGAATTTATCCTGTGGATGGATATTTATGCTAGTTTTTTTTTTTTTTTGCTATTTCAAATCATGATATAATCAATGTCCTTGTAAAGGATATTGTCCTTGTAAATATCTCATTGGGTACATGTATGGGAGTTCTTCTAGAATAGATCTGGAAAGGAAATTTCTAGGGAATAGAATATATACATTCTTAACTTCTCTAGCTTGCTCTCTAGATTACTCTCCCTAGTAGGTGAACTAATTTTTACTCTTATCAGTGATATATGAGAATTTCTCTTTCACACATTCTAACTAACACTGTCAAGCTTTTTAAAAATATACATGTCTGGGACCTATTTTCAGATTCTGGTAGGGCAGCTCTGCAGTGTGGTTTGAAACAGGCCACAGGTGACATGGAAACACAAATGTCATCGAGAGCTTCTGCTCCTTGTATGTATGCATACACAATCTAATATAGTGAACGGTGAATTGCCACAGTGAGAGCCCTCTGTCACTTTGTTGGTAACATCTGTGTTGGCTGCATTTAGATCCTGGAGGAAAGGGGAGAGAAGTGCCACTGTCCAACTTACCTTGCAGATGCATTATGCATCAAACAGGGGTCTGTGATTTACAGACCACTGGGTGGTACTTAATCTAAAGTCTCATCTTTGCCAGCTAAGGTGACAGGTGGGGGGGAACTTTCTGGAAGCTGTCTTGACTCTTACTAGGTGTATGCCTGGGTGTCAGTTGTCAGGGCTTGTGTACGTGCCATCATTTAGGGCAGAGTGCGTGTCAGCGATGTCTGCCAGCCTGCTGGGTGGTGTCACTGTGTGGAGCATTTGTGGCTTTTTCAAAGCCCCAAGGAATCTGAGAAGCAAGTGAGGGAATGATGCATGAAAACAAAAGGCAGTGGAAAGAGTGACCAGCCAGCAGGCTCCAGCAGGCTAGAACGCTCTGTCCTTGTTATTACTGCTTCATGAAAATGCCGCCGGCTTCCTGGCAAGGTCTGGAAGGTAGAGGCTTCTTAAGAAAACAAGGACAAGTGATCTGTACTTTGAGGCTGGAATCTGGTTTCTCAGCTTCTCCATTTTCCAGTGGAAGCTGCCGGGTGAGGTTGGGGAACCCTCTGCCCCTTGGTGGGTTTAGGTCAGTCTTTCCCTCTCCCCTGGCTGCTTTCCCAAGAGTTTTCTCCTCCCACTCAAAAGCAGCACAGCTCTGGTCTCAGAGGCCTAGAAAGGCTGAGGGGGGAGAGAAGTTGGGTGGTGCCCCTGACAGAGCTGTTCCCCAAGGAGTGATCTGAAGGTCAGCCTCTGGGAGGCAAAAGGGTTTCAGCCATTATTCCCATTCAAAGGGGCTTTGTCACAAAGACGTGTCTCCTGGTTTGGGACGAGACGAAGGGGTGCTCTCATTCCTGGCCCTCTTTCCTCTGAGCTATTCATACCCTGCCACCACACACTCTCACAGGACAGCCCACCTCAGTTTTCAGGATTGAGGGAGAAGCTCAGGAAAGGTAAGAGTGTTTAGTAACTCTATTGCATGGCTATTTAAACTTGTCATTATTGGGCTTGTAAGAGGTCAACCTCTACTTTTCCTCCTGATAATCTCTTTCCTTTGATGCAAATCTAGATGCAAAGTAGGGAAGCAGTCAGCATTCTCTTCCTTTCTCACTATCCAGTAGCTTTGAGGATAATGAATAAAAATAGGGCTGGATACAATAGGGCTGAGTTGAGGGTGTGGTTTGCTTGGCAACGGCTCAGGCGAAGTTGTTTCTCTTGGTTTCCAGTGCTCTTGACTTCGTCTGTGCCTGATGAAGTCCTAAATAGCCAGCTTGAGTGTGACTTTTTTCTTTTTGGGTAAAACTCCCATCCATAGACTTAATCATTCCCTTCTTTTTGCTCCCATAGAATTTTGTTCTTATAAAAAGCATTCATCATGTTGTGTGATAATTACTTGGGTTCATGCCTTATTTTTATGTGTGTGTTTTTCTAGCCTTTATTGACTGTACTTTAACATAGTAGTCCTTTTTATAAATATTTATTGGATGAATCAAAGTTCCTGAGTGAACAACAATATTCAGCTCTTGTATTTTCTTAATGATCCCCTGCCTTCTCCTTGGGGTGACTACAAGCAGTTTCAGCTCCACATGAAATGGAGGACACACTGCCATGAACTGTAATTTTTTTCCTGAGGAACTGCTCCAGCAGGAGTGGGTATTACAGACACATCATTTTGTTACAGGTACAGAAATTGTTTCCAGGAAACACTGCCATTATTACCTCTGAAAGGCAAGTCAGTAGAAATTGTTATTTTCCATTTACGGATGGACAAATGGAAGCTTTCTTTCTCATTTACCAATTACAGAATATCCACTCTGTTTAAAGTACTGTGCTAGGATTTTCATGGTCTACAAAGATATATAAATATAAGACAAGGTTCTTGTTCTCAAGAAGAGGGTTATAATCTGGTTAGGATGAAAAGATATTTGTATGCAAAAGTAACTATAACCTGGGAGCCTTTTAATTGAATCATATGAGTTATCCAAAAAGAAGTACCAGAGGGAATAGAGAAGGTAGGCAAAAGAATGTCCAGCTAAAGTGATCAGGGACATTGTTGTGGTCAACATGGCATTCGAGCTGAATAGATTCTGTGCTGGTAATTCTCCATTTGGCTGGTCCCTGTGTTAGTTTCCTGTGACTGCCGTAACAAATTACCAAAGACTGGGTGGCTTAAAACAACAGAATTTTATTTTCTCACTGTTCTGGAGGCCAGAAGTCCAAGATCAAGGTTTTGGCAGGGCCATGCTCCCTTCAAAGGTTCTAGGGGAAAGGCTGTTCCTCACCTCTTCCAGCTTCTGATGGCTCCAGGCTTTCCTTGGCTTGTGGCCACTTCACTCCGGTTTCTGATTCTGTGGTCATAATGCCTCCTCCTTTCCTTTTTCAAAACTCCCCCTGCTTCTCTTTCATTAGGATACATATGGTTGTATTTTGGGCCCACCAAAATAAACTAGGATAAGCTTTTCTACTCAGGATCCTGAACTTAAGCACATCTCTACTATATAAGGTATTAGGACACAGCCATATTTTTTTGAAGAGGCCACTAGTCAGCCCATGACAGCCCCCCTTATCCTTCTCTGCCCTGCTCTTTGCCTCATGAGGTTGTTACCCACAAATGACGTCACCTGGGCTATACTGTCTTCTATCTTACTGTAGGGTTTGGCCAGTGGAAGGCATCAGCAAGCATCAGAGCTTATGAGGAAAAAATTGATATACTTCTTTCCTCCCAGCACTGCAATTCTGGCAGCAGATATGCACCTTCATGTCATGTCTCTAGCCTTTTCTAGTCTCATATCACACCATTTCCTTCCCTTGTCTCTTCAGCTCTGGGCTAGCCCCAGAATATTCAGTGCCTCAGTACTCCTCCTACCATCCCACAACCCTGCTTACATCCTTGTAAATAGTGTCTTCACGTATTTTCAAAACTCCAGCTGAGTTGCCTTTAGTTTTCTACTATGATCTTGACATAGATACTGGGAGGCAAAAATTTAATTTCCACAAAAGAGATAGACTCAGGGTGCCTCAATATAAGTTTATGTAATGACCAGTGGGAACTGTAAGATGATTCAGCATACAACACAACCATAGCAGCTGCGTTACCTTGTGGGTTCTTCAGCAGTAAATATCCGTTGCTTTGTATTCTATCTGCTATTATTGTGCATCTGCTGCCCTTGCTACTAAATACTTTCTAGTCCTTCCTGTATCTCACAGATTCTATTGCTTCATCATTGCTGTTGCTACATGATTGCATAGTTCCTTTCCTCCATGTATCTTTTAGCTTCTCCCTAATCACTAACCTCTTTGTACTTCATTTTCACACCCTTAAGGACCCAACTAGTTTGGCTGTTCACCATCAAGTACAGGCTGCTATTAAGCAGAGCTTCTTTGATAAGCCATCACATGAGCATAGATAGGTTTATTGCCCGAGGTTAGGCACCAGCTCCTGGACTAAATGGTTTTATTTGGAATGGCAGAATAAATTGATACATAATTTGGTGTCCTGTCTATTAAAAATCACCAGGAGGTGGTTACAGATATGGGAGGCATTCTGCTACTTCCCAAAAAGGGTGGCATACCAAAACCCACAAATATGTCTGTTGTCCAGTTCAGTAGCAGAGGCATGGTGGTCTTAGAAAAGTGCAACATACTTTTGGGAAAAGCAAGGAGCCCAGAATAGCTGGTGGAGTAATTCACAGAGAGAAACACTATAGTTGGTAGGAAAGCTGGAAATGTAGGTCACAATGTTTGTAGAGGGCCTTCAGTTAAGATTACTTTTAGAAGGAACTTTAGACATTATGCTATGGACAGTGGGAAGTTACTGCAGGTTTTAGAACACAGAGGAGCAATATAAAATCAGCTTTAGAACTATTTATCGTATGGTAATAGCATTCAAATTAGATCGTAAGTAGGAGAATGTGGGAACAGAAAGACAAATCAGGAAGGCGTTCAATAGTCCAAGTGAGAATACAGGGGACTCAACCAGGGCAAGACTGGGAAGGAAAGGAAGAGCTAGCTGTGAGATACTCCAGGCATGAGTACACTTAGGATTGATGCTAATTTTTAGCTACTGGTTCAGAATCTTTTTACCACCTTGGATCCTTTCAATTATTTTAATTTTCTTTTAAATTAACTGTACCTTTTAGGAGAAATATATGAATTCTATTAGGTATACTGATATAAATGGCAATATTATCAGCTACTGCTATATCTTGGAAGCTTGGCTTTGAAGCAAAAAAATTTAGGAAGTGGTGGTACCATTGAGAGGAATTGAGTCTGGATATCTTAGCCTATGTTTTTTTAGAAAAATAGAACTCAAACCAAGAGTTAATGCTAATGGTTTATTTAGGAGATGCAATCCCAGGGTAGTCCAAATGAGACAAAAAGGGAGGAGAGACAGAAAAAGAGGAGAAGTAATGCAAGATGATGCTTGGACAATCTGCGGAAATAGTAGGTATGCCTGTATGTCCATGCAGAATTTTTCCAGGCATGGTATATGGCAAAAACATGCTCAGATAAGTTCTTGGGAGGGAGAAAGGAAAAGGAATTCACCTTTGTGGTTCCCTGCCATCTCCTATTTCCCAATGATCAAAATATACCACACCGGGAGTTACTTTCCTCATACTTCTGGGTTACGTCATATTTTCCCCATTGTTAGTCTCTCAGCAAGCCACAGCCAAAGCTCTATGGTGTGGCCTTTCATCATGGTTGGGAGTAGAGACAAAATTCATGGCATGTAGCTGGTGAGCCTGGTTGTTCAGCGGCAAAGGGGAGGGCCAGGCAGGGTAAGTGGCAGATAAAGTAACAGGACTACGTGGGCCCAAACAAAGCAAGTCAGCTGCAGTGGTGGCTGAGACAGAATAAGGAACTGAGGATTTGAGAAATGATGACAAGAAATCTGATGAGGCACATAACATGTGTCTGATAAACTGAAAGGCACAAAAAGAGTAAGGCTGAAACTTGCACTTATGTCCTGGCACCACCAAAGTGTTTTTGAAGGTTACAGCAGGAATAACCATAGAGAATTACATTCCCAGACCACATAGAAAAATAAGTAGGACCATGCACTGTGGAGACAGGTAGAGCTGTGCTTGAGCCACAGCTGTATATGATCCTGGGCAATTTAACACTTAATCTCTTTAAACCTTAGTGTACTACATAGCTCATGCTTGTAAAGCATTTGGCATGATGCTATGCATACAGTAAATGCTAAATAAATTGTGGCCATTATTATGATCATTAATGTCATTCTTGGATAACTATGATCTTCTCAATGCTTTCTCTTCTCCAGACTGACTCTGCCTGTGCTGCTCCTAAGTGCTCCTTGGGCAGAATGGATGGCTTGAGCCAGAGTCCTTTAGGTACTCTCAAAGGCAGTTGCGTCTGGATCACTCTGCACTTGAGGTCATGGAGCCCAGTGAAGGTGGGTGGCCCACTATGTGGTGCTGACATGTTAGGCCCCAAGAAGGCAGCACCACTGACCCATCACCATATAGCGAGGTATATAGCGAGGACATATCTTAAGTAGTCCACTTGCCCCTATACACTTTTTTCCCCTTCAAAGAAGGAAAACAAAGATTTTTGTCAAAACTTTGCCCCCCCAAAAGCACAACCAAGTACATAAGTATTACCAGATCCACTTAATAAACAGGTTTTTGTAAGACCTTAAAAACAGAAGTAATTACCCTTATACAAGTGGTATTTGATGGGATGCCATCTCTAAATTATACATAGCAAATTTTCTTTGTTCGCAAACATTGATATCCTTTTGAATTTATGTAGTATATTAAATGACAAGAGTAATCCATACCTAAGTATATAAATGCTTTGGAAATTTCTGAAACAATAAAACCAACCCACATCACTCAGAATAAAAACCCAAATCCTTGGAATTAAAAACTCAATGGCCTTTAATGACCTATGGGATCTAGACCCCAGTTATCAGACCTCATCTCTGACTATGAGGAGGGAGTACAGCAACTTTGGTGCTTGAAAGCACCACAAGTCTCTAGAGACAGACTATCTGAGCTCCAGTCCCAGCTCTGTAATTTGATAGTTACATGATTTGAAGGAAGTTATATAACCTCCCTGTGCCTCAGTTTCCTCATCTAGACAAGAGAAAAACAGCATCTACTTCACCTAGTTATTAGGAGGATTAGTTAACATTGTTAAGTGCTTGGGGCAGTGCTACTAGTGAGAGCTATTTTGTTTTCAAATACAAGCACAAGTTTATTTAGAAAGTCATAGAGGTAGAGCTGCGGGGAAGGGGGCAGGGGAGAGACAGAAAGCCCACGTGTGCACGTGCACCTGCTAGTGAGAGCTATTTAAGTGTTTGGTAGATAAATAAAAAACTTCCCTTCATTCATTGCACTCCAGCCATACTAGTCTCTTTGCTGTACCACCAGCAGGCCAAGCGCCCTCCTGCCCAACGCTTTTTATATGTTGTTCTCCCAGAGGGCCACATGACCAACTTCCTCATCTCCTTCAAGTCTTTGCTCAAATATCACCTTTTAAATGATGGCAACCCTATTTAAAACTGCAGTACCCTCCTCTACACCCCTGCTTCATTTATTTTTCTCATTAGTGCTTACCTACTTTTAAGACTCTATATAATTCACAAATTTATTCATTTTTTACCTGTCTCCCCCAACCAGAAGGGACACAAGGGCAGAAATATTTGTTTTATTCTCTAATGTATCCCAAGTGCCTAGAACATTGCATGGGACATAGTAGGTACTCAGTGCTATTTGTGGAAGGGATGATTGCATGGTTTCCAACAAACTTGACCTATTTTGAAGATAGGTATGTAAATGAATTTCCTAATGTGTGTGTAAATTGTCAAAGATCTCCCCAATAGTTCTTCTCTTAAGTTGAATAGATATATTCACCCTCCCAGAATATTATTTTAGGAAATTGATTATCAAAGTGATTTTTTCAAAAGATATTTAAAGATAAACTTTAGCTGAAACTTAGGTCAAGCTGTCTTTAATTCCTAATGAGCATATTCTGAATTAATGAGATTGATCAGCTCCAGACTAATTCCTAGTGGATTCTGTGGCACTGTCATTTATCCAACATGACCTAGAAGTCATGGCCTGTCATCGGGCTATGGAAGGAAGAGAACTAATGCACACCTACTCTGTTTAGGTTAGGTGAGCTGCTGGGCTCAAACCTGTGAGGCATATACGATAAACCAAGGCCCAAATCACATACCTAAGATGTGATAGAGCTAGTATTCAAACCTTCAGTTTGCAAAATCCATGTTCTTTCCAGTGTCTCACTTTAAGCATTAGATTTCTCATCTGTGATATGTAGTAACATTACTTGGGCAGTTACTATGACAATTAAAATAACATGTAAAGCAGAGAATACTCAATTAATGGCAGCTTTTTATTTTTTATGGCCATACTTTAGGAATGACAGATTATTTTTTCCCCCATGGGAAACAATCACACTGCCTCCCCAGGGCGGAAATTATGAGCCCTGACTTATCTGGACAGCAGAACCAAGTCCAATGGGATAAATCAGCAGTGGTTACATTTTAAAAAGAAGAATTTTAAATTTAATAAAAGTTTAAATACTTACACTTTTATTTCTGAAGAGTTGACTTTATGGACCCTTAACTAGCCACATTTGAGATAATTTGATCACCAAAATTTTGTTTGTATGGTTATACAAAAATGATGGTTGATATAATATTGGATAAAACATCATATGATGGTTGTATAAAAGTGATAAAAAGAAAAAGCCAAACATTCAAAGTGATTTAAAAAGTGGGGCCAGTGGGGTGAGTGAGGGAGGAAAAACAGATGAGGGAGAAATAGGAAAACAAAGCCTTCTTTATAGAAGAATGCCAGCTAATAAATGTTGAAGAAATGACGAGGCCTAAGAAAACCACTATCATACAATTCTCAATGTTAATAACTGAGTTGATCAATGGATGATAAAACCCTTGAGTAAAGGATAGATGGGTGTTATGGGTTAAATTATGTTTCCATAAAAAGGTAAGTTGAAATCCTAGAATGTGATCTTATTTGGAAAAAGGGTTGTTCAAGATATAATTAGTAAAGTTGAGGCATAATCCAGTAGGACGGGACCCTAGTCCTAGATGACTCGTGTTCTTATGAGAAAATGGTCATGTGAAGAGAGGCACACAGGGAGAATGTATGTGAAGGTGGAGGCTGAATAGAAGTGCTGCAGTGGCAAGCCAGGGAATGTCTGGGGCAGGAAGCTGGAAGAGCCGGGGAAGGATTCTCCCTAAGGTTTCAGATGGAGCCCTGCTGACCCACTGTTCACATACTTCTAGCCTTTAGAACTGTGAGACAATAATTTATGCTGATTTAAGCCACCCAATTTGTGGGTATCTTGTTATAGCAACCCTAGGAAAGTAACACAGTGGTGAACAAGAAAGAACCATGTACTGAAGTATCTACTCACAGATATGAAAGAAAGAGCTTTCCAAAGGAGAGCTTTGTCAGTTACTATTTAATCAAATATCAAACTTAACATCATTAATAGTAGGAAAACCTGACATTATATACCTCCAGATCTGATGTGATGAGTACAATATCACTTTGATAGACTGATTGCAACAGGTTCAGATTCTTTCCCTCCCTCATCCGCACACTTTGCAATGACTTTGCAACAACTCCCTTCAAGAAGTACAGTTTATTTCTCCACCACTTGAATCTAGAATGGCTTTATTACCTTCTTTGGCCAACAGAATGCAGTGGAAGTGCCAGAGTTCCATTTCTAAGGCTAGACTTCCACAGATCTTGCTCACTTCCACTCTCTTTCAGACCTTGGTCTTGTCCATGAGAACAGGCCAGGGCTAGCCTGCTAAGAGTGATAGGTGAACCGAGCTGGGCCAAGTCATCCCAGCTGAGGTCATCCCAGACCAGCCAGTGTCTAGTCAATCTGCCAAATGACTGCAGATCCATGAATGAGTCTAGCCAAAATCAGTTGAGCCCAGCCCAGATCAACAGAATGATTTAGTCAAAGGCTGTTAATATTATGCCACTGAGTTTTGGGGTGGGTTGTTATGCAGTAATAACTAACTGTTACAATGACCTATATAATATCCTTGCCAAATATGTTTAAATGGAAACCAATCAGGAGGAAACAATCCGAAAAATCTAGAATGTGGGACATACTACATTGTAACTGGCCTGAACACTACAAGTCAATGTCATGAAAAACAACAACAAAAAAGTAAAGAGACCATTTCAGATAGACAAGGTTTTTCAACCTCAGCAATAATTGAGATTTTGGACCAGGTAATTCGTTGTTGAGGGTTGTCCTGTGTATTGTAGGATATTTAGCAGACATCCTTGGTTTCTGTCCACTAGGTGCTAGTAGCAGCCCCAGCTATGACAATCAAAGTATCTCTAGGCATTGCTAAATATCCATCTTGGGGCACTGGACTAGAGAGACACAATCAAATGTAATGTATGGGCTTCGTTAAGATCTTGGTTCAAATTTTTTAAAAAGGTGGTTATAAAAGACATTTGGAACAATTAGAAAAATTTGAATGTGTAATTAAATGTATTGAAGTGTTAATGTTCCTAAGTCTGAAAAATGTTATTGCCATTATGTAGGTGAATGCCTTTAATCTTAGGAAGTGCATATGAATTATTTTGAGTGCAATGTCATAAGATATTCAGCCTACCTCCAAATGCTTCAATGGATGCAAACATACCTTTATAGAAAGAGATAAAGCAAAGGTGACAAAATATTAACAGTTGGTAAATCTAAGTGAAGCATATTCATTGTATCATTCTTTCAAACTAAAAAGTTGGGGGTAACTTTTTATAAAGAGGTAATCTCATCTCCAGTGCCTGACTCCTTATTAATTTAATGTAATGCCGAGAACAGGCTTGTTCTAAGTGAATCTGGTGCTCATTCTGTGTTGCCTGGACAATGAGCTAGCTCAAACCAGGTATGGGGCGTTGGGGCTGAGGAAAAGGGCTGCTCCCAGCCTGAGGAACTGTACACAAGCTCAGCTTCCCATGGGATCCATGGGCTTCCTTTCTCTTGTGTAACATCCCACAAGACCAAAAATTTAGGTGCTCGGCAGCTTGTGTGTGTTTCCCAGGCAACTCTGGCAAATAGCTGGCACCAAAATCCAGGCTTCCTGGTGCCAAGTCCGTCTGATTTTTCCATTTGCTGATAAGGCTACTCTCACATTTGTTCCATACAAGTAGACCAAAAGAGGAGCAAAGTTCCCTTTCCTGGAACACTAACCATTCTGTGAGGCCAGCAGGTCAGCCAGGAACAATAAGAGGATGGGGTCTCCATGCCCTCCCTTCTCTCAGTGACCTTGACATTGTAAGTTTCCTCTTTCCACAGTAAAGCCTAATTTTTTAACCTGTATCATATGATGTAGTGGAATTCAAATGAAGCCCTGGTGCATTAAGGTGGCAACTCTCTTTTTGCAAGAGAGCTAATATTTAAAACATAGACAAAACTCCAAAACTAAAAAAGAAAATGCTGACAAATGCTTTTTGTGTAAAACATTTAAAATGTTTATATGGTAAAAATGAACATGGCAAAAACAAGAAAATACTGTAAACAGAGCAAAAGATAAACAGCACAGAAGAAAGATTATTTGCAACCCAAGAGAAAAAGTACATATTTCTTTATTATATAAAGAGATCTTGGCCTTGGCAGGGTAGGTCAGTTGGTTAGAACATCATCCCAATATGCCAAGGTTGCGAGTTTGATCCCCAGTCAGGAAACATACAAGAATCAACCGATGAATGCATAAATAAGTGGAACAACAAATCGATGTTTCTCTCTCTCTCTTAAAAAAATCAATAAAATTTTTAAAAATTTAAAAAATCTTAGAGTCTTATGAGGAAAAAATGAAAAGGAAAAAATGGGCAAAGAATATAAACAAATATTTCATAAAGAAAAGAGTTGCAAAAACTACTTGAAGACCACTTAACTTCATTAATGCTTAGAAAAGTACAAATCACAATAATGTGATACCATTTTCACCTATCAGAATGATAAAAAGTTGAAAGTTTGATAAAACTCAGTGTTGGCAGGGGCATAAATACTTATATTTTGCCATGTATAATGCACACATTTTTGCCCAAATTTTTGAAGGAAAAGTAAGGATGCATGCTATACACGGGTATGATGTTTACATGCCATGGATATAATAATGGGTATCATAATCCTGTGATAATGCACACAAAATGTGGGTGCATGTTATACACAGTAAAATATGGTAAACATACTGTTGATGGAAAGGTGGATAGGGATTACAATTTTGAAACATCGAATCTTAAATGCACACATATTTTGTCCTAGCAATTTCATTGAAAGGAATTTATTCTACAGATAAAGTCATACAAATTCCCAATGACATATGTGTAAGAATATCCATGGAAACCTTATTTATATAACAATAAATGAATATGATTGAAATGTTCATCAGTGGGGCAATGATTAAATAAATTATGGCATACACAATGATTAAAACATCTTGTAAGATCTGTGTGTGCTGACATGGAAATATTTCTAATATATTATTAAATAAATAAAGCAGGGTACTGGTGTTTAGAAAAACTCACTTTTCCTTCCATGTGTTTCTCTTTTACTCTTACATCACCACCATACTTACAACACTTTTGACATCAAGCAATTCTCTGTGACCCAGCTGGTTGCCCTACAGTTTAAATTTTGACACTATCTACCTGGAGACAGTGTTAGATCCCACATGTTAAGGGCTCAGTTCCACAAGACCTCCCCACTTCAGATGCCAGTCTCACTATAAGTCCCCTGGTTACCCACAAATTCTGACTTGGCTACTAATCGAAGGTTTGTGTGACCTCCTTCCCCCTGGATTCGATTATTTGCTGAAACGGCTCACAGAACTCAGGAAAATACTTTGATATGTTTACCAGCTTCTTATGTAATACATGATCATTTAAAGGATACAGATGAACAGCCAGATGAAAAGCTAGATTGGGCGAGGTACAGGAGGGTCCCCCATACAGGAGCTTCTCTGTTACTGTGAAGTTGGGCTGCATCACCATCCAGTTAAGTGGATGTGTTCACCAACCTGGAAAGCTCTCTGAACTCCCTACTATTGGGAATTTTTACAAAAGCTTCATCACATAGCTGTTAACTCCATTTCTAGCCCTTCTCCCCTCTCTGGAGAATAGGGGATGGGGCTGGAAATTCCGAGCTTCTAATCATAACTTGGTCTTTCTGGGGACCTGCCCCTACTCAGGAGCAATTCAGGAACCCAACTCACTGGAACAAAAGACACTCTTCTCACCCAGGAAGTTCAAAGAGATTTAGAAATTCTTTGGAGGCTGAGACCAAATATTAGGACAAAAGAAAAATGCTCCTAGTGCTCTTATCACTTAGGAATTTATAGGGGTTTTAGCTCTGTTCCAGCTGGGGGCAGAGACCAATATATATAGGGCACTGTATATTATATAATGTTCCATGTAAAAATGGTGTGTATATTGTATATGCTATGTGGAAAGAATACATAAGAAATAGTTAACAATAGTTACCTTCAGATAAGAATGGGAAGGAGATTTTTTCTTTCCATTTTAAACTTTTTTGATGTTTGAATTTATTTTTATGTTGGTATCTTACTTTCAATAATTTCTGAGACTTTAAGCAAAATGATATATAATGAAACCAATTTACCATAGGCTAATTGATATAAATAAGAGTTAAATTCCTAAGGCATCGTATCAATGTTGTAATGAAACACCTCTGAACAAAAAAACATTATTCAAGGACCTGCTGTTTATAGATTGTGCCCTGAAACAATTTTCAAAATGTCAATCGGTGTCCCTTCTGATACTTTTGCAGAAAATATTTTAATTATTGAAATAGGATGAGGCTGTATGCAGGTAAATTGATTCTAGCTGAGGAGGCTAATATGCAAATAATAGTGAGCCACTGCAACTAGGTGTATGATTTTTAGAACCTGGGAAGACTGAATCCCAACTTTGTTAAAGCAGTCTCAAGTCATTCACCCTTCTTAAATTATACTCAGGCCAAACAAGCCTTCAGCAAGACTCCTACTGGAAAGCCCAGCAACAGAAAAGCAGTGAGATAGGAAATTTTCTTTCTTCTTCTCCCTCTCTCCTGAGTTTCTTCAAGAACATGGAAATTAAGATATAAACATGATTCAGAAGCAGTGAAATATAAAGAAAATTTGCAAAGGTGCTTGGATGATTCCTGCTCATTATAGATGTACCATATTTGTGTCTGGCTGATTCTTTTTAAAACACCCAAGGTACTAATCTGAGAGGACAGCCTCTATCAGGGGAACAATTTCTGTTCCCAGTGAAGTGGCACATTCAGTTCCTGGTGCAGGCCCACTTAATTCCTATTAGTCATTTCACAGCTGTATCTTGGGAAGAGAAAATCTCAAATGCTTTTGGCTTTCACAAGTAAACTAAAAACAAGGCCTTCCCTCTTTTCACACAGTTCCTGTTTGTTTACAAATTTCAAGTCAAAAAACTTGTCTATCTCTGCGGCTAATTCTCCTAAATGTTTTGGTTTGTCTGCCAACCTGTCTACCTGGTTTCCACTCTACTTGTACCTTGATTTGTAGCCATAACATAGCAGGTGGATGCCGGGTCACCCACCCCACTTTGTCATTGAATTGATGGTGCAATTTTTGGTTGGTGGTTTATGATTGTAAGGTTGTTCTGGGATACTACTTACAAACATAGGTCACCTACCAAGTGAGACACTGGCTCTGATCAAGATTTGTTTGTTATTTTTTAGGTTGCTTAAGGACATTGGATGAATGCATAACTCTGTTCTTGTTAGAGTTGCTATGAATACTGAAGGTGCATATACAAGATTATTATTATAGGTTGGATCCTGACAGCTGGCCCTGATTTAGTTATTTCCTCAAGAAGACACTCTGAACAATTATTTAAAAGCCTCCCCTCTGCAATTACGATAATAATGATGATGACTCTGCAACTGAATATGCAATTCAGGGTGCATACACTCAGCTACTGTTTTTAGCTTGTTTCTCTTTTTACATTGATATCAACTGCCGTTGTTGGGATTAGTGAAGAACAGAGAACCATTTTCTACTGAGGGTCACTGAACTACATGAAAAAAGTAAGCTACGGCCAATACAGGAAGTTGTAAGAAAAATAATTATTAGTATTTAAAGAGTGCTAATTATGAGCAAGTTTTTTCTCCTTGGAGAGAGAAATACAGCCCTTTCAGAACTCATCTGCTTTTAAAATTGACAACAAAATACCTTGTTTAATATTATAAATATCTGACAATGGTTTTGTTCTACAGTCAGTTAAGGAGCTGAAGTGTGAAAGACGATGAAATGGAGGAGACAATGTATGTTGTAGGTAAGGGGAGTGAGAATAGAGAGTAAAAAAAAAATAGATTCAGATGCTGGAGGCACCAGGTGATGCAGGGTAATAAAAGACAAACAAGCAGTAACAGTAATCGGGCAGTGACAGGGTGGGAGAGCAGCAGGTGAAGGAGACAAGTAGAGAGAGGAAGGGGAAGAGGGAAATGGGTAAAGAAGGAGGAGAGGAAAGGGACTCAGTAATGCAGGAGTGGGGCGGTTTAAAAAATACATTTATATTTGTTTTAAAGATGAGTGTGGAAGTTCTAGAACGTGGTGATTTATACCATCACTTGCTACCAGTTTATCTTTGACATATGGATGAACTACTGTTCACAGCTCTTTAAGTACTTGAATCATATTAAATGTAGATTTAGTGAATAAGGTGGGAAAGTTGAAATGGAAACCTTGCAAAGTAGATGTGCAAGCTAGCCACCATTTCAGTATCAGGTTTCTTGATGCAACTTCTCAGGAGAAATTCCAAAGCAAGGAGGAGAGCTCAGGTGTCAGTTATCAGCTGACAGACTTCCTGCCTGTCATTACCAGGCTTCCAGCCTATCACTACGCTAAGACATAAGTGGGAAAAGTTCTCAACCTTGACTGCACATTAAAATATTCTGAGGAATTTGTATCAATGTGTAGGTCCCACCCCTAATATGTAACTGGTTTAGGATGTGGTATGAGGAGTTTTTAAAGTTTCCCATGTGATTCCAATGTGCGGCCAAGACTGAGAGCCACTGATTAGAGGCTTCCCTCCACATGTGCTCACCAGAATCCCATTATAATGCTGTTGGGTTTTTTTTTCCCCCTGGGCTGTGAGAGCAGTGACCCAAATAATAAACTGGTTAAAATTAAGTCAAAGGCCAGAGGTTCTCAATCTTTGTGCTACATATTTAGTAACTGGCATTGCTGAAAATTGGTTGTAGAGGTTGGGGGAGGAGATCATTTTGAGCTCACTTGGAAATATACAGGAGGCAAATAAATCAAAATTATCAACATGATAAGAAAGGTCTATAAAAGTTTGCATTTGAGGAGTGATTTGATCTGATTCTAATATTCTGAGGGCATCTGGTGTCTCTTTGAAGATAAACTTCAGTTGACCTCCTCAGGCTCATCTGAAATGTGGGGAGACCAGGAGAAATGGTTTGCTTCTCTTCTGCTTGTTTGTTGTACTGTACAGCTCTGCTCCGCCCGTCCCTCGTCTCACGTGCTCCTTTATTCTCTGACCTGCTCTCCAAGGTGGATATGGCTCTCTTTTCTAGTGTGGAGCCAACCTAGAATTTGTGTCACCATGCTCTCCTATTTCTGTCACTCCCCAGTTCCCTCTGTGTCAGTAACACTGAAACTTGTTTAACCAGAGCATAACCTGTGCTAATATTCTCAGGAGGTAAAGGTAGAGGGGGACGCTGTCCCCACTCAGCCAGGTCCTTTCATGCCAGGCAACAGATACATATTTCCATTTACAGTGGCCTTCCAGAGCCAAAGCTTCCTAACTCAGGATGGGATTCCAATATGATGACTTTCATGTGAAATGGGAAGAGAGAGTTGCCGCGATAGACCCACAGAGGCCAATACCTATAGAACAAAAAGATTATCTCTAGATGATTCTATCATGTTCTGGGGGTGGTAGCTTTAATTAAAGAAATATATTTGGCCTGTGGCTTAGGAAGATAATGCTACTGCTACCACTACTATGACCACTGTTATTACTTTGTATTTTCTATGCCAGTCCTTTCTGAATTCTTTATGTTAGCCCATTTAATATCTGACTAAGTACTTGATTGTGAGCTCCTTAATAGCGAGGTATATTCTCAGCACCTTTAGTGTACTAGGTGCCCAATAAGTGATTACTGAATGCATGAATAAAAGTTTAAGCAGTCTAGCCAATAAAGATGAGAGCAACCAAGATGAAGTTGGGGTGGGTGGTGGGGAGGGAATGAGAGGAGCTAGTTCTGTCTCCTCCTTCACAAAAGATAGGTGGGTGATAGGACAAAAGTACTGACATATCCTGATTTAAGAATCCTCTTAACCTCAAACACTTCTCTATCCAGAAGGCCGGATCATTTTCTCTGAGCCAATTTCACACTCTTCCCAAAAGACCTTTTAGTTCCAAATACATTAGGAATCAGTGTTAATTGCTTTTTGGAATATTATTTTGTCAGTTTCATTTAGATGTGGTAATTTGCAAAGCAACTCCCAGCAGTTGACAGTTCATCCATAGCTGTGTGGTGTTCGGACGTTTCCTGGGATTCCTGCCCACCTGCCAGGCAGCTGGCAGCCCTTAACAAACCAGGATATGTGCTCACCTGGGATTAGTTTGGAACCCGAGTAGTGCTTTGTTGTGTCTGGAAATTTTAAATTCTGAAAGGGTCAGTGCCCAACCTTACTTAATCCGGAAAATAAAAGTACAGTAATTCATAATTTAAGAATTAGCAGGCACTTAAAGACCACCTGGTCTACACTAGGTGGTTGAGGAAATGGCAGCTCTGACAGATTCAATGACAAGGTCAGCTGACTGGTAGCTGGAAGGCTGGGTCTAGAATCTATATTCTTGGTGTGGCACCAAATGGTGGGCTGGGGTCCTCTGGATTTATGCCTGTGCGGATGGAAGTGTTTAAGTTACTGTTTCTTTTTGAAGCTCTCCTCCCTGGCCAAAGACTTCTGGTCCTCCTTCACAAATGCTTCAAGGTCACAGCTCAGACCAAAGTGTTTATAAAAAAAAACTAGGCACTTAGAAGAAGGATCCTTGCCAGTTCCTGTGCCCTGGCTCCAACCAAGCTCAGCAAACCAAAGGAGGGATAAAGTGGTCGCCGAAACCAGGAATTTCTAGGTTTGGATGTCAACAGGCAAAAGGAAGAATTGTCGGATTTCTCCAGCCGGCTGAGGCTGCTGCTGCTGCCACCTCCTGGGAGAAGGCAGACCCAAGCTTCGTCTCCATGTTCACCTACGACTCGGGCTAAGGCCCCAGGGGCTGACTTTCCTTTGTCCTAACAAAACACCGGCATTTGCTTTTTATCTGCTCCTTTTGGCAGTGTTGTGCTCAAAGAAATTATTTCAAACAATAACAAAGTTGAAATGAGTTAATACAGGAACCATGAAAGAATAGAAGATTGAGGCAGAACAGTTAGCGTTAGGAATACAAGTTCTCTCTCTTGGCCTTCTGAATCCTGAGTCCCAAGTGATGTTAGGACTGCATACATTTGAGAATTGTTTAATGAAGAGGTCACAAAGGAGTTTGGTGAATCTCAACCTCTGAGAATCTGAATTTGCTTGCAGGGCTCTTGTGAGGATTAACTAAGATAATGCATGTAAATTCTTGGCATGCAAGAAATGTCCAATGGGAATTATACTGGGACAAGTTCACTCTTCTAATCCCCGTGGTGATTTTCTTCATTTACTGACCAAAAAAATAGGTTGACAGCCCCCTTGCCTTTAATTCTTTTTAGTTTGCTGATCTATACATGATCCCTAAGCAAATTCCTTTTATTTTTAAAATATATAATCATAAATTAGTGCTTACGGGCTGAATGCTTGTGTTCCCCCAAATTTCATATGTTGAAGCCCCAATCCCCTATGTGATGTTATTTGGAAACGGGGCCTTGGGAAGTGATTAGGTGTAGATGAGGTCATAAGGGCGAAGCCTAGTGATGATAGTGGTGGCCTTACAGTGGGTGCATGCTAGGCAAAGTCTATTACTGTGAAGGAGATTCTGGTGAGGGCTTAGGGAAGAGAAGAGGAGAGCTGGGGAGAAAGATTAGAGACTACATAAATAATCATG
The DNA here is from genome assembly GCF_004126475.2 of Phyllostomus discolor. NCBI lineage: Eukaryota > Metazoa > Chordata > Mammalia > Chiroptera > Phyllostomidae > Phyllostomus > Phyllostomus discolor. The sequence goes on from NC_040912.2 coordinate 77,364,791, forward strand.
TACAGAATGTTGATAGAGATATGGACAGTAAAGACCATTCTTGTCTCAGACAGAAATGTGGAACATGGTGTTGAAAACTGGAGGAAAGGTGATCCTTGTTATAAAGTGGCAAAAAACTTGGCTGAACTGCATTTGTATTCTAGTGTTTTGTGGAAGGTAGAACTTATAAGTGGTGGAACTGGACGTCTAGCTGAGGAGATCTCTAAGCAAAGTGTGAAGAAGTGGCTTGGTTCTTCTTGACTGCTCATAGTAAGATGCAAAAAAAAAAAAAAAGGAGAGAGAGAGATAAATGAATTGGAACTGTTAAGGAAAAGGAACTGGAACTTAAGATATGGAAATTTCCCAGCGTGTCCATATATATAACAATGAAATGAGAAAACAGTGTTTGGAGAAGAATACCAAGGCTGTGGCTAACTGACCTTTTGATAAGGAGATTAGTGTGGATGTGAGCCCACTCACGCAATCACCTACCCCAGCAGGCCAGACAGCTCCCATCCAAAGCCTTGGCTGCCAGCAACTGTAGGGGTGTGACCACCACCAGGTAGAGCCCTGGGAATATGTATCCGGCCTGGCAGAGCTGTAGGGACAAGGGTAGAGTGGAGGTTTCCAGAAAGTGGGGGAAGAAGGGGTCCAGAAGGCAGACCATCAAGAGAAAAGGGATAATTCTCCAGCCTTGATCTCAGGAAATTTGCCTTGCTAAATTTGCGACATGCTTGGGACTAAAAGCTCCTTTCTTTCTCCCTCCCTATCTCTCCCTGAAGGAATGGGAACATATCTTAAGCAGGTTTGGGCTCACAGGCTCATAGCTGGAAAGGAATTTTGCCTCAGGTTGCATTTCACCCACATCTGATTTAGAAGATAGGTAGATGAGACTTTTGACTTTATAGACTTTAGAGTTGATGTTGGAATAAGTTTATATGTTTAGGGTTGTTGGATGGAATGGATGTATTTTGCATGTGAGAACATGTGTTTTGGGGGGCCAAGGGCAGAAGCAAGAGAGTGGCTGTCTGTAAACCAGAAAGAAGACTCTCACCAGATACTGAATATGCTGGTACCTTGATCTTGGACCCCCAGCCTCCAGAACTGTGAAAAACGTTTGTTGTTTAAACTGCCTAGTCTATCATATTTTTGTTATTACAGCCTCACCTGATTAAGACAGTAAGTGAGAAGGAATTCAGGAGAGACTAAGATTCAATTCAGGAAATATTTCTTGAGAATCTAGTAATGCTAGTAATCCTCTATTACCAAATGCTAGTAATAGAGGATATAGAGAAGAATAATGTATGTGTAGACCTGAAAATTCCCCATTTAATTACATTATGGAATAAGTGACTTAGAATTAGGCATTTGAGTTCTAGATTCAGATATGTAAACAGTCCAGTTGTATAAGTGAACTTAGGCATAACATCTAACATATTTGGGTATGAGTCTCTTCATCTGTTGCATAATAATATTGTAAAGGGAATTTCTTCCGTTTACAGCACAGCTTGCCTAGGACATAAAGCACCGAATACTGCGCTGTGCTTCAACTCTCCAAACCAGCTATAGCTGTTAGAGAAACCATGACCTCTGAATGACTGTAATAAGCTAAAGCAAGACCCTTACAGGACCTATCTGAAGTTTCTGTTTCCAGACCTACAAAATATAGGGTTTGTTTTAACCAGTCATGCACAGAGCTGTGGATTTATTCCAGCCTATTTAGAGTATTTGTCTTAATCTTTAGTTACTATAATGAATATGAAACCCATTACTAACAATTAAAAACATCTTCTTTTCCCTTCAGCCAATTGATATATTCCTTTGCCTGGAAACAAAATCAGTTGTATTTGTTTTGCTTTTAAACTCTGGTGGTCTTCATTATTTGACAATATCTGGTATTTGAAAAGGACTTTATAGTTTACTAAGTCCCTTGCCACTTGAGAAGAATGGGGATGCAATCAAACAGGACATGCTTTTGAACCAGAGATTCTGGTTCTGTCACTAATTAACTGTATTTCTTTGGGTAAGTTATTGTTATCAGTTATGGTCCTAGCTGGAAACAGAGGGCATTCTGAAACTGGGCAGTTTGAGAGGTTTAATAAGGATACTATACATAAAAATGGGAGAACATTGCTGGCTGGTGTGGCTTAATGGATTGAGCACTGGCCTGAGAACCGAAAGGTCATGGGCTGGATTCCCAGTGAGGGCACATGCCTGGGTTGCAGGCCAGGTCCCCATCTAGGAGCATATGGGAGGCAACCGATCCATGTATCTCTCATACACTGAAGTTTCTCTCCCTGTCTTTCTCCTTCCCTTCCCCTCCAACTAAAAGTAAATAAATAAAGTCTTTTTTTTTTTCAAAGTGAGAACATACTGGGAAACCACAGGAAGCAAAAAGTGGGTGGTTACTGGAACCCAGAACCAGAGAGAGCTGTGGAGAGGCCACTTGGGTGGAGGACTTGTTACCTTTGGTTGTGAGGGCCAGTCAGCCCAGAGTGAAGTGACCTTGCAGGCAGGAATCAGGGGAAGGTGCCACTCTCTTCCCATCCACACCTATGAGGATGGGGGTGGGGAAGGTGGTAAAAGTGAAGACAAGAATTATTTGACCTTTCTGAGTCTTATTTTTCTCATTTGCGAAAGAGGTAATAATAATATTTATCCATCTGTGAGAGTTTGTTTCTGGGAGAATTAAATGAGAACTTACAGTAGACAAGCACCTTTCCTTCACTTGATCTTCAAAACCACATTGTGAAACAGAAAAGACAGAGTTTATTAATTCACTTTATAGACGTGGAAAATGAGACTCAGAGAAGTTAAGTGGCTTTCCCACGGTCTTGTTGCTAGAAAAGTAGCAGAACTGGGAACTGAAACTGGGATTCTCAAAGTATATTCTAGGTTTCTTTCCCTAGACTATTCTTGAACTCCTCCATCCCCTTCTGCAGAAGGCTGACACAGATGGCTTCTTCTATCTAGAGCTGCTATACCAGGAGCTATGGAGATTCTACCTCTCAGAGAAAAATTAATTGACCCAGGAATCAGTGACAAGGCCAAAAGGAAAAAAAAAAAACACATTGATTAGGTAGATATGAAAAAGGCCACATGCCTATGAGGTAGCTTGATATAAGATTCGGACAAATACAGGTCCCCACATTGGATGCCTGGAAATTCCACTTGGATATTTATTGGGCATCCCCTATATAGTACGCTGAAGTCAAAATCCTTGATTCCTTCTCCCTCAAAACTGTTCCAACCCCAAATCTTCCCCTCTCGATGAAAGTATCACTATCTACATAGTGGTGCAAACCCAAAACCCAAGAGTTATTCTGGAATCTTTTCTTCCTGCCCTCCCTCTGCTCCCCCCTTCTGCCATCAGCAAGTCTAGTGGACTTTACTTCCAAAATATGTCAACCACTTCTATCTCCTCTACTAGTCCAAGCTACCATCATTTCTGGTCTGGTTACTATAATAACCTCCTGTCAGTTCTCCTTTACTTTAATCCACCTTGCCTCTCTCTAACCCTTTTTTTTTTTAATCCTCACCTGAGGACATTTTTTTTTTTCATTGGTTTTGGAGAAGGAGGAAGAGAGAGAGAGAGAAGTATTGATTGGTTGCCTCCCTGTAAGTGTCCAGATAAGGGACTGAATCTGCAACCTAAGTATGTGCCCTGACTGGGAATTGTACCTGCAACCTTTTGGTTATGGGATAATGCTCTAACTGAGTAACAGCAGCCAAGGCTCTTCCTCTCCTCTCCCCTCCCCTCCCCTCCTCTCCTTTCTTTCTTTCTTTCTTCAGAGTGATCTTTACAAAATGTAAAGTGAATTTTACTGCTCTTTGGCTTGAATCCTTTCACAGGTCTCCCCTTCACATCTCCATGTCATAACTTCTTACCAAGACTGTTAGGGCCCCATTTGTTCTGACAACACTCTCCCTCTCCATCACTATGCTGCAGCCACACTTTCTTTTCCTTGAACATACCAACACCTTTCCTGCTGTAGGCCCATTGTGCTGGCTTCTTCTCTCTGTCTGGAATGTTTTTTATTCAGCTTATGCGTGGCTGGCATTTTCTCATTGTATAGGTGTTAGCTCAAATATTACCTTCTTAGAGAAGCTTTCCTTTACTATCCAATCTAAATATTACTCCAGGGTAGTCTCTTTTTAGCCCCTAAAATACACAAACTAAAATTATACAGTTAATTTATTTGTTATATTTATTATAGGTTGCCCTACCAGAATGTATGCTCCATGAAAGCTGTGTCCTCGTCTGGCTTGTCTGTTTATCCCTGTCTCCTTAGCATTTAGGACAGGGCATGGTACATCGCAGCCTCTCAATACTTTTTTTTTTTTTTTGCAGGAAAAGATATTGAATGGTGACAAACCAAATACAGTTACTTTCTCCAGGAAGTATTTACTATGAGAACCATGAGAACCATACTGGGATTAAAAGCAGAGTAAAGAAGATTGCTTGTTGATCCCCCCAAAATGATGATTTATTATCCAGTTCTCCATGAGGCCATGAATATGTCCCAATCTTTGAAGTGTGTGGGGACTAGAGGGACTAAGTGGCTTCGGACAATTTCTAGAACTTCCCCATGTTCCTTACAATACACACCATCCCCTAAGGTAATGCCCCAAAGGCAGAGGAGGTAAAGGTGTACCTCTAGGAGATATGAACTACTAGCAGACTCCTGCAAATTTTAAAGTTCCTTTAGTTTTCTATTTTCTCTTAACATTTACACAAATTTTAGGTTCAGTCTCACATCAATCCATATTTACGTTACTATGTGAGGGCTTTAAGTTATTTTACCATTTGTAAAACCTGTGCTGTAGGAAAGCCATGCTATCCTGAGTCTTTACATTCTCTGTGGCTATCATACTCCAGGGGCATATGTTTGCAGTCTGAAAGCTCAGGCATTCTTATTGCTTTGTAGCCCAAGTTCTCTTTTAACACAATCCACTCATTCTTCAAGAGATACTTATTGAACATTTACCATGTGCTAGACACTCTAACAAGACTCAGGATACAACCGTAAACAAGATATACATCACTTGTAGCTTTATAAGAGTTAAAGTTTATGGAGAGAGGATGAGAAATAAAGAGGAAATTAAAGTATTTGAAATGTTTGCTAATATAAGGAGGGAAACTCCGGGTGCCAAGGGAAATGTAGAAAATGGCATCTAACCCCCAAATAAGTGATGAGGAATGATTTTCCAGAATGAAATAATCTGAAAGATGAGCAGGAGTAAGCCTGGTGAAGAATGGGAGAGAGTATTCCTGGCTTGGCTTACACTAACTAAGCCCTGGCCAGAGAGAACACAATTTATAGGAGCCAATTCAGTGTGTTAGTTCAGTGAGGCTGGAGTAAAGAGTGCAAAGGAGAAAGGAGGAGGGAGGGAGGGAGAGGAAGAGGGAGGGAGAGAGAGAGAGAGGGAGGAAGGGAGGGAGGGAGGGAGAGAGAGAGAGAAGGATGGAGAGGTGATCAAGGCTGCATATGAAAGGCCTCTGCTAAGGCCTTTTGATGTTCCCCAGAAGGAATGGAAAGTCGCTGAAAGTCATAGAAAGTCATGTAGGAAGAAGTGACTTATATGTTTTTGTTTTAAGATCACTCATACACTGTACCTCTATGTCTGAAAAAAAATCAAGGACTCTACTGACATTAGGGTAAGAGCTGTAATTAGCAAATGTGGAGCCCCAGACCTACTGCACTGAGTCATTATCTTAATCTTCTCCCCTTAAAAGTGTCTCTCTTCCCCAAAGATTCCCACAACTCATCTTTGGGAGGAACCTCTGGCCTCTGCCACTGTCTCTGGACTCCCAGCTGGAGTCACTGGGGTTACAGCGTTCCCTCAAGGAACACATGCTGCTCCAACATGCTGCAACACTGAAGGCACGTGTGATTTTGAAGGTTAACATACTGTGGCCTTTCTGCAGGTATTTAGCGTCCTTGATCTGCTATGCCAGTGCAGGCCACTACTAAGTTTACCCCTATGGAGTCACAAAAAGATGTGAGGGAGTTTGAGCAAAGTTAATGATTGGGATGGGAAGAGAATACAATTACTGAGGTGTTTTGACTCCCTTGGACGTTCACTGAGAAACTCTGCATAACTTTTTCCTTTCTCGGGTGGGATGAAGATACTGTCCAGGTTGTCAGGGATAGAATCTCTCAGACAGTGAGTGACAAGTGCTGTGGTGACTGCAATGGCTGAGCCAAGGGATAAACGTGCAAACAGGTACGCGACGGGAGCATTCTCAAAGCTGCCAGATATTTGGAGCAAGAGTTCCTTTTTGGATAAGAAGCTGGTACGATGCCCATATGGCATTCAGGGCACAAGGATTGTTACTCCCTGCGTGGTCTTTTTCTTGAAACTGTCTCTCGCTGTTTCTGAACTTTTGGGCTGCATGTCTGGCAGAGTTAACAGCGGGCAGATTTACCAACTGGGAAATTGATGTCACACAGTTACCCCAATTCCTTAAGGAATTTTTCTGGGGTGGCGGCGGCGGCGGTGACTGTCGTGACCGAGCAAGCCAATTTCACAAGGTTCATATGAAAGGGCTCACAACAAATGTTTACAACGAAGGGCACAGAACACGGTGAGAGGACACGCGAGCATTTCCTTTTCCTGTCCCACTGTGACTCTGGAACACGGGGACAGGACATTTAAAACCATGACAACTCCAGAGGGAAAGGACATTAGCTATTCCACTCCGGTTCCCTTCAGTGCTGTGTCCTGACAGGCTTTATAACTCGGAGAGGGCAGTGGTTTCTGAAGTCGCAAAGGAGTCCCTTCTCCAAGTTTGTCTTCTCTTGTTCCTTCCCTTCCTTGCCCATAGTTACCATTTATTTCTTATCATTATATTCTTGGCTTTACCCTTACCTCAGCTTGTAAAACAAGTCCTTTGCGCCACTCGCTCCAAGCCCCACCGGGGCGCCACTCGCTCCAAGCCCCACCGGGGCGCCCCTCAGGTGCTCACACTCCCGTCCCCGTTTCAGTAAGTCATTAAGGAGGGTTCAGCGTCGGGGAGTCGGAGAAAATCGTGGACCCGCGCGCGTCTAAGCCCTCCAGGCAGCAGTAACGGTGCGGCGAGATCGAGGTCGCAGACGGCTGAGGTGGGCCGCGGCCCCTTTAAGGTCAAGCCACGCCCCTCCCCTCCTTCTGGTGCGGCCCGCGGTCGGTGGTGGCCGCTACGGTGCTGACAAGATGGCGGCTGGCGGGGCTGTTGCTGCGGCGCCCGAGTGCCGGCTTCTACCCTATGCGCTACACAAGTGGAGCTCCTTCTCCTCCACCTACCTTCCTGAGTAAGTGCCGGGCCTTAAGCTGGTGCTGCCCTACTCTTCGGTGTAAACACGGCCGCGCCAGGCGGGCAGTGGAGGGCGCCGAGCCGAGAGGCCCAGGCGGGGCCTGGTGAGGGGACGCGCGGCCTCCAGAGCCAGTCCAGCCACCGAGTGCGTCGTAGGGCCCTGACTGAGGGAGGGTTTAGAGTGCGGAGAGCAAGGTCGCGGGGGAAGGGGCGAGTTATGTGGCGGGTTCGGGGCGCTTCCACCGGGAGCCGGTGATGCTGCGTTCGGGGTTTGGGGGTTGAGGAGGGTTTTGGGGCAGGCGGCTCAGGGAGGTGGGGCAGCAGTTGGAGCTTTGGAGGTCCGGACGATGGACAAACTGGTGGAGATATCTAAAGTCGCCCGAGCTGGCCGGAGACGGGGACAGATAGTCCGGTCAGTTGCTGCTGGAACAAAGTGTAAAGCTGAGACAAGGACTTTTGGGGTAGGGGGTGGTCATTAGAAGTGATCAGCGCCAAAAGACTGGTAAGAGGCACGAAGGCTGAGAAGTTGTGTAATCCATCCGAATTCTTGCAAGTGGGGAGATACTGTAGGATTCGCAGGGCGCATTTTTTTTTCCCCCTGGCTGATAGTTCCGAAAAAGATAGGGAGTGGGCGAGCAGGGACATTATTGAAGAGTTCCATTATGTTATGGCTCAGTACGTGGATTTATATAGGCACAGAGTAATTTCTCAACCCAGAAAATCAAATATAGACAGAAAAGTCTAACTTGAATGAACTCAGCACTGGCTTGGTCTCCATCTCCAATATAGATGTTAAAAAGCCTTCCATTGCATTACTATCGCTGCACATGTGGTCAATAATACATAACATATTACATGTTTTTCTGTAGCAAACCATCGGAAGTGTCGAAAGTACTTTAAAACAGTGTTTAGTTATCTTTAACTTATTTTTGAGAGGAGGAGCAGATCTAATTTCCAATTTTAAATTCGGAGAAACTGATTTAGGGAACTGTGCAGACCCTGAAGAAAAGTGACAGTTGTCCCCCTGGACCATCATCTCACTAACACAGAATGATTTTATGAACAAAACAAATTACAAATAATACATTTTTATGTTACTGAAAAATTGAGCAATTAGATATGTGAAGCATATTCAGAGTTTTCCACCCGCATTTAAACAATTCTTCACATTTTTTCAAATTTGTCTCCTGTAGTCAAATCTATTGAGAAACTCAAAATGGAGCTGTTGCTAGAAGACTCTAACTCGACTGCCAGGCCATTGTCCTCTTCACCAGGTCAAGGGTTGGCAGTCAGGCCTTCAGTAGGTCTGGTTCAGTGAAGGGGGCCAAGTGACCTGTGGTCTGATCTGGCCTGTGTGTCCTATTGATGGCTGCTGCATGGCTGTGACCTGATTGATGCTGATTGGAACTTTTAATTTGAGAGTGAGCCAGGCACACATGCTAGCCCTCAGCTGGAGTTGAAATGTGGTCCTAGGTACTCGACTTCTCATTTTCAGGGCTAACAAATTCTTGAACCTAAAGATAATCATCATTTTTCTATACCCAGGTTAGGATCACAGACAGTTGGGAATTGGGTGGCATTGTTTGATCTATTAACTGGAGACATTTTCCTGGTCTTGAGTTAGGCTACTTCCAGGATTTCACTCCTTAAACTTCCAGTGTAGGAGTGAGACTTGGATATGACAAGTCCCATCTGAGTTACTAGTACATTTCAAGTAGGAAATGATTTAGTGGGATGGCTACTTGACTCTGACTTAAGTCTCATTATCGTGGCCCCAGAGCACTAATTTTGGGGTTAGAAGGCAGCTGTTTGAGATTGGAGAAATCTGTTAAATTTTCTCAAATATATTCATAAACTAGTATCTAATGCATGTTTAACTTTCAAACACTTTCATTTACAGTGTCTAGTGCTTATGATAGTCCATTGACTTATGCAGTACAGCTTTTATTTTAAAGCACTAAACTATTATAATGGAAGAGTAATCTGAGCTTTTTCCTTTGAAGGAATATAGTTGAGTATTACAAAGCTTGAGTTAAACAGTTTTGTGTCTGCTGGGTTGGTGTGTGCCATACCTAAATAATAAAACTCTTTTAGTACTGAACTTCTATTAATTTGCAAGTAAGGATGTTATAGCTTTGTTTGACAGGAAGTGTAAGGGATCGACTTCCCTTACCTTTGTCCTGAAATCCTAACAGCTACAGCTGTATCATTACTGGTGTTGACAGTCATGTTAAGTAAGGTACTTCCTAAGTAGGTCTAATATTAAAGTAAAAACCATTTGTTGAAATTGTTTACAGAGTAGTGAATATTTATTTATTTATTTATTTTAACATTTATTTTTAGACAGAGGGAGAGAGAAAGAGAGGGAAAGAAACATCAGTGTGTGGTTTCCTCTCACAGGCCCCTAACTGGGGACCTGGCCCACAACCAAGGCATGTGCCCCTGACTGGAAATTGAATCAGAGACTGTTTGGTTTGAAGGCCGCTGCTCAGTCCACTGAGCTATACCAGCCAGAGCTGGATTTTGATTCTATGAATCTCATTTGAAAAATAGGACACATTGTGAGATTATTTATTTGGTCTGTAGACAATGGTTGTCTTATGCATATGAATTTGAGGATTCCTTACAATCCCATAGGCTCCTACAACCCAGAGCATTGGGGACTGCCATATTTTTTCTTTCCCTTCCTTTTTTTCCCTTTCCCTAAACTGCCGTTAGACACTGGCTTTGTTTGGGAACCTTACTGGCCACTGAAAATGATGTTATCATCAGTCTGGTAATCTTGGAATTTTAGAAACATCAAGATAGCCATGATAGAGAAAAATATCATGAGGTGGATGGAGGACTAGAGATCGAAGCCGCAGAGCTGGAGCCTATGGGTTGGCTAAAAAGTCTGTATGTTTTTTTCTGTAAAATGAAAGATACATTTTTAATTTTCACCACTAACTTTATTGATTTGGATATTTTGAGTATGTTGGCCATCTTCCATGTGATATAATGTTGATTGTTCTCAGTTAATGTCTTGATTTGATTGCTGTCAACTTCAATTGGCCTACCAGACCATGGAGCATGATCTAGCAAGAAATCTCCATAACGAAACTTCGCAAACCACTTTTGACACGTTTTTTTTTGTTGTTTTTTTTTTTAAGATTTTATTTATTTATTTTTAGAGAGGGAAGGGAGGGAGATAGAGAGAGAGAGACAGAGAAACTTTAATGTGCGGTTGCTGGGGGTTATGGCCTGCAACCCAGGCATGTACCCTGGCTGGGAATCGAACCTGGGACACTTTGGTTCCCAGCCCGCGCTCAATCCACTGAGCTACGCCAGCCAGGGCTCACTTTTGACACGTTTGATAAGTCACAGTATCTTCTCCATACACTGCACAAATCTTTTTTTGTGTTTCAATTGTGTTTTTTACCTTTCTTGAAATAATAAAAATAACATAATATGCTGAAAATGTCATGTATTTTCTTCCATCTTCAGTATTATAATGGCTACACAAAAATTCACCAGTTCTGATAAGTTTTTGAAAAAAATGAATGCTGATATGAGAGCTGTCACAATACAGTCTAACAAATTTGTTTCAAATGAAGTTAAAAACACTAAGTGCTACTAGAGCCATATCATGGAATAAACCAAATGAACTTTCTGGCCAACAAAGGACTTAGATCTTTGTGACTTATCAACCTATGATTCTTCTCCGAGCAATACTTTTTTTCTTGACCAAATGCTGTGAGGTTTTACATTACATATTTTTTTTTCTGATAGGCAAATGGTTCTATTATTTGCATTGACTTTTTGATAAATGTAGTGGATTTTTAATAAATGATTTTTGGGCCCGATACCGGGACTTTGTGATATTTTAGATGTAGATAAGCTACATTTCAGCTGCTTGTGGTCTGAATTTGCTGTTTTTCAGTCACTCAAAAATCATTTTAATTTTAGAGATGTAGCTCTTACCTCCTAAGATCACAGGGATGTTCTTTGTATTTGTAGCATGACTCCTCTTCTTTATCAGTTCTGAAAACATTTTGATATTCTTCAGGTATTGTTTCTGCCCCATTCTTTTACTCCTTCCCTCTGTGACTCCAAACAAATCTATATTACACATTTTGTCATGCCCCATTTGTCCCTTTGGCTTTTCTGTCTTTTTTATCTTTTTTTTTTTCTTTCCTTATCCCATTCTGCATAGGTTTTAGTTGCCTGTGTTCCAGCTCACTAATTCTTTAGTCAGCTTTGCCCAGCCTGATTTTGATCCCATCTATTTTTTTCAGTTATACTGTTTTTTAGTGCTAGAATTTTTAGTTGATAGCCTTTCCCCCCATATTCTCTCTGTTTAACAACAGATTCTAATTCTCCGGTGAAATTCTCCATATTGTCACACATTTTCTTGAACATATCAATCAAGTTACTTTAAACTTGCAGGGGTATTCAGCCTTTTGGCATCTGGACCACACTGGAAGAGGAAGAGGTGTCTTGGGTCACACATCAGATACACGAACTCTGATGAAAACTGATGGGCAAAACAAGTTTTAAGTAAACTTATGATTTTGTGTTGGGCTGTTTTCATAGTCATTCTGGGCCGCATGTGGCCTTGAGCCATGAGTTGGGACACCCCTGGTAGTAAAGTTTGTGTCTGAAAACTTCAATATCTGGATCACCAGGAGGTCTGTTTCTCTTGTCTTTTTCCTTTTAGTTAAGTATCTTGTTTGGTCTAGTAATTATTATTATCATCATCATCATCATCTTCTGGTAGGCATAGAAAGAGAGGTAGATGACTTTAATAGGCAAGAACTAGCTGACATGAGGTTGGGATTTAGGTTTTGTAAACCTCTAGTTTATCCAGTTTTGGTAACCCTGCAGGGAACTCAGCTGAGAACTGGATTTTTAATGGGTCTCTCCTGCCTTTGTCTCTCCAGCAGCATGGGAGTCCTAAAAGCTTCTCTTTGCTTTTCATTTGCTTTCTTCTGGCTTTTTTAGCCTCTTGCACTATGCAGTTTAAGAATCCACAAATGCCTCAAGAGGAAAATTAATACAGTGTTGTTAGCTTTGTTCTTCTGTGCCTCCATTCATTGTGGAATCTTGAGTTCTTAGGTTCTGGATGTTAGGCAAGATCCAGCTACCAAATTTTGTTTCCTTAGCTCCATGAAATTACTAAAAGCGCTGCTGACTTTTCTGCCCTTTAGTGGCTGTCCTTTCCTGGTTTCTCAGTCCCTTTCTCTGTGCCATTAAAGAAATAGATGAATGAACAGAGGGAGAAAGCTGCAAAGAATGTGCAGCTCCCTTTAATGAGTTTTTTGGCGTTGTGTCTTAGCTTCTGAGAAAGTCTCTGATACCTTCTATGTTGTACAGCCTGTCTAGTTCTAAGAGGGAATGTTGTTCTGTTCCAGGTTATTCTGTCATAGTAAGACACAGAAAACTGTGTTTAGTTCTTATGAAATAGACTACCATGTCTTGTAGATTATGAATTTCTCATGATTATATTAATGCAATAATCTAACACTTGAGTCCCATATTTCTTTGCTCAGTGTTTTTCTTTGTTTTGCCTTTTGATACTTTTACCTGCTTATTCCTAATATCTGTTGAGAAGAATTATGGAGTAAACATAACATTATTTGTTAGCAATTGTTTTAAGTACTTATTGACAGAATTAAAATAAAATTTTAAATCTTATTTTAATTCTCGGTTTTGTTGGTTTATAAGTTGCCTTTGAGACTCATTTATTAAGTCCAAAAATTGAGAGTTTAATCTTTTCGGAAAGTATGCACTTATTTTCCCTTCCTATTAATGGGATTTTTGTATTATCTACCTTTTTACTAAAATTTTCATGGGAATATTATATTTATGTTACAACAGTATTTAGAAGGAAGGTACTTGGGTCTAATGTATTAATAAATTGTTGCTTTGTAAATGTTGTTAGGATTTAATAGTTTTAAAATTTCCTTACATTCCTTTGGTCTGATTGATATTTATTATAATCATCACCTATGTATTTGTTGTTAAGGCATGCTGTTTTGTATAAATAGCAATACCAAATATTTTAAGCATCCTTGGATATGTCCCCTAACCCCTGCTTTTCATTGCCCTCTTTTTTCCTTTCCCTTTTGATTTAAGTGGTTTGATCAGAAGAGCCATAAAGCCTAACTTCTACTTATTCTTCAGCTGTCAAATAAAATGTTACTTTTCAGAAAACCTTGTCTTAGCCTGTCCCTCCAGTGTGTCTGGTATCCCTTCCCCTGTTCCAAGGGTTAAATGCTTTCATACAGGTGTACATTCATGTGTATGATTACTTGATTAAAAGCTATCCCCCCTCCACCTAGACCACAGGTGCCACAGGGGCTATGGAATTATTTCCCCCTGTGTCATTGTAGTCCAGCATAATGTTTGTTAAATTAGTAAATGAGTGAATTAATTAGGCATTTTGACTACTTTTCTTTTTTAAATGGAAGTTTGGGCATGTTCAAAATATCAAATAATTAGTAAGTTTTAAACCTGTGTTGTAAATCTTTGTGTTTTTCATAGTTTTCAGAAGTTTATGAGAATATTTTAAATGAAGTTGGTTATTTTGGGGGCAAAGGGAAGTATTCTGTTTGGAAGGACTTGGAAACAGAAGAAAACTTCTGTCTATCTTGATGTTTTAAAAAGTTTTTCCTATGAAGTTATTTTTAATTCTTACAGGCAGTGTTTCTATTCAGACCTTGAAAATTGTAAAACTCAGTATATTACAAACAGATTTGCCTAGTAGCTTTTAATTATTTGAAGAGTATAATACCAATACTTTGAATAATTTTAGGATAGGGATAATTTCCTCCACTTCTTTGAATATAAGTATTTGTTAATTGACTCTTTTATATAACAACATTTTCGTAATTCACGTCATACAATTCAAGTATTTAAAGCATACAATTCAGTGGTTTTTAATATACTCACAGAATATGTGTGATCCTCACTGTAGTCAGTTTTAGAGCATTTTTATAATATCAAAAAGAAAACTGTGCCCCCCCATCTGCTTAATTTCCTATCCCTAAGAAACCACTGATCTACTTTCTATCTCTATAGATTTGTTTATTCTAAGCACTTACTATAAATGAAATAATATAATATGTAGTCTTTTGTGATTGGCTTCTTTTACTTAATATACTGTTTTCATGGCTCATTCATGTTGTTGCATGTATGAGTTCAACACCCTTTTTATAGCAGCTAATACTCTATTTTATCTATATACCACATTTTGTTCATTAGTAGATGGGCATTTGGGTTGTATTCACTTTTTGGCTATTATGAATAATGCTACTATAAACATTTGTCTACAAATTTTTGTGTGGTTATATGTTTGCATTTCTCTTGGCTAAATGTCCGAGGATAGAGTTTTTGGATCCTATGGTAACTCTGTGTTTAATGGTTTGAAGAATTGCCAGACTGTTAATTCTTTTGTTATTGAAGTAGTGTCAACAAACTGATTAATGCACATGAATTGAAGCCAGGTAAGGAAAGTGACCATCTGGAATTAAGTAGCAAATTGCTCGACTTCAAGTCCATTGCTCTGAGAACTTTGTGACAGTTTAGCTAGTCCTTTATCTTTATTTATTTATTTTTCTTTAGAATACGTGTATATGGATTGGTTCTGTTGATGGTGGCAAAAATAGCACTAGATGTTAGCCTGGTAGAGTCAGATGGGACCTCAGTTCAGCAGCTTCAGTACTTGAGTTCTGGTTACGAAAGAATTTGCAGCCCAGACTCAAACTATTAGAGAAAGTTTATTTAGGAAGGCATAGAGGTAAAAGAAATGAGCCATGGAAGAAATGGGCTTCAGGAAACAAGTTACAGAGGCAAAAGAAGGGGCCTTGGAGCTTAGGAGAAAGAGAGGCAAGGGAAACATGTCCAGGGGGAGGGAGGAGGGAAAGACATGGGCATGCTCCATAGAGAGAGCCACACTGGGTCCTCTGTTTTAAGGATATTTATCTGGAGGTCTCAGGAGAGAATCCCAGTAAAATATTCATTAGCTTCCCAAGGCTGCCCTTTCAGGATCATGGTCTCTACTGATTGGTTGGCATCAGGGCAAAGGGTAACACTAGTTGTTGCAGCTGGTCCTACGGTCAGCCATGGTGTCCCTTGTCTGGCTTTGCTGCTTTTCTGGGCCTGGAGCTGAAACACAACTGAACCTAGATGTATTAATATTTGATATGGGACTTCCTTGTCCTGGGTGCTTAATGCTTAAGGGCTGTCTGTATTCTCTGGTCGTCTCTTAACTTCCCCTCTAACCCACATGACTAGCAACATGCCCCAGGAGGAAAGGTCAGGTGAGGAGCTGAACCACATGACCAATGATATGAAAGGTCAGGGCTAAACCACTCGACCAGTGATATGCTGTGGGAGAGGGAAGGTTGCCCTGGGGGTGAGGTCCTAATCCTCTTTTGCCCTTTGCTAGGTTCCTGGGCTTTCTGCCCCAGTGACTTTCTATACCTGGCTGATGGTTCCTTGCTCTGCTCATGTCTGTTTAACGGCCTACCACAGTTCCATGTCTTTACCTTTTAACATATCCTTTAGGGTATCATTGTGTGTGTGTGTGTATGTATATATACACATGTAGGTTCACACATATTTTACTGAGCAGTTTGTGTTGGGGATGTTAGTCGAAAAATGGTATTTTTTTCCTTAAAATTTATATAGTTTGTTTACATTTGAAATTCTGAATGGAAGATATTTATGAAATTTACGTTGCTTATAAATTTTTTCCTTAAAGAAACTGAGGCATAGGTTTTAAAAGAGCAGAAAATAACTCCCAGGTTGATAGAATAAGCCTAGTTTCTTCTAGAACTTAAGAGAATTTCAGCTGATCAGAAAATTCATAGCTCTAGGTCTGAAGGTTTAAGTCTTTTACATCTATCAGTCTTCATTTTCTACAACCTAAAATGCTACTGTGGGTAACAGGTTAAAGAAAAAGTTTGGTTTTAATCTGTATTTTTACTTACATTGTGGTATATTCAAGTTGCAGTTGTGGCTTTTCACATATTTGGCCATTTTCATCATAAACAAATTATTGGGTGCCTGTTAACTCCTGGATCATAGGCAGACCTATATGAATGTGTAAGAAAGAATTTCTGGTGATGAACTGTTGATACATATAATAATCCAATTGAGAAGGTAGCAAAAGCTAAGTCCAGATGAGTAATAAAAGCAGTAAAATGCTATGGAAATTTATAAGTGAGATTCGGAGGATGGAGCTTGTTGGTTAGGGCTAGAGGAGAGACTTTTTTGAAGAGTTAAATGAGCTATATACCTTCCTTTGTATTCAAGATCTAATTTATTTTACCATTCTTCAATTTTTTTTTTTTTTTTTTGCATATAGGAATTTATCCATACCCTTGTGCATATTCAGCAACTCCTAGTTAGAAAAGTGTGTTAACATTTGGAACTTGTTTGGTTAGTATAGCATATCGGAATCAGGGTGATAATTGGAGGTAGACATTTCCCAGGTAGTTATATACAAGGCACTTGATACAGCTTGTGTCATTGGTCAGGTACTTCTTCCTTAGACTTTACATATGTGGACTGGTATTCCTGCCCATACTTCTCCAAATTCACCACTTACTAATACTTTAAGTAAGTCTTTTTAGTTTTGTTCAGATTTATTTCATAGTTTTACAATGTTACAAAAGGTACTACTATTTACTGAACACAGCTGGTGTTAATGTTCCAGGGTCACTTGCCATCTTCACCTCTGCACAATTAATATTTAATCTGCCCATATTTGTCAGTGAACTCTTCTATTTGTTTATACTTCCTTTATTATTACACGTGTTAGAAATAAGCATCCACTTATCACAAATGCATTTAGGAGACTTTCCACTCTTTGTGCAAAATGTTTAAGTGTAATGAAAGCAAAATTCTTTGAATTTTATTTCATTCCTTTAAGGAAATTAAGTAAGATATTTTGAAAAAATGTTATGGTACTCTAACCTGTGTTTTTTTGTTTGTTTGTTTGTTTTTTTCAGAGCAGTTAGGGCAGTGCTTATTTTTATATTATGTAAAATATATTACATGGATTGCAAGTTAATCCTTTAGCAAATATTGACAGAGATGTGTTGTTTTGAGATTTACTGGACATAATGGAACAGTTGTTTTGGGGGTATTGTTGAATTATGATGGGCTGTTAGGCTGCTATTAAAATGGTAAGTTTTAGAATATTTTTAAGTGCTGTAGAGAAAATGCTTCAGATATAATGGCATATTAAGAAGAAACCACAGGACAAAAAAACCACCACCCTGATTAAATGGTTTAATCCTAGTCATTTTTAAAATGTCTCTTTTTCTCCCCTCTCCCCATTTGGATGCTTGTGCATACGGAAAAACTGCAAGAAAATTTACGAAAGTCTTAATAGTGATTATCTCTGGGTTGTAGTTATTGTGTCAATTTTTATTCTTTTAATGGCTTTTTGTTTGGTGTTGCCCAAGGTTTTAAATTTTATTTCATTTTAACCAATAAATGTTACTTTTAAACAAGAAAAAAAATAGAGGCGTGTGTGTATGTATGATTTGCTTGTTTGATCATAAACAAATTATAAAGGATCTTAATGCCCTGCATTATTAGCAAGTTTGAATTTATTTTTTGGGAAGTGAGGAGCCATGAAAGGATTTTAAATAGAGAAGAGATATGAATAAAGTCTGTCGTTTAGAATTTAAAAATTTAAACACTCTTAAGAGCCAGTACTTTGAATTTTTACTGGCTCATTTTGATTAGAAATCTTCAAATTGGGGCATACTTATCCCTGGGAGTACATGTATAGACTTTCCAAGAAGTATATAGGCAAAAATAGTTTATAAGGGATTCAGTTTACTGTATCTTGTTATTCTTGTGTAATCACTCCTAAACATTGATTTGTTTGGGAACTTGCCTGTGGTTTAGGGCCTTTCTCCTCAGAAGTGTGGTCCACTTACCAGCAACACTGTCATTACTAGGTGCTTATTAGAAGTGCAGAACCTCAGCCCTGGCTGGTGTGGCTCAGTTGGTTGGAGCGTTGTCCCATAAACTGAAAGGTCTCCGGTTTGATTCCCAGTCAGGGCACATACTTCCGTTGTGGGTTCCATCCCAGCTGGGGCGTGTGCGAGAGGTAACCAGGTGATGTTTCTCCCTTACATCGGTGTTTCTCTCTTTCTGAAACCTGTAAGCATGCCCTTGGGTGAGGATTAAAAAAAAAAAATGCAGACTCTCAGACCCACCCCAGATTTACTGAGTCATAATGTGGATTTTTAACAAGAACCTCAGGTGATTTATCTGCACATCAAAGGCTTCTGGCCATTTTAATACTTTCTGTTTCATGATTGCAAGAGTCCTTTGTGGTCATCATCTGTTCTATGGGGGGGGGGGTAAAAACTACCAGCACAAAGGGACAAATCTGAAAGTTGGTATTGAAGTTGAGAAAGGGAATGTCTAAAAAAAGAAAACTCCTTTTTCACAATAGATGGTTCTCAGTTCTTTCTTTCTTTCAGACAAAAGGAGGGCGTAATCAACTTGTCTGTTGAAAGATCATAAAAAATAATTTTTAGTAATAGCTGATGTTATTTTTTGCATATAATTCAGAAGGTAGCCAAAAAATTAAGGAACAGTACTAACAGAAATTCCTTCCATGTATTTATTTATGAGATTAAGGTTTTCAATGTATACATTTATAAAAATGAGATCGGTATAGATTTCAGGCTGACCCCATTATGATAGCAGTGATATTCATCTATATATATGAAATTACTTCAAAAAAAGTTTTGCCCACATCTCTGAGAATCATTCTAATATCACTTTATAATTATTATCGGTCAAAGTTTGTTATATATATTTATATTGTTTTGGTCAACAGTGTACTTAGGATATTGATAATAGTATCTGGAAGAAAATTTTTAATTGCCTAGAATCTTATGGTTAAAAACAAAAAAAAGTTTAAGTTCTACTCTTCTTGTTTTCCCAGAAAAGTCATATAGAGTGAAAAAGAAAAGACCCTTCAGCATAAAAGAATATTAAATTAGTTAAAATTCTGTGGAGTAAGTTTAAGGAAAAACAAGAATAATATAAATTTTTGAACATATAGGAAGGGCCTTAAAAATAGATGATGGTATTTTTATTCTATTGATACTTTTGAAAGAACATATACAGCAGCTTTATTAGAAATGACAATATTTAGAATACACAAGAATACAACTTTTACATTTTAAGATGGATATTTTTGCTTGCCTTTTTAAAAATGTGGAGAATATGCATAGATTTGCAAAATTATTTCAGGGAGTATTTGAGCAGAAAAGCTTGAGTACCATTAAGTGACAGCAGTAGATCTCAGTCTTATTTGCACATTCAGATAATTTGGGGAGCTTTTAAAAATCCTGGTGCCCCTAGGTCATAAAATAATGTATTTTTTGGGCCTACGCATCAAATGCTAGATTTATGATGAAGTTTCACAAAAACAAAAATTTTTCTCTAGTTATGCACATATTACCTCTAGTTTTCCTATAGTTACATACATACACATAGAAAAAGGTAAGGAAAATATTAGTGAAAGATTTAGAACATGGTAGCTAGCCTTGATTCAGAAGGTCCACTTTCTCATTTTCATGACATATGGCTTAATGAACAGATGATGCTTTTTGACCATGATGTAGGACTTGGTTAAGTGGGACACAGGTTGAATTTCAGCTTTTACTCAGTGGATTCTTCCTGTGCAAAGTGCAAGCTGTGCAACAATATATAACACCCCTGCACTTTTTACCTAATAGTAGGCCTAGAAAGATGTTGGAAAAAATAGAGAAGGCAGAAATAAAAAAATAGAGGAAAATTTCTCTGAGCTGAAGAAAGATTGAAGACATTAATTTGAAAAGGCATGCTAAATATGAAGGGACTGAAAATATACCCATGAGTATTATACATTCTGATGTAGAAGCCTGGTGCTAGGAAAGTTGCTCACATGGACACTTTGAGGAAGCTGTACGTGCTGCAAGAGCAGGATGCTGCAGAAGCATCTGTAGTGCAGGAGTGTTCTGGGCAAGCATATCTGAACAAGGGAGCAAAAACACCCCTTATTTCCGGAGGTGACTCTCCTGCCCCCTCTACTGACAAAGCTTAGCTTGTGCCAGCTGGCAAAGGAAAAATACTTAAAGAGCCCAAATTCATTTTCAAAAGAGTAGACAAAAAAGATTAATTTAGAGGTGAGAATGAACAAATCCCTAGTTGGCACACCTATACTTTAGCTTCTGATGTGATCTTTTAACAGTTTTCTTAGCGTTTCATTTATATTTAAGCTGGTTAAGACTACTTAGTGTCTGAAGTTCTCTTCTTTTGGATCACCTGATGATACCCAATATTGTATCAGTCAAATTAATATTACCATCAGGCTTTTAAATTTTCCTTTTCCATTCATTCTTATAAAATAATAAAACTGTGATAAAATATTTTAAAGATTCTAAAAAATGGACACTGAACTATAAAGATTCCAGTGCTTTGGAAACATAATGTTGGCTGGCATGTGGGGCATGTTGGCATGTAGGATCTTGGCTGACCCAGTAGCTTAAACTATTGGTTTATCAACTGATGAACATTCTGAATTTGGTAAAGGAAAGGCTGAGAGCAATAAGTGTATAAGGTACATAAGTGGGAGTTGT
This sequence comes from Phyllostomus discolor, assembly GCF_004126475.2. Lineage (NCBI taxonomy): Eukaryota > Metazoa > Chordata > Mammalia > Chiroptera > Phyllostomidae > Phyllostomus > Phyllostomus discolor. The sequence continues at coordinate 77,385,707 of NC_040912.2, forward strand.
CTGAAAGTTGATTAAGAAAAATTGATTATCTGTAATAACCTTGTTTTCAAAGTTCTATCATCAAATTGCACATTCCATGTAATAATTTAAAAAGTCAGTAAAGCACTTCAAATTTATATTCTATGCTACAATGATCTGTAATGTGACTTGCCATATGACATATCTTATTAATCTTTGAGGAGAATATTAAAACCAAACATCCTGGGCCTTATCCAACTATTATGGTTGTGAATTGTGAATTTTACGTGAACAGACATATGTAAAACTTAATTTTTTAAAGACCAGCATACAATTACAGCCAAATAAATCAGTGACATATTTTGAAAAGTTCATATTGATACAGAGATGTCAGAAGAAACTTTACTCCAAAGCTAGCACAAAAACAAGGTAAAAAGGTGTGTTTTTTTGGTGGCAGGTGATATCCATTATGGTACTATATGGTCTGTAATACTTCCGAATTTTTTAAATAGTTTTAAGAGTTAGTTAAATGCATGTAGTTCCTTTGGAGTATCTTTGAGGAACACTGAAAAATGCTGTGCCATAGGACTTAAGGCTTTGGTTGAAAATATCTGTTAAGAAGATAAGGGGAGAATTCTCACAAAATGAACAGCTTTGGATTAATTAATAATCGTTTGTCCTCTCTCCATAGGTACAGTTTAAGTTATTGCATTAAGCTGTGGGGGATAGGTTCGATACAAAGGAAAATATCAAAAAATCAAAACAGTGTAGTATAGGGAGAACAATGAACAAGGGCAAGGAGACTTGGGCTCTAACTCAGTTCTGCCACCAATTAATTGGTAATTTTGGATCAGTCATTAAGTTTCTGTAGCCTTTTATTTTCATACAAAATGAGAGGATTAGATGCTTAATTAAGGCCTTTTTGGCACAGGGTAATAGCAAGATGTTGATATTACAGAATAGTTTTTTAAATAAATGTACTCCCCCACCTCCCATTATACATATAGTAACTCAAATTAAGATAATTTGACTAACAAAGATATTTTGAGAACTTGGCTTAGTAAGAAGGTGATCGTGATTATTTTCATATAATTAATTACATATAAATGAAGTCTTTGAGGGTGCTTGGAAAGAGTTTGATATCTTAAATCTCTCTAATTCCCCTGGGCATATATTGTTATTTTGTCTGAGGTTTGAAGAATGTGCATGTTAAGCAACCTTTTCCAGATCATGTCCAACTTTAATGGTCTTTGCTTTAGGTAGAAAAGGGCAATTTTTACTTTTGAAATATATTCTTAAGGGTTGGTTGTTTATTTTCAGAGAAGATTATTATTCAAGCCCTCCGAGATATTCAGTAAATGAGGACTATTTTTATATGACTGTCTTGGCAGATTTTTCTGATTTTTGGAGACCCCAAACCACATCAGCCAGCTTTTTGATTTTTGGCTAGTGAGAGCTTCCTGTCTTACCATTCTATATGGCAATGTTTGTTTATTTTGTTGCCATTTTCTTTTTCCCACTGGTTGTGTATTTTATTTGTGTGGAGTGTGTACACATGAGTATGTGATCCCAAAGTGCTTTGAATCCTTGGAGATGATTGCTTCAGGCTCAAACATTTCAAATGCTTGGTAATAATAAGGTGACTTGAGTTTTGCTCTGGGTGTTGATAAGCAGATGCCTACTGTTTGCTAGGCCATTGACATCTGTAATTTTCAATGAGGACTCTTAAGAGTGTAGTGTAGGTAGTAATTTTGAAATGTAGAAACTTAGGCCAGTAAGAGTGTAGTAGCTTAATCAGGGTCATTTATTATGTAAACATTAGAGCCAAATTTAGAGTCCATATCTTAATACATCCATCCATATTTTCTATGTGACTAGAGTATATTAGAAATATGACCAATTTTAGATTTTACTAATGTAAGTTTTTTTGTCAATGAAAGTGATGTCATTATATGCCCAGGTTACACTAAGGATTATAAAATTTGTCTGTGTCTAATTTTCTCCATCTTTTTGTTAAAATGAGAGAGATCATTTTGGATTAGTTCTTTCCCTTATACTTTGGATCCTATTCCATATTTCTTCATTCAGTTATCTCTTCTTTCCTACATTATCCACCATTTGGTTCCTACTCCTGCCCTAATTCAACGCTGATTAGACCAACTTTCATTAGTTTTTAAAAACTTTGCCTTAATCTCACATGTCCTATTTATCTGTTTCCCTGTACAGCTAAACTCCCAAGAACAGTGTGTTTGCTGTCATCATTACTTCACTAATTCATTTTTTGAAAAAACCTTTTAATGAACATTTCCAAGCATCCCCAGCAATAGAGAAAAATGAATACTAATATTCTCACCTTCCACAACTATCAACATTTTTGCCTGACTTAAAAAAAATCTATTTGCATTCCCTTTTTCTTTCTTCTGATATATTTTAAGATGAATATAAAATGAATATAAGATTATTTGATTCTTAAATATTTCTAAATGCATCAATAAGAGGACATTGTGTTAGTTTATCAGTTGCTCCAAAACAAATAATCACAAACTTAGCAGCTTCAAACAATACACATTTATTATTTCACAGGTTAGAAGGGGTGGGTCTCTGTAAGTCCTGAGACCTGTGTGGGTCCTTTAAGAGGAATCTCCTGAGAAACCTGCAGTTTCTTCCATCACTTCAATCCCCACTGGTTTTTACAGCCAGAAGTTATGGAGACTTATTTTCCTGGCGCTGGAACTCTGGGCTGTGTAGTCTGGTATGGGGCTGTGATCACTGACTCCTGAGTTATCCTTTGCTCCTAAGGTATCCCTCCCAATTTTTATCTACCACACATGAATGTGGGACCATCCACTCTGCTGCCTCTCTGTGTCTCTGCCCCTTTTACTCCTTTGGATGAATGTGGCTTATTTAAATTCTTGGTGGTTGAACTTCCATACAGCTCAATTCTCTGATGAATCTGGGTGACATTTATTTTGTCTAGTTGTAATTTTTGTTGTAGTTATGTGTGGAGGTGAAGTGTGTTCACCTACACCTCCATCTTGACCACAACTGATCATTTTGGACTTTAACACGGTATACAGTATGAGGTATAAGTCTAATCTTGTTGTTTCTAAATGGCAGTTCAGTTGTATCAACATCATTTATTATATTGAATAAATTCCATACTTCCCTCATCAATTTGTGGTACTGTCTGGATCATGTATTAAATTTTATAAATTTCTATTTTAATTGTTTTATTTGGTTCACAAAGGTCTGTTCATGTATAAATTCCCCACTGTTTTAATTATAGAGACATTATAATATTCTTTAACATCTGGTAGGGTCTAGTCCTTCCTTAATGTTCTTTTGCTCTTTTTCAGGTTTTGTGGGCTGGTTTACTTTTTTAATGTAAACTATTGTGTGAATTACATCAATTTTATTTTTGGCTAGTTTCAGGAAAAAAACTTGGTAATTTGGGATAAATGAAATGTATAAATTAATATAGAGAAAATTGCCCTCTTTATGATGATGAGCCTTGATTTTAGAAGATTTTTTTTAACATTTTAAAAGCTTATACCTAATTTATTTTGTTTTCATTGTAAGTGGGGTCTTTTCTTTCAGTTTTGTATCTTCTAATTGCTTTTTTTTAATGCTTGAGGCTCTAATTTCTGTAGTTTAAGTTGATATCTTTTGAAAACTAAATTCTGTTTGTAGTATTTTCTCATTGATTCTTTGGTGTTTTCTAGATATATAATCTTATGGTCTATAAGCAGAAGTAGTTTTTCATTTTCTCTCTTATGTGTATTTTGTCATTTTCTCTTTTTAACTATAGAGTTAGTTTTTTAGAGCATTTTTAGATTTATAGAACTATTGAATAGGTGGTGCAGAATTCCCATATATTCCTCAGCAGTTTCTCCTATTATTAACATGTATATTATGTTATTATGATGTATTTGTTGCAGTTAGTTAACCAACATTGAAACATTATTAACTATAGTCCATAGTTTATTCAGATCTCCTTAGTTTTTACCTAATGTACTTTTTCTATGTCAGGATACTATGTGACATTGTCATGTCTCCTAGGTTGTGACAGTTTCTCAGACTGACTTTGTTTTTGATAATTTTTACAGTTTGAGGAGTACTGAGGTATATTGTGGGTACTGTTGTAGGTATATTGGGACTTGTGTTATTTTTTACCCCCTCATGATTAAGATGGGTTATAGGGCTTTGGCAGGAAGATCAGAGAGGTAAAGTGCCATTTCATCACATGTGAAGGGCACATACTATCAGTATGACTTTTTTTTTACTGTTGATTTTGATCTTGATCATCTGGCTGAAGAGTGTTTGTAAGGTTTCTGTACTGTAAAGTGCTCTGTTTCCCTCTCTCTGTACTGTCTCTTTGGAGGGAGGTTACTATATGCAGCCCCACACATGGAGTGGGGAATTATACTCTCCTCCTATAAGGGTGGAATATCTACATAATTTATTTAGAATTCTTCTGTATGATAGATTTTGTCTTTTCCATTTATTAATTTCTTCAGTAATTTATATCCATTTGGACTCATGGGCATTTATTTTTATTCTTTGTGTTACAATTGAATACTAGTTTATTTTGTTGCTCACATTGTTCCTGCTTTGTCTTTTGGAAGCTTTTTCAATTGATTCTTGTGCCCCTTTGACATAACTCCCATCAGTGGATTTTTTTTTTTTAAGCACTGGTTTATTTTCTGGTACTACATGATGCTCCAGACTCATCTCAGACTCATTTCATTCATTCTGGACTCCTGCCCCATTTCTCCATAGAGCTCTGGTCTGTTTTATTGGTAGTGACATCAGAAACCAAGATTTGGGTGTTAGGTGTGCTACTTGCTTCTTTTTTTCATTACCTCTCAGCTGATAAAGCAAAATATATGTATGTATAGTAACCTATATATAAATACACCTATCTATAAATATTTCTATGTGTAACCACTTGTAATAAAGTTAAACATGAATCAATTCCTACTGATGACTTGTACTCGAATCGATTAATTGATAATTCTAGGTTCTTCCTGTGTTGTTGGATCTGTGAATATCCACAATAAGTGAGAAAGCTGGTTCTAACCATTTGCCAAGCATTTACTTAATTGTTCAATTCTGGTGTATGTGTGTGTAGTGGTATCAGAGTTGTTAATTTGTATCCTGTGGGACTCAATTGGATTGATTGGGGGAAGGTGCTCACATACAATTCCTTTTGCCTTTAGTCTTACATACTGTTAAGGTGGCTGTTGATGCTAGCTGTGAAAGAATTCACAAAGGAAATACAGAGAGCAAAGTTTTATTCCCTTTCCAAGAGAGGAAAGGAACCTCACTGGTTGTGAGGGGTTGGGGTTTTGAGCTTTTATTGGATTGTAAAGGGTGAAGGCGAGAGGGTGGTTTCTGTTGTGTGGCCAAGAGGCTGTTAGGGCTGTTGCCACACAGGAGGTTTCTGTTGGTTTTACGGAAGCTGCAGTTTGCTCCAGTGTTATCTTTTTTTGCCTGTGGCTGTGGAGTGTGGTTAGTCATGTTCTCTTGCTCTTCCAGTAATTTTTCCAGTCCTGGGGACATAAGCTCAGAAGAGTAAAATGGCAGTCATATTTAATAAGGTCATAGACCTGCTTGGCAAATGCTGCCTGCCACAATAGCAAATGGTACAAGCTTTGTCCTTTCACATACTACATTTACAAAGTGAGTTAGGTAAGCACCTTTTCCCATTGCTTTTGGTGAGGTTGTTTCTTACATTTGTAATACAGTCAGATTCTCTTGTCACAGTTTGCATTCTTTCCTGGAATCCTCTAATCTCCTAGAGTTTTTTGTTTGTTTGTTTGTTTTGTTTTGTGTTTTTTTTAAATTTGCATGCATGAGATTTATTCTTTGTGTGTCAAGTTCCATAGGATTGACAAGTGCATAGTATTATATATTCATTATTACAGAACCATACAGAATAGTTTTTCCACCCTAAAAATACTCTGCTTCACCTATTCATTTTTCCCTTCTCCCCCCAAAATTTCGGCACTGTTCTTTTTCATGTCTATAGTTTTGCCTTTTCCAGATTGTCATTTAATTTTTTCAATTAGCAATATTCATTTAAGATTCCTTCATATCGTTTTATGGTTTGATGGCTCATTTCTTTTTATCGCTGAATAATATTCCATTGTGTGGATGTACCACAGTTTATCCATTCACCTATTGAAGAACATACTGATTGCTTTCAATTTGGGGCACATATGAGTAAAAGCTGCTATAAACATTCATGTGAAGATTTTGGTATGGACATGTTTCCAATGCAATTGGGTGAATACCTAGGAATAGGATTGCCAGATTTTATGGTAAGATTTTGTTCAGCTTTGTAAGAAACTGCCAAATTGTCTTCCAAAGTCACTATACCATTTGGCATTTCCTCCAGCAGTGAATGAGTGAGTGTTCCTGTTGCTTTGCAGCCTCAATTGTATTTGGTACTGTCAAAATTTTTTTTTATTATTTTAGCCATTCTAGTCGGTGTGTAATGGTATCTCATTACTGTTGACTTGCAGTTCTTTGATGACATATGATACTGACTATCTTTTCATATGTTTTTCATCTAACATGTTTTGTTAGATAGGGTATCTGAACATCTCTTGTCTGTTTTAAAAGTAGGTTGTTATTTTTGAGTTTTAAGAGTTCTTTGTATATTTTGGATACAGGCCTTTAATCATATATGTGCTTTGAAAATAATTTCTCCTCATCTGCACTTGTTTCAGAGCAGAAAGACTTTAATAAAGTCCAACTTATCAATTTTTTCTTGCATGAATTGTGCCTTTGGTGTTTTACTTAAAAAGTCATCATCAAACCCGTCACTTTGATTTTCTCCAGTGTTATTTTTTAGGAGCTTTATCGTTATGCTTATTATTAATTAGGTCTAAGATCCATTTTGAGTTAATTTTTGTGAAAGATGTAAGGTCTTTATTTTTTGTTTGTTCACCATGTTTGGGTCTATTTCTGGACTCTATATTATATTTCATTGATCTGTATGTTCTTTTGCCACACTGTCTTGGTTACTGTAGCTTGTAATAGGTCTTGAAAGCAGGCACTGTCAGTTCTCCAACTCTATGCTTCTGTGTTGTGTTGGCTGTTCTGTCTTTTGGTCTTTTCATATAAACTTTAGAAAACTTTACATGAATTAGAAAATACAAAATAGCTTGCTAGGATTTGTTTGGGACTGGGAAGAATGTATAGATCAAGTTGGAAAGAACTTGGTATCTTAACAGTATTGGGCCCTGTATCCATTAACACGAAATATCTCTCCATTATTTATTTAGATTTTTCTTTGATTTCTTTTGTAAGAGGTTGCAGTTTTTCTTATGTAGATGTTGTACATATTTTGTTAGATTTATTCTTAAGGACTTCATTTTTTTAGGTGCTAATATAAATGATATATATGTTTTACTTTCAAATTCCAATTGTTCTTTGCTGGTATATAGAAAACAGTAGACTTTTGTGTATTAACCCTACGTCCTGCAATCTTGCTATAATTATTTATTAGTTTCAGGAGAGTTTTTGTGGATTCTTTCAGATTTTCTACAAAGAGAAACATGTCATCTGTGAACAATGCCAGTTTTGTTTTTTTCTTTTTAATCTGGATTACTTTTATTTCCCTTTTCATTTTTATTGTGTTAGCTAGAACTTTCAGTATGGTGCTGAATGGGAATGCTTTGTTCCTGATATTAGGGGCAAAGCATCCGATTTCTCACTGTTGTTTGCTGTGTATGTTTTGTAGATGTTCTATATCAATTTGAGTAAGGTCCCCTTTACTTTTAGTTAGCTGAGATTTTAAATTATGAGTGGCTCTTGGGTTTTGTGAAATGCTTTTCTTCTGCATCTGTTGATATGTACTTTTTGAGTGTGATGTTGCTATGATGGGCTTTATTAATTTATTTTTGAATGTTGAAACAGCTTTGCATACTTGTAGTAAGTCCTGTTTGATCATGTGTGTAATTATTATATATGTTAGATTTGATTTGCTGATATTTTGTTGAGAGGATTTTTGCATCTATATTCATAGAGGTATTGGACTGAGGGTTTTCATTATTGTAATGTCTTTATCTGGTTTTAGTATTTGTGTAATGGGCCTCAGAGTTAGGAAGTGTTCCTGTGCTTTTGGATCTGGAAGAAAATTGGAGAATTGGTGTCATTATTTCTTTAAATGTTTAATAAACTCACTAGTGAAACCATTTGTACCTGTTACTTTCTTTTTTGGAAGCTTATTAATTATTAATTCCATTTTATTAATAGTTATTGGCCTATTCAGAAGATCCTGTTTCTCCTTCTGTGTTGGTAGTTTGTGTCTATTAAGCAATTAGTCCATTTCATCTTTTACAATTTTGTGGAAGTAGAGTTGTTTATAATATTCTTTTATTCTTTTACTATCCAGTAGTCAATAGTGGTACTCCTTTCATTTCTGATATTAGTAATTTCTCTTTTTCCTTTATTTTATATCTAGAAGTTTGTCAGTTTGGTCTTTTGAATCATCCAGCTTTTGATTTCATTGATATTTTTCTTTCTTTTCCTATTTTCAGCTTCATTGATTTTTTTTTATCTTCACTTAAGGACATTTTTTCATTGCTTTTTAGAGAGAGAGGAAGGGAGAGCAATAAACATTGATGTGGATGAGAAGCATTGATTAGCTGCCTCTCATATGCTCCCAGACTGGGGATCTGACCTGTAACCTTTTGGTTACAGGATGACACTCCTGCTGAGCCACACCAGCTAGGGCTCAGCTTTACTGATTTTTGCTTTTTCATTAGTTGTATTTTCTGCTTGCTTTGTGCTTCAATTACTCCTCTTTCTCTTGTTTCCTAAAGTGGAAGCTTAGATGTTTGATTTTAGATCTCTCTTCTTTTCTAAAACTTTGTGCATTCAATGCCATAAGTTCTCTTCTAATTTTTGCTTTGGTTGCATCACACAAGTTTGGATGTTTTTTCATTTTCCTTTAGTTTAATATATTTTAAATTTTATATTGAGACTTGACTTACATACTATTTAGAAGTGTGTTAATAATCCACATATGTTGGGATTTTCCACCTGTCTATCTATTACTGATTTTCTAGTTTAATTCTGTTGTGGTCTAAGAGCGACTTCATGTGATTTTTCTATCATTTAATATTTATTAATGTGTTTTATGGTATATCTTGATGAATGTCCCTGTGTGAGCTTAGGGAGAATTGTATATTCTGCTGTGTTGGATATATTAACTTATAAATGTTAATTACATCCAGTTGATAGATGGTGCTATTCAAATCAACTGTATCCTTACTGAGTTTCTGCCTGCTGGATCTGTCAATTACTAATAGAGGGATGTTGATGTCTTCAGTTATAATAGTGTATTTGTCTGTTTCTTTTTGCAGTTCTGTCAGTTTTCCCTTCAGGTATTTTGACACTTTTCTAGGGTGCAAACACATTAAACATTGTTATGTCTTCTTGGAGAATTGACACTTTTTCATTATGTAATGCCTTCTTTATCCCTGATTTTCCTTGTTCTTAAGTCTTTTGCCTGATATTAATATAGCTACTTCAGCTTTTTTTTGAAAGCCTAGTGCAGCTTTCTCTGTTTCTATACTTTTCATCTGTCTGTGTCTTCATATTTATGGTCGGTTTCTTCTAGGCAGATACTTGCTTTTTTAAATACACTCTACTTTTAATTGGTTTATTTAGATCACACTTAAATTGATCATTGACACAGTTGAATTAGCTATCACAATGATTTTCATCCTTTTCCATCTCATGGCACAAATAAACTAATTACTAAAATTCTGCAGCACCCCTGAAAATACATATTTTTTTCTAGTCTAACAAAAAAATAAGTGTAATTTTGATTCTTCACATTGGATAGTTATTGTTGTGTTGGTTGTCATTTTCTTTTACTTGATAATCTAAGGGAAAAGAGGTCAGTGCCACTGACTAAATAATCAGGTATTGCATGTTTTAAAAATTCTTGCAGCACACTGGTTGTAAATTGCTGATGTGCCATATTTATAATTGTTTTCTAGTAATTGTATGTATTTGGTTCTTTTCATATTCTTCCTCTTTTTCTGTCTTCTCTGATTTGAAATGAACATTTAATATGATTTCATTTTCTCTCTTTTCTTAGCATATCATTTACACTTCCTTTAAACATGTGTTTAGTGCTTATCCCAGAGCATGTGAATAATTTTACAACTGACCTAATCCAGCTTTAAATAACAGTACACTGCTTTAGGGTAGTTCAGGTACCTTATACTAGAGTATTTCTGATTCCTTCCTCTCATCCTTTATAACATTTCTGATACTCATTTTATTTTTTTATATGCTATAATCACCCAATAAATTGTTGCTGTTACTTTGAGCAGTTATCTATTAGTACATTTAAGAATAAGGAAATGAAGCCCTGGCTGGTGTGGCTCAGTGCATTGAGCACCGGCCTGTGAACCAAGGGGTCACTAGTTTGATTCCCAGTTAGGGCACATCTCTGGTTTGCGGGCCAGGTCCCCAGTAGGGGTCGAGCAAGAGGCACCACACATTGATGTTTTTCTCTCTCTCTTTCTCCCGCCCTTCCCTTCTGTCTAAAAATAAAAATCTTTTAAGAAAATCCTGTAAAAAAAAAAAAGAATACGACAATACAAGTTTTAGTTTATCTTCATTATTCTTTCGCTGGTACTCTTTGTGTAGATGTAAGTTTCTGACATCCAAAAACTTCTTTTAATATTTATTCAAGGCAGATCTATTGGCGATAGGTTTCCTCAGTTTTTGTTTAGGAAGTACACTTTTGTTGAGGAACTACAGCTTCAGATAAGCTGATCTCAGCTGTGATTCTGTCTTTCTCCAGATTACAGGGAGGTGGTTTCCCCTGTGACCTTAGCTATTTGACCAATTTGAGAAAAGTCATCGATGTTCATTTTGTTCAGCTTTTATTTTGTTGTCTAGATGGGAGTGATGGACACCTTACAATCTCTTAGATTTTGGAGCTAAATCTGGAAGTCCCTTTGTAAAGTTTCTCTTAAAAAACTTTTCTTTTTAAAATTATTGGCTAGTACCTTGATTTTAAGTTAATAGTGGTGATAATGGGCATTTTTGTCCTTGATTTTGGCAGAAATGCTTCTAGTTAAACACTACATAAATGCTTCTAGTTAAATAAAGTGCTGGCTTTTGGATGGATGGAGATACATAGTAGGTCTGTCCAGAAAAAATCCAACTATTGTTAATATAACGAGAATGGTTTGCACATCATCGATATAACCTGGCCACTAAGGAGAGTGGACTGGAATGTGCATGTGTGAACTATGTCGACTTCACTGTACCAGTCGGTGGGGGTGGTAGATGCCATTGAGTGAGCATGTGTACTCTGTGGCCATCACATTCCAAATGACCAAACAAGTAGAACAACGAATCTGCTTCAGATATTACATTCAGCTGGAACACTCCTCCCTAGAAACTATTTGGATGATGCAGAAGCCTGAAGCTGTGGGCAGCTGGTGATTGGTAGCTTCACCATGACAATACACCCGCTCATGCATCACATCTTGTGCAGAATTTTTGACAAAACATCAAATCACCCAGGTGACTCAGCCCAGATTTGGCACTCTGTGACTTCTGGCTTTTCCCAAAACTAAAATAACCTTTGAAAGGGAAGACTTCAGACTGTCAGTGAGATTCAGGGAAATATAATGGGGGTAGCTGATGGGAACTGGGAGAACTGTGTGAGGTCCCAAAGTGCCCATATGGAAGGGAACTGAGGCAACATTGTCCTATGTACAATGTTTCTTGTGTCTTATATCTTCTTCAATAAATGTCTTTATTTTTCATAGTACATAACTAGATAGATACTTTCTGGATAGACCTCGTGTGTGGAGGTGTGTGTGTGTGTGTGTGTGTGTGGTTAAAGATGTAGCTGTCAACTCTTTTTTAATTGAGTGCTTTTATTCTCATTGAGTGTTAAACTTTGTCAAATGCTTTTGAGGGGGCATGTATAGATATGAGTGAATAATTTTTCTATCTCTATTACTGTGATAAAATATATTAATAAAGATCCTAATAATGAACCACCCTTGCACTTTTGGAATAACCTTTACTAGGTCTGATTTTTTTTAATGCTATAGGATTTTGTTATCCAGCATTTCATAGGATTTTTCAGATGAGACTTTTTTTATATCAGTATGAATGAAGATTTATAATTTTCTGTGTGCCTCTATTAGCAGTTTTTATTAGGTTTGATATCTGTTTCTGCTGTCTTCATTAAAATGTACCTTTATCTTTTTTCCTATGTTCTTGAATAGTTTAAGCAATATTGGGACTATCTATTTTTTTAAGTGTTTTAATATTAGGATTTCCTTACTGGGGACTTCTGGCCAAGATGGAGGTGTAGGTAGACTTGCTTTGCCTCTACACACAACCATAAGAAGGATAACAACCAATCCCAAAACAAAAAAAGACCAGAACTGCGGAAAATTTAACTGTATGGAAGTTCAACACCCAGGGATTTAAAGAAGAAACATTCATCCAGACAGGTAGGAAGGGCAGAGAGGACGAGGTGTGTGGCGGCAGTGGCCAGTGGAACGGTCGGTGCAACAGTCACATGCTGTGTATAAAAACTGAAAGGAACAATTGGGGAGTGAGCAGTCTCAGCCCCAGGCCGGACTGCGCAGCCCAGGGTTCCAGTGCCAGGGAAAATAAAGCCTTATAACTTCTGGCTATAAAAACCAGTGGGAGTTAAGGCAGTGGAAGAACCTGCTGGTCTTTTAATGGGCCCAAAGGGTCCTAGAAATATGCAAACCTACCTACTCTGGAAATCAGCACCAGGGCAGCAGCTAGAATGGTACCAGTTGCTTATGGGAAGTAGGGAAAGTGACTGGAAATGGGGTGAGAGCCAAGCAAGTGGCATTGTTCTCTCTCTGATCCCTTCCCTACATACAGCGTCACTGAGGGACAAAGTGGGTTGCACCACCCTGGCAAATACCTAAGGCTCCACCCCTTACAAGATAACCAGTACGCCAACATGGGAGTCAAAGCAGCTATACCTAATACACAGAAACACAAGGAGGCTGCCAAATTGAGGAGACAAAGAAATATAGCCTGAATGAAAGAATAGACAAAAACTCCCGGAAAAAACCTAAGCGATGAGGAGATAGCCAACCTGTCAGATGCAGAGTTCAAAACACTGGTGATGAGGATGTTCAGAGAAATGATAGAGTATGGCCACAAAATAAAGGAAGAAGTGAGGGCTATACAAAGTGAAATAATGGAAAATATACAGGGGACCCACAGTGGAGGGAAAGAAGTCAAGGTTCAAGTCAACAATTTGGAACAAAAGGAAGAAATAAACATTCAACTGGAATAGAAAGAAGAATCAATTAAAAAAAAAAAACAAGGAGAGGCTTAGGGACCTCTGGGACAACTTTAAACTTTCCAACATCCAAATCATACGGGAGCCAGAAGGAGAAGAGGAAGAACAAGAACTTGAAAACTTACTTGAAAAAATAATGAAATAAAACTTTCCCAATTTGGCAAAGGAAATAGGCATACAAGTCCAGGAATCTCAGAGAGTCCCAAACAACTTGGACCCAAAGAGGGCCACACCAAGACACATCACCATTAAAATGCCAAAGGTTAAAGATAAATAGAGAATCTTAAAAGCAGCAAGAGAAGGGAGTTACCTACAAAGGAGTTCTCATAAGACTATCACCTGATTTCTCAAAAGGAATCTTGAAGGCAAGAAGGGGCTGGAAAGAAGTATTTAAAGAGATGAGAAGCAAGGCCCGACTTCCAAGATTGCTTTTCCCAGCAAAGCTATCATTTAGAATGGAAGGGCAGACAAAGTGCTTCCCAAACAAGGTAAAGCTAAAGGAGCTCACCATCACCAAGCTCTTACTATATGAAATATTAAAGGGACTTACCTAAGAAAAAGAAGATAATCAAAACTATGAACAGTAAAATGACAATGACTACAAACTCACAGCTATCAACAATGGAATCTAAAAAAAAAAACTAGAACAGGAACAGAGTCATAGAAATGGAGCTCACATGGAGGGTTATCAACAGGGAGGGAGAAGGGAGAGAATGGGGGGAAAGGTACAAGGAATAAGAAGCATAATTGTTAGTTGCAAAATAGGGGGATGTTAAGAATAGTATAGGAAGTGGAGAATCCAAAGAACTCATGGACATGAACTAGGTGGGGGGATTGCTGGAGAGAATGGGGGTACCCAGCGGAGGGGGGGGCAAAGGGGGAAAATGGGACAACTGTAATAGCTTAATCAATAAAGTATACTTAATAAAAGAAAAAGCAGCCTTGACCAGCTCCCCTCCCCTCCCCGTACACACATGTATATGTACCTGCATTTACAGGTCCACATAGGGTTATACAAGACATAAGAACAGAGAACAATATGGAAGGCCAGCACTAGGTTGTCGTATGGGCTGTCTAGTCTGAGGTGGGTGGCAAGGATGGGATGTGGGATCAGTGATGTGGGATGAAAAGTGTCTTCAATAAAAATTATCTAATGTTTGGTCCTGTTACTATAAAATAAAAAGTGTGAATACCAAGAAAAAAAAAGATTTCCTTATTGGGACATTCTGTACCTTGTATTTTTGATGGTTGAATTCTGGTAACTTTCTTTTTCTTCTATGGAAATTTCTCTATTTAGACTTTCTGTGTCTGCTGCGTTCAGGTGCTCCAGTTTATTCCCCAAAGAGTTACTGATTTTCATCTAAGTTTTAAAATTTATCTCTGTGTCCTGGCTAGTGTGGCTCATTGTATTGAGTGCTAGCCTGTGAACCTAAAGGTCACTGGTTTGATTCCCAGTCAGGGCATATACCTGGGTTGCAGGCCAGGCCAGGCCCCCATTTGGGGGTGTGCGAGAGGCAACCTATCAATGTATCTTGATAATTCTTTCCCTCCCTTGCTCTCTCTAAAAATAATTAAATAAAATAAAATCTTAAAATCTATCTCCATAGACTTGTGCAAAGTAGCTGTGTGATTCTTAAAACAGTCTCTACTTTGATGTTATTGGTCTTTAGTGGGGTTTGTTTTGATATTTGTACTTTGCTGCCTGTTCTTTTTTCACTTAAATTTTTTATATGTTTGATTTTTAGTTTATGTTGATGTAGTTACTAAATTTTATGAATTTATACTATACTCTAGAGAGCTACAGTATTTGATAACAACTAAATTCATGTAGCATTTTAAGGTGGATTTAAAATTAAATAAATATTCAGTTCCTCAGTCTAATCAGCCAGATTTTACATACTCTATAGCTACATGTGTCTATTCTCTAGTATTGGACTGTGGAAATACAGAATATTTTCATCATTGCAGAAGTGCAACATTGTTATTGTAGAAATTTACACTTTGCTTTTTTACTTGTTATTTTGAATTTTGGTATTTTTCAATTTTGTTAGTATAGCAGACAAAAATATATGTGTATTACAGACTATAGTGGTTTATGTAAACTACTTATTTATTTATTTATTTTGGTTTATAACATGTAATTTTATTTTACATTGCTCTGCTGTTACATAGGGCATAACATTTTCACAAGGCTTTTTGGGACTACAGTAAATGATTAGCAACACACAGTAGTGGTCCAACTCTCTAAATAACAATCGCTAGACACTAATCTTCACAGAAAAGTACTAAAGTCTTAGAGTTGGACTTGTGTACTTCCACTTATTTCCCCATTCTACTGCATTAAGAAATGACTGAACTTTAAATTTGCCAAAAGCAATGATTATATTCTTGCAGCAACATGCTGCATAGTAAAGTGAATACCAGAACTACAAAGGCAGGAGGTATAAGTGAATTTTTATTAGGAAGGGAAGTTGTAAGCTGAAAGAGCAGCAAATGAAGAGTCAAGAAGGAAACCCCCTGTTGCCCCAGTTACATAAGCCCCCCACCTTATATGACAGGAGGCATTTCAGTTTGTAACTCCTAGCCCAGAAATGCCAAATGCTTTTTCATTCAATTTAATACTTCTGGATTCCTACCCAAAAGGAATACATGAACAGGGAGAAGCTGCTTACTGAAAGGAAAGCCCCAAAGAGGAGCAAGGGAGGGAATGTAGAAATAAGAAGTTACATAAAACACTCTTTAAATTGTAATTAACTACATTTTCATATCTTCACAGTAATACAAAACATAGTCACTTGCAGAACTGGTTCAGATTACTTAAATACCAGATACATTTTTAGTCCTCTGTGTGTTTAAAAGTTACTTATGTTTATGTGAAATGAAGCTATTAATACTTTTCTACAGCAGTAGCTGTACACCACGAAGGCCAAGACAAACACAAATCAAGGAATGGAGTTTTCTCCTAAAGCCGCAGTGTGAAAAGATTATAAACAGTTGATTCCATACATGAGTGAGTTTCTTTGCTGTAGGACATCCAAATGGAATAAAGAATGGAGATGTGTACAAAGGTTTCTGGAGGGAAGAAGGATGGCATCCTGTATATAGTTAGTTTTCTGCTTATTGTGCTGTATCTCACTCTTCTCTGGCACTGTCTAATGTCCATAATGTGAGGTTGTCCCTAAGCAGCTGCAGGATGAGGGGGGTGCTGTCTTTGTATGAGTCTTCATTCAGTGGATGGAGTTCTGCAGTGGCCTCATCAAAAGCAGTTTTAGCCAGTGTGTGGGCAAGCTCTGGGTTATTCAGGATCTCAGTGTAGAATACAGAAAAGTTAAGAGCCAGCTTCAGACAAATTGGGTGAGTGGGCTGCATCTTCTTGCTAATATTAAAAGCCCCTTGGTAAGCTCCTTGGGAATTATATATCATTTGTTTTTTATCATCAGCTCCTGTAACTTCAGCGAGGTATTGGAAATACTCTCCCTTTATTTTCAGATAGAAGACCTTACTTCTGGATATGTTGCATTGGCTATTAAATACAAATACCATATGATCTCACCTTTAACTGGAACCTAATGAACAAAAGAAAAAAGCAAGCAAAATATAACCAGAGACATTGAAATTAAGAACAATCTGACAGTAACCAGAGGGGAGGAGATAGAGGCTAATGAGGGGAAGAGGGGAAGGGTTTTCAGGAACAACTGTAAAGGACACATGGACAAAACCAAGGAGTGGTGGAAGCAAGGGAGGGAGGTGGATTTGGCTAGGGTAGGGGGGAATGGTGGAGGGTAAACACGGACAACTGTAATTGAACAACAATAAAATAATTTTTTAAAGATGTATTTATTTATTTATTTTTAGAGAGGGAAGGGAGGGAGAAAGAGAGAGAGAGAGAGGAACATCAATGTGCAGTTGCTGGTTGCTGGGGGTCATGGCCTGCAACCCAGGCATGTACCCTGACTGGGAATCGAACCTGCGGCACTTTGGTTCTCAGCCCATGCTCAATCCACTGAGCTACGCCAGCCAGGGCTAAAATGAAATAATTTTTAAAAAATAAAATAAAAACAATTCCAGGACTGTGTTGCAGATGGACCACAGGTCTGATTCCACTTTTTCCTGATGGTCCTTAATCAGCTGCAACTTGTTGTCCGAGGTGTCAGTTTTTCTACTTGATGCTCAAGATGACCCACCAGGCAGACTGGCAGACCATGACCACTTTCTTGTAGGCCACTGAGAGCAGGTTGCCCTCCTCGTTGGACAGCTCCATGCCAACAAGGCCTTCATGCAGGTGGCCATATTGTAATGCTGGGCCCTAAGGAAAGCTGCTTCGAGGCTGGCTGCTGCCTCTCAAGTGGGGCCAATCCCAGGGAGGGCTGGGGACCTAAACTACTGTTTTTCTTTTCTTTTTTTTAAACAATTTTTAAAAAAAAATTATTTAGAGAGGGGGGAATGGAAGGAGAAAGAGAGGGAGAGAAACATCAAATGTGTGACTTCCTTTCACACGTCCCCAACTGGGGACCAGTCCTGAAACCCAGGCATGTACCCTGACAGGGAATTGAACCAGCACCCCTTTGGTGTGCTGGCCTGCACTCAGTCCACTGAGCTACATCAGCCAGGGCCCTTATTCTTGCTTATGGCTCTGAATTTCATTGTCTGAAATCAACATTTCCATCCTGCATTATTATTTGCATTTGCTTGGTCTGTCCTTGCTAATCCCTTTAAAATTTATAACTACTGAAATCACTTTATTTAATTTATGTCTCGTATCTGTCATAGAATTGGCTTTTTGCCTAATTAATCAGTCTAAAAAATTTTTTTAAGTTGTGTTAAGCTAATTTTGTTTATTCATATTATTGATCTCAGTTCTACCCTAGTGTTTTGTGGCATATTTTACGTATACACTTGCTCATAAAATCTCTTACTGTGTCTTTTTTCCTATTAAAATAAATTTCTTTTGGCATTTAGGATGGAGTGTGTGTTGCTTTGTTTTTTTGTTTTTGCTTCCTTTCAATCCAGTCTCTTTAATGTTAACACTCTTAAGTCTCCCTGAGGAAGCAAGCATTACTTCTTCCCTCCCTCTCCAGCATCTAACTTAAGGGATGATCTTGACCTTCCAGGAGTTAATATTTGTGAGGCAGTTAATAAGTCTGTTCCAGCCAGTTTCAGCCTTTTTCATCTCATGGCACAGATAAACTAATTACTAAAATTCTGCAGCACACCAAAAAATATTTTTGCTGACCTGACAAAAAAATAGCTGTAATTTTGATTCATTCACACTGGACAGCTATTGTTGTGTTGGTTGTTGTCATTATTTTATTTGACAATCTAAAGGAAAAGAGGTCAGTGCATTTGACTAAATGGTCAGGTAATACGTGTTTTAAAAATTCTTGTGGCACACTAGTTGAAAATTGCTGGTCTGTTCTAATATCCACTTATTCTGTCTATTCTTTCATTTTTTTAATCTTTTTTTTCTTATATTGTTGCTGAATATGTTTACATGCCGTTATGTCATTTTTATGCTATGGTTTTAATTCTGTAGTTAAATATCTTTAGTTCATATGAACAGATTTTATCCTGAATGTTTTCAACTCACTTCTTGGATATGTATAGTTCATAGTTTCTCAGGAGGGACTCAGAAAACTTTTACATGTTGTTAACTCTCTATACTTTTAAATTTGATGCACAGTGTGACTATATATAAAGTCCTAAACTCACATTTTATTTTGTGCTGGGTATCTTAAAATCTTTCTTCATTGTATTTAAGGTATAAAATATAGCTGTTGTGAAGTATATTGACTTTATGATTTTTTTCTTTTAAGTGACTTGGTCTTTTTATTTGGAGGCTTAAATAACTTTTGAAAAAGTCTTTAAAGTTTATATTAAAATATTCTGATTTGAATTTCCCTGATATACTATGTGTTCTTTTATTGTGTAGATTCTGGTCTTTAGGAAGATTTGCTTGCAGCATAATTTGAAATACCTGTCTGATTCCACTTATATATTTACTGGGTCACCTAATTACTGCTGCTTTTTTTTGTTGTTTCTGGTGCATTATTTTCACTCATCTTCTAATCTGGTTTTTCTTTTGGGGGTTCTTTTTAGGGGAAGATGGAAAGTCTATTTTTAAATTTTTTTTAATTTAGCCTTTTTTCCCCTGAAAGCTATTCTTCCTCATTTAGTGAGTCTTAATAGCTTTTCCTGTTGTCTAGTCATAATATTTCTGAGCTATTGTAATTTTGATTTATTGCTGTTTAAAAATGCTTATTTTTTAATTTCAGCTATTTTCTTAATTTCTTTTAGGTCATTTTGAAATAATAATCTTCATCCTTTTTTGTGGCCATAATTTTCTCATTTATTTTTATTATCTGTTAGAATGTTGCTTGTTTTACATTTAATACTTTTCCTACAGTATCTTAGTGTGGGCTTTCATTATAGTTTCTAGTGTTTAAACAAGTTCAGTTTTCTAGTAGTTTTAGAAGGAAGAAGGTAGCCAGGCAGCAGGGATGGGTGAGCCACTGCAGTTTTTGAGCTTTGTGTCTCAAGTCCTCTCTCTTTCTCTCTCTCTCTTTTAAAAATTGGGACTGTCTTGTGCCTTTTAAAGGCTTTTTGCCTTTATATGTATGTTTTCCCGGTATTTTGCTCTGTGAAGGGGCACCTTTTTAATGTATTTTGCTGTTGTGGTACTTTTTGAGGTCTGTGTTCCTTGGACCTCTGCCCACTGAGAATGTGAGCCCTATTTCTCCTGGAGGATGTCATTTGTTATGCTTTGCTTAATTTGTTTTCTGTTCCCTGCAGTTTTTCTTCAGGGTTAGTCTCTGTCTCTAAACTTTATAATATATTTGTAGGATAGTTCTTGAAATCTTGTTAGAGCCTAGAATCAGCATTTTAAAAAATGTTCTCAGGTCCTCTTAGAGATTTCCTGCCTTGTTTGAATTTACCTTCTCTTGGGGGTCTATGAGGACATTATTTGACTTTACCGAGTTCTCAGATTTCCTTGGTCAAATTATTTTCTGTTGAATGGATTTTAAACTTGTTGTTTCCTTTGTGAAAAATAAACTTTTCCTTTATTTTTACTTGAGTGGCTCCTCTTAATTAGTGTAGTTAGCATTTTTTCAGTGTTTTTTTTTTTTGACCACCTAATGTAAAGAACTCTCCTATCCTATCTGAGCCCGTTTCTGTTGTAGTACTTACCAGTCTAGTGATCTTGTTTACAACTCTGTTTTCTGTGGCTTGTCATTTGAATGTGAACATCACAAATGGGGATTGTGTCTATCTCATGTACCACTGTATTCCCAGAGTCTAGCACAGTGTTTGACATGTAGAACTTGGTAAATATTTGTTGACTAAATGCATTTTCAGTTTATGATAGGTAGGGCTCCTTTCCTATTATGATAGGCTTCTGTGTGAAAACTGAAATGTATTTGGAAGTGAGTTTTAAAACTCTACAGTATGTACAAATATAAGTGGTTTTTGGTGTAGCTATAATTATTATATTCTTTAACTCTCTACAGACAGGAATATTCAAAGTTGACTTAAATATCTTGCATTGTGAATTACAGATTTCTATTGTATGCTTTTTTGTGTGTCTCCTGTTTTATACTATGTACATTTATTATTTATGAAAAACATTATAATCCCATTGGCCACAGGTACCCAATTCTTGTACTATTTTGGTGTTACCCCAGTGGAGTGTTCACACATAATGAGCTTTGTTACAATCAATGGATAGGTAGTGTATTGTTATTGACTGATGTGTAGAAGGAGGATTGGTTATACTAAATAACTTGAATGAAGGATGTGAAGGCTTTTGATAGAATTGTAGAATGTTAATGTGGTGTCATGAATGGTGTTTCAGAGCTGTGCAGTGAAACTGCCCTACCCTGATAAGAGCTAGAAGAAATTTGAGACTGGGGAATTCAGCCTTTTCCTTTACACCACAGATAAAGGAATTAAAGCCCTGGGAGACTACGTGATGTGTTTAAGGTTATCCAGACAATTAGTGGGCAAGCCCCATGGTTTTAGGATTCTAGTTGAAGTTGATTTCTTCTAGATCCATTTTATCACACTTAACAAAAGGGCACAGTTTTTAGTAGGGTGTTTGTAACTACAAAAAGGAAAATATTCTAGAGTTGAATCCTACTCTTTTTTGAAAAAAACTTAGTGTTTGAGCATGTTCAAGCAAGAAAAGATTTTTAATTTGCTGACTTGAACCCAAAATGTCCAATAAATTATCTTGTCATAATGCTACCGAACACAAGGAGGGGGCAAGGGCAATGTACTATTACCTGAAAGGAACCCCCCCAGGTTCGTTATGTCCGCTGCCAGATGAAAAATGTCTCTCAAAGCCAGATATTTGTGAAAATGAAAGGAAATGTTTATTTAATGCTATACAAACTTAAAGTAATGACCTAATGTCTTCATCAAAATCCCAAAGTCCCTTAAAACACCCAGAAACACACAGTTCTTCCTTCCCCTCTTTGCCCAGTTTGGGGTACCGTATCTCAGGAAAAGAAATAGAAATCCGTGGCTCAGGCAGTCCCCAGTTCTTCTCAGTAATCCTTCTTGGCTAGTAGGTCTCCCTCAGTTCCGGGCACCACCAGCCGTGTCGCCAGGATCTCTGCTAAAGCCGGGTGGTGGTTCCCCCTTCTAAAGCGGCAGGGGTCCCCACTCTGGCAAAGCCTTGTATTTCTCTCTCCCAGGGCCACAGGAGTCCCCATTCAGCCAAAACCGCGTGGTTCTCCCTCCACTGCCCCAGCTGCATGGTCCTCTCTGCACAATGGCTGTGGGAGTCTCCACTCTGCCAAAACCACGTGGTTCTCCCTCCAATGGCTGCTGCATCTGGGTTTAAATCCCTGCGCCAATCTTCCTTTGTAGCCCCATTTCCGACTCCTCCCACAATTGACCACACTTTACAGCACTCCCATTATCCTTCCAGCTTCACTAGGCTGCCATCGTGAGTCTGGGCAGGCGTGGCCCCATGTCATGGAGCCAGTCTTCTCCAAGCTCCCACACAGGTGCTGTAACTCGTGGGACCTGCCCCCCAGTTATGTCTTGGTGGGGAATTTACTTCCATTCCCCTGGCTCAGAGCATGGCCACAGCTATTTAACTTATCTATGTAACCAGTTAAAGGTTATAGATATGTTAAATGACCACACCAGAGGTTAGCTGCAAGGCTGTTGCTATGTGAAACAGCTCTCAATGGTCCTGCTCCATGTGTCCCTTCCCCCAACTCACACCTGATGGGGAAGGGGTGAGGACATCTTAGTATTTCCTGAACACCTTGAGTTCTGGACCCCATTCCAAATCCCTAGTTGGGGTCCCCCTTCTTGACTGCACCCTGTTACAATAATGAATTTTAATAGTTTGTTTCTGACATTTAATTGGTAGTAGATATATAGATATAGTACATTTAAAACTGTGCCAAATAGAAAGATAAATTGGAAAAAGTAACACTGCATTCTACATTTCAGTTGACCATGTGATTTACTATAAATTTTTATAGTCCTACTAGAAGAATTTAATTACAGCCTTGCCTTTGTAGGCTGTCTAAGAGACATCAAGATGTTCATTTTTATGACCTTAGTTTTCATGCTGCATTGGTAGTAATGAAAATGTAAATTAACCCTGATGGAAATAGGAAGCCAGTTTGGTCCTCAACCCATCTATCTCCCTTATCAATTATTCTAGGCCAGTTCTTAGTTTTTATTTTTAATTTTAAAGACAGGGGGAGGAAGAGAGAAAGAAAGGGAGAAAAACATCGATGTGAGAAAGAAACATCGATTGGTTGCCTCCTCTAGCATGTGTCTGGACCAGTGACTGAACCTGCAACGCAGGCATGTATCCTGCCTGGGAATTGAACCAGCAATCTTTTGCTCTGTAGGACAGTGCCCAACCAACTAAGCCACACTGGTCAGAGCTTAAATATATCTTAAAATGGCAGGTACTTAACCTTAGTAGTTTAGTTTTTATTGTTGAATCCTGTAATTTCTATACTGAATTGTGTCTTCTATAACTTTTCTTTGATTGTCATTTGGTAATTTTTTTAGACAATAGAAAAATGTTAAAATTAGTCATGGAGGACTTAAAAGGGTGCGGTGGTCTTGTTCTTTTGTTTGTCAGAAACAGCCTTCTGATAACTGGAACTAACAAGCCATCAATTCTATTCTCACTTGTTCCCTCGACTCTCTCTATGTCTGCTATGTTGTTTTTTTAAGTGGTTAACATTGGGGGTTATTTTCATGCAAACATCACATTTCTTTGTCTTTTTTAATTTTATTGTATGTTTTTCCATTACCGTTTATCCCCTCCCTACCCTCTTCTCCCTCCGACCAACCCCTCCCCCTGCTACATTCCTCTCATTTTCTTGTATTTTTTCTTATATTTCTTATTCTTACTCTATATATCTTTTCTCTGTTTCATCGATTTTGTTTACATATACATTTTATTGTCTTATAATTTTATTTTCATACTGGCCTTATCATAGGTCACTGGTCAGCCCGATTAGTTGACATGGAAGTAGTTGTAAGGGAAAGTCACAGGTAAGAATACATCACTGCTAGTGATAGCTCCATAGCAGAGGCTGGGGATTGGGTAATTTCTCACTTTAGACATACGGATGGTTTAGTTAACTGGTATTGTTAATGTCTCTTCCTTAGTCCTTAGAAGGAAAAAGTATAGCAGTAATGATGGTGGGTGATAGTTATTGCCCTAAACTAGTTTCTCATGTCTTGCAGGAGAATGCTTTATTTTTGTTTTTGTTTAAAACTCACAAATTATATTACTATAATGGTTTGAACCCTATTATTATATCATTATTTTTTCTATCGTAAATACTTTTTGTTTTAAATTCCCCCTAGTTTTACAAGTTTGCATCTACCTTATATATTGTTTACCCTTCATGAGTCACTTTGTTATTATATGTATATACAGTGATGTTTCTACTATTCACCCAATCCAAAGGATATCCTATTATGTTATTTTAGGCCATTTATTCTCTTTAAAGATTTTTATTTCTTAATTTTTAGAGAGAGGGGAAGGGAGAGAGAATGAGAAGGAGAATGTGTGGTTGCCTTTGTGTGCGCCCAACTGAGGACCTGGCCAGTAATCCAGTCATGTGTCTTGATTGGGAATCAAATTGGCGACCCCTTGGTTTGCAGGCCAGCACTCAGTCCATTGAGCCACACTACCCAGGGCTATTTTAGGCTGTTTATATGTATGGCTATAATAGATGCTTGGTGCTAATATTGTCATTTTATTTTAATTTTTTTGTTTTTAATATTTCCTACTTAAATTTTTTTTATTTCCTGCTTCTTGCTCTATGTTCTATTGTTGATTTCTGTCCCAAATAATATAGAAAGTATGTAGTATGCTTCTGTTTTAATTTTGCTTAATTCTAAATTTAAATAGTACTCTTAAATTTGTTGTTATCCATTTCAGAAACATTATTCTTAGGAACAGTTGAAAGGTGAAGCTCACTTACATGTCATCCGACCTCCTGTGCCCAGTTTTATTATACTGGGTTGATTTTTTGTGGTCCCACAGTTATAATATATAAGGTTCTCTATCATACTTTGTAACATTCAAGTCAGTAATTTTTGTAAATTCTAATTTTTTAGCTTTAGCTTTTGACCATGCTACAACCTTTTCATACAGAATTCTTATCTTTAGTCTGTGTTTTGTAATTCATTCTTTAGAAAACACGCCTTTTTCTCTGATTATGAAAGTAATATGTTAATTTTAGAAAATTTCAAAAGTACATAAAAGCACAAAGAAGGCAAAAAAAGTCACTCTGATCTCACCATTGAAAGCTAATTTAGTATATGTTCTTTGTCTTTTCTCCCCATGCATGAATGTTATTACATACAACACTTGATTCATCATATATGTACTGTAAATTAATTATGTAGTGAACATTTTCCAACTACATTAAAGTTGGGCTGTAGAATACATCATGGTATACTCTAAGTAACATAGGTATGTTATGATTTAATGAATTCCTTATTGTTAGACAACTAGGTTGTTTACAATTTGCTCTTATAAATTGTGCTGTGAAGAATGTGGTTGATATACATCTGGATATTTTTTTTTAAGGTTAAACTCCAAGAAGTAGAATAATTCTCAGGCTGTACAGTGTAGTAGTTAAGAGTGTTGACTTTGGAATCAGATTATCTTGAGTTCAAATTTTTACTGCTTAGGTGTATGTATTTAGGCAAATTATTAATAATTTATCTCTCAGGTTTCTTAACCTGAATATTGCAAATAATAGTTTATATATAGAAACCACTTCAAACAGTGTCTGGGAAGTAATAAAAACTCACAAATGTTAGATGCTTGAATTCTCATAGTTGTCATTTTTATTTAAAGGATATGTACATTTGAAATGTTTTTGATATGTATTATATTAAAATTTTCTCCTGAAAAGTATTCCTACCAGCAAAATATGAAGGTACCGGCTTCATATTTTTTACTGGCTCTAGCCAACAGCTGTGGTTATAATTAAAACATGCTTTTTATTTTTTGAGGATGTGAGTCAATATTATAGGGATAATCTGTGTCTTTGTTTTAATTTCCAGTTTTTGGTTATTGATTCTAAATGTTTGAGTTTTGCTTATTTTCATATGGTGTTATGTTTAAGTCTCTTTAAATAAATATCCACATTTTAATGAACCTTTTGTGTTTTACATTGCCTTTATTTTTCTAGTTGATCATTTGCCTTTTAATTTTATTAAGTCATTTTATGTATTTATTTTTGCCATTGTGAGATGTATATGTAACAGTAATTCTTTTTCATATAGTTCTGCCTTTTAAAAATTTATTTACTCATCTTTTTGATATTTATTAAGTACCTTCTCCGTGCCAGATATAGATATACATTTTTTAAGTATATTTGTCATTTGGGAATGATTTTTTACATTTACAGGAGGTCCTGAAATAACATCGTTTCCTTATAACATTAATGAATTAATGAGATGGCTCAGGGCACTTAACTCATTTATATCAGTTAACTTACAGTGAACTTGGTTTTATTATACATTGTTTCATTTAAAGTCACAGAACTTATTGACGGTGTTCAGGGTGGACTTAACCATACAGAAAAGTAGCAAGGGTAGTACTGAGTTCCCATATGCCCCTCATCTAGTTTGTTCTTTTGCTGACATGTTATGTACTCATTTATTATTACCATGGTACATTTGTCACAACTAAGATACCAACATTGCGTAAACTTCACATTTTATCTGGATTTCACTGGTTTTCCCACTAATGCCCACTTTCTGATTCAGGATCCCAGTCAAGGTAGCATCAACCCTTGGACAACACATTGGTTGGGGCACTGACCACGTGTAGTCAAAAATCTGCACGTAACTTTTGACACTCCCCCCAAACTTACCAATAACATAAACTGTTGATTAACACATATTTTATATGTTCTTTGTGTTATGTACTATATTCTTACAATAGAGTAAGTTAGAGAAAAAATGTTATTAAGAAGGTCATGAGGAAGAGAAAATGCAGTCACAATACTATACTTATTTACTGAAAAACGCCCATGTCTGAGTGGACCTGAGCAGTACAGACTCATGTTGTTTGAGGGTCAGCTACCTTTAGTTGTCACGTTTTCTTATTCTCCTTTGGCCTGTGACAGTTTTCCAGTCTTTCCTTGCTTTTCACTATAATGAGAGGCTTTAGGACTATTGGTCTTGTATTTTGTGGAATGTTCTTCAATTTGCATTTATTGTTTTTCTGATTGTTAGACTGGGGTTATTTATATCAGTATGGACTCATTGATATTTATTTTATACTTGGGTTATAATCCAGTATTACTTTATTTTGGTGTTTATATTATTTCAGCTTTGACCATTCTTTCCTCATGGTTTCTGTGTCCCTTTGACAAGCCCCAACTTTTATTTTATTGTATTTTATTTTAATATTACATGATATTCTGGCATTAATCTTGTCAAAATGCTGCCCTGGCCCTAGAATTGGCCACTTGCCAACAATCCCTGTTTACTTAGTTGGACTATGGTATGTAGAAACCAAGATCTGGTAATGCATGTACTCATTGATACTGAGATGTCACTGCTTCTAGTTCCTCTTAGTGAGCAGAGGTAGGAATGCTCTGTGTGTGTGTGTGTGTGTGTGTATGCACACATATCTGTAATTACTTAAATCTGTTTATATTATGCTAAACATGAGTTCACAGTGATATCTTTGACTCTAATCCAGTAACACTGGTTCATTCTAACCTCCTACCTCTTGCTTTTTTGCAACTTCTCTCTCCGAAGTGAGAAGGTTGGCTCTCACCATCTACCATCCTTTTACTTATTTGTCCAACCTGAGTATACATGTAAATTATTTCAGAATAACCTATATTCCTGTGAAAGACAACTTTACCAAATAAAGTACAGTTATCCGTTTGTCTTTAGTCTACAGTTTCCAGTGAAAGCACCATCTTCCAAAGTTATGTCAGTTTCTTTTTTTACCTACAGTTCTGCTTTT
This sequence comes from Phyllostomus discolor, assembly GCF_004126475.2. Classification (NCBI taxonomy): domain Eukaryota; kingdom Metazoa; phylum Chordata; class Mammalia; order Chiroptera; family Phyllostomidae; genus Phyllostomus; species Phyllostomus discolor. Next base: position 77,413,504 of record NC_040912.2, read on the forward strand.
AATGATGGGCTTAAAAGACTTTCTTGATCCAAAGGTTGATTGCATACATGTTATATAATATGTAATGTGTAACAATTTATGTAATATGTATTAACACAGTATAATTGTATCTAATACAATAAGTATATATGGTATTTTATTTATTATTAGGTATTTTATTGCTTTGTTTTTTCCCTTAATACATCTGTAATTCATTTTGTCACTTAGTGTGAAGTAGAACTATATTTTTCTTGGTTTTCTCAATTGTTTGAAATGCTTCCTTTATCATATTTTAAAATCTTACACATAATAGATATTTTCTGGTTTTTATTCTTCTTTCATTTTCTCTTGTTCAAGTTCCGGACATTATATAACTTGAAAATAATTTTAGTATCTGGTAGATTATGCCTCTTTGCATATTTATGTTCACTTATTCTTTTAATTAATTGCTGTAATTTTATTTACTTTATTTCAGGAACATTTTAGTGGATAAACCAAATGACCAATCTTCAAGGTGGTCTTCAGAGAGCAACTACCCTCCCCAGGTAAGGTTATGTGCAGCACCTGATATCATTTAGAAATCAAAATTTAAATAGGTACTTAATTGATAATTATGGAATTTATTAATAGTTTATTCAGTGTTTGAAATTGTGAGGTAAATTTTTATTTCCTCTTTGTTTAAATTTTGGATGCATTTTTATTTCATAGGCAAATGTATAGGATTTGATGAAACTTCTGATTTTACTTCTGTCTACTGGAATATTTAAAATCTAATTTATATTTTTTCTGGATTACTAATGATGCAAAAGTAAGTTTCTTGATCCCTTTTGAGGAAAATGTTAACTACAAAGAACTAGTTAAGGGGCTGTTACTGTTCCGAACAGTAACTGGTTGGAGCACTGATCTTGAGCAGAGGTTGTGACTTCTCTGAAACTCAGGTCATTCTGTATATGCTTCAGGAAATGTTAGTAAGTTTAACTTTGACTCAGTGACCCAGTGACTACCTTTTAAGAAAAATGAACTTAATATAGTTTGTTATTTTACGAAAGTAGTATATTTAGATGACATCAGGATCATGAGCTAAATTTTTTCCTTAACAAGTGGTGTCTGAAGTCATCATCTGAATTTAAAGGTAAGTATTGTTTCAGTTATACACTTTTAGTATTAATACTTATCATTTCCACATCCTTGAGGAAAAACTAATGTTCTGATAGGTGGATAAATAAAAAAGCAGATGGATAAATAAAACTTACTTAATTTTTTTATTTTACTATAATTCTTAGAAACTTTGTCTTTTATATTATTTCTTTTTATTTTTTGCATACCTTTATCACCAGATGTTTAAGTGTTTCATTGCAAAATATATGTCCAAAGAGTTTGTACAGCTTATATATACATTGTAAAGAATGATAGAGCAAATACCTATTTACTCATCAACCAACTTTAGAAATGGAATTTGACTGCAACTTTTTGAAGCCTCCTGTGATCCCTGTCTAATATCTGTCCTCTAACCCCATTCCAGTAATTATTTCATATTTTGTTAAGCATTTTCTTAGAGTAATGTATATATATTTATAAATATCCTACAATTTGAGCTTTGTCTGGCTTTTACTTTACATACATATAAAATAAATCATTCATTAATCTTTTGTGACTTGCTTTTTTTTGCTTACCATTATATTATTAATGTTTATAATAATACAATGGGTATAATTGGAGTTTGTTGATTTTTACCTCTGTTAGTATTCCGGTATCAGTATGCCAAAATGTACTTATTCATTTTGTACTTGATAGGCTTTTGATTTTTTTTAAACAACAGTTTTTTGCTATTATGAACAGGGTTCTATGAGCATTCTTGTATGTTGTTTCCTGGTACACATGTAGAAAAGTTTCTTTAGGTTGTATAACTTGGAGTAGAATTACTGGATCATAGGGTGTATGTGCATTCAACATTTTTCAGGCAATGCAAAACTGGTTTCACAAAATGGCTGTACAATTTATACTCTCACTGGCAGTGTATGAAAGTTCCTGTGCATTGTATTCTCCCCATTTTTCTGTGGCTGATTTTTAGATTTTACCAGCCCAGTGGATCTTTCATTATAATTCACAAGAGTTAGACTCCTGTGAGCCTCTGGTCATAGCATTTTCATCAGCTATTTAATACGTAACTTTATGTATATTTCTGTTTAAAGGTACTTTATTTTATGTGTATTATTTATTTATTCATTAGTGTTGAAGTCATAGCCAACAGCACTATTACTCATGCCTCAACGAAGCTTATTTAACACATTTTCTCTGTAAGGTTCATCACAGCCTTCTTATATTTAGAAACAGTATACAGCACTTTAGCACTATACTCGGGGACTAATTTAGACAGCAAAATCACTAACCGAAAGTACAAAATAGAAAATATATGGCACTAAGTAGATGGCAAAAAGGACTTGTTTCTATTACGAGAGATAAAACAAGAAGGTATAGCGTCCCTTGTTTGACCTCGGCTGGGAGATATGCATTAGGAGACTCAAATTTTTTGCTGTTCTGTGTGTGTCTGGGAATAACTGTGAAAGTGCTGTGTGTATGGATTTTGGTGATAAAAATAAATTTTAGTGTGTGGGTGAATTCACAAATATGGAATCCATAAATAATAAAGTGCGACTATATTGTAACTAACAATTAATTTAGCATAACTTAAGTAGGTTTGAGAATTAGAGAGAAAAGAAGACTCTGAAGAATCATATTCATCATGATGAAATTTGAGGTCTTGAGGGCCTTTTCTAGAGTCTACTAATACATTGGACACAATGTTGTTCTATATGGTTAATTATTGATTTAGGTGTCAATAGCTGGAAGCAACTTTGTGCATGTGGGCATAGCTGTAAAAGATAAGCACAGTAACAGCAAACTGACAACTAACCAGGTGTCATGAGGAAGAAGACAAAAACCTAAGTGAAAAATAGAAGGACAAAAATATAGCATTTAGGGGGTTGTTAGTGTAAGGATAAATAATATTCTAAATTTTAGTAGCCTCCAGGATAGTGTTATCTTGTAAACTTTCTGCAGTGATCTAAGGTATGTATTGTGTTATTAGAATGAACTGTTTGATGCTCATAGTGCTTTACTCTGTTGGTAAGAAATTTTAATTATGTTTAATATATGCAGCTTAAGCAGATAAGAAAGCCAATAGAGTGGGTTATCTAGAGAAGGGTGGAAATCAAACTCAACCCCTCTTAGCTACTCTTTTTTTTTTCCTAGAATGAGGAGAAGCTTGCATATATTCATGGGTGTTAGAATGTATAGCATTATATGAGAACACCACCACCACAGAGTGAATAAACCCTAAATACCTCTCTCTACAGCTCATGTTGGGGTATGAGTGGAGTATGTGTAGGTGAAATAAAAATATTTTTCTTTTAATATATTTATTATTTTTTCAAATGACAAAACTAAAACATTTTGTTAGGACATAGATGCATATTAAGTTGTTTGGATCTAATTACTTAACTATATTGAACCGTTAGTATTTCTTTTGGCCTTGGAAGTTTTCTCTCCCTCTCTCTGTGTCTCTAAGTAAGTAAAAAAATCTTAAAAAAAAATGGGCAAAGGACCTCAATAGGCACTCCTCCAAAGAAGACATGTAGATGGCCAGTAGACAAAATGCTCTGCATCACTGATCATCAAAGAGCTCCAAATTAAAACCACAATGAGATACCACGTTGTACCTGCCAGAATGGCTATTATCAATAAATTAACAATAAGTGCTGGTGAAGATGTGGAGATAGGGAAACAAAACCCTCATGCCCTGTTAGTGGGAATGCAGACTGATATAGCCAATGTGGAAACACACTATAGAGTTTTCTCAAAAAATTAAAAATGGAACTGCCTTTTGACCCAGCAATTCTACTTCTGGGAATATATCCAAAGAAATTGGAAACACCAATTTGAAACAATATATGCACCCCTATGTTCCTTGCAGTGTCATTTGCAATAGTCAAGATCTGGAAACAGCCCACGTGCCTGAGTAGATGAGTGGATAAAACAGCTATGGTACATTTACACAAAGGAAAACTACTGGCCTTTGTGTAAATAGAAGGAAATCTTACCTTTTATGACAGCATGGATAGACTTGGAGATTATTATGCTAAGTGAAATAAGCCAGTCAGAGAAAAGACAAAAACCTGTGATCTCACTTATATGTGGAATCTAATGAACAAAATAAACTGACAAACAAAATAGAAAATAGAGGCATGGATACATTGAACAGATTGACAGCTGTCAGAAGGGAGGGTGGTTGGGGAACTGAATGAAGGAAGGTGAAGGGATTAGCCAAAAAACCATATCAATAACATATAAACATATCCATAACATACAACACAATAGTGTGGTGATAGCCAGAGGGAAAGAGGTTGGGAGATAGGTGGAGGTGGGCAAAGTGGAGGGAAATGGGGAGGGAAAGAGACTGCTTGAAGTGATGGGTGCACAGTGCAGTGTGCAGATGATATTTTATTGGGTTGTATACTTGAAACCTGTATGCTTTTGCGAACCAAGGGCACCCTAATAAATTCAATTAAAAAATAAAAAAGATCAAAACAAATGAACAAATCAAACCAAACAAAAATAGAATCATAAAACCAGAGAACAAACAGTTGTTAGAAGGGAGAAGGTTGGAGAGGTGAGCAAAAAAGTGAAGAGGAATATAGTCAGTAATAATTTGATAACTTTGCACAGTGACAGAGTTACTAGACTTGGTGTGGTTTTTATATTGTTAGCTATATAAATGTTGAATCCTTTTGTTGTATACCTGAAACTAATAAAATATAGTTTAATAATAAAAAATGTAATAGCTACTTAAAGTGTAAACAGCATGTAAACCTAAACAGTTGTTATTGTGTAGTAGTTAAAGCTTTGTCTTTGAAGTCATTGAATCAAGAATACTTTTAGCTTTGAATAACAGAAGATCCTATTGCAGTGGGTTAAACAAATAGCCACCCTACCCTTTCATACCCATACACACAGAAGAGAACTAGATCTGGGCAGCTGGTGGTGAAAGTTGAGTGGTTCACAGTTGACTATGTCTGAGATTCTCTTGATCTTTCTTTTTATTGTTGCATAGTGGTTATTGTACCTGTAATTTCAAATAGCAAAGAGGTAACATTTGTTTCAGAAAGCAAAACTTAGCCTACAGAAGACTTTTGTTTAACATCTCAGTGACCAGAACTTTGTCATATATTTACCCTTGGCTGGAAGGTAGCTAGTAAGAATTGGGTTGAGAATGGAGGTTGCATCAGCCACCCAACAGTGTAAACCCGAGTCAGATTGACTGATTTGTAATCTCAGGTCTTTCATTTGTTAGCTGCTTGACTGTAATCAGCATACTTTTAGTCTTTCCAAGCCAGAATTTTTTCATCTGTGAAATGAGGATGAAGAGGATAATTATTATTGTTATTATACTACCCCGTTCCTCCTACTCCTACTAAAATGAGATAACGCATTTAAAAATCTGAGCAGTGTGACAGACAAGAGAGTTACTGGTCACATTAACTGTGATCATATCATCATCTTTCATGTCATCACCAGCTTCATTCTTTTATTTTATTGAGGTGAAGTTCACGCAACTTAAAATTCATCATTTTTAAGTGTACAATTCAATGGCATTTAGTATATTCACAGTGTTGTGCAACTCACTTCTTTCTATTCCCAAATGTTTTCATCACCCCATAAAGAAACCTGGTATCAATTAAACACTCTTCTTTCCCCTGAAGCCAGCTCCTGCCAACCACTAACTTGCTTTCTTAATAGACTTACTTGTGAATGTATTTTTAAAAGATTTCATTTATTTATTTAGAGAGGGGAAGGGGGAAGAAAGAGAGGGAGAGAAACATCAAAATATGTGGTTGCCTCTTACACGCCCCCTACTGGGGACCTGGCCTGCAACCCAGGCATGTGCCCTGACTGGGAATTGAATAGGAGACCCTTTGATTCACAGGCTGGCATTCAATCCACTGAGCCACACCAGCCAGGCCCTGTTATAAATATTTTATGTAAATAATCACACAATATATGACCTTTGTGTCTGATTTGTTTCACTTAGCATGTTTTTGAGGTGTAACCATATTGTAGAACATATCAGTACTCTTCCTTTTTATGGCTGAATAATAGAAATACTCCTTTCTTGTTTCTCTCATCAGTTGATGGACATTTGGGTTGTTTGCACTTTCAGCCATTGTGAATAGTGTTGCTCTGAACATTCGTGTACAAGTGTGTGTTTGAATACCCTTTTCATTTTTTATATACTAGGTGTAGAACTCCTTGGCTATGTAATAATTTTATATTTAACTTTTTGAGGAACTGCCAAACTATGTTGTACATTGTCTGCATCATTTTACATTCCCACCAGCAATGTATGAGTTCCAGTTTCTTTGCATCTTCACCAATACTTACTATTTTGTTTTTTATATTATTATAGCCATCATAGTGGGTATGAAGTTTTGTTGCATTGTAGCTTTGATTTACATTTCCCTGATAAGTAGTGATGAACATTTTTTCATGTGCGCATTTGCCATTTATCTTGGGTGAAAAGAGCTATTGTAGTCCTTCGCCCATTTTTAAATTTGGTTGTTTGTCGTTTTGTTGTTCAGCTATAAGAATTCTTTATATATTCCATCTAGACATTAAACCTTTAACAGATATACTATTTGCAAATATTTTTTCTATTCTGTAGGTTGTCTTTTCCCTTTCTTAATAGTGTCCTTTGATGTACAAAACTATTTTTTATGAAGTCCAATTTATTTTATATCTTGTTGCTTGTACTTTTGGTGTCATATCTAAGAATTCATTGTAAAATTTAAAGTAATGAAGGTTTACTCATATTTTCATCTAAGAGTTTCATGGTTATCGTTCTTACATTTAGGTCTTTGATCTTAAAGAATCAATTTTGTATTAAGTTGATTCATTTTGAGTTAATTTTTCTGTATGGAATGAAGTAGGACCACCGATTTCTTTCTGATCATCTTTATCACCTGTATTACCCACTAATATGAAGCATGAAGCCACTCCAACAAGCATCTATGAATCATTTTCCTGAATAGTTTTTTCCCCAAGTATTCAATCAGTGGTAGTTTCCTTCTTAATTTTTTATAATTGAAAACACTCTGCATAATGTAAAATGTGTGTCCTAATTAACTGATAAAATGATCCCATTTTTATCCTGTGTGTGATAGGAAAACATGAGCTACATTAGACATATTCATAGTAGGCCTGGGTGTTTTAATTTATAAAATTGGCGTGGGTGATTCATAAATCTCTTGTTGGTTTCTAGATTTAAAATTCTATCACTGATTTTGAACATTGAATTTGCTATTATAGTTATGAGAATGTAATTGTTACTTTTGCATTCTAATCTTATTTTATTTGGTTATTTGTTGTCGGTTATCTTTTATTGAATGTCATTCCTTGATTGTAAGTTATCTCACCAATCCTTTTTTTCCTCCTTCACCTATAGTATTCACAATGATGTATTGTCCTGGGAAAAACTGGTAGTGTTGTGGTAGTCTATATAAACCTGTTGCATACTATTCTTTAGAATAAAAAATAATCTAGTGCAGGATGAACAGAATAGACCTTACATGTACTTTTGTTATCTAACATTTTAACTTCTAAGTTTGTTTCTTTGCTTTATTTATTTTTTTAGATTTTACTTATTTATTTTTAGAGAAAGGGAGAGAGAAAGAGATAGAGAAACATCAATGTGTGGTTGCCTCTCACACACCCTCTACTGAGGACCTGGCCTGCAACCCAGGCATATGCCCTGACTGGGAATTGAACCGGCAACCCTTTGGTTCTCAGGCTAGCATTCAGTCAGCCAGGGCTAAACTTGTCTCTTTGCTTTAAATAGAGGAGAGTATAATTTGTTCATTCCTTTTTTAGTACTTGGTTCTGAAGCTTGAAAGGCCTGCTATAGTCCAGAATATAACATTTGGAAAGTATGAGAAAACTCACGTCTGTAATTTGAAAAAATTTAAAGTCTTTGGCGGAATGAATGAAGAAAACATGACAGAGCTATTATCCAGGTGAGTTATGATTATGGGGTAGAAAGAATTGTCTTCTAAACAAGCCACAGTCTTAGTTTAGTCTCTTTGTAGCTAAATCTTCATGGTTTGATTTTTTTTCCCCAAGGAGAAAAGAATATTTCCACTGTTCTATTTCTAGTGACTTATTTTAATATTGTGACTTGAGTTAGCTTTTTTTTTAAACCACTGGATACTAGTTAATATTGTTACCAAACAAAAGAGGATAAAATTTTTTGTTTTATTTTTACTTGTGATCTTTTAGTCTTAATTTTGGACTTTGATGACTTCAGAAATACTTTCAGCTTTAATGAAATTTTTGTTATAAAAATATAGATTCTAAAACATTAAGATTGGTTGCCCTAATCCAGAGTAATATGCTGGGAGTTTACTATAGATTGGAGACTAAAAAGAGAAAAAGTATGTTAATGCACCTAGCATAGTGCCTACCACTTGGAAGGAGCTCATTAAAATTGAGGGAATTTCAGGGGAAAAGGGGAAGGGTTTATAGGAACAAGTATAAAGGACACATGGACAAAAACGGGGGGGGTGGGTAGAAATGGGAGGGGGAGGGTTGGGGGGATGGGCTGGGATGGAAGTAAAAGACAGAAAACTGAACTTGAACAACAATTAAAATAAAGATTTCAAACACACACACAATCGAGTTTTAACAACATAGGCCACCAGGAATGAAAGGGTTAATTTACCCATTAGTTAATGAAAAATCAAATAGCCAGTGGAATGGACAAATAATGCTATGAGGTTTTAGAATACATTTGTGACATGGCATGTCTCTTTGGCAGACTCTATATAGGTAAATATTACATTTTTACTATATTTGATTTAAGTCATGAAAGTATTTCAGGACCTCAGGCAACCTGAAGATAAGCGATTCCCATAAATACTTGTGTCAACTTTAGTTAAGTGGAGAGATAATATGAACTTATTTTTATTTAGGGTAAAGTATATGCTGTTAAACCAATAGAGTAAGGTCATCTTTGAAAATTTGTTGAGCTATAAAAGGAACTAAATAACAGAACTAAATAACAGAATTAAATAACTTAATTCTTCAACATTCTAATATTTGGCCTTGTTTAAGTTGTAAGATAGGAATGTGAATTTTTAAAAAAAATTTCTTCTTCCTGCTTGAATATTTTATATTCAATTATACATTAAGAATACTAAGTCATCACACATTTCCATTTTTTTAATTGGAAGACAGTAATGCAGTTGATGGGAGTATATAAGTTTTGACCTATATTCTCATGTTCAGCTACTACTTTGGTCATATATTTTTAGCATTGGTTTAATCTTAAAATCTGAATAATCTGAGTTTTAGTGCATTTACTAAATTATGAAATCAGATTTGATTATCTTTTTTTTTTTTTACAGTGGCTTAAAGAATGATTATAACAAAGAAACATTCACCTTGAAGCATAAAATTGATGAACAAATGTTCCCTTGTCGATTCATTAAAATAGGTAAGGATTGTAGTATTCTGAAATAGATATAAATTCTTTATACCATCAGTCAGCAAAGTGCAGCCCAGCTGAATCCTGCAGTCCCCCTGTTGGTTTGTTTTTTTGTTTTTTTGTTTTTTTCTTCATTAAAATGTTATGGGAATACTGGCACAGGTTGTTCCCATAATATTAGTTCTGCTTTTGCATTACAATGGTAAAGTTCAGTCGTTTCAAGAGACTGCATAGTACACAAAGCCCAAAATATTTACTATTTTGACCTTTACAGAAAAAGTTTTCTGACCCCTGCTTTATAAATCTATAATTGACAGTTAATTCAATGGAATATTTTCCAAATATTTTCTCATTTTAAAGTTTATTAGAAGATTTTATGAGATACAGTTATTTGATTGCCTTGATCATTTTATTGGTTTGTCAATTGTTATAAAGCATGTGAAAATCAAATACTGATTAATTTCTTAAGGCAGTATATTATATTTTCCAGTCTGTTTTTATGTTTCATTGTTTTAATGAAATGTTGCTCAAACACATAAAACTAATTTCATGACCCTAAGTAATAAGTTGCAAGGCAATGTTTGAAAAATACTACCTAACAAAAAAAAAAGAAAAAATACTACCTAAGGCATATACTTATTTACCAAGTGTTTCAGCTTGAGAAAGTATTTGTAATGCCTCCTCAAAATTAGTATTTGTATGGTAATTTTGTTTTCCTTTAAGATTTATTATTTAGAAGGTAGAAAAGGACTTGAATCTTTTAATTACCATCTGTATCTCATACCTCTAGAAATATGTTAAAGTTGGGATTAAAGTAAATCAGATCCCTCAGAGAATAATAACAAAAGCCAGAATCCCATGTTTTGATTGGGGAGAAAAATTCCTCTTTTGGAATAAGCAATATACTTCATAGTCATTGTTTGCTATTTTATCAAGAGTTGGCCTGTTTTATTTCATTAAATCAAATAGTTCTGTCAGGCAAAAAGAATATCTGAAGTCTTAATAAAGATTACTTATAAAGAGAAAACTTTAGGAGAGTTGGGCTGCCCAGTATGTTAGGTTTTTTTTTGTAACTATAGTTTCTATTGTTATATTAAATAATAATCTGCGTCCTTTTTTCCTGTGAGAATTTATGAACATGCAGTTGTATTGAATAAATTCAACTCTTGGTTGTTTCTTCTTTGGTACTAATGAGTAATTCTTTTCTGAACATGCAGATCACCCATTCCTTACAGACTCTTGCATAGCTTTAACAATTCCATGATCTTGTATTTCAAATGTACAAGCAGTGAAAATATGTTTTCATATAATACTTTTAGATTTTAAGTACTTTCTTGGTGATTTTTGTACCTTTCCAATGGTCATTAGTTTTTGTTTATTTTTTGTTTTTGAAGGAAAACATCTACTGCTTTAGTAGTTCTGAATCCTTTTGTATTATTCATTAGAAGAAGTATTAGTAAAAATCTGTTTCACATAGTTGCATAGTTTCTTTTCTTAAAATTTTACAAGGCAACAGAGGTCTCTTATGGAGCTATTAGATATTCATCTGCCTAAAAGGAAGAATTTGGACCTTTTTCCAGCCTTATCTATTACTCTTTTTGATGATAGGGCATAATGATGTTACTTTACCTTGGTGGGTTTGTTTTATGGTATTCAGGCAAAATGTTAATTGGAGCTTTCCAAATAATTGTAGACACTTATTAACTCAGTTGATATTTAGGATGTTAATATTTAGATAACTTCATATTTCTCACTTTTCTATTAAAAGATGTTAGTGGTGGTTTGCAGTATCTTTGCTTTTCAACCTTTTCCCAACATTCTCTTGATAAGTATTTTTCTTATAATAATATAAGGAAGAGATGAAACTAAAAGCTGCATGTTAAGTTAGCTGTATTTTTAGTTTACCACTCTGTTTTTGTTTTAATCCTCACCTGAGGATATGCTCACTGATTTTAGAAAGAGGAACGGAGGAAGAGAGAGAGGGGAGGAAACATCAATCCCTTGCCTTTCACATGCATCCCCACTGGTGACCAAACCCGCAACCTAGGCACATGCCCTGACCAGGAGTCAAACCTGTGACCTTTCAGTTTCTAGATGATGCTCCAGCCAGCCGAACTACACCAGCCAGAGCTTGTGCTGTGTATTCTTTAATTGAGTGATGTGTAACTCTCTTTTGGTGGTGATTTATCACCGACATTTGTTTTGTTAGATTTATACTTAAGGGAAAAATGTGTGAATACTTCATATTTGTGTTCTACAGTGATATGTTTGAAATATTTTGCTTATTTAAAAAGTTTATTCTTAAACAACAAAATTTCTGAATATAGTCAGCCTTTAATTATTCATGGTAACGGAGGGGAACGGAAAGAAGCAAGACTAATCCAGTGGCAGATAATCTCCAGATCATGCACTGACAGTTAATTATGATAATTTTTCTAATGAACAAACGAAACTAGCAAAGTGGAGACAGACTCATGGATGCAGAGAACAGACTGACAGCTGTCAGAGAGGAGAGGGTTGAGGGCTGGGTGAGAAGGGTGAAGGGATTAAGCAAAGAAAAAAAGGAAGCCTCATGAACACAGACAATAGTATGGTTATAACCAGAGGGCAGGGGATGGGGGCAGGTAGAAGAGGGTAAAAGGGGGATAAATGGTGATTAAAGGAGATTTGACTTGGGGTGGTGAATATGCAATACAGATGATGTGTTATAGAATTGTATGCCTGAAACCTATATAATTTTATTAACCAATGTCACCCCAATATATTCAATTAAAAATAATGTGATGATTTTCATTGGTAAAGTATATAGATTATTTATTCAACTTGGCTTAAACCAAATTTAAGTTTTTAAAAGTAATTTAAACTCATATTTCTGAAGAAAATTATTTCATTTTGCATGTCTTTATGCATTTTTGTACTTGTATTCATATAGCTCTTGTTTACATGATTTCTTATATGTATTTTGGGTACTATAGAAGAAAATATGCACAAATGGAATTTGAATCATGTCAGCATTTATTATTTAGAGCTTATGTTTTTATTGTTTTTGATAGTGTGTAAATACTTTCACATGTGATATCTCATTTGAACATTATACTGGCAGATAACATCTTTCCTTTTTTGATTGAAGATATTAGCGATGGATCAAAGACATAACATTTGGGATATGCTTGCATATGTGTGTGTATTGTTTTAAAGTAATAATAATACTAGATATCATTTATGAAGCATTTGCCAAACACTGTGTGAGATAGGCATTATTGCACTGACTTTACAGAGGAGGAAACTGAAGTTCAGAGGTTAAGTGGCTGGGACAAAACCTTACAGATAGTAAAATGTAGAGATGGGATACAAACTTAAGTCTGCTTCCAGAGATTAAGTTGCCTCACTATGTGATATATGTAAGTTTTGTTTCCTCAAGTAGATTGTGAAATCTTTTGGAATAGTAACCCTATCTTGTTTCCTCAAATTTCAGAAATACTAAGTATATATCTTTTTCAGTTTATCGTGCAGGAATTTAGAGCAGTTAATCAGTATCTTCATGAACTTGATGGAACGTTGCAACTTTATGTTCTCTAACCTCTAATACATTCAGCATTTCTTCCAGTTATGAATATAGGCAATAATTCATAGTAGTGTTAACAATATTTGTGATTGTCACAGAAGTTACAAATATTTCCCATCACTTCCTAGTGTGGCAAATATGGTAAATTTGAAATCAGGGTAATTATTAGACCTGCCTCTAGATCTTGTTATCTAATGTATTAGTAAAAAAGCATATGTATTTCTATATTGTAATGTTGTTTCTTTATAGTTTTTATAACTATACTTCAGTACAGTCAGTTTACTCTGTAATCCTGTGTATTTTCCTTTATGCTTTTAAATCTGAAGGGGTTGAGTCACAGGGTTCACCAAACAGCTATAGGAGATTCATGGCACAAAAAAGGCAAAGAGCTCATGCTGGAGTGATGTCTTTGACAGGATTTAGTGTAGAAGTTGAGACCTGGCCTTAGGAAGAAGCTTGGTTTCAGTAAGATCTGTAACTAAAAGAAAAATTTAGTATAAAGAAGAAGAGTTATTAATTGGGAAACCAGTTTGAGAGAGCAAGATAAAAAATTGGAAGGAAAACCCTCCTGAGTAGGAGATTAGATCAGATGAGAGGAGACAGAGTGGAATGGTGGAATGGGATGAGGGTATTGGTTACAAATGACTAGAAGGATTTGCACCCTGGTTCATAGCCAAGTTAACAGTTGTGTGAGGGAAATTAGCAAGGTGAGGTGGGGGCAAAGAAGGTGCTTGGGAGAACTCTTAGGAAGATTATGGGGGGATTCTTGGTTTTTGGTAGACAGGATTACTTGGATCTGTGGATTTTTTGGATTTTTGTGGTCTAGATGGTTGTGGTTTCTTTAGGGAGAAGCTTCAGCTTTGGCTGGATTCAGCCTGCGTTCTGGATTCTCAGGAGTGTTTAGAAGGCTAAGATGAGTACCAAGTCTGGGGAGGTTCCCTGATGAGGGCTCTTCTTGTGAACATGTGGAAAGGTAACCTTTTAAAAGTGTACTAGTAAAAGGAAAATTAACATAGTAATAATAGCTAATAATAATAGTAGCAGTGCCTGGACTAGTGTGGTGCAGTAGGTAGGGCATCATCCTGCAAACAGAAAGGTAGCCTGTTTGATTCCTGGTAAGGGTTGCGGGCCAGGTCCCTAGCTGGGGGTATGTGAGAGGCAACCCATTGACATTTGTCTTACACATTGATTTTGCTCTCCCTCCCTTCCCCACTCTCTAAAAAATAAAGAAAATCTTTTTAAAAATAGCAGGAGTAGCTAGTTTTTACTGAGCACCTACTATGTGCCAGTTACTGTGCTAAGTGCTTTGTGTGCTAATTGCATTAATTCTAAAGTAGAATAGATACTCATGCAGAATGTTAATCTTGAATTTTTAGGGTCTTCCAGAGCGTGACCTTAAAATTGTTAGCATCTTTTAATAGCTGTTTTAGACATCTAGACAGGAGTTTCCCAAGTGATACCCCTAAAGCACATTGAATGTGCCACAGATGTGTTTCACTGTGGAGATGTCGATCCCCCCCTCATTCCTTGAGTAGCAGGAGCCTGCAACCTAGTACCCTTCTGTGCCATAAAAATATTATCATTTTCTATGCGTGAAAAAGGGTGAGAAGCACTGATTTTGATCATATATGTGTCTGACTGTGTCATGTAGAAAACTGGCAGTGGGGTCCTAGGATATAAATTCTTGGCCTTGAGAATGTGTATTAGGGGTTTCTAATATTTTTAGTTGAGGTGAGAGCAAAGGCATTGTTCATTGGGGAACAAAGTATATGTGCTTGGAGCTCCAGTTCACATTTAAATTTCTGACATATAATACATAATATGTCTAATATTCATTATTAGTATTGCGAATGGTGCCATAATTTAAAAAAATTTAATATACTTATTGATTTTTGAGAGAGAGGAAGGGAGAAAGAGAGAGAAATGTCACTGTGAGAGAGAAACATGGATAGGTTGCCTGCTGTACGTGGCAGACCAAGGATCTACCCCACAACCTCTGTTATGTGCCCTGACCAAGAATTGAACCCTCAACCCTTCTGTTAGAGGACGACACTCTAACCAACTGAGCCACACCAAGCCAGGGCTTAATTTATTTTTTAATTGAATTTATTCAGGTGACATTGGTTAATAAAATTACATAGATTTTAGGTATACAGTTCTACAATACATGATCTATATATGGTATTGTGTGTTTACCACACCAAGACAAGTTTCCCTCCATCACTATTTAACCCTCTTGTACCTCCCCCAACTTTGTCCACTTTCTGGAACTGTATATTCTTCATTCGCCTGTAATATATGATGTGCTTCTGAGATGATTTCCTTATTAACCTCCCTCCCAGCAATGTTCTTTGAAAGGTGATAAAAATTAGAATGAATTTTATTTTAGAAATATTTCTAGTGGGCCATTAGGTATATAGGAGAAATATCACTAAAACATAATTGCTTGAAGAGTTTAATAAATGAGCATTTTACTTGGACTTGAATAGATGTAATAGGAAGATTTTTTTTTTCCTTCTGGTTTTTCTGAACTTGGACCTTGAACTTGAGGATAGATTTCAGATCTGTAACATTAGATGTCTGATTATACTTATAAACTATCTTCTTGGGGCTTTGGGTTTAGAGTCCTATTTTATTCTGACTATTATACTACTACTTGATGGTTATTACTGTAATATAGTAGAAAAAAAATTTAAATGGTACTGCTATATAAAGAAATGAATACCACAACAATAATTTAGTATTTGTCGCTATAAAACTTTTTGAAATTTTTATTGTTTGCCTATATAAACTGATAGCCATATTAAACATCCTAATGACTGGTTGCTACTGACTGTGTCAGTCTTCCTTTAGATGACAATATGGGAAAGTATCTGACTGGTATATCTTAGCTCATCGAGTCTGATATTGCTAAAAAAGAGTAGTGGGCTTGGAAATTAATAGCCTCAATGTCAGATATAGTGGACATTCTGTTTTGGTTCTTAATCAAAATTTGACAAGTGATAGTTTCTTAAAGGTAGTAGCATTATTCACTCTGAACCATATCAGTGTTACACTAAACTCCATTGGCCTGTCTTGCACTTTGAATTAATCTTTTATCCATTCGTGGCTTTGTAACACCATTCTTTGGTCATTTAGAAAATATGATTCACTGAGTTATATAGATCTTTTACATGTTAAAACATTTAATTGCATAATATTGTTTTAAACCACACTCATTAATGTCACCACCAATCTTGTCAGAAAAGTTTTAAGTATTGGCAAATTAAGCTTACAGTGGTGATACCAATTTTCCAACATTCTAATTTTCCCTTGAGAGCTTAAATTTTATACTCAGCCACAAGTACTGTCAGTTATTTTCTTTGGAATAACAGGTAAATATCTGGCAAATACTCAAACCTAAATAAATAATCATAGATGGTCTTTCAAGGAAAAGTGATATCTTAGAGGTTGAGGAACAGGAGACAAATGGTTATTTTAGCTTACAACTCTAACAACTGTGCAGGTCATTTTCCTTGCAGTAACCATCATACTTTGGAACACAGCAAAAATGCTTTATGTATACTTCCCATTGTGTAGCACAGGATATTAAAAAGATGTGTTCTTAATTATAGGGATTTCTTAAAATTTCTTTTTACTGCATCATCACAGACATTCTTAAATGTATTGTCATTTTTTTAAATCTGCAAGTGTGTGATGGTGAGGAATACATCCAGTGTGTATTGTATTAAGAAATACTACTAGACTTTCATGCTACCATTGTACTTTTCATGGCATTACCAAGGTGCCAGCAGTACTCATCATTGTCTTTGCACCATGAGTGCAAATGTCAGTACACACACACACACACACACACACACAGATAAAATTTTAGTCTTATTATGAAAAATAGTTTGGACTACATGGAAGTATTGTTGGGATTGCCAGGAGCCCCATGGGTCACATCTTTAAAACCTCTGTTCTGTTCCGTCGTTACTGATCATCTATGATAAATTTTTCTAAATTCTTAAGAGATTTTTTTGATACACTTTTCTCCAATGATTTAGGTTTCTTTCCTTCACTAATATCAAACTTAAAATTACTGTTTTTTAATATGTTTATTTTCTTACCATTTTTGTTTAAGGTATTCTTATATTTCAGATTAGCTTGTTCAGTTACATATCAAGAAAAAATGGGTATATACCATTGGGATTTTGATTGAGATTACATTAAATTTATGATTCATTTGAAGGGAACTGACATGTTTACAACATTGCATTTTCCCATCTAGGAACATAGTATGTCTTTCTATTCATTTTTTAAGTAAAATTTTATGTTTTCTTAAATAGGTCTTGCATATTTTAAAGTTTATTCTGAGATATTTTAAGTTGTCTTTGCTGTTATGAAGGGGACTTTTTGAATTATATTTTCAAGTGGGCTGTTATAGGTGTAGGGAATATTTATTTGCATGTTTACTTTGCATACACACTAATAAAAACTTTTCAGTTGAATCTCTTGAAGTTTTTTAGGTGACTATTATCTTCAAATGATATTTTTTCTTAATTTATAAGTTTTTCCATATTGCACTGGCCAAGATCTCCCATATAGTATTGAGTAGTAGAGCTATTGGGCCTCTTTGTTTTGTCCCTGACCTGAATGGCAATACTTAATGTTTCTCCATTAGGCTTAATTTTTGAGGTTTTTAATACTTAAAAAATAATCTAGGTAAGGAAGTTTTCTTTTGCCTTTTATTTAAGAGGCTTTATTTTAATGACTGTGAAGTAAATTTTATTTGCTTACTCTTAGCACTATTTGAGGTAATCACATTTGCTTCTCTTTTACTTTGCTAATATTGTGAATTATATTAATATAGCTCCTACTATTTAACCATCCTTCCATTCCTAGAATGAACTGTGTTTGGTTTCAATGAAAACCTGGTATCTTTTGCAACTTAAAAAATAAATTGAATATATATTCATAGCTGAGATTGGCCTTAAGTCCCTTTTCTTCTGGTTTTGTTTTCAGGATTATTCCACTTAGAGAACTTTCCTTCCCTTTGTGATATAGTTTAAATTATATCAATTATTTCTCTTTGTGGGTTTGCTAGAATTTGCCTGTTGAATCATCTATCCCTGGCCCTGTTTTGGGGGGATATGTAAATGACCACTTTGACTTTATTTTATTATGTTTTTATAATTAAAGAAACCTCATGATGGTGATGATGTTTCTTTTTGCTAATGTAGTCCTAGCACTTAATAGTATAGTGCTAGTCATATAGAAACTGTTCAGAAAATCTGTTAAATGAATCCTAATAGGCTTGAATAGTGATTTTACTTTGCTAAAGTTTTATTTGAACTATGTTAATTTTTTTCTTTTTTCTTCCTTCTTTTTTCTATTTTTTCTCTTTTTGTTTTTCTTCTCAAAGTTCCACTCTTATCCTGGGGACCCAGCTTTAACTTTAGCATCTGGTATGTTGAACTTAGTGGCATTGATGATCCCGATGTAGTACAACCTTGTCTCAACTGGTATAGCAAGGTAGGACTGTATTTTAAAATCCTCATACTATGTTTCTAATGCCTGTAAAGAGAGATTTGTGTCAATCTCTTGTCTTTATTGAGAATAATTAAAAATTTTGAGAATAGTGGTAATTATTATGATTAATCAACTAACTTTATATATTTATTGCCAGCTTCTAAGCAGTCTTTATAACTTATGAAATCACTACCTCTCTATGAGATAGGTATAGTTATTATCCATATTTTACAGATGATGAAATGGAACACTGAGAGGTTAAATATTTTGCCTAAGGTCATAGTGTTATAAAGTGTTGGAGCCAGTATATAGGCTCAGGTAGTCTGGCTCCAGAGTCTGCTATTATATTATTATACCCCTGTGATTCTGAGTTTTGTGACTGAAATAATTAAACACAATCTTTATTGGGGTAGTTTTGGTTTTAAATTGCTTTTATATCATATGCCTTAATTGTATTTGCATTGAGTAAAATAGAAATTTTTCCTTTTAAAGAATGTGAAATAGTTTATATAAATATTATGTTCTTGTGCTTACATGAAAAATAAAAAATTATATTTAACAATTTTATTCATAGGGTATTTTATACAGTAGATACATCCTGAGAAATGGTGAGTTTAAATTATTGAGAAATAGGCCTTCTGGGTTTTTTGAATAACTTTTTGTTTCATTTTTGTTTTTAATGTATATTTATTTGATTTTTAGCTAATTTGGAAAGGGGTCTTTCTTATCGATGAGGTGATATGAAGCTTTAGTGTAATCACTAAAGCTTTATTTTTTTTGTTATTTTTATTGGCAAGTAAACTGATTTACTCATAGGAGATTAGGAAACAGGATTTTGTATCAAATATCAGATCTTTTTTGGTCAGTTTAATTGAGGAACTTTTTAACTATTTTTGGCATTTGATTATATTCACTTTAACATAGACGTTGACTTTTAGTATTTTCTATATTTTTCATATGTTTTTTGATTTCTTGTAATAATGTAAATTCTTTCAAGATAAAGCCATTATTTTTAAACATTAAAAATCATCTGTACTGCCCTGACTAGTGTGGCTCAGTTGGTTGAGCATTGTCCTGCAAAGCAAAAGGTTGCCAGTTTGAATCTTGGTCAGGGCACATGCCTGGGTTGTGGACCCAGTCTTCAGCTGGGGCGTGTGCGAGAGGCAGTCAGTCGATATTTCTCTCTGTCTTTCTCCTTTCCTTTCCTTCTCCTCTCTCTAAAAATAAATAAATAAAAAATTTTGAATCACCTTTATAAGTTACTTAATAGGTGGTATATACTTAAAATCTTCTAAAGATGGTCTTTTAAATTAAAAAATATCTCCTCTGATAGCTGACCAAAATTTTTTCTGTAGCCTATGATGTGTGTGTTTTTTTTTAATATACTCACACAAATCTCTTGATGTTGTATGAAGTTGCAAATTTCACCTCTTTCCCCAACACAGTGGAGAGATTATATTTATAGAGAACTTAAAATTGTTCAGCCACATTCACTTTTCAAGTTCTCTGGGTTTACTGTGAAACTCTAGAAATTAAAATTAAAGCCTTCACCCTCTTTTGAGATTCAGTCCTATTTTGAAGCATTAAAATTCTGTTATTTCATAAATCCTCTCCTACTATGTATCTATATACCACCTGATAGAAAATTTAAAATGGGGGTGTGATTCAGACTCCTAAAGCCAACACAACAAAAAGTTACTACTGTTTAATATGGTTCTAGGTAGTTATTTATAGTAAATAAATTCTTTATAAGCTTATATGTATTTTTGACATTCATACTTTTAGGGGAAAGACTAAATAAACATTTCTCTTTTTGGATTCTAGTTAATTGAGATTTTTACTTAACTGCTGTTAAATAGATGAGGTAGCCCAGGGTTAGAAAAAACTGAAATTTAAACAGTCTCTTTCTGATTATTTTGAATCACAAAACCTGTTTGTGAATTTAAACATAAATATTTGATAATATTTGTCATTCAAGTAACAATACTAAGAACCAAGAACAAAAAGCATAATATAATTTATGTATATTATTTAATGGTTTCTGTGCTTTTAGTACCAGCATTGTATTGTGCTTAGTAAAAGCTATAGCAATTACCATTTTTATAATCTTAAGTGGGCTTTGATAGTTTTTCTGCTTTTCTTGAAAGTTCAGCCTCTAGAATTAAGTCTGGTTTCATTTTTTTATACCTTTCATCTTCATGAAATATGTACCTGTATATGTGTGTGTGTGTGTCTATCTGTATATCTGTATCTTGTTCCTACCTTTCTGTTACATACTTTGTGACCTGTGGCAGGTTATTACAATTAACTGTCAGTTTTGCTATTTAAAAGTGGAAATAATAATGGTACTAATGAATAGGGTTAACACAATGCTTCACACATAATAACTGCTCACTTTAAATTAGTTGTCACTTACTTCCTATCATAGTAACTAAGCAAATCTCTTCTTTTCATATTTTCTCTTGTGTTCCAGTAGTACCGTGAACAGGAAGCCATTCGCCTTTGCCTAAAACACTTTAGACAACACAACTATACAGAAGCCTTTGAATCACTGCAAAAGAAAACCAAGATTGCCTTGGAACATCCTATGTTAACAGATCTTCATGATAAGCTGGTGTTGAAGGGTGATTTTGATGCTTGTGAAGAGCTGATTGAAAAAGCTGTAAATGGTATGTTATAAATATTACACTTAGTTGAAAATTGCTGCTTTATAGAAAGGTGTCCTTTAAAAAAAAACTTTTCCACAGTGAGTTTCATGGTGACAAAGAACAGAATAGGTGCTTCTGGTATAATAAAAAAATAAATATTTGGTCTTTATTCAGTTCCTGGCACCTAACTTCTAAAACCATTGGAATCTGTGGAAGGGTAAGAGTGTCTTGTATGCTGAGATGGGTGGGTTCCTGGAGTTGCGAAATAGCTGCAGATCTCTGGAAAGACCAAGCCACATAATTAGAGGATGGGAAGTTTCAGTAGCATGGCACCTCCCACCCTCAACTCTGAGGAGGGGAGAGGGATCAGAGATTGAGTTTGGTCACTAGTGGCCAATGTTTTAATCAATCATGTCTACGTAATGGAGCCTCCAAAATAAAAAAAGGACCAAAACAATGGGGTTCAAAGAGCTTTCAGTTTGGCAGACACATCAGGGTGCTGGGAGAGTGGTATGCCTAGAGAGGGCATGGAAGCTGTAAACACACCTGTCCCCAGTACTTTGTCCCATGCTATTTTTCCATTTGGCTCTTCCTGAGTTGTATCCTTTATAATTATCCAATAATAGTAAGTAAAGCACTTTTCCTGAATTCTGTGATCACTTTGAGTTATTGAACGTTGAGCGGAGTCGTGTGAAGCCTTGATTTGTAGCCACTATGTCACAAGTATGGTGGCCCAGAACTTGTGCTTGGCATTTGAAGTGGGGATTGATTGTTTTGTGGGACTGGACTGCATCTTTTGACTTGTGGAATCCCATGCTTACTCCAGGTAGATAATGTTAGCATTAAATTGAATTGTTGGATATCCAGTTGTGCTTAGAGAGTTGCTATAAGGAAAAACCACACAGATTTGATGTTAGATGCATTGTGAGTAAAAGCAGGTTAATGCTCAATATAAAATTTTTGGAATAAAATATGGTGAACATTTTTATAGAAAGAAACAAAGAATAATAGACTTTCTCAGTGCTTTTTATATTTTAATCTTTTTTTTTTAATTTTATTTCAATCATTGTTCAAGTATAGTTTTCTCCCTATTTTAATCTTATCACTGTTACTCAGTATTATTAGTTACTCACTTATCAGGTATTGGTTGAATTTTACAATGGAAGAAAACAGAACTAGTACTGCCTTCTTTATAAATTTAAAGTTAAAATGAGTTGTTTCTAGCTCCCATGAGTTACAACAGCAAACCTTCCTCTCAGCCTTCTATCTTGTTACTGCTTATTTAATTGGTGATGATACTTGCAAATAAATGATTATGTGTGAAACAATATACTTTGGAATATAGACAAAGAGAATGTATATGATTATCCTTCCCAAACCATTGAACTGCGGACAGTAAAAGTATACATGTATGTATGTATGTATGTGTGTATGCATTACAAAGAATGAATTTTATAATTTTTTAATCTTACAGAATGAGAAAGGCACAGTAATTTTGTGGGGTTTTTGTTTTGTTTCAAATCTTCATCTTTAAGGCATGTAATATTTTGTTAAGGTGAAGTAAGCAACAAGACAACAAAAACCATGGACAGTTGATGTAATTATTAGGCTAAAAACATGTTAAAACTGTCTGAACTGTACTCATACTCATTTAAGAAAATTTCTTAAAATCATGTCCAACTTTGACACTACAGAGGTTTAACTTCTCTAGGAAGAAACCAAGTTAGATTGGTAATAACTGTTCTTGAGACTTAGAGCCAAGTTATATTTTTTGACTCCTCAACTGGCTTGCAACAGTGTTTAGTTAATAAACATTCCTTCCAGGGTTGTTCACTTTGCTGCTGACTTCACTGATGATAATTTGTTGGACAAATAAGGAAGTAAACACTGCTGAGTTTTTTGGCTTCTGTTCCATTAAAAACATAGCAGAGAAAGTCAAGGATTTCCTGCCTGCTAAATAGGAAAATCTAGGGAATCAAAAGCATCTTCCCTCAAGCATCTTATCACGGAGGGAATAAAAATTACTTCTAGTATATGTATGTATTACTACACTCTTCAAGTATGGTCTGTATTTTCATTAAGTATCTCTAATTAGCTTCTTATTTGCCTGGAAACATCTCTACATTCCATTTATATAATTCATTAGAGGGGATTCCGGAACCAATCATTGCTGCTTCCCCTCTGACAATGCCAGAGAAAAAAGGTAGAACCCACTGATGATGGGCAACAGTTATCACCTAGGAATAGGAAATTCTCTTATTTCCTACTGAAATAAAAACCTACTTTTGTGAGATAAAGGTGGATTAAAATTTAATTAATAACATTCCAACAGGCTCACTAGTCCAAGTGTTTCCTAAAGTTCAAGTTGAGCTCTTTATTTCTTTTCCTCTTTCCTTTTGTACCTCCTTTACCCTTCCTTCCCTCCTTCCTTCTTCCCCTCCTCTTCTGTTTTTTCTCTTTTATCTGTCCTTTCTTACCCTTTGCTTTGTGCAGTGGTTGTTAATCATATGGCAGGCCTACTTCTCTCTCCTTGAAAGTTTTTTAAGTGATATCTCAAATCATATTAGAGTTACCTTTGTGGCATGGTTTCTAACTGCAAATTTAGTATTGTTAATAGCTGTAGGACTATTTATATTCTATATTTCTTTTTGAGTGAGCATTGGTAGTTTGTGCCTATTGAGGAATACACTTATTTTACCTATTAGTGAATTTATTGGCATAAAGTTGTTCCTAATTTATCCTCTTAATATCTTTATGTCATCTCTTATTGATATTGGTAATTTTTATCTTTTTTTCCTTAGCAGTCTGGCTAGAAAACAATTAATTTTATTTTAAGAAAACAGCTCCTGGTTTCTTTGTTTTGTGTTGCCTTTTCTCCCTCTCTCTCTGATTTTTCTGTTTCTTTCTATTTCATTAATTTCTTCCTTTGTCTTTATTATTTCTTTTCTTCTATATGCTTTGGTTTTAGTTTGCTCTTTTTCAGTTTCATAAAATGAAAGCAGAGACTCTTGACTTGAGATCCTTTTTTAATGTAGGCATTTGATGCCAGGAGTTTCCCCTCTAAGCACTGTATTAATTTTATATCACAAATTCTGCTCTGCTATGTTTTTGTTTTTGTTCAATTTAAAATACATATGTAGAATGACTTATTTTTCTTTCCAACCCTTATGACTTTTTTCCTCTTATATTTAGTCTTTCAGACAGGATACTTAATACAAGGTTGAGATGACATAATGATAGTGGATTTCCTTGTGTATCATGATCTCAAAAGAAATGCTTTCAACATTCCGTTGTTAAATATGATATTTGATCTATGATATTTGGAGATCCTGTGTCACATTCCTAGATTACTAAGACTTTATAAATAGCTAGTGAATTTTACCACTTTTTCTGTTTTTTGTGTTACGATTTTTTTCTTTATTAATATGTGAAATCAGTGATTGATTTGCTAATGTTAAACCTCAGATTACTTAACTTTGTCTTATATTTTTCACTATATTTTGGATATAGATTGACTAATGTTTTGTTAGAAGTCTTCCAGCTATTGTCATTATTAAGATTGGCCTTGTAATTTTTCCTTCTCTCACCTTCCTTTTCACATTTGGTATCACTATTAGGCTAATCTCACATAATGGGTTGAGAAGTTAACCTGTTCTTCCTATCTTCTGAATATGTATAGGATTTGAGTTATTTCTTTCTCACACACTTGGTAGAACTTACCATGGAGCTCTCTGTTGGAATTTGCTTGGGGGAGTATTTTTTGTCTGTCAATTCAATTTCTTTAAATGTTGTAGGATTCTTTAGGATTGTTTGTTTTGGTTGGTTTGATGAGTTATATTTTTCTAGGAATTTGTCATTGTGAATTAAAATTTCAAACTTATGGGCATGAAAATATTCCTAATGTCCCCTCACCTGTTTAATGTTTGCAGGACTTCTTGAGAGGTTTCTTTTTTTATTGTTCCTTTTGTTTTTTCTTTTTCTTTCTGTCACTCTCACCAGAATTGATATCAAGTTCACTGGGGTTTTTTTTTTTGAAGGAACCAATTTCTGGATGGTTGACCCTTCCTGTTATTTTTAATGTCCTTGACTTATGCTATATGTTTATTATTGTCTTCTTTCTCTCTTTGGGATTACTTTGCTGTCTTATTGAGATGGATGCTTAGCTTATTAATTTCCAGGCATTGTTATTTTCCCTTTTAAGGGTACTAATTTTCCTCTGTGGTAGGCAATTAGAAAGATATTAGCAAAGCAAGGATGGTGGGCCAGGTTACCAGGGTGGAAAGCCTTGGGTACCTAGCAACAGGCACAACTGGGCTGGGACCTCACACCCAGGGTAACTTTTCCTACCCTGCCATATCTCTGGTCATATGGTTGGGATCCCCCCCCTGACCTTTTCTCCCCTGGTATGTTACTGGTCTTGGGGGTTAGACACCCCTACCCCTCCCTGTGCTTAGGTGGGGAAGTAATAAAGGAGTGGGAGAACAGCTCTTAAGCATTAAGCCCCCAGGACAAAGAGGTTCTGACTTACCCATATCAAATATTAATACATCTAGGCCTCAGTTGTGTTTCAATCCAGGCCCAGAAAAGCAGCAAAACCAGACGTGACACCATGGCTGATGGCAGGACCAGGTGCATTGACTAATGACCTGGCACCAACCAATCAGTAGAGACCATGACCCTGAAAGGGCACTCTTGGAAAGCTGAGAAATATTCTGTGGGGATCCTCTCCTGAGACCTCTAGATAAATACCCTCAAAGCAGAGGATCCAGTGTGGCTCTCTATGGAGCAGGCTGTGCCTTTCCCCACGCCCTCCCTACCAGGCACTTTTTCCTTGCCTCTGGCTTTCTCTGGAGCTCCAAGGCCCCTTTTTTTGTCTCTGCAAATTGTTTCCTGAGTCCGTTTCTTCTATGCTCAATTCTGCCTGTGTGACTTTCTAAATAAACTTTCTCTTACAGTTTCAGTCTGGACTATAAATTCTTTGTCTTGGCCCCTTAGCCAGATCTCAAGTATCCAGGTGGCTGAACTGAGATCCAGCCTGACTGCGCCGTTTCACCATCAACACCTCTGCTTACTTTTAGTTGTGCTGTGAAGTATTTTTATTTTTAATCCAGCTTAATAATTTTATTATGAAATGATAAGGTTGTTTTGTGGGCTATAGTTATATAAAAATGGAGTTTTCAATTTTCAAGTACATAAAGATATTCTGGTTATTACTTGTTACTGATTTCTGGTGTAAATGAATAGTGGTCGGAATGCATATTCTGTATGATTTTAGTCCTTTGAAATTTGACAAGACGTACTGTATGGCCCACTTTGTTCAATTTTTATAAACGTGAATTCTTTAATTTTGGGGGCACAGTTATATATGTGTCCATTTGATTCAGTTTGCTAAATCATGTTGAATAAATCTTCTTTACCAATATTGGTATTCTGGGTTTCACAATTACTAAGGAAAATGTGTTAATACTTACCACAATGATTATGGAATTGTTTATCCTCTTTTTATAGTTCTGTCAATTTTTGCTTTAAATATTAGAAGACAATATTAAACATATACCATGTTTCTAAACACAAATGTTTTAATCTTTTATTTTGAATTAAATCTGTTTCATTATGAAGTGTATTTATATCTCTAGTAATGTTTTGCCTTGAGTTATAAATTTTTTTACATTAAGACATCTACTTTCATTTGCTAAGTGTTTGCATAACCTATATTTTTCCATCTTTTATTTTCAAGCCTTCTGTATCCTTTTTTGCAAGATGTATCTCCTGGAAATGTAGCTGGGATTTTTTAAAAATATGTCATCTTTTGATTTGACCATTTATTTATGTGATTGAATTGCTGGTTAATGTACACATTTAAACCTACCATTTTACTTTATATACTTTATCATATCCTTTTTTTTCTCTTTGGTTGTCTCTTGTTTATTTGTTTTGTTTTTTTACCTTTTAATCTTTATTTTTCCTTTTTATTCATTTGGAAGTGATACACTCTGTGTATATTTTATTTATGATTAGTCTAGAAATTATGACAAGTATACATACTTATCAAAATTCATCAGTACCTTTTCCCTCTTCCCATATAAGGACTTCATGGACTTGCAGCTCTCACCTACTCACTTCCAGTTCATGTTACTGTTATCCTTTATTTTGAAGTTTGATTCAGAGACCCTATAAAATTGTACTGTTCTTGATTTGTATAGTCAGTGTTCATTCATTTAACCCAAATATTTACTGATTTTTCTCTTCATTACTCTGTGCATCTATGACCTTACAGGTAGGATCATCTTCCTTATGCCTGGAATACTTCCTTTATAGTTTCTTCTAATGTAGATGAACTCTCTGTATGCTTCAAAATTTATTTTCTTTTTTTATTTTTTTTAAGAGTTTATTTATTTAGTTTTAGAGAGAGGGGAAGGGAAGGAGAGAGGGAGAGAAACATTAATTTGTAGTTGCCTCTCATGGACCCCCTGCTGGGGACCTGGCCTGCAACCCAGGCATGTGCCCTGACGGGGAATTGAACCTTGACTCTTTGGTTCGCAGGCCCACGCTCAGTGCACTGAGCTACACCAGCCAGGGCAAGATTTATTTATTTTCTTAAAGGATATTTTGCTGAATATGGAATTCTAGGTTGACATTTTCTTCAAATACATTTTTGGATATTATTCGGATGGTAACCAGTTTTTATTGCTGCTGTCAAGAATGTACTATTATTTTCAACTGTTGCTCCTTTGAATTTAATCTTTTTTCCTAAAGTTGTTTAACTGTTTATCTTTGTTTTAGGTTATTTTAAAGTTATATTAACAGGGCAACTCCAGTGTGGCAGCACTGTTAGCTTTGTGTATTTTGGTTTTCTTTTAATTAAAAGTAAGTTGCCTTTGTCTGTCTTTTATTTCTTTTTCTCATTTTTTTAACAGCACATTTATGTTGAATTCTTTAAGCTCCTTGAAATCCTTTCATCTCATTCCGTTACTGTGTATCTTAGTAGTATGGTCTTACACTCTGGCCTTCATTTCTGTGGTGTTTTCATGTTTTTCTTTCTCTTTGCTTTCAAATCTGACAATTCATGTTTTATTTCCTCTTATCTATCATCTTACCAAATGTTTTCCAACTATTTATATCTCTACTTTCCAACTGTGTACATCTTTAATTTGTGCTGATGTTTTATAGAGAGTGTTGCTTAATTAACTTTTTTTATATTCATGGAAAAGTATTTGACTATTTTCATCTATTACATGCCTGCTTTCTGTCATCGTCGTTGTTAAATCAGGGTCATTTGCCACTTAAAAAATTCTTTTCTCCTTTTCCTTTTTATATCTTTGTATAGCTCTTGAGTTGATTTATTTTTTTAAGTATTATTAATCTTTTTTTGTTTTATTACTCTTTGAGATAAGTTTGTTATGGGTTAGGAGCTAGGGCTGGGTTCTAGGATAGCAACATTTTTGCTTTTCCCTTAGGATACTGTTTCTTCTCAGCAGTACTCAAGGTGCAAACACTTTCCCTCCTCCCCCAACTACCAGACTGGTTTTAGAAAGGGCTTCTTTCCATATTCCTGCCCATTCATGCCTTCCTGCCTTTGTTTATGCTGTATTCCCTTACCCCGATTACTTCCCCTTACATCCCTATTTACTTTTAAGTCACTCTTTAAGGTCCGCTCTTTCAAAATAGCTTCTTTTATTATTTCCGTACCCCAGTTGTGTCCCCCTTGTCTGAAGTCCTGTTAGCCTTTGTGTTCTATTTCTCATTTTGTGCATAAAAGATTGTTAGTTTTCTACTAACTATTGTTCCACATATGACATAATTATCATCGTCATAAATAACATGTATTTGAGGGTGTTACAGTGTGTCATTACTCTTCTAAAACCTATATGTGAATTAATTTATTTAATTCTCATACCTGTCTTCTATGATATTATTGTTGTCCCCATTTAATGAATGAGGATGAATAAGTAATTTGCCTAAGATAACATAGCTCGTAAATGGCAGAGAGCAAATATTTGAATCCATACTCTACCACTATGCTTTACTGTCCTAGTAAATGTTTACTGGTTCAGTTTCCCTATTATTTATTATTGTACTATAACTGCCTTAATTCATGGTTTTTTTTTTTCAGAATTTGAAAAAATTGCTGAAATGCATTATTTAAAAAAATCTGTTTTACCCATTATTATTCTTGAATTATCAAAAGGTTTTTATGCTCTATGTGTTACCTATAAGTGAATTTTTAATTTTTTAATGTGATCTCTGTTTTTATAGCAGTACTGTAATTCTATGATTTTTTTTTTTTTTTGGATCTCAGATGAAGTTTGAACATTTTTTTCTTTTGATAAAAGCTTCCTTCCCCAGTTTTCTTTTTTAACCATGTACATTTTAAGAAACTATTCACTGTTGGAGACAAGAACAATTTGTGCCTAGTTAGGACTGTATGAAATGTCTTTATTTATAATCATCATAGGGAAAAAATAAGGTTGTATTGGACCTGAAGCCTTTAAATAGTTTGAAAATTGTTAGCACCTAGGTCTTAGTGTGCTTTCTTCTATGTTATATTTTTATTTCTTTTTTTATAGCACACTTTTATCAGAGTCTTCTGATTTCCTGCTTTAGATTTTTGTTACAAATTAGACATATGAAATATTAGCAACTGCCTGACTTCCTCTTTAAAACATAGAAGTGATTTTTTAAATGTAGATAGTTCACAGGCATATTTAAGTGCCTCACTTTTTCATTTGTTTTTGAGACTTTCAAAATAGTGTAATGGGTGTTGTCATACTTTTGTAAATTATAATGTCTTTGTTTCAATAGAAAGTCTAAATATATGTATATTTTTTTAGAACAAAAGGTTTTTTTGTAAGAACCTTTCAAGAATTAGAAATGTAGGGGGACATGGTAAGATTGTTTGGGATAGACATGAACTTTCACTGTTTTTAGATCCTGAAAGGGAGTTCCTTTACATTAAAACAAGGTACTAAAAGCAATATATTTTGAAAAAAAATATTTGCTTTAATGTTTCCAGCATTTTTATTGATTGCCTCAAGGATTTTAGCCTTATGACTTTGATTTCCAAAACTTAAACGTCTTCTTTTAAAAAATGAAGTTTCTTTAGCATGAAGAAACTTTTATGGTTTTGAAACATAATTTACTATTTGAAACTTTTATGGTCTTTTATGGTTTTGAAACAATTTACTGTTTAACAAAGTATTAATAAATATTTATATTACTGCTTTTCTTTTTGAAGGTATAAAAGAAGATTCTCAATCATGTTATTTAACTGAAAATAGCAACTAAATGTAAGCTACTCCAGATTTGATCTGGACTGTTTAATGTAAACCCAGTTTCCCTGACAAGAGTCAGTAATGTATATTATAATAGATTAAATGAGGGTCATCTTTGTTATGTTTCTCTGCAAAGTGCAACACAGTTTTTTTTTTTAAATATATTATTTTTTTGTTTGGGGTGGTTAGATGATTTAATATTTTGAAGTGGAAATGTCAAGAAGAGAATGATAGAGTTGGATATTTGTAGTGTAGAGAGATGTGAGAAGGCTGGAATATGTAAGTTTCTAGCTTTTGTGTCTTATATGATGCCATGATTTCTCTAGAAGAAGAGGTATTTTGTTTTTTTTTTTTTTTTTTGGTAGCACAGCTAGCTTCACAAACTGGTCATTGTTTTTATGGAGCCACTTCCAACTAACAGGAATGCTTCTGGTAAGTCTGGAATAATGGCAGTGTTCCAGAGAAGAATCAAAGCATGACAAGGAAACTTTAGCCACAGTAGCCAGTGTCTTAAGAGAGGGATTGCATTTTTTTTCTTTAAATCATTATCGATGTATGTCAACTCCATTAATTTTATTCTTTTATTATCTTGGATTTATTTAATATTGTAGTAGAATGATCTGGTATGGTGAGTTTTATTTCCTAAAGTAGTTTTTTTGTATTTTTTTTTCATTTTGCCATATCTACTATCATAGCATTTTACTTAGATTGCAAGTTAAAAACTAGTCTGATGTTAGATTACTAACTTTATATGTGTGTATCTGTAGTCACATGCAGTCAAGAAGAGTTGAAAAGATTTTGGACTTTGGAATTGGGCTTTATACCTTTTTCTTTAGAGTTAGTTGTTGGGCATGTTATTTAACTTCTCCAAACCTTGATTTTCTAATCTTTACAGTAATTAATAATGACTATTGCATAGGTTTATTTTAAGTAGTAAATGAGTACACCTCGTGGTTCTTCCGCACAGTAGATACTCAATAAAAGTCATTTCTTTCTCTGGTAAGGTCTTTTTAAAAGTTATTTCCAGATTTGATAATGCCGTATCTAAACAATTTTCTTCAGGTTTTCTCTTGGTTTCCACAGAAGAGTAAGAGCTATCAAAAAGAATTGTGTGACTTTTAGACTAGTGAAGACAAAAGAAATTTGTTAGGGAAAGAGAAAGGCATATTTAAAAGTTTACAAAACAATTTTAAAAAGCTATTTGCTTAACTGCTCTCTGTGCACTAGTGTGACTTGTCAGGGCGCCACTAGTACTAGGAATATGTTTTATTGAAAGTAGGATTTCTGTGATTAGATTGTTCAAATATAAGGAACTTAGTAACATTAAGATGACTCAAAGGAAATGACAACTATGTGGCTAGGAAAGTTGCCTATCCCCTGCCTTTTCTTCTATTCCCAGTGCTTATTATATACTGAACATCTCTGATTCTATACTATTAACTGTCATTATTCAAGAGAAGATTAGTTTTATCTACCTAGAGTAAGATCATAATTCTAATAGTTTATGTTTGGAGTACTTTAATATTTTAAATTTTGGAAGTAATACTCTCTGCAAGCCTGATTGTAAATCCTTTGGGTGTATTTGGCCCTCTTTGTCCTCGTTAAAACAAAGTAATGTCCACGTGCAGGCACTGCTTGTAGAAACATGGATGTGTCTAGTGAGCTGGGAAGAATAGATATTTCGGGGTAACAAAAGATGTGAAACTGGCTTATGTTGGTAATAACAATGTGTTACAAAGTTCTCCCAAGGTTCAAAAAATAGTTCCATATATCTAGTTGTTTTGTGGCTTTTCTTCTGGTAATTTTAGTGTTCGATGCAAAAAAAAATTGGAAAAATAGAAAAGTATGAAGAAGAAACTCTCATCAAAAGTCACTGTATTCTTGTCAAAGAAAGTCATTTTTAATGTTTGGATGTATGTCAGTCTTGTATTTTTGCCACCCATGTGCCTGTATATGTATTTACAAAATTATTTTACAAAAATTATATAATGCTTGAGAGTTTGCCTTTTTTTTTTTTTACTTTGGAAATTACAGTATTTTGTTACAACAGTTGTGTTTGATAGAAGAAAAACTGCATGAAACTATTGATGGGTAGATTTAAAGACTTGAATTTTACCTGCTGTGTTTAGCATGACAAAATCAGGGATGGTGTCCTGTATCTGATTAGTACTGTTTCTGTGATCGCTCCTTTTGGAGAATGAGAAATACTTTCCCCAGTAAGATTGTGATTCCTCTTTCAGAATAGTCACAGAAGGTTGAAGGGCACAGAGAGATAAGAGACTTTTCTAAGAGGGAACATAGGGTGGAGTCAGCCAGACACACGCAGTTGTAGTAAATATATTGCTTCTAACAGTGGTGAAATTCTAGAGTGCCTGAATTTGGAAGAAACTCAGTCCCTAAGCAACTCTGAAACACCATTTTTTCAGATGAGGAACTTACTTGACTTATCGAAAGTTGTGTACTAGTTAGTGTAACTAGGTAGTATGGGAGATAATGTAGTGGTTGCTCTTAAATAGTGTGAAATTTATTACTTTTCTAAATTTCTCTATTTTTGCTTTGTATTTTTCATGTGTACAGTTTGCTTCTTTCTCAGTTTTCTACTCATTTCTGTATATTCCCATACTGTACATTTTCTGTCTTCTCTCCTTTAGCCATTATGTAGAATTAGTGTATATTTTAAAATCATCACCTTTATTGAGTACTGTTATCTACTCTGTTTAAGGTTTCGTAAGTACTAGTATTTAACTTTTATGTGTCTTTCTCAAAACTGAATAAAAGTTAATTACTATGTTTTATTTCCATATAATTCTAAGTTTATGATTAATATTTTTTACTATAATCTTACCTTTACTATTATTAGGAGCTCCACAACATTTTATCTGAAGAAAGGATTTCCACTCTTGTAATGGGAGAAGAGTATTAGTCAAAATAAGCTGAATGGGGCAAAAATTGTCAGAAAAGCCCATGGGGAGTAAATTATATTATAGAAACACTCTCACTAAAATAAGTTGTGAACCTACTTGTTCCTGTTACTTTACCAATTAAAATATAAAATCTGATTTATCAGTTATAACTTTAAAAGGAAATAACATTAGAACTTTCTTTTTATAAGGATTTTGAGGCGTTGGCTGCAACCATGGTGCCTGTTAGAGGGGTGGGGGTTGAAGGGACAACACTCCACCCCAGAAGGGTGGGTACCTCGGAATGAAGCCGGGGTTGTAAGACCGTGGGGGCCATGACGGAGGGGAAGGGTTGGATGCTGGTCAGGGGGTGCCACTGAGGTGGCAGGTCCTCGGAGACGGGTCTGGACATCACGCTGCACCCAGTCACCTCCAGTCCGCAACACCAAATGCCAGTGGAGGTGCATCTCCAGCACGGTGAAGGATTTGGGGGCAGAGTATTCGGGAGGTCATAAAGGGGTCCAGCTCTTCAGATTGTTGAATGTCTATCTAGAACAGGAACAGAGATTCCAACCTCGAGAAAAATGGCCGAGCTTGATTGAGGCTACTGATAAAACACTTTGTGTCCAAGATTGAGAAATGCCACCGGAGAAGAGATTCTTGGCTCTTATGAAGATGAAACTTAAACATTTGTCTTGCATTGGAATCTTGTTTTTTTGCTGGCTGCTAGAATAGTTGAAGAAGAATGCAGTATTTCCATCCACTCATGATGTAATCTGGATTAGTCAGTGCAAATGTACTGCCTCTGACATAAAATGGATGGGAAAAATAATTTCATAAAAATTGCAGTATGAATTGGAAGCTTCTACTGCCTTTAACTTTTTGCATTTAAGCCATACTGTTGTACTTTGTCATACTTCAGAAAGGGAGGAAATAGATAAACTAGACGCTCATTTGAAAGCTTACAACGGTTGACTTACCTTTTCAAAAGCAAAATCCATTTATATTAGCTTTGTGCCTTCTCAATTTGGAAGTAGAAACTTTGAAATCCATTGAATTACTGAAATTTTTCCTGCTTGTTACAAAACATTCCAAAGTTAATAACACCGAATAAATTTACTGGAGGGAGTTAGTTTCTAAAATGCTTAGCCGAATATTCTCCTGAATGTTGCAAACCCTATCTTAAGAAACTGGTTTGGGTTGTTTCAAGGCACACAGCTGAAAACCTCCACAACAGCTACTGCAGTGTCCCTGGGCTGCCAACAATACCAGGAGGAGGTTGTTTTGGTGCAAACGAAAGTGAGGATTCTTGTGAAAATATGAGTTGTGGAGAGTCTCAGTCGCTCTCCTTCCTGTGATCAAGAGTGCCCTTTCTTCTACAGCTTCAAAGTAGCACAGGCATTGTGCTTTCCATCTTAGAAATCAAATTGTTCTATGTCAGAATTTAA
The DNA here is from genome assembly GCF_004126475.2 of Phyllostomus discolor. Lineage (NCBI taxonomy): Eukaryota > Metazoa > Chordata > Mammalia > Chiroptera > Phyllostomidae > Phyllostomus > Phyllostomus discolor. The sequence goes on from NC_040912.2 coordinate 77,448,362, forward strand.
AGCATGTGTCCGGTTTTAAAGCAATAACCGGGGGAATAGGTAGTTTTCTGGTCCAGCCCCTATCTAGGCAGGAGTTGCATAGACTGGAGTATACCTACTTTCTATTTATTATCCAGGTCAGATCTGGCCTATTTTCACATTTAATCCTAAACCTTCAAATGGGTTTGTGCCTCTCAAACAATTAACAATACTCTAGACATTAGACTCGATTTTTCTCATTGGTTAGATAGTTGGGAGAGGAGGGAAGGTACTGATACCTTCAATTTATTGCTTTTTAAGAATTTTTAAAGATGAATAGTATAGCCCATCTTAAACCTTTTGTAAAGCTTCAGGTGTCTTTATTTAAACAGCTTGGGAGTGGACCAGTGCTTCCTTAGCAGGGAAGATGGATAATCCTTTAATGGTTTATCTTAAATCTCTCCTTTTCCCCATTCTCAAAACAGAGAATATACTCTTAAATGTTAAACACTTCTGTTGTTGTTTTTTCAAATGTTCGCTTACTATCTGATGCAGACTCTGTAGACTTAGGAATTATAATATTGCCATTTCTGTGAATTTTAGTATGTAATGTATTAGCTGAGGTGTCTGCTAAAGCAGAAATAATCAACAGGCTATGGTTGTTAGATAATTGCATTTCTAATGCCAAAGTATTGTCAGATTGTAATAACATTTTAATATTATTAAAACAATCCATAATCTGCTAGTTTTGCATGCACCTGTATGAAAGCAATTCAGGAAGTTAAACAGAACTAGTTAACTGTGGAATTGACAAATGTTGATCTAGTATAACATTTTATCTCATTTTTTGTATATTAAAAAAGTCTGCATGATTACTTTTACTTCCTTTGTAATTCACATTTCAAAAATAATGGTAATAGTATGTGGGTGCCAAGACTGAGTATGAAGTAAAAATACTAAACAAAACTGTGTGCAGCATTATAGTTTTAGATACATCTGTGTGGTGGTACAGCCATGAGAATAGGGATGTATAAACTCTGTAACACATGAAATTATGTACAGAGAACTTTTTAAACTTTATAAACCATATGAAAATGTAAATCTTAAAAAATGTAAAAATACTGTATTTTTTATCTTATGTGTGACAGTCTAGTAACTGCATGTAAACATAGTATATTGTGTATTCTGTACTATAAATCAAACATGATTTATTTTTTTTTAGTGGTAAGTCAGCATCCATTGGATGTTTTCTGAAGTGGATTTTTAAAGTAATAACTGATTATAACTCAAAATAAAAATATCAATGAATCATTAAAAAAAGAATTTTGAGCCCTGGCTGGGTTCTCAGTTGGTTAGAGCATTGTGATCCCAGGTCAGGGCATATACAGGAATCAACTAACAAACACATAAATAAGTGGAATGACAAATTGATGTTTCTCTTTCTCTCTCCCACTTCCCCCTCGCCCCCCTGCTCAAATCAATAAATAAAAATTTAACAATAAAGAATTTTGAACAGTACCAAAGGCAAAGAAAAAGAGAAACTAGATGAGTATATGGATGGAAGTTTCTGTTAAAGCCATCTGAAAAAGCTTGGAAGGGTGTGGTTACCACTGAGCTTCGTAATTACCCAGAAAAGAGATTAGGGAGATTTGTGTATATTACAGTCTCTGGTGAGTATACAAGTAATGAAGAACAGACAGTTTTACTTCAATGTTCTTTAGAGACATATTTGCTTTCAGTGAGTAAGCAAAAGGGAAAATCTTTACTCAGATTGAAATCAGAATCCAATGAAAGAATTTATCATAAAGTGAACTAAGTTACCTGTTTTGGCTCCCATAAAAGAAACCCTAGTTTGAATGGTAATGAAATATCACATAACAAGGAGTCCATAGGTAGTTTTCATGGTTGGTCGACTCTGTGATCCAGTTTCTGTATCTGGTCTCTCATCATTATAGAATTGACTTCATTTTTATGCTTCTACATATTGTCTGTAGTGTTTGTGTACATTGTATACAGATACAAAAATTTATAGAAGAATAAAAGTAGTTTTTTCTTCTCTGTATGTTTCTTTAGCCACTATTGTGTTCCATATCTTTCTTAAATTAATCTTTGGCGAGGGGCATGGGATTAAGGACTGATCATTATTTGGGATAGAATGGATGTACATGGAGGAGTTCAGGCTCCATGACCGTCATAGTAACTAGTGTAACAAATCCTCTTAAGAAGTAGATTAAGAATTTATTGATATGTGGTCTTGGTTAGGAGATATGTGCTTTTGGTTAAGTTTCTTAATTTTTCTACACATCTCCCCATCTGTAAAATTTAGGTGATAATGCCTAGTTCATAAGGTTGTTTTCAGAATTAAATCAAATAATTAAGATAGTATAGATTCTAACATTCTAACATTCTAACATAGTAAGTATGCAATAATATACTAATTTCTTTAACTGGTACTTTTATCTCTGTGTAATTTTATACTAAAAGAAAACTGTGAAAATGGCATTTTCACTTTAAAAGATTAGTTTTGATTTTTCCTGAAGATATAAGGGCCTAAACCAAAGTTGTTGGAGCTCCTGTTTTCTTCTTTAGTCTTCTTATACAAGGGAGACTCCCCCAAAACTGGTATTTATTTATGAAAAATTATGTATTTATTCTTACATGTTTAAACTTCAGTGACCTTCAGAGTACTCTCCATTTGATGCAATATGCCTATTGAGATATTTTCTCCACCGCTCAAAACAGTTTTTGAACTCGTTGATTTTGATGCCTTTTAGTGCTTCTGCTGTTTTTTGTTTCACCTCTTCCACATTGGCAAAATGTTTCTCTTTGAGGACTTTTTTCAACCTGGGAAACAACAAAAAAAGTTGCTCGGGGCAAGATTGGGTGCATAGGGAGGGTGGGGCACCAGGGTCATGTATTTTTTGGTCAAAAGCTGCTGAACACTCAGCATGGTGTGGGCAGGTGCACTCATAAATCACCCATCATGAAGTGTGCAAATATGTTGAAAGAGTCTTCAAAAAAAAATTCACTGAAACCAAACTCAGCCTCTCACAACAACGCCAGTTGGTACACTGATACAGATGGGGTTCTAGAACACCCATCTAGCGAGGGAAGCCTGTATTGCAAGGGGCCTGCCCTCCAGAAGATAATTCCAGGTTTTTTTTGAAATTATAGAAGTAGCAAAAATGGGGAAAGCATAGTAAGTTTAATATGCGCTGCCATTAAAACAATTTTTACATGGTTGTGTCAACTAATATTTTACTTTTTGTATTGAGGTAGCATGAAAACTGAGTGACTTATTTTATGAAAATGTGCTATTGTGTTAATGACATATTAGTAATTTCCCTTAATGTAGGCTTCTACATTTTTGTCTTTTTTGCTACAATAAAAAACGTAAACTGGTTAAAGTGTAATTCTCTCTTATTCTTTGATATTTGCAGATGGCTTGTTCAATCAGTATATCAGTCAACAGGAATATAAGCCACGATGGAGTCAAATCATTCCCAAAAGCACCAAAGGTAAGCGCTGCCTTCTAGGTTGTGGGCGCTTTTGCTGTAATGTCTCATTTTCACTTTTCCTACAGTAGCTCGAGTTTCACAGTGCTCTGTTAATGAAGAGCAGGTGTTTAAAATAAGACATAGGTTCCTTAACTAGATGGCAGGTTTAATTTATGATGTTAAAATTTTTTTAAACTCTTTATTTTACTGCTATAACAGAAGATTGGGCAGTTTTACATAGAATGCCATCATGAGCTACTTTTATAGAGACACTGTAAAATTACAGGTCATTGTGTTACAATGCCAGACATGTTCCTGAAAAACCTTAAGTTCTGCAGAATTGTCCACTAAAGCTAATAAGGCTCATGAGAATAATGTAAATGGGCATACTATTCTAGATCTTTGGAATTTTATAACCAGGTACTAATAACAATGAGAGTGGTAATTCTAATAAAAATAAATAATATTAGTATAGTTAAATTTCTGCAGGCACTTATATGGAACATCATAATGACTTTGGAGTCTTAAACTGTAGGGCTCATGCTGCTTTCTTTGAATGTATTTGCTTCCAATAAAAGCTGTTTTAATCATAACTTGATCTAGGGTATAGTTTTCTTCCTTCATCCATTTTTTCAGAGGGGGGAAATTTTTTCACCTTATCTTCACTCATTGCTCTGCCAGTTGGTTAACATAGTAGAAAAGGTAGCAGTTCTTTAATGAAACTACTTACACTAAAAGAAGGCAGTTCTATGGATATTCACCTTTTTCCTATGGTCTTCATATATTGATGGCTAAGGGCTTCTCTTTAATCATGAGAAAGCTTTCTTCTGATAGTGTTGAACATTAATATACTGGAGAAAATTGCCGTGAGCTTCTATAATTTCTGTTATGGATAGCATTCTCCTATTTTATGAGTCATATGTGAGGTAATTTTCTTTAAAGAAATAGATGTTATAACAAACAGACTATAATTGTGTATTTGAAAACTAATGGATTAAATATATAAAATACAAACATATCAACAATAGATTCATTTTTCTTAATATGTTTTTGCAAGTGCCAATACTTACTGGGGGAAGAGGGAAGGAAAGGACAAAACTTCAGTGATAACGAGCTGCAAAATCAAAATCTAACTATTAGAAAGAAGAAGGAATTTGCAGAGAACTTTTGAATGATTGCTCTTGAATATACTAGTAATGAAAAGCTTTGGTTTTGATCTTATTCTTTATGTATAAGAACTAACATTTTAGTCTTTTTCATAGTACCCCTGTGAAATTAGTAAAAAGTTGGGTGTTTCCTGTTTTACATAGGAGGAAATATACTTTGTATATTTTACAAAGAAAGTTATTAGCCAAAGTAATATATTTCAATTAATGTGAAAGCTATTAAAAAACCCTTCAGTTTTCTGGTTTATATCAGGGTAAGACTTTAGAATCCTATAACCTGTTGAATTATTGATATGAAGTTATATCTTCATTTATATTAAGATTTGGTATAAAGTAAGATTATTAGTTATAAGTTTAACAATAGTTTTCTCCTACAGATGTTTAAAAGTTTCACTGATGGAAATATCAATCAAAGGAGAGCAGATCTTACATGTTCTCAGTCAGTACTCATATAAAATAGTGATCTATTGGATGCGAACTATTTTCTGAAATATTGACACAAAGTTAACACAGTAAGAACATTATTAGTATAAAACTTAATAACATCTTAGCTTTAGGTAGCTGGTTTTATGAATTTTAAAAACCCATTCTACTTATAAGCTATGCCTTGATTATACACCTGATGTGTAATTCTGTAATTGTTTTCCACCTTCACTTTCTTACTTCAGTAGTTTAAAGTTATCTTGTCTTAGGTTTTTGTGGAATATTCTGTGTCTTTGCTGGTTTATGGCATTGGTCATAAATACATTGAAAATAGCTTCCAATTGCATTAATAGCCTGAAAGCAATTGGTAAAAAGAGCAAGATAATTATTATAAGCCCAGCTGTTAGTTATATTATTTTTTGAATCTTTTTACTTAATAATATTGAAAGAATAAGTACCTGTTATTTTTACTAGTCATTACAGACTATATGTTACTCGGGTTTTCTGGTTGTTCTATATTATCCCTTTATGAGAAAATACTGTTTCTATTTCAGGTGATGGAGAAGATAACCGACCAGGAATGAGAGGAGGCCATCAGATGGTTATTGATGTTCAAACAGGTGAGGGATACTTGAAATGGAAAGCAAATTTTAAAAAAATTATGCATTTTTAATTATCAGATAAACATGAATATACTTTCCATTCATTATAAAGGTTAAATGTTATTGGCCATAACCTAGTAGCAGAGAAAATAGGCATTGGCCATGGGTACAATCTAAACTAGGCAGTGACTCAAGAGGAGAAGAGGCTGCTACACAAATGGAATTAGATAACCTAAAAGAAATGTAATGTGTAGCCCTTTATAGCTGTGTGTGTAAGTGATTTTATTTGTATCTGATATTCATTGTAAACTGATATATTTCTAGATTTTCAGTGCATTTATATTTTAATGCCATACTCTGGGAATTACAGTAATAAAACAGATTTACGATACATTTTTAGCGGGAGAGACTACCAAATTAGTAGGTTAAGCGTTGGTGGATCCGTTAATTGCTAAACACTGTTCACAAGCCTATAAATAATTTATTTTAGTTATTTTATTTTGTTGCCTTTTAAATTTTAATCTATAATTTGGTATTGAAAATTTTCCTTAGATTCTTACAGGCTAGGACAGCTTAAATACCATTATATTTAGAGGTTAATGCTAAAATTATAATAGGTTTCAAATTACCATCTTGAAAAGCAAATAATACCAAGAATTTACTAAGATTTTAGTTTGTTATTGGATTTTAGACAGCTATGCTACATAGAGTGCCAGTATTCATCCAAGTAATATTTTACGTTTTCCAGTGTAATTCATTTCTGTTGTGTTATGCTCACTCGTAGTGTTTCAGGAATAAATAAATTGTTTTGTAGATCATAAAATAATTAAGAGTAAAAATTATTTTAATGTAGATAATCTTCTAGATATTAATGTATTTTCACAAATATTTTGTAAATAACAAGAAATTATAATATTTTATTTAAAATTAACTGTTCCCACTCTAAGACACATCATGACTAAAATGCTGAAGCTTAAAAATAGGGAATCTTAAAAGCAGTAGGAGAAAAGCGGTTAGTTACATACAGGAAAGTTCCCATAAGACTGTCAGCTGATTTCTCAAAAGAAACTTTACGGGCAAGAAGGGATTGGCAATATTCAAAGTCATTGAAAGCAGGGACCTACAGCCAAGACTGCCATACCCATCACAGCTATCATTTAGAGTTGAAGGGTAGGTAAAGAGCTTCCCTGACAAGAGAAAAAAAAGAGTTCATCATCACCAAACCATTATTATATAAAATGTTAAAAGAACTTATTTAAGAAAAAGAAGATCAAAACTATGAACAGTAAAATGGCATAAAATACAAAGCTAACAACAATTGAATCTAAAAAGCAAACTAAACAGACCGAAGAACAGAGACAGAATCATGGATATGAAGAGCATTTTGATGGTTGCTGCATGGGAGGGGGTATGAGGGAATGGGAGGGGATTAAGTACAAATAGGTAGTTACAGAGTAGCCATGGGGATGTAAAGTACATTGTAGGATTGAGTAGCCAAAGAACCTATACGCATGACCCATGGACATGAACAATGGTGTGGGGATGGCCTGAGGGAGTGGGGAGTGCTGGGTGAAGAAAGCAAAAGGTAGAAAAATTGGAACAACTGTAATAGCACAATCAGTAAAATATAATTTAAAAAATTAAATTACCTACTAAATTGGTATTACCTGTGAACTTGTTTGGCAATATTATTAGGGTCTCTAGAAAAGGTTCATTTCAAGACCTAGGGATTTGCTTTCCTGATCTTGGCCCTCTCTTCCCTCCCACAGAAATAGGCTTCACTCCTCTGCAGAGTCCTAGACATCTAGGCGTCTTGTTTTTTGCCTGAGAGTCCAATACATATGCTTATTTCTTAAAGAACTGGATGTATGTACAAATATTTTTAATCTGGAAAAATGAAATATTTGATGAAAATAGAGATGAAACTTTGTGTGTAGACTGTCTTCAGTAGCTTTTTTCCTCTTTCGAACATACAGTGGAATTTATAATGCCTTTTTTATTTCTCAGTGAGAACTAAAAATATTACTCAACTCTTTTTAAAAAGTATGACAATAATATACTGAAGAAGGGTGTTTATTTGAAAAAGCTCTGCTAGACAAAATGCTGCTTTTTTAAAATGTGAAAATAATGTGGTTCACTTTTTATTTGAAGCTCACCTCTTTAGGGAACAGAAGCAATTTGTACAGTGTTTACTGTATTGATTATTGTACAGTAGGTAAAGTGCATGTGTAAGAGAAAATTTGCCTCTTATCTATAATCCATGACGCTTGAAAATAAAACAGATTCAAACAATAATCAGATGTTACGACAGAACTTAGAATGAGCAAGTCATGAAGATTAAAAGCTAATTATTTGGGTCAGGGATCCTTGAAGTGAAATAATTACAGCACAGTGATAAAGTTCCAAGTATTTTTCTGTAATGCCTTTGATTTATGCATTAAGGATAGGATTTCAGCAAACTCTTGATTGTCAACATCCCTAACTCCATTCTCTTTAAAAAAACAATCTCAAGGAAAGGGAAAGAGTTGTTTGAGTATTTACTTCTTGTGCTTTAGGAATAATAATTACAAGAAGGCATACCAAGAATAACTATTACAGTTATGGATATTACTCCAGGTGGAATGATTGAAACAATGATCTTTTTTTGATAACTTTTGAGGATAGGGTAACAAAGTCTACAAAGAAAAATTGACCTGCATCTGGACTTCTAGTAGCAGCAGCAGTTCATAAAGAGTAATAGAAGTACTTTGGAAATATATTTTTAAGCACATATTTCTGCCGTGGAAGATTTAGGATTTATCCAGGACACGGATTTTTATTTAGAGCCATTTTGTATCTGCTTCAGTGCTTTCTAAAAAACTTTCTGGATGTTGAATATTTACTTTATTTAGTCCCATGGGTGATGATGAAACTAGATTTTCAGACTTTAACTTAAAATTTAGTATAACTAAATAATCATAGATGGTCAATTAATATGAAGTTGCCCCTAACTCAAATAGGCTTAAATACTAACTGTGCATGAATATTGAGATTGCAAGGATTAGCCAAGCAAGTAATTCTTTGTCTGAGTAATAGGGATGGTGTGCAAAACATCTTGGTGTGGGATTCTTCCTTTGGTTTTTAAAAATGTTTAAATGATATGTTTCAAAGAAGGTGCTACTTCAGACCTCTCATCTTCATTTTGTTATCTTGAAACAGGAATTGGGGCGGAAGTGATCATTCTTTTTAAATTTGTTGTTGACCATTGAGGGGAATACTAGGACACACACCAAAATTTATTGACATTCATTATGTCTGGGTGGTAGTTACCAGTGGTTTTAAATTTTCTACTTTAGAATGCAGTATCAAAATTTTCTATGATTAATAAATATTATAAGTTGCAGAAAATATCAATTTCCAGCATTCCTTTTAAGAAGGAATTGTATTTATTTGGAAAGGTGCTGTAGAATGCTGAGAAGAACTAATTATAGAAGGAACTATTCTTTGCAATATACTAAGAACTTGCTTGTTTTATTATAGTATATATATATTGCTTTCTTAAAGCTGTATTTATCATTACCTTAGGATCTAGGTAGAAAAATTAGAAGTTTTATAGAGCTTTGCATTCTTTAGGGTAACATTTAATGCTTTCTGCGTTTAATTTGGGTACAAGAGCAGAAACTGCATATACTTGGAATATTTTTTTCTAGAAATCCTTCTATTTCTATTATAAAACTATTAATAGCAGGATTTACCAAGGCACTTTTATATACTTTAGGTATGTATTTCATCATGGATGTACCAGTGCACTCTTAAACAGGTTGATCTTAATTATCTTCAAAGAGATTATGGTTTTTGTAAATCTTTGAAAGAACCTTGATGTAACAGCTGGGGTTGAGTCTGTGGGAACAGTGTGTGTTATCTGCCTGCACATGTGTGGTAGACACACCGGGACGTGCGTCCTCCTCACTTTTCTACTGTCTTTTTATTTGATCCTGGATGAGTTTTCATAATAATGATAAAAATGGGAATAATAAGTTGTAGTGAGAGTTAAAGGAAATAATATATTTTATATATAAAGTATGTATCATTTATATATTTTTATATGTAACATTAATATATAGTATATACTGATTAGGTCTGTTGTTTTTGACAGAATCTCACAGTGGAAATATTTTTAAATAACTTAAAAATTTGAAAAATGATTTAAAACAACTTGAAAAGGCCATGTGGCAGGAAAAACAATAACTTACCCAGTATTTATGTGGTATTTTTATTTCATCTTGTATATATATTGTCCAAATTTTAGAAAGGAACGGAAGCTGTAAGTATACTTAGAATTTTAGAATTAAAAAAAAATTAAAACCCCACCTAACAATTATGTTGATAGCCCTGGCTAGTGTGGCTCAGTGGATTGAATCCTGGCCTGCAAACCAGAGGGCCCCTGTCTGATTCCCAGTCTGGGTATAAGCCTGGGATGCAGGCCAGGTCCCCAGTAGGGGGTGTGTGAGAGGCAGCCACACATTGATGTTTCTCTCCCTCTCTTTCTCCCCACCTTTCCCCTCTCTAAAAATAAATAAATAAAATCTTTAAAAAAAATACAATTTTGTTGATAGAGCAGTAGGTAGCAGTAATAAATAATGATTTTTCCCCAAGTAGAGTTTGGAGAACCTGGAATTTTTATCTTTATAAAGTTGGAGCCTAAGTAGTGAAATAGAATTTAGAGAAGCCCCATTGGTAAAGTATGCTTGTGCATCTTGAAGGTTTCCAGAGGGAGGGCTCTTAATCTGTTCAGTTTATATACAAAATTTTGTTTGTACATTTTTCTGGGAAGATAGAATCCATGAATTCAGATCCTCAAAGGGAATGTTCACTCAAAAAGTTAAGGATACCTCTACTAGAGTAAAACTTCATCAAGTTCATTACTTGTTCCTTTTAAAGTGGATTGTATTTCAGAGCAATTATTGCTTCATAGTGTTTCATGTGGCTTGTTTTCTTAAATATTAAAAACTTAATAGTACCTACATTTTCTTTCCCTTTTTTAGTTTATAGTTTTTTTCCATTTGCTACAACTCTAAGAATAATTTTAGAAAGTACAGGATGACATAAATTTTACTATTTAATTTTCAAATCTTTCTTCCAAGCCCTGACTGGCGTAGCTCAGTGGATTGAGCGCAGGCTGGGAACCAAAGTGTCCCAGGTTCGATTCCCAGCCAGGGTACATGCCTGGGTTGCAGGCCATAACCCCCAGCAACCACACATTGATGTTTCTCTCTCTCTCTCTCTCTCTCTCTCTCTCTCTCTCTCTTCCCCTTCCCTCTCTAAAAATAAATAAATAAAATCTTTAAAAAAAAATCTTTCTTCCATCCTAAGTGAATTCTATCGTTCCATACCATGACAGAGAAGGAATGTAATATTTTGTTCTACTGCTGTATATGTCAGTTTTATTATTTATAATCCCTGTACCTCTAAGTTTCTTAAAACTTTTTTTCCATTTTACTTGTTTTTTTCTCAGTGTCTATATTAAACTAATAATTAAGTTAACCTCCTTCACTAGCCTGTTAACCCTTCTCCTGCCTCTTCTGTTTGACATATGAATTTTATCTAAGGTTGGGCCTACCCTGTCAGTGCTTAGTACATGCGTTCTTCACTGTTTCAAAGCGGGGGAAATCAGTTTAATTACAAAAATAGTGTGCCATCTTGTGGACAATAATGCAATCAGCACAATCTTATTTACCCCTAAAAAATAAGAGTTAGATACTGCATTTGGGCTCTTAAAATAAAAAGTCTGCCTCTTTGTGAAAAATAGGTAAAGACATTGATGTATTAACATTTCTACCTTATTTTTAGTGGACATAAGATATATAGATTAGTACTACTGGTACTCAGTAGCTATAGAGTTTAATACTGGTACCAGAAAGACCCGTACCAAAGAATATGGTTGAATTTTAGTTTTTGTGGCCTGAGTAATGACAGGTTTATTTATTGGTTGATGATTGATTCATTATAGTCTCTTAGAGTGAAATTGGTGTAACATTTTGAACAATTGGCTTAACAATAGGCTTTTATTGGTCAATTTACTTCAATTCCTTTCTTTCATTGGCTCCTCCTTTTCTGTCAGTTTCATATGCTGCTGATTGAGATCTGACCATGCTACATCTCTGCCTAAGGTCTTCTGCAGCTACTCCATTCCAACATCTGTGGCTCTGGCTCCTCAAATGCTTAACCTCTGGTATTGTCATGTAACCCCTTCTGTGTTCTGGCCATTGCCCGTCTCTTCAACCTCACCCTCACCTACTACTTTTTCTGTTCTTTTAAATTGAACAGTGCATTTATTAATTACAGTTTTTACCACTTTGGACACATTATTTAATTCTCACAGTGGCTTTATGAGATTAAAAACTGTGTGTCATTTTAGAGATGAGGAGAACAGTGCTTAAGGAACTTTGTGGTGATTGCACAGCTGTGGTGGTAGAGTTGCAGTGCTGTCTGAGATCCATCTGACTTTAGAGTCCCTGGCTTTTAAAACACTTTGTGTTTTTCTGTCTCTGTACCTTTATTTTTTACTCTGTTGAAATCCCCTCTTCACGTTCCCCATTCTATCAACAAAGCCACCTTGTGATGCAAATACCCCTGTTATCTTGAAGCCTTCCTTTCCTGAGTCCCCTTAACCAGATGTACTCTCCTCCCTCTTTTGAAGCCTCATGGTGCTTTTTACCTCTCTTACGGCACTTAGCTAGCTTATGGTCATGATGATTTATGTACTTGTTTTATACTCAACTTGACTGTAAGCTCCTTGAGGATAGGGACTGTGTCTTTTTTTTTTTTTTTCCTTTCTCTAAAGGGCTTGCCAATTCAGATTAGTACTCAGAACATACTGACTAAACATTCCTCTGAATGCTGGGAGAAATGGATGACCTCTGTAGCCTGTTCTCCTTTAAGAAAAAAAGAAAGGGCTGCTTCTTGAGGAGGATTATACTGCCCCAGGGATGTACATGAATAGTTACACAACCTTTAAGCATGAGAATGGACATTCAGTAAACTAAACAACTACCCTGTTGCAAACAATGTTTTCCTTTTTTAATTTTCTTCTCACTACTGTTCTGTCCGGTTATTTCTGTATTCTTTAAAAGTCTTTTTTATTACTTATGCATTAAATAATAAATACTTCTGCTGGTATTTGTTTCTACATAATATTTCATAACTGAATGATTTAACTTAAACAATTTGAAGATTTAATTAAAATTGTGTTATGCACTTCATTCAGGTATGTCAAATGGTCCTCTTTCTGACTGATTATTCAGTTTTACTATTAAACTTCAACTGGGACCAGAAAAGTATTCATAGACAAGAATGACATTTTGGATTCATTCCATTGGGATGCTTGTTTTGTGCCAGATTTTATTTTGCTCAGCTATCAATGAGGCTGTTGTGGAAATGTGGGTTTTCTTTGCTGTGAGAATTTATGCGTACAAAGAGACTTGCTTTTCAAAAAGAACATTGAGAACCCAGAGCCCAAGAGGAAGGGTTATTAAAGTTAATGAACCAGGGTAACCTTATCCAGAGGGTGCCCAGAAACACTATAAAACAAAAGGTCAATTGCTATTGCTATTTTAGTGTTATACCCCCTCCCTCTCCAGGCTTCAGAATGGAACAGGGTTAACTACCTTTGTAGTGATGATGCCTCGGCAAATAGTTTTTAAGCTAGATGAAAAATCTTCAAATTTTTCCTGTAAAATTCTACATATCTGGGCATTATTTACTGTGAATCATTTGGAAAACAGAATGTTACTTAACTAATGATAATGGGTTGTTTTACAGTTCTGAGATATAATTTTTAATAGTTCAATTGCCATTGTTTCACATTTGTACTGAGCCTAAAGTATTCTAGGTACCTATTTAAACATGGAATCAGGTACAATAATACTGTTTTTTATTACAACTGTAGCACTTAATAACTACAAATATTTCTTATTTCTGTACATTTTAAAGCAGAGGTATCAAACTCATTTTTACCAGGGGACACATCACCCTCGCAGTTGCCTTCAAAGGGCCAGATGTAATTTTAGGACTGGATAAATGTAACTACTTCTGGACAGTGAAGCGAGAGCTCAGCGCTGCCACTGGGTAGAAACAAGGTTCCAGGCTGGATAAAACAAGGTGGAGGGTGGGAGTCGGCCCAAGGACTTTGTGTGTGCCAGCTGTGTTTTAAAAGAACAATGCTGTTTATACTTGACAGCTTTCAGGATGTTTTTATCTAGCTGATATCTGAAGAACTTCACCACAGCACTGAGAATTTTATAATAAAGAAACTCAGAAGCAATGAGGTTAAGTGACTTGTTGAGTTAGCACAAGAACTCAGTGCTGTTCCAGTGATCTCTTCTTATCCAGAAGTATTGTTTTGGTTTCCCAAGATTCTTGGGGCATAGAATGGGATGTTTCTTAGAAAATTCACTTAAAGTTTGAAATTATATGACAAAAATCTTTTAGAAGACAGCCTAATACTATGAATGGCAAGAATTTTCTTAAATGGTGTTACAGTACTTCCAGGTGCATTTTGAATTGTATGTAACCCTTCATGGTGGGACATAACTTAGATGGCAGTCTCTTCATGTATAGGACTAGGGCATGTCAGTTAGAGAGTAGACATCTTTACAGTTTTCCTGTAATGTCTTATTTAACTTTATAAAAAAAATTGCTAGGCTTTATATCACCAGTAGGCATAAAACATTTATTTACAAAAAGGGAAATAGTTGAAGAAAGTAAAGTCACTCATATTACATAATAAAGAGGAGTGAGATATACACATTGTGATGTGTAAAGAGTTTCACTATTCACTAAGCAAGAAATCACGTGTTTTTTTAAAAGATTTTAATTATTTCAAAGATCTATATATTTATTTATTTTAGGACAGAAGGGAAGGAAGGGAGAAAGAGAGGGAGAGAAACCTGTGTGTGGTTGCCTTTTACACTGCTCCCACCCCCCCCCCTCCCGCCCAGGGCCTGGCCCTCAACCCAGGCACATGCCCTGACTGGGAATCGAATGGGTGACCCTCTGGTTTGCAGGCTGGCACTCAGTCCACTGAGCCATACCAGCCAGGGCAAGACATCAGTGTTATCACAGGGATAAAGTCCATGGGTAAAATGGATATTTCAGAGTTAGAAGACACCAAATTCTCAAGATAACCTGCAGTGATTTAAAGGTTGATTATGAGGAGTTAAATCTACTATAATATATACACACACACACACACATATATGTGGAAAAATTTCCCCCAGTTTCCATTGAATATCAAGGCATGTTCATTACTATATTTTTAAGATATCTAACTTTAATTGTTTTTGGTATTGCATTAGAAAGAAAGAAATTTTAATGTGATTTTTGCCCCCAGAAATAGCTAGATGTCTTGCTGTGACTGGTGTGGCTCAGTGGGTTGGGCATTGTCCCAAAAACTGAAAAGGTCACCAGTTCGATTCTGGGTGAAGGCACATGCCTGGGTTGCAGGCCAGGTCCCCAGTTGGGGGTGTGCAGGAAGCAGCTGATCTATATTTCTCTCGCACATCGATGTTTCTCCCCCTCACTTTCTTCCTTCCTTCTCCTCTCTCTAAAAACATAAATAAATAAAATATTTTTTTAAAGAAAAATAGCTAGATGTCTTTGTATTTTACACTATATATTTCTCTGGGATTTCTTTTTTTCTTTTTTTATGTAGCCTGAAGCTGCATTATTAATATAGTAAATGTAAATTTTTTGTGGCCAAACAGAAACTCCTAAACTGGCTGCATATCAATTTCACCCTGGACACTTTAACAATACAGACAGACTCTTTTTACCTACAGAATCGGAATCCAGGGAATACCTCCTCATTAGCTGTATTTTTATAGATCTCTCCAAGTAGTGTTCTGCAGCAGTCTTTCTATATACTCGTGTTTAGGAAATACTAGTCTAGAAACATTATGAAATATTATCAGTTTAATAGTTTAAGTTTATTTACATGTACCTTCTAAATGATCTTAGAGACAACTGGATAGGTCTGGGTGCCTAGACTTATATTTTGTCTTATCTTTTCACACATATTTTTCTAATTTTCATAGAGACCGTTTATTTGTTTGGTGGCTGGGATGGAACACAAGATCTTGCTGACTTCTGGGCGTACAGTGTGAAGGAGAACCAGTGGACATGTATCTCTAGAGACACTGAGAAAGAGGCAAGTTCTCAGAATTTTCATCCATCTGTATTGCAGTAGGGGTGCGGCTGTATGCTTCTTTTTCTGGATGATTTGTATTCTTCTCTAATATCCATCAGCAGTGATAGCAGGAGAATTGGTGGTGAACAAGTTTGGCTTACGCACTTTTGCATTCCAGCTTTTATACCTGGTTGTACATGAACAAATCTATCTTACAGAGATAAATAGAAGTGGGTATCAAATATCATTTTAGTTTTTACTACTTTATAACTGTGTAATGTAGAGGTGGTAGGTGTTCCTATAACCTCTACTCTTTATTTCAAGCATTCATCTTATTTTGAGTTCCTCTGGAAAATTGTGCTTTGGATGTCTTCATTTTCTCACTATTTTGGTCCCTCCATATTTGATCAAATATCAGTTTTACACATGCTATATTTTATTTTTAACTAAAAATATACATATGTATTTGTGTCTATCTGTTGATATATGTATCTGTAAAGCATATCCATAGTGAATAAAATGGCTTGGATTTATGGCTTTGTACATAATTATACACTGGTATAAAGCAAAAATTCAGATTTTTACAAATTTTTATAGAATTTCTTATTGTATCCTTTATCTAAGATGTGCCAGATTACAAGGTTAAAATAAACTGTTAACAAAACAGTAGGAGCTGCAAATGAAAAGTGGCAGAAAAAGACCTAATTTAATCTAGGAAGGCCATTTCAAAAGATCTGGTGCTATGTCTTTAATCCCAGGAAACTTAAGCAAATTTTGGCTATTCATGTGTTCCATTGATTTATCATTCTTATCTTTCCAAATGTATCTTAAAATTCTGATTTCTATTTATTATCCCTGTAAAAGTGTGAAAAATGGCCTTTGTCTTTTTGTATGAATGAAAGTATCATTTTCTGAAATGATTTATTTCTATCCTCAACAAAAAGAGACACCTAAAAAAATACTTAACGTTTTTCTCTTAAACTATTTTAAAGGTAGGTTGATTGCACCTGTAATTATTCTTGTAGTAAGTCTAGGATTTATCTTGAAACTCTCCCTCTTACTAATAAAGTGTATCTCTAATAAGTGCCTAAGTTCCAACAGTTCTAGCACCCAGTATTGCATTCACATGTCTTTTCCTCTCTGTCTCTTTCGTGTTAATTCCAACTTTGTGATTTCTTTCTTCAACATTTTTGCCTGTTGCTGGTCCCCAGATCTATTTTCATTTATTAGCACAGTCTTTAAGATAAAAATATCTGGCCACGTGGCATCTGCTCAAAGCCTATGTTTAGCTTCCATTTCTGTTATCTATATTTTATTTCATTCAAAACTTTAAAAAACTTTATTGGCATATACTAATAAGCATTTATTTTACTCAGGAGTTTACAGATTGACTGGGTCAATCTTTGGGTTTTGACTGGCTTGCTGATATATCAGGAGTCAGCTTGCTGTTGGCTAGTACAGTATAGCTTCAGCTGGGATTACCTGGCTTTGTTCTTCGTGGCTCCTCACCTTCCTGTTGGCTAGCTGAGACTTGTCCTCACGTCAGGGGCAGAGCCGCAAGGGGGATGAAGCAGACATGAGTATGCCACCAAATTTGTTTTTGTCCCATTGGCCGGAGGAACTCAGGTGACCAAGTCCAGAGTCACTGTATGATGAGGAGCACTATCAAAGGGAAGTCAGAATAACAACAGTAACCAGAATGATTAAGCAGTTTATCTACCTTATTCCTTTTTCTTAGAGTAAAAACTTCAAATTCTCATCATGATTTTGTCCTTATTGACCTTTCTAGCCTCATCTCCAGACTATGTGCCAGCCGTATATACTGTACTTGCTGGAATTATTCAACTTTTCACCTGTGTCCTTTGGCAATTGTTTTTTTCTTTGTTTGGAATTAATAGAGTGTCCTTCTCCCATTACCAGCTTTACCTAGTAAATGACTTTATTTTAAAAAACTTGTTCAAACGTCACTTCCTCTGTGAAGTGTTCTTGAGTTCTCCATGAAGAATTAGAAGCTTTTTTTTTTTTGGATGCTCATTTAATGTCTTATATTCCATACATGGGTTACTATAATGATTGGTTTACATTCCTGTTTTCCTACCTAGACTCTGAATTCCTTAAGGCAGAAATCATGTGCTTACTCTTTAGTGAGTAAGTAGGTGATAGAAGTTAAGTGAAAAGTTAATGCTAGAGTAAAACAAAGGACTGAGAAATACAAAATTCAGGAGAGTGGCTGCTTGGCTTGAAAAGAGGTTGGTTTACACAGGACCTCAAAAGTAGTATTAATGTTCTACTTTTGAAGCTGGGCATGGGTATTATTTTTTATACCACTTATATATGTTATTAGTGGTATTTAGAATGCAGCTAATAATTATTTAAACTAACCCTGGAAAAATTCAGATTGTTTTGACAAGAACACTGTGTCTGTTACTTTGAAGTCAGTAGGTATAAGTGGGAACCTAGTGTCGGAGTGCAGATTTATTATAGTTTATTATTACCTTCTTCATATAGACACCAAAAAACCTTTTGTTGATCTGTCTATGAATTGAATTGTGATATATGGCTGTTAGCAGAAATGCTCATTTCTTCCAGAATTAAACAGTTAACATTCCATTATCTAATTTTATTTTCTATACCAGTGAGTACAAGTTACTGTTTGATGATTCCCCAGGACATGTATTTTCAAAATATGATGCATAATTAAAAAGCAAAATTAATATAAACCACTTAAGTTAAATATGTATCTAATAACACATTTAAGAGATTGAAAGAATAGGGTGGCTCAGCTCTTAAAGAGAATAATTATTTTTATTTATGTATTTTTAAATAATTTTTTAGACTTTATTTATTTATTTTTAGAGAGAGGGGAAGGAAGGGAGAAAGAGAGGGAGAGAAAAGTCAATGTGTGGGAGCTACATAGATTGGTTGCCTCTCACATGCCCCCCACTGGGGACCAGGCCTGAAACCCAGGCAATGTGTCCTGACTGGGAATTGAACTGGCGACCTTTCAGTTTTCAAGCTGGCACTCAATCCACTGAGGCATACCAGCCAGGGTGAAAGTAGTTATTTTAAATGTTCAAGATGATATGCAGGTAAGTTTTTATAGGTTCAAAAATCTGTTTTTCTTTAGTTTTGCATTTTTATAAATCTCTGTAATGTCTGACTTAGTAGAAAACTAGGTCTTCATATCTGCTGCCACACTTAATCTCTTGTGACATATTGTTTTGTGTGAAATATATGAAGAAAATTGGACCTCACATAGATATGTTTTTGGAAAGGAAAGTAGTGTTTTAATATCCTCTTTATATAATTACACAAAATATACTGGGATCAATTTATTAAGAACATCCAAGACCCTCTACCCTGAAAATTCCAGGAGTGCTGCAAGATATTAAAGAAGACTGACATAAATGGAGATTTAACTATGTTCATGGATTACAAGACAATATTAAGACATCAGTTCTCTTCAGATTGATTTATAGATCATCACATTCCCAATCATAATCCCAACAGTTTTAGAAATTAACAATATGATTCTAAGACTTATGTGCACATGTAAAGAAGAATCAGAATAATTTTTTAAAAAAAGAATAGAGAGGTATTATATTACCTGACCTCAAGGAATGTCATATTGGTATATGAACAAACCAAAAGATAATGGAACAGAATAAAGTGTCCACAAAGAGACATATATGACCAATTAATTTTTGACAAAGGTCAGTGGGGAAGAAGATAGGGAGCAACCAGAACTCTCAAACATTTCTGACAGGAATATGATATAAAAAAAGAACATGTATAATTATCTAAAAAGACTATGGAAATGCTACTCAGAAGCCCCATCAGCTAACATTTTATATTCTATTACATTAAAAACACATTGTTCTGTCTTGTTCTTTGAATGGATCTTTTATCTATTTTTTTTTTTACCCATGTGTTGGTCATTTGAAAAATATTGGTTCCCTGAGTTATGCACATCTTCCATATCTTCATGTATTTTATATGCAATATCTAAAAATAATATGTTTGCTAATATCATAAACCTGGAAAAGTTTTTAAGTGTTGGGGAGGTGTCAAGGTCACAATGGTGGGTAGGAGTTTCTCTCTATTCCTAGTTTGCTGTAAGTTTTTCCTCCTGAATGTGTTGAATTTTATCAAATGCTTTTTCTATATATTTTGACATAATCATGTTTTTTCCCCTTTAATTCTGTTAGGAGATGAATTAACTTGATGGATTTTCCAATGTAAAGTCAACTTTACACTCCTGAGATATAAACCCTTTAGTTATAAAATATCTTTTTTATATCCTGCTGCATTCTACTTGATAATATATTGTTAAAAAGTAGTTTTGTGTCTTGTGCATGAGGTATACTAGCTGCCTGTATGTTATTTCTCCTCCTTCTCCTTTCTACTATTGTTGTTACTTCATTTCACTGTTATGTTGTCCTCATAAAATAAATTAGGAATGGAATAGAATATAGATTTAAAATGGGAGCTTTTTTTTCCTTTTCTGTTGTCTGAAAAATTTTGTGTAAATTTGGTATTCTTCCTTAAGTGTTTGATAAATTTACCATTCTAGATATGTGGGACTAGTTTATTCTCTGTGGGAAGATTATAAATTATTAATTATCCGTGGAAAGGTTTTAAATTATGAATTCAATTTTCAGTAGATATAAGTGACTTCCAATTTTCTCCTTCCCCTTGTGTCAGTTTTGGTAAGTTAAATTTTTTTCAAGGAATGTGTCTTTTTACCTACATTGTCAGATTTTACCTATGTTTTTTATAATAGGACCTATTTCTTTTTAACTTCGAGTGAGCCCACCCATAGTGATAGTCCTACTTTCATTTCTAATATTGGCCGTTTCTATTTTCTCTTTTTAAAAAACTAGTCTTACTGGGCCCTGGCTGGCATAGCTCAGTGGATTGAGCATGGGCTGGGAACCAAAGTATCCCAGGTTCAATTCCCAGCCAGGGTACATTCCTGGGTTGCAGGCCATAACCTCCAGCAACCGCACATTGATGTTTCTCTCTCTCTCTCTCTCTCTCTCTCCCTCCCTTCCCTCTCTAAAATAAATAATAAATAAAATATTAAAAAATTAGTCTTACTAATGGTTTATAATTTTGTTAATCTTTTAAATAAACAACTTTGCAATTTTGTCCATTTCCTATTCTGTTGATTTCTATTATTAGTATTATTATTATTATTATCATTATTTAGTTTGTAAATGCTCAACATTTTAATAGCACTCATGCTAATTAAGATGAAGCAAGAAGTTCTGTTACTCTCCTAATAAAATTTCAAATTTCATACTCTAGGAAATGTGGCATTGATTTATTATATATTACCCCATCTTTATTTTTGAGATTATTTAATTATGAAAGAAATTATTTCCCAAGTAAAAATTTTCACCTTATCTACTAAGATTTTTCTTGACACAAATCTTTAAAAATAAGTTTTAAAGTAGTAATTAGTATGAATACTAAAATGCAGATTTATATCAACTTAATATCTGGGTTAATAACACTAGTGTCGAATTGTCCTTTATTCCTGATACCTTTATGCTTCGTTTAATCTCAGTAGTAGATGGTAGATTACTCTTCTTGTATATCCCACTCTAGAAACCTATAATAGTTCTTTATTGCTTGCAAGATTATATCTAGTCTTCTCTAGGATATTAGATTCACCAAGATTTCTATTTCCACCTTGTACTTCAAACTCTGTTATTTCTGCAACAGGAATTCTTTATCTCAGTTACAACCACACACATTGTAATAAGTATATTTTTGTTTTGTTCTCTTCTGGAAAAAACAATCTGGAATAGTGGAAAGAACCCAGATTTTGCCTTGGTTACCCTGGGGCCTTAGATTCTCTATCTTACTTTCTGGTTTTGTGACTGTTTACAGATTACTTAAGCTCTATGAAATGGTGATAATATTTCCTTATTGAGTTGTCATATAGATTAAATGAAATATACACACATACATGCATAGTAATAATATAAACAGAATTTAGGAGATACTTAAGAAATATTAGTTTTGTTTCCTTTTAATTCAGTCCTGCTAATTAGTTTTTTCTTCTTCATGGACTTTATTTTTGGTTTATACTACAATAATTTTTATCTTTATTCAGTCCTATGATACAAGTGATCTCACCTAATTTTTGTTAGTAGTATGCTGTTCTTCATATTGCTCCAGTTGGGTTATTTATTCAGTCAGGAGAGTCAGTTGTTTGTAATATAAAGGGGAGATGAAGAAGTCAGAGACTTAGATTCTCATTCTGCTTCTGTCACTAGCTTACTGGCTTTCGGGAAGAGTGCCTTTTGTCTTTTGTCTTATAGTTCCTCATCTTTAAAGGAGATGTTTAAACTAGAGATTTTATGAAGGTTCCTTCTAATTATGAAATTCAGTGTTCTAGATATTCTTGGAGTGCCTGTCTTGTGCTAGATTCTGATGAAAAATGTTTTAAAGACCAAATATGTCTTAGTAGATTGATGTAAATAGAGAATTAAACTTTGCACAAATGACTAAAATGCAGTTGAGTATATAATAGAAGCCATATAATTGTTATGAACAAAGTACCACAGGGTACAGAATAGTTCATCTCATCTTTCCTGGTAGATTTTAAGCATTTCTGAGTAAGATTTGTATCTTCTACTGCCTGTTTTTGCTTTCCTTGAGATTTAAGCTTAGTGTTGGACTTACATTAGTTGGACTTACGTGAGTTTCTGAGCAAAGCTTGTAATGAAAGTCAACAAAAGGGGCATTTAATTTCATTTTGTTATTTGTTCTCTGAATTTTTTTTTTCTCCACAGAATGGTCCTAGTGCCAGATCGTGTCATAAAATGTGTATTGACATTCAACGAAGGCAAATCTACACGTTGGGCCGTTATTTGGATTCCTCTGTGAGGAACAGCAAATCTCTGAAGAGCGACTTTTATCGCTATGACATTGACACTAACACATGGATGTTACTCAGTGAGGATACCGCTGCTGACGGAGGGCCGAAGAAGTTGGTGTTTGATCATCAGGTTTGGTGCCCAGATAAATATATGGTAGAATTACTTAGTGCTTAGTAACTCTTGCCGGTTAGAGTTTTATTTCACATGTTATACTGATTGTTTCGTAGCCATTTCTACTACAAATTCCTGTGACAGATGATAAAAATAAATTGTTTCAATAGGTATAAGTTATTCTTAAACATTTTTTGCCCTTGTTTAGTGCAGGATAAAATACTAAGATCTCAGGACACAAATATGAATTTATAAAAGCGTTGGAGAGTAGACAGAGCAACACACATGAAGAAAAAGAATTTCATTTTATAATAAATATCTATGAATCATAACAATAACCGTTTTCCCTTTTAAAACTTTTTATTCTGTATTCCTGGAAGAAATGTAAAATTACTTTATAGTGAGTTCAGGAATTTGAAATCTAGAGCTTTTCTTTCCATTTGAGTGAGATACATTTACCTTTGTATATAATTACAAATATGATAAAACTGTTAGGAATTTGACATAAACTAGATAAAGTTTAAATTCAGCACCAATAGAATCATACAGTGATGCTGTAGACAAGAAGACTACACATAGCAATATTGTAAGCCAGTTTAATATTAATATACATGAAGGTCTCATCATCATCTCCATCAGTGTTATTACCATTATTATCTGTATTTGAATGCTGACTCCATAGCAGTTCATGGTAGTTCATACCTCAAACAAAACAGTAATCATGTCAAATTCTGTAGGCAGTTTTACTTGGTTCAACTCATGTCCAAAGGTTTTTGGGGGGTATGGAGGAGAAAAAGACTTTTAAAAAATCCACAACACCATAATGATGGACATAGTATTAGCTAGTACTTGAGGAATGAGAGGTGGTGCTAGAAGTATGAGAGAAATCTAAGTTAGTCCTATTTAACCTCCTATCTTATATGCAAGTGAAACTCAAGTCTTTATTTATTATTCTTTACATATTTTTGTTAATTCTTTGCTTTAAAAGTATTGTACTGCTATGTTTATATTAACAAGTAGTTGTGATAAGAGAATGGTAAGGAAAAGAGGAATGGATTATATGCCTATCAAGTAAGTGGTGGGTGGAAAATCAAAAACATTAGTCTTCAAAGTACTCCCCAGATTGAATTTGGAACATCTGCTGGCTCTACATAACTGAGCTCTGCAAAGGCTTTGCACTTCCCTGCTGACATTCTCAGTGTTTTCATGTGGAAATAAAACTCCAAAAAACGTTTGGCTGGTTCTGATCTTTAAAAACAGAACATCAGCAGATAACATTGTGAGGGAAACAATTTATTTTCTTGCTTTCAACTGGTTACAGTTTTTTTTTTTACCAAAAGATGCCTATGTCTTTATTTTTAACAAATTTGAAAAAGAATAACATAGAGGTAGTCTGAGTACAAATGTATTGCCCTGTGTATGGTCTTTGCTTCTCTTGACCTTGATAACGTAGAATGTTCCATGGAAGCTAGGTTCTGTTAAAGTTTGGTTTCAGCTGATTAGATGTTATAACAGAACACTAGGGATGAAGAAGAAACCAGGATTTCAGTCCTAATTCAGCTAACAGCTAGCTCTGTGACCTTGTGTTATCTGTGTAAGCCTCCATTTTCTATTCTGTTTCATGCAAATAAACCTATAAGTTGGAACTTCAAAATTCCCATGGGGTTGTTTGTGACACTAAGATTTGACACTTACTGTTCAAATTAGAAAAGAACGTGAGAATGCTAGAGTCATGAAGACATGTTTAAAAGTTACTTGCCATTTTAAATTTAGTGAAAAAATTTAAAGACTTTGGATTTATTAAGAATATAGTGGCAGCTTAGTTCTGAAGCTTTGGATGTTGTTGCTTTGTGTGACTTTCAGGAACAATGAGAAGCAAACCAAAAAAGATTTATAAAAAAACACAAGGCACATATTCAGCAAAACCAGGGGCCAAAGAAAACCCATAACTCCCAATTTCTTGTAAGTTTAGCCAAGAACAACTGAAATACCCACACATAACCTGTATTGAAGCCTACAGCAGTGTGGTAGGGAACTGGGAATGCAGAGGAGATGAGCAGAGGCACATCTTAGTGGGAGTGTTAGGAGCGGGGCAAAAAGTTGAACCCAAGGCAGCCTCTGGAGGAGTCAGGGAAATAGGAAGCACCCAGAAAGTCCCAGATGTGGTAGATGTCAGAAAGCGCCATCTTCGAAACGTACGAGAAATACCAAGACAGCTGGGAACAGTGGACCCCTTTTGCAATATCCAGTGAAGAAATTGGGAAGCTCAAGTCTTATGATGGAAGCCCACCGCCAACCCAGGTGAGGGTTCGTGGAGTTAAGGAAGATGTGACTTCACAGATGCACTATATTTTGAAGAAGTCATTTAACTCAGTAGCAACAGAGGAGGGTTCCTTGAACAAGAACATCGCCCTTTCATAGGAACCTTCTGTTATTTGGTCCAGGGAAATTTAACTTTAAAGGAGTTGAATTTAAATATGAAAATCTACAAAACAACTAAACACCAATCTTTAAAGAGGTACTCTACAGGACACATGGAAGTTCTGGCCAAGATGGAGGTGTAGGTAGAGACCCTCACTTCCTCGCACAACTAAAAGGAGGATAACAACCAATCTGAAATCAATAAGCAGCCAAAAGTGCCAGAAAATCAAACTGCATGGAACTCCACCAACAAAGGAATTAAAGAAAAAAATCAACCAGAACAACAAGGACCAGTAAGGCCACGGACCACTCAGACTGACTTGGAAAAAGTACTGTGGTGTGGCAGACCTTGGGGTCAGGGCTGGCTGTGGAACTCAGACTTGGGGTCAAGGCTGGCTACAGAGCTCAGTGGGCTGTGTGGGAGGGGCTGACTTAAGGGAAACTCAGAGGTGGCTGTGGGCTACGGCTGGGGTTGCCCTGGTAGGAGAAGCTCCCAGTCTCACACAAGAGTCCATGGGAAAGTGTTCTAGAGACAAGCAGGCGAGCAGCACCGTTCCCTCTCTGGCTCCTCCCCCACAGGCAGTGCCACAGTGAAGCAAGGAGGGTTGCCCTGCCTAGGCGAATACCTAAGGCCCTGCCCCTTATACCCCATCAGCTGCACCAAGACAAAGAGGTATGGCCCAAATGAAAGAACAGACTAAAGCCTCAGAAGAGGAGATCTAAGCAAGGAGGAGATCGCCAACCTATCTGATGGAGAATTTAAAGCCCTGGTAATCAAAATGCTCACAGATCTGATTGAACTTCATCAAAAATGAAAAAACAATGAAGGATACCCAAGTGAAATAACGCAGAATGTTCAGGGAACCAACAGTAACGGGAAGGAAGCCAGGATTCAAAGCAATGATTTGAAGAAGGAAAGGAAAAAAGAAACATCCATCCAGATCAAAATGAAGAAATAAGAATTTGAAAAAGTGAAGAGACTCTTAAACCTCTGGGACAACCTGAAATGCTCCAATATCTAAATTATAGGGGTGCCAGAAGGAGAAAAGGAAGGCCAAGAATTGAAAACTTATTTGAACAAATAATGAGGGAAAACTTCCCCAATCTGGTGAAGGAAAATAGACTTCCAGGAAGCTCAGAGAATTCCAAAGAAGTTGGACCCCAAGAGGAACACACCCAAGGCACATCATCATTAAGTTACCCAAGATTAAAGATAAGAGAGAATCTTAAAAGCAGCAAGAGGGAAGGAGAGAGTTACCTACAAAGGAGTTCCCATAAGCCTATCAGCTGATTTCTCAAAAGAGACCTTGCAGGCAAGAAGGGCTGGAAAGAAGTATTTGAAGTGATAAAAGGCAAAGACCTACATCCAAGATTACTCTACCCAGCAGAGCTGTCATTTAGAATGGAAGGTCAGATAAAGGTTTCCCAGATAAATCAAGTTAAAGGAGTCATCATCACCAAGCCCTTATTATATGAATGTTAAAGGGATTTATCTAAGAAACTGAAAAAGATCAAAACTATGAAACAGCAGAATATGACAACAAACTCACAACTATATCAACAAATGAACCTAAAGAAACAGAAAAGCAACGAGAACACAAACTAAGCAAACAACCAGAACAGGAACAGAATCAGAGATATGGATCACATGGAAGGATTTCAGCAGGGAGGAGGAAGGGAGAAATAGGGAGAAAAGGTACAGGGAAGAAGCAGCATGGTTAGTAGGCATAAGGTAGATGGGGAGAAATTAAAAAAAATGGCACGGGAAACAGGATTCAACTTACATGTACAACCATGGACGTGAACTAAGGGGGTGGAATACTGGAGGGTTGGGGGGCAGGATAGAGGGGGATAGAGGGGGGAAAATTGGGAAAACTGTAATAGCATAATCAATAAAATGTTTTTTATAAAAAGGACACATGGAAAAAACCAAGTGGGGGGGTAGAAACAAGGGAGGGAGGTGGGTTTGGCTGGGTCGGGGGAGCGGGGGGGGTAAACGCAGACAACTGTAAATGAACAACAATAAAATAATTTTTAAAGAAAAGAAAGAGGTACTCTAAAGAAAAACAATAAGATAAACAGCAAAACTTTTCTTTAGACAACAGTAGATGAAAATTATATTCCAGTATCCAAACATGAATTAAATGATTTAATGGAAGCTTGAAACTCTGAAGAAAATGGCAAAGCATCAATGCAGGAATGCAGATGAGATGACCAAATAATAGGAGCAGGTGAAACTGGGCCTGGTAAAACTCAGGAAAGAAATTGAAGAAAGACATAGTAACACTTTTAGCATGATGACTGATCTCCATGGAGCATAATCAAGAATGGATAAGGGTAATTATAGCATGAAAATAAGAACAGATAATAAGTAATTAAAGATTTAAAAAAGAATTAGCCAGAAAATTACAGATCAAGAAGACAGGCAAAAGTGAGCCAACATACTTGTAATTGGAGACATTAAATACAAAAGCCAAAACAATGGAACAATTGATTATTTATAAATAAAATTCAAGAAAACTTTCCTGAACAAAGAAGAGTATTTATATTTCAAAAGGTGTGCTGTATTCAGGGAAAACTGAACTAGGCATTCAACTGTAAGACATATGTTAGTAACATTGGATTTCAAATATAAAGAAGCCATTTGGGGGGCAACTAGACAAAATGATCAAGTTACCTGTAAGAGAGAGAAAAGGAGACTGATATCAGATGTCTCTACAGCTACATTCAGTGCCAGGAAACAGTAGAGCAACATCTAGAAGGTATTCAGAAAAAGAGTGCGAGGCAAGGATTTTATATGTAGACAAACTGCCCTTCAAGTATGACTACTTTTTGCAGAAATTACTAGAAAAAATATGAGCTAGCCAAGAAATGGCAGGAGAAACTTCAGGGAAAACATTGGAGATCTCAGCTTACTGACATTCTCCCTGGGCCAGTGTACATCACTGGCAGGCTGAACAAGAGAATACATTAGTAATGGTGTTGAAAAACAAGAAAGAATGCCCCTGGAGAACTTAAAAAAAAAACAAATGGGTAAAATTCCTTTAAGGTAGAAAGCAGACAAGATCAGATCCAACTGGAAAAAACTGGAGCCTGGAAGATAGCAGCCACATGAGCCTCAAAGTTTATATAGCTGGGGCAAAAAGTAGATGATCAGTGGGAGACTGAACAGCAGAGCGTTCTCCAGTTTGACTGCGTAGCACTTAACTGTGATCATTGTTCATAGGTCAAGGGTTGAGTGTGGGCATTGGAGCTGCAAAGAGCAATACTCCCAAGGGCACTGGAGAGCAGCTGTGGCACCCTTCATAGCATCACATCTCATTTCTTCCCATCCAGCCCCTTTAAGCAGGCTATTGTGTTTGCAACAGGCAGATGACTAGAGATTCTCAGATGCAAAAAGGACTAGAACAACCAAAAAATCAAAATATTTGAATATAATTAATGCCATCAGAAAGATGCTGAACTCAACAAACTAAGAATTAACAAAGAAAAATTAGTATAAACTGAAGAAGCCTTTAAGATAAGTTTTAAGTGATATTTTTAGAGTAATTCAGTGGATATTGCATTCATTAAAAAGACATGCCTAGAAAAATGACAAAGATTTTTTTAATCTTAGCAAATTAATTGGGAAGCAGAATGAACACACTCACCTCTAAGTGGTTACTGAATTAGTTGAAATTTTGAGAGAAAAGAAACAGAAAAGGTCCTGAAGTTTCAATACCACCTAATAAGAGTTCTAGAAGAGAATGCAGACCAAACAACAACAAAAAAACCCCCAAAACTCAAAGTAAAAATGAAGAAAACTCCAAGAAAGTTTTCAGAACAAAGGGAACACCAGGCACAGATCAAGATGAATAAAATATCCCTGCCTAGATACTTCCATAATGAAATTTCTGAACCAAGGATTAAAAGAAAATCCTAAAAGCCTCAGAGAGAAAACTGGTTACCTTTGTAGGCAAACAAATGAGAACAGGCACATTGAAATTATCCCCAAAAGGAAAGAGAAAATTCCTCTGTACCTGTATAAAGACCTGTAGGGGCCAGATAACCATAGGAAACCTGATAAGACATAGATTGGCCAAAATTAGTATGACTCTATGAATTTATGAAAATGTAAATTGGCTTCCATGATATAAGTCCTTTGGGATTTTCAGCATGATCCCCAGTGTTTGCAGAGATTGGAGCCTTAAGTACTTAGGACAGGGTGATAAGACCCAGCTTCAGTGAAGCCCTAGACTGTCATACATATAGTAGGTGATTGGGGCCCTACTGAGTTGTCTTCAGAAATGTATGGATTGCTTTTAATGATAGGATTATTGAAGATTAAAGAGTAGGAACACTTTCTTTGGAGGGCCAGGGTCATGAAAATTTTCTCAGTTTTACAATTATATTCACCAAGATTTCACCCCTGAGGTATAGTAGATTTTCATCTTAATTTATGAAAATTGCCAGAAACCTGGGTAGTAGCAAGTGAGTAGATCTTTTTGATGGTGGGTAAAAATTAGGATGTGCTACAGTTTTTTCTTGGAATTTACTGGGGTGTCATTGGTTAAAATCTTTTCAGTGTTTATATAAAAACCAAGGTTTGTGATTGTTTAAAAAGCTTTTTATTAAAAACAATACAAAAATAAATAGCAGAAGTAATTCGATGGGAGGAGAGAATTGAACATACAATGACTAGTATTTATGCTGTAGCAAAATAATGTTTTGTGTATACAGTTTTTTTCTTTAAATGTAAATGCCACTTGTATTCATTGTCAATTTCCAATCTGGACATACATATTCCTTGAAATAAATTTAATTCTTATTTATTATCTTTTGACAAATGACTTTTTCCTGATATTTTTTGTGAAAACTATAATCTTGAGTTGAAAGAATAAAGAATTAAGGTTGGCTTTTGAACATGAGTTACATAACATACCTCAAAGAAAATTAAATTTATAGTATTGTGTTAAAAGAAGACAAGGTTCATCACACCATAGATGTCAGTCTGGAGACTGATTGCTTTAAATGTTTTTTTGTTTGATGTACTCTTTTGTAACATAATTTGAAGAGTTTTGTAAAATAAATGCAGGGAGGTGAACTTAGTTGCATCACTCATTCACATATCTGCTCTCTTATAAATAGTAGCAAGATAAATAAGATGCTTGCCTAGAATAGAAAGTTTTTATAAGGAGGATTAAAAGGAATATGTGATCATTGTTTACCCGTAGAGTATGATCTGTATTTACTCTTAGGTTTGAAAGTCAGCACCTCATGTATTTGGTTGATTTGGTAAAAATTACTAATTTCAAGAAAGCATAAATCTCTTTAACCCAACATATTTTATTCTCAGTGGGAAAGACAGAAATGTGAAAAGGTATTTAGAAATACGCCTGCCAGGTGCTGAGCAGCATTGCAATAAGTGCATATGATAATCAGTGGTGGTACTTAATAAGACAAAGTTCAGTTTTTTTGTTTTTGTTTTTGTTTTTTGTTCTTTTAAAAGAATCTAAAACCATTCACATTGTTTTCACTTTAGCACATATGACAGGAACAGTTAAAACTATTCAATCTGTTGTCTTGTTCTGATAGATGTGTATGGACTCCGAAAAACATATGATCTACACCTTTGGTGGTAGAATTTTGACGTGTAATGGCAGCGTAGACGACAGCAGAGCCAGTGAACCACAATTCAGTGGGTTGTTTGCTTTCAACTGTCAATGTCAGACCTGGAAGCTTCTTCGAGAGGACTCCTGTAATGCTGGGCCTGAGGATATCCAGTCTCGGATAGGACACTGCATGCTCTTTCACTCGGTAAGAATATTCTCTACATTGTGTTACGTTATTTTGTCTTATATATCTCAGTAGGAAAAGAAGTGGTGAAATTAATTCCTCAGTAAGAGATCAAAACTTTTTATTAGAAATAAACAATCAGTGTTAGTAATGATAGACAAAAATAAAACTCTTTAACAGTGATCTGTTAGCTAATTGAAAGTATTTCCCATCAACTTAGTAATTCCAAAATAGTTATCATTTGGATACTAATCTAGGCATTTTTAGCAGTGAAGTGACCAACTTCACTGCTTATATAGATATTGTAGCTATTTCTATGTATTTATTTCTCTTAGTAACTAGAAGATAAATTTTCTCATCTGTTCTTATTTTCCACTCTGCTCTTCTTCATAAATGCACATAATTAATTAAGAATTGACTTTATAGAATGAAATTAAAATTTATCAGCAAAACCAGCATATAGACATTGCATTAACCTTTTCAGATGTTACAGTGAAAACTTGGACTCCTTTCTGTGGACGTAATTTGAAAAACATATTACGGAATATTTTAAACATACCAAAGTAGGGAGAAAAGTATAATAAATTCCTGTATAATAAAAGTATAATAAATTCCTGGGAGAAAAGTACTCATCAGTTTCAGCTGTTACCAGTATTCTACTGTTTATTTTTCATGTATTTACCCCACTTGTATTTCATTTTTTTGATGTTTCTTTGAATTTTAAGTTTATTCTTAAATTTCTTGTGCTGGTGGGGTATATTAAAGCAAATCCCAAACACTATTTTTACACCTGTAAATACTGTATGTCACTAATAGCAAAGGACTTTTAAAACTCATCATTGTAATACCATTATAAGACCTAACCAAAATAAAAGCAATTTCTTAATATCTTTAATACATGGAATTTTTCTGAAATACTGAAAAAATCTTTCATAGTTGGTTTTTTCAAGTTTATTCATAGTTGGTTTATTCAAAAGCAGTCTGTATTATGCCCTGGCTGCTGTGGCTCAGTGAATTGAGTGCCGGCCTGCAAATCAAATGATTGCCGGTTCAATTCATGCCTAGGTTGCAGGCCATGTCAGGGCACACGCCTGGGTTGCAGGGCCATGTCCCCATGAGGGGGTGTGAAAGAGGCAACCACACACTGATATTTCTCTCCCCCTCTTTCTCCCTCCTTTTCCATCTCTTTAACAATAAATAAAATCTTTTCTTAAAAATGTCTTTATTACATTTGGTTGTAATGTCTCTTAAATTTCTTTTAATTCACAATGGTACTCACCGCATTTGTTAACAAAATTTAATCATGCATGCCTTAGAATTTCCTGTATTCTTGATTTGGAGGATTTTACCCTCATAAAATATGATCTTCTATCTATATTTCATGTCAGCTGGTAGTTAAAATCAGAGCTAAAGGTTCTAAAGGCAAAATAAATTTTTTTTAAAGAATTTCTCAGTTACAGTTGACATGCATATTAGTTTCAGGTACACAACCCAGTGTTTAGATATTTGTATATCTTGATCACCCTGATAAATCAGTACTTGATTTTGGATTCACTCTTCCTACTGGGGGGAGCAGGGAGTACAAAAGGAGAAGTGTAAGAATACTGAGGTGTTCTGATTGAAAAATATCAAGAGGCATTTAATGTGGTCCTTTTACTGATGTTAAGT